>NW_028086562.1:2632654-3348199 GCF_014824575.4 Sturnira hondurensis
AGGGATCAAACCTGCAACCCAGGCACGTGCCCTGAGAGGTGATGGAACCTGTGACCTTTTGGGGTGTGGGATGATGCTCCAACCGATTGAGCCACACAGGCAAGGGCAGTGTGTCTCGTTCCAAGGTCACCCTGGAGGGGCGCTAAAGGTGGCTGACAGGGCAGAGAAGCCCGCCAGCCCGGGGAGGGGACAGGGACAACCCCGGGATGAATCGCCACAGTGCCCCAGGAGAGAACTGTCTGGAAAGGCAATTAGAAATCACATGGCCTCTCACTAAACTAGTGATCATCCCTCCTTTTCAAAGCAATCACTCATAAAATTGAGGCCTAAAAGACGGAGGGAGAGAAGGGAGCACAGACGGAATACAAATTTGGCTTCGGAGCTCCGAGCGGGCGCGAGGCCCGTGCGGCCAGATTGGCCGGAAGTGGCTGTCAATCACTTCAGGGGACCCTGTGGTTCCGCCCCCACTCGGCACTGTGATCTTCTGTCAGGCTCCCTGCCCCTGCTCCCTCTGAAAGGGGCTCTCATGGCCTCTGCACGGGTAATGCGTGACAACGGGCTCTCTGCATAAGGAGCCTCAGCTGACCCGCGTGCAGGTTGTGAGCCAGCTGGCTCCCCTTGGGGGCTTAGCCGTGGCCAGGCCCTGGCAGCCTGAGTGTCCCCAGCCCTGGGAGGGGGAGCTCGGAGCAGGTGTCTGTGGGGAGACGCGGATGCCAGTCGGACCCTGGAGTGCCATGTTCTGCTTTGTAGGGCCTCTGCCCTGGGGACGCATGACCCCCCAGGAGAAGTCCTCACACCTGACCCTCCAAGTTCATTGATCAGTCCCTTTGTCTCTTTTAACAACTTGGGAGCACCATCCCTTCCTACCCTGGCCTGCCTGCAACCCTCCCCTGGCGGCCTCACCTTTGGGGAAGACTGGAGGGACCGGGGCCTCAGTAACTCGGTGAGAACGGTTTGTCCCGTTGGAAGAGGCGTTTGGAGCAGAGTGCGCCCTGGGAAGTGGTGCCGGAAGACCGCTTCCACCCAGTGCTTCTCCCGGGGCCGGTCCGATGACAGAAGCCAGGTTCATGCCTCCCGGGCCCCCACAGCGCCGGTCACTGCAGAGCTTAGGGTGTCCCTGACTGACAGACGGTGCCCCTGGCGTGTCTGGTCCTCAGTTCCCTGGAAGTCCGTCATCATGTCTGGCAGCATGGTCAGGGGACACCGGGGAAATTCCGGACACTCACTCCTCCTTGCTGGTCTTCAGGGCCGACCCCTTCCCCCGGGACATGCCCTACCAGCCTCGGTCCCAGGTCCCGCGGTCCCCTCCAACAACTACCTCATCACAAGGACTGTTTCCTTAGCAGGTGAGTACAACATGAGTATTTGTCCTGCTGTGTCTTGGAGCCAGTGACACCAAGGAAACGGCATGGAGGACACACGAGCCACACTACTGAGGAGTTTACGCCCCAGTCAGGCAGAGGTCTGTGTGGTGCGCACACCCCGGGGTCTCACAGATGGCATGGCCTGCACGCCGGGGGGCAGAGGACCTGGGGGAGCAGCCGCCAGGTCCTGGGTGTGGAGGTGACCCCTCCTGTACCGGATGGGGGGCTCTTCCCAGCCCTTGTTGGGGGAAAGGCAGGGCGCACCTGCCTGAATGGCCCTGAGTCAGCACCATTTCCAGGCCACCTTCCCGTCACTTGCCCCCTCCCCTCTTCCTTTGTTGGCATTTAAACCCAGGCTGCACCCACCCCTTTGGGGTCCTCACAGCCGGGTGCTCCCAGGCACACCCCATGCCCATGCAGACTCCCTACTGTCACTTTGCTCTTGCCAGTCTCTCCCAGCTTGTCTCGTTTCCCAGCTCCAGCCAAGAATCTCAGGTGCATGGAGAACAGGTGTCTTCCTCCCCACAGCCCCACGGGCAGCCTCGTGCCCCTTTCCTTCCCTGTCGAGGCATCTCTGCCATTAGGAGGGGCAGCTATGTCCTCCGACGTGTCCCAGGTACTGGGGCGGCCCACCTGCCGCGCGGCTACCAGGCATGTGCTGCTGAGCAGACACTGTCCAGACATCGCCCTTGGCTCCCCCAGCCCCACCCCCTGTGTTGGGGTCACTTATCTCTTTGAGAGGACATAAAAGAGCATATCCGAGTGCCCACGACCCCCAAGAATGAGACAGAGCCAAAAGGGACCCCCGCCTGTGGTTTCCTCCCCCGCCTGCTGAGCTGGCCCAGCTGGGCCACGTGTGCTTCCTTCTCTACACCGGCTCCTCTTCTGCAAAGACCCTCTGACCTCACCAGCGCCCCCAGAGTACCATATGACCTCCCACCTCCACAGCCTTAAGATGATCACAGTTATGGCACAAAAGCCCTTTTGCGGCTAAGGTAATGCCCACGAGTCCTAGGGATTAGGACTTGGGGACCTGCAGGGGCACAGCTCAGCCCACAACTGGAGGCGTCCACCTCCGCCCATTGTCACAAACCCTGCGTCTCCACGCTCCGGAAAGACCCCGTCTCTCCCCAGTCTCTCTGTGGCACCAGGCCCACAGAGAATTCTGAGTTTGCCTGTCATTTCTCCTGGGTCAGAGAATTCTAAAAGTGCACTCAGTTCTGCTGCAAGGCCACCAGGGCGCTGCTCAGAGTCACTGCCTTGTGCAGAGCCGTTCCCTGCACCCACAGGGCCGTGGGGGAAGCAGCTAACGGGACGGGGTCACCTGCATGACCCAGAGCACCTGTCGCCACGTTAAACCGCCAGGAAGCATGCAAGTCCCAGGGAACGCAGCTCCTCACCTGGGCGCCGCCCCGCGATTTGCCTGTGGATGGGGCTGTTGAAATGGCTCTAGCTCGCGCAGTCTGGGAGGGGTGGGAGGAGGCCCCTCTGGAGTCGGTGTCAAGTCCTCGCGCGGGCGTGAGGGGCGTGGCTCACAGGGCCCGCGGAGCCCGGTGGGCGGACGGTCCAAGTGCGTGTGGGTGCGCGTGCGCGGTGGAGGGGGGCCCGGGGGGGGGGGGGGCACCCGCCACTGCTCAGCGGGGTGCCAGCCTCCGCATTCTCCCACGGTCACCGCATTTTTTGTGTTCCCCGACATATCAGCTGCCTTGAACGTGTCAGCAGAGACAGGGTGACAGCAGCACTGGCCACAGAGTGGCCAGTAAGGGTTGAGCCCTCACGTCTTCTTGGGGGCCGCGGAAACGGCCAGGAACTGGGTCCCTCTGGAAATCGGGGCAGCGGGAGGGAGGGGGTTTGGTGTTTGCTGGAGGAGGCGTGTGCACACGTGTACGCATATGCACACACATGCCCACACGCGCATGCGTGCCCACGTGGGAGGAGCTCCGAGCTGCCATAGTGCACCTCCCGGTTGGTTGTTCCTCCCCCAGCGTCGGTCCTGCACCGCGGGCCGCTAGGGTCCTTCATCCTGTCTGCTGACCGAGTTCCCTCTGCTTCCTTGTCTGCCCCGGAGGCACGAGGCCCTCGAATTTTCTGGGTCATGTGAGCTGGGCCAGAGGTCCTGGGGCTGAACACCGCACGGAGTCAGAAATACACCCAACAGAAGGGGGGCGGGGCCCAGACCGGAGGCCGGCGATTAAAATGACCGATGTGTCGAGCACGAAGCAGTGGCTCCTGATATCGACCGAGTGTCGAGAATAAGGCCCCTTATTTCACCACAAGAAATGGGCAATTTTATGACAACTCAGAGCCGTGTGTCCGGAGGTGGTGGCGGGTGTGATTCATGGCCTTTGCACCGTCCCAGACCTGCTTGCAAAAGGAATTTCTTGGCTTCTCGGTTTTAAAGCCAGACCTTTAAAATACATTTTTTAAAGAATGCTAAAATATTTGCCTTGCTCCAGGGGAGCTGAAGGGCCTGCGGGAAGGGCCAGACCGATGGTCCCCGGGGGGAGGAGCTGCCCTGCTTCTGTCCGGGTGCATCAGCCCAGACTGCGTCCTGGCTCACACCGTGTACCCGTCAACTCACACACACACACACAGGCACACATGCACAGACACACACATCCTCTCCTGTGTTCTCACCCTTCAGACCCCATTTCCTTGCTCTTCATTCTGCTCACCCGGGCAGGTGCCAGCAAAGCTCGAGGCGGTCCCACGGAGCTCAAGCTGGAAGCCTTGCGCCTCTTGGGTAGCCAGCGACCGTCCCTGGGGGAGAAGCCTTGGACCCTGGAGTAAGAGCGGGAGGCAGGTCCCAAAAGGAAAACTTAAGAAGTGGGACGCGGCCGAGCCTCTAAGGAGAAGACCCCCACGACCCCTGCCACTCTAGAGAGCCCTGCGGCAGCACACGTGTCCGCGTGCTCTGCCAGTGTTTACAGCGAAGCCGCGTTACAGATGGACGCAAAGAAGCGAGTTTTTAAATGCGACCCCCAACCCCACCAAAACACAATCCCCATTAGCGGCTTCTGAACATGCGCACATTCGCATGGCTTGTAAACAGCCTTGTGAGACACACACGGAAGCCCTTCGCCGGGACCTCGACCTAACGCTGCCCTTCGCCTCTCCGCGGAGCGCGCGCGCACGCCCCACTGGTGCCGGGAGAGGATCCTTCCGCCCCCGCCATGTCCACTGAGTGTTAGACTGTAACCATTGTCCCACCAGTTGGGAGTGCTTTACCCATACTGATGGTCTTAGCTCCGAATGCTTTCTTTATTTTTAAAAGCTTATTTTTCAATGACAGTTGACTATTCAGTTCTATTGTGTATAAGTTTCGGGTATACAGCACAGTGGTCAGTCATATACGTTTCAAAGTGTTCCCCCGTATTCCCAGCGTCCACCTGGCGCTCCACCTAGTTATTACAGTATGACTGACCATATTCCCTGGGCCCTCTGCCTTCACCCTCACCTGGCCTTGACCCCTCCCCCTCCACCTGTACCCCAACGGGCCGCGCCCCCTCCCCCCACACCTTCCCTCTGGTGCTGCCCTCCACCAAAGCACTCTCTGGGTTTGCACCCCATTAACCTGCAGAGTTCAGCGTGATGTCCAGCAGGTGCCTCATAACTGTTGGCATGTTGAATGAATGAATGGATGGATGGATGGGTGGATTTGGTTCTGAACACACAGTCACAGTATCCACAGCTGCCAAGAGTAAAGACTGCTGTGGGTGACTGTGTGTCACCCCCCAAAACACACATGTTGCAGTCCTAGCCCCCGGGATGTCAGTATGTGACACTGTTTGACACAGGGTCACAGCTGATGTACCCGGATAAGATGAAGTCGCGAGGACAGGCCCCTAAAAGAGAAAACGGGGACCACGGCTGTGGGATGATGGAGGCCGAGGCCGGAGTGACGCGTCTACAGGTCACTGATGGCAGGTAGCAGCCACCGGAAGCCCAGACGGGGGCCCTTAGAGCTTCCGGAAGGAGCCAGCTTTGCTGACGCCCTGAGTCGGAACACTGGCCANCTGGTGCCGGGAGAGGATCCTTCCGCCCCCGCCATGTCCACTGAGTGTTAGACTGTAACCATTGTCCCACCAGTTGGGAGTGCTTTACCCATACTGATGGTCTTAGCTCCGAATGCTTTCTTTATTTTTAAAAGCTTATTTTTCAATGACAGTTGACTATTCAGTTCTATTGTGTATAAGTTTCGGGTATACAGCACAGTGGTCAGTCATATACGTTTCAAAGTGTTCCCCCGTATTCCCAGCGTCCACCTGGCGCTCCATCTAGTTATTACAGTATGACTGACCATATTCCCTGGGCCCTCTGCCTTCACCCTCACCTGGCCTTGACCCCTCCCCCTCCACCTGTACCCCAACGTGCCGCGCCCCCTCCCCCCACACCTTCCCTCTGGTGCTGCCCTCCACCAATGCACTCTCTGGGTTTGCACCCCATTAACCTGCAGAGTTCAGCGTGATGTCCAGCAGGTGCCTCATAACCGTTGGCAAGTTGAATGAATGAATGGATGGATGGATGGGTGGATTTGGTTCTGAACACACAGTCACGGCGTCCACATCTGCCAAGAGTACAGACTGCTGTGGGTGACTGTGTGTCACCCCCCAGAACACACATGTTGCAGTCCTAGCCCCCGAGATGTCAGGATGTGACACTGTTTGACACAGGGCCACAGCTGATGTACCCGGATAAGATGAGGTTGCGAGGACAGGCCCCTAAAAGAGAAAACGGGGACCACGGCCGTGGGATGATGGAGGCCGAGGCCGGAGTGACGCGTCTACAGGTCACTGATGGCAGGTAGCAGCCACCGGAAGCCCAGACGGGGGCCCTTAGAGCTTCCGGAAGGAGCCAGCTTTGCTGACGCCCTGAGTCGGAACACTGGCCACCTGGGTTGGGACAGAGCGACTGTTTGCTGGGTCAAGTCCTCATGTGTGGGCTTAGCAAGCACCCATGGCAGCCACAGCCCCTCATGCACCAGGACCCTGTAAAAGGCCACGGGGGCGCGTTTAGGCCAGGCCAGGCCAGGGTGCAGGAACGCTCTGCTGGGAGGGGCCGGCCACCATCTCCCACACCGGGGCCGTCTCTGCAGCTTTGGGGAGAACACAGAGAAACAAAGCCCGTCACTAGGGCTGGGCTGCCCCTGGTCACTGGTGGCCGTGGGACTGTCTGCCATCTGCAGGGACACTGGGGTCCCCAGGCCGGGACGAGGGCTGCGGCTCCCCACGGCATATCCCTGGGGCTCTGGGTCCGGGCTGCGGGCTCTGTCTGCTGTCATGGAGGAGGGTTTGCGGCAGCCCATCCCCCAAAACTGCTTCCAAGAGTGACAACAGGCCAGCTGTGTCGGTGCCTCACGCATGTGCACGTGGGGTGTTTAAGGGAGCCCCTCGCAGAAATGCGCATTTAGTTGCTAACCTCCTGGTGTTCTACGGCCCACGTGGGTCCCTTTGTAACGTGCCCTGGAACTGCCCACTGGAGCAGGCTTCACACCGGGGAACGGACTGGCGAGCCCTCGGGGTCCCCGTCTGTGAGGAGGCCTCACCCGGTCACCGCGTGTCCCGTGGAACGGCCTGCCTGTCGACGAGGTTGCACAGAGGCACTCCCGTCCCCACAGAGTGACACTGTGCAGGTTAGTGGCCGATCAGCCTCTGCGCCTGTGTTGGACCGATTTCCCTTTTACGTTCTGGGAGCTTCAAATCCCTTAGAAGATTCTCCTGCATGTGCTTCAGCAAAGTGTGTTCTTCCCTCTTCTGGAGCCCAGAAAGCCTGTGTAAATCGTGTCCTAAAGCAGCCTTCCAGCTTGAAGTGGCAAGAACGCACACTTCAGCAGAGAGATGTCTCCTCGCTGAGTGGGAGGCCGCCGGTGCGCCCAGCCCGCGGGGCGCAGGTGTGTGGTAGAGGGTGGTGTCCCTGGAGAAGGGAGACTCGCTTCACTGGGGACATCGGCCCCAACCCCAGCGCTCAGGGGGCTGAGAGGAGACGGAAAGAGTGGAATTTGTCTTACAACACGCAATGAAAAATAGCGGGGACGTGGAAAGAGTTTCTCAGGTGTTCCCTGTCACCCAGCCCCAAATCCCTGCTGCTGGAGATGGGACAGAAACCGCCGCTACGGCCCCGCCCTGCCTAGTATGAGCCCAGGCCTTCGGGCTCTGTGTGCCTGGGGACAAGACCCAGAGTTGGTGGGTCCTGGGACCCTTTGGGTCGTGAGGCACATCGCCTGTCGGGGAGGCGTGTGGGGCACGAGTCCGGAATGCATCTCACCACTGCAGCCGGGACTGCAGGGAGCGCCCATCCACTGAGCAAGGGAGTCTGTGGTTTGGCCAAAACCGGGTCCTTCCTGGCCGGGAGCCCTTGGACTGTCTTCAGTGATTGGCATTTCTTTCGGCCACCAGGAGGGGTGGGGCCTGGAGCAGGCGCTCGGTGGCTCCTGTCTCCAGAAGGTAACTGCAACCCCACCTCTGGGCGGGGTTTCTGTGGGAGAGCCTGCCGGGCGGTGGGCACCTCCACATGGCGGGAGAGTGACCCTCCTGCATGTCCTGGAGGAGGGCTCGGCAGCTTCGGCCCCCGCACCCCCACGCCCCCGTGACCCTGCTGGTTGTGGGGCTCCAGCACAGGCAGCCTCCTCACCTGACTCTGCAGCCGGGCGCACGCTTCGTTTCCAATGAGCAACTTCCGACAGCCATCTGCTGTCCGAGCCCCGGGGAAAGGCACATGCGATTCTTTCCTGCGCCCGGAAACTCTGTGTCGGTTTATTTCCCATCAAGACGGCGTCAGTAAGACAACCCTCCATGAACCATAAATCTGTTACACTGCAAGGGAAGCAGCGCCAGCCCATCGAAAAGGACCTCGTTAACAAGGGCAGAATGAGTCCCCCAGGACTCTGTGGGATGGCCAACAGACCGTCCACAGCCTGGCCACTGTCCCCACAGGCTGTGAGGTGGCATCAGCCAGTGTCCCGAATCTGACTGGGCCAGCGATGGAGTCTTAGCCATCACCTGGGCACACAGGGGACCAGGAGGCTCACACTGCAGACGTGGGGAGACGGGAAAGAGGCGCCAAGAGCCAGTGGGAAGGAGCCTGGATCCCAGCGACAGGGGCTGGACCCAGTTCTCCAGGGGGACCCTAAACCTTGCAGCCCCAACGGCTGTGTGCCCACGCTGGAGGGTCTCTGCCCTCTCCCCAAGAGGCCACCCTGGGGCCTTGACACTTTCCCGGGAGTGAACAGGCACCATTCCGGCAGAACACTCCCCGGGGGGCCCAGGAGACCATCACCTGCTGCAGCCCAGGCCGGGGGTCCAATCTTCAGGAACCGCCCCCGCCCCGCCCCCAGGGTACTTGCACTACACCCTGGGAAGCAATTTCCAAGACAGTACTTTCCAAGAGGGCAATTTCCAGATGTTCTCACTGGTTTGATTGGATTAGGCCGAGACGTCCTGGCAGAGGGCGGGGAGAGGGGTGACTCCGCCTGGCTGACCTGTGGGGCCCCTGAGTGGCCCCAGAACATCACTTCCCAATGGAGCGCAGTGGCCCACCTGGAGTCAGGACGCTCCCCGGAGCAGCGGCTCCTGTGGGCAGGGCAGCGGCAGCTCTGTGCACTCGGGTAGGGAGCCTGCTCCTGGCCTCGGGCTCCCCGGGCCCCCAGGGCCCCACAGCAGCTACAGAGACCCGGGGGATCGTTCTCTCCTTCGTATTTCAAACCAGACAAATGGGATGATAGAACCCCAGCTGCGACATCGGCATGAGTGGAAGGAACTGAGTCACACAGAGCCGTGTCACCCTGAAGAAGACGCCCAGCCTCTGGGAAGGAGGCCCTTTTCCCTGCGGCTCTGGTTGTGCCCACACAACCTGAGATCCCACGGCCACCTCGCCACGCCGGTGTCTGTTGCCTACCTCCCAGTACAACCGTCTCTGGGGAATATGTGTCCCTGACTCCCAGCTCTGGCGAGGTGTGACTGACCTAGAATGCTGGGCGAGGTCTAGGTATGCAGTTTGTCAGGTTTGTTGTCCACCACAGCCTTGGCTGGTGCTCCCTTCACGTCGGGTGACTGCTGTGACGCTGAGAACATTCAACTCCTACTCGCTTAGCCACGCAGCTGGACGTGTGGTCACTGACGCCCCAACCCCCCACCCCAGCCCCTGCCCCCGCTGTTCTGCTCCCTGCTTCTCCCCGTGGGGCTGCCTGAGGTCCCCGAGGAGGCGAGGTCGCACAGTGTTCCAGTCTCTGCCTGACTCACCTCGCTCAGCACGGTGCCCTCGGGAGCCAGCCACGCTGTCCCAAATGGCAAGGTCACCTTCGTTTTTGTGGCTCAGTAAGAGTCTATTGTAAATACCTCTGCTCGCTCAACCAGTGGTCGGGGGCCACCACCCTGCTGGGTCGTTGAGAGTCCCGCGGGTTGAAGGCGACCCTGCTGGGGGGCGTCCCCTCGATGTCTGCATTGGCCAGGTCTGGGCCACGTGGCCTGGGCCCCAGGGTCTGAGTCACACGGTCTGGGACACACGGTGTGGGTCACATGATCTGGGTTACACGCCAATGCCAGCGCCACGGCATTCTGGAATGAAGGTTTTTCCCTGAGCTGACTGCCGGGCGACCCGGACCCCAGCTCTGCTCTGAGGCCAGCGTTGAGGGCGGTGCAGCGCTGGGGCCCCTCGGGCCGGGAGAGTCCTGTGAAAACGTCCTGTGGGAAGAAGCTCCCAACCGGGACCAGAGCCCGAGGACCCGACAATGACAAGCCAGCCCCTCAGGAAGCGGAGGTGCCAACGCAGGTGAGAGAGAGTTCGAAACACTTCCCACTTCCAGGGGGCGTAGGAAGCAGGGACGGGACGCAGAGAGTGTGCAGAGAATGGGAACAGGCAGGTTGTCACAGACTGGATGTCACTTCTGGAAAGGAACACTAGAGGACCAGACACAGCTGACAGAACCAGTGAGCGGGAAGCTTGCAGGAGACGGTGCGCAGGCAGCCCGGCGACAGTGTGACGGCGTCTGCTGAGCCACCAGGGGACAGCGGGAGGCTTCGCAGATCTCTGAGAATAGCAGGAGGAGAGAAGACATTTCAAGGGGGAAAAAAGGCTGTCAGCTTTTCAAAAGTGGGAGAAGACGCGGGTACTCAGAGGTAAGACACCCAAAGTCCCACGCAAAAGAAATAAAACAAATCCACGCAGAGACATTGTACAGTAAAACTATTGAATTGCATGGACCAAGATAAAATGGTGAAATCCTCAGGACTCCATGAACAAAAAGAAAGTCTCAAACTTGGCCAATGGGAAAAAGAATAACAAAAGAATGATAATAATACAGGCAGGAGGCTTCTCATTAGCAGCGTCAGTGATGGGCTTGCAACGGAATGTTTTAAACTCGGAAGGAAACAAGTGTGAGCGGAGAAACTCTGTGTCCAGTTGCCCACCCTTCGGGCGACCTCGGGGGCGGGCAGAGGAGCCTGCTGTTCCCTGCTCACTCTCCGACAACCGTTTCGGAAGGAGGTGCTGCAGGGAACGCTTTGGCCAGTGGAAGCTAAACCCAAAGGGAAAAGCAAGGATGGAAGGAAACCTTGGTTAATAAAGTCATGACCATATGGGCAATTTTAAAGAACAATGATATCTGAGGGGAAAAGAGAGTGAAAGATTTCAAAATAAGGTGATACTGAAAAAATAGCCAATAAGAACACGAAGCTGGAGCGGCAGAAGCTTGGAGTTGAAGTCTTCTAACTCCTGGGGACGCGGAAATGTCTAATGTTAGGGGGCTTTGTAAATAGACTTGTTAAAACTTAAAAATTAGTAACCACTAAGGAAAATAATGAGAAGAAGTGGGAAATGCCACTACAAAATCGGGAGAGAGGAGGGAAGAAAAGAAATTCAGAAAACTGCGTTTACCCGAGCAGGAGATTCCAAAGGGAGAGGAAGTGACCATTTACACCATTTCAGTGGTCAGTGCTCGTCAACAGAATGCTGTCTGTTGACAGCATTTTTTGACATTTCTAAAGGAATCCCCTATTTTAACAATTCGTCCCGGATTCCTGGCCCACTCCCACTCATTAAAATTACTCTGCAAGTGGGGGAAAGCAGTCACGCTGTGGTCTAAGGCAACTGAAAGTCCACCTTCCTCACCCCTGTCCCCTGCTCCACCAGGGCGTCACCTGAACTCAGGCCGGGGCCGCCCAGATTTCGACTTCAGCCCCTTGGCGTGGCTCCCGGACCCTCGAGTGGACTCAGCCCCAGGTTTTATCCAGGACTGAAAGAACGCTCTGCCTCCTTAAACTCCTCCTCAGCGCCAGCTGTACTGACGTGTCCCCCAGGTTTTAATGGCTCACCTGCCTGTGGACTTGTGTCCCATTTTACAGATGGCAAAACCGAGGCTAAACAGAGGCTTTGCTCGTGACCAAACAGCCAGTGAGTGGGGTGGCTCGATGGCCAGGCGTCCACACGCCAGCTCTGTTTCTCTGTCTGCATGACCCCCAGCTTGCTTGCCGGCTGCCGCTCTGAACAGAGGGGTGGGCAACCGGCAGGGACAGGGGTGCCTGTGGGGACACAGGGTTGGAAAAGCACTGGTCCTGACAAGGACTTGCACACACATGCCTTCCTGCCCCTTGGGAGATGCCTGTCCCAGGAGGCAAAGTTGACCCAGAAGACGCCCCCGGCAGCCGGAGGACAGGCACTGGGCTCTGAGATTCACCCGTTGGTGGTCTGGGCCACCTCCTTCGGGGCCGGGCAGTCACGGGTGTCGGAGCCCGTGCAGAGGGCGCTGTGGGTGCCTGTGAGGAGACAGGGTCACACCGGAGGGGACTGGACAGCGGGCCGCTTCTTCGTCTCCCCTGGCAGCATCAACAGGGCTGGCGGGGGTGCTGGCCAGTCACAGAGACCCCGGCCACCCGGGCTCAGCATCCTGTGCACCAGGGTGTGGACAGGGCCCCCTCAAACGAGGGATTTGAAACGGGGTGCCCAGGGACTACAAAATATCCCCACCCCCACATGTCTGGCCTGGGGAATGGGACACAGGGAGCAGGGCCATTGAGAGGTATTTTGCGTACCAACAGTTGGCTTCATACCTAATATGCAAAAACGGTTATTTGAGTATCTATAACAGCTGCTTGGTTCTGTAGGTATGTTCAACAGCTGTGGCCCTGCTTTTGGCCAGGGAGATGGATATGGCTTTGACCCGAGGTGTAGCTGGGAGGCAGCTCCCCCCCAGCACGGGGCCTGCTTGGACAGGGTTCGCTCTTCCCCCCGGGGCCGTGCCTGCCGGACTGACTACTACGAGACCACGAGAGCCAGCCAAGCCCGGTACCTAGTAAGTCCACAAGAAACGTTTAACCAGCATGTGCATTTCCTCATAAACTGCAAACAGTTCTCATTCTTCCCCACTGACGTTCTATCTTCTTACTACCTCAGGATTCCCTCTTGCTTGGGGCAGGTCAACTTAAAAAAAAAAACAAAAAAATACACACACACAAAAAAACACCTCTGACCTTCACCTGATTATACGAGCCCCACCACGTTACCCAGTAGCTGCAGCTGCCTGCAATCAGCATACCTGGATTTCTGTGTCAGTGACAGTACTTCCTCAGGCCTGGGCTGCCTCCCAACCTGATTCTTTACTTTTTTAAAAATTTATTGATTTTAGAGAGAGAATAGAAGGGAGAGAGGAAACATTGATTTGTTGTTCCACTTATTTATGCATTCACTGGTTGATTCCTCTATGTGCCATTGTAACAGGGTCCAGAACTTGGGGGTGTCCGGGAATGCAGGGTAATAGGCCTGGCTGGGGGGTGGGACCCATGGAGCAGGGCCATTGAGAGAGATTTTTGAGGCCCCCTTCGTACCCGGCATGAAGAAGTGGTTACTTTGCACATCAACAGCAGCAGACTAGTCTGCAGCCTGAATGGACCCAGAAGGGTGCGTAACTTGGACCCACGAAATGACTGGGAGGCAGCTCCCCCAGGTCAGGGCGCCTGCGTGGGAGCTTGGATGGGGTTCGCTCCTCCCCACGGGGCCAAGCTCCTCCCCACAGGGCCAAGCCTGCCCGGACTGACTACAGCCGCCCAGAAAGGCAGAAACTGCGGGAGCGCTGGGGGGCGGAGCTGATGGTGGGAGGGGTGGGAAATGGGCTGTGGAGCAAGATCCACGCCGGGATTTAAACCCAGGTCTGGCAGCCGTGCTGGGGTCTAACCCGCTGTTTTGGGGCAGAGAGGGGGCCCCCGTGACCACGTGGCCTAGGAAGCAGGACAGCGAGACGCAGCAGCTGTGCAGAGCTCTTCTCCCTTAGGGGTTGGGAAGAACGTAGCAGAGACATTGCAGGAGGGACAAGGGGGACCTGGCGGGAAGGAAGGGGGTGAGCGGACCCTCGCTGGGCGGCCAAGAGGAGGTGCCACGTGGTTTGGGGTTGAGAACGGGAGGTCGTGGCGACAACACAGCTGGTGGTGCTGGGAACCACGGAGGCCTGCCCTCCGAGCACGGACGATGGAAGGGGACCGGGAGTCTAGCCGAGCCTCGGACTTCTATTCTTCTCCTGAGACACGGTGCCCCTGACTGGCCCGACTGGGCAAAGGGGGGAAGGCAGGACTGGGGTATTTGTGGGTGTTTTAAGGAGCTTTGGGAGTTTTAACAGTGATGTTCTGCCATTACTGTAAATCTGCATGCTTTTGAACAAATAGTTCCTTTTCTCTTTACTGAACTCTGGTGGTGAGAGCCACAGTTCCAATTCCTAAGGGTAGCGGACAAGGCGAACCTAGTACAAAGAGACCCTGAGGGCCAGGGGCGGCCATTCCGTAAGTTTTTGTCCCCCCCTGGGTCCATTCTGTGACACTGGCCGCACCCCACGCCTCCAGGCGGCTGGGAGCAGGCAGAGCGGCACAGTCGGGAGGCTCCATTCTCCACCTCTGTCTCAGCCGGACCAGAGTCCCCTCGCCACAGGGCGCGGAGAACGCAGAGGGACGTCTCCATTCTGCTCCCACGCTTTCCTCCTTGGCTGTTGGCACAACCTGGGGCAGGGGTGCGTGGCCATGAGGGGGAGTGCAGCTCCTGGGGGTGCCCGGGGTCCCAGTCACATGCCCCAGCCCTGGTCTTCCGCTGATGTGGGTATGCTGCCGGACTCACGCTCCGTCCCCGGAACCTTTGCAAACACGTGAATTCACCCAGGCCCCGCCTTTTCTCAGGCCCCCGCTCACTCAGGCCCCCCCTTACCTCTGCATCACAGAGCAGGAGGTGCAGGACCCTGGGTGGCAGTGACGGGGGCGTTGGCCATCACCTTGCTGCCGACCAGGTCTCTGCCCCATCTGAGAGAAGGTGTCAGGGATGGAGCCCATATTGGGAAAGTCATGTCCAGCTGTCCCCACAGAAAGAAACCTTGGGAGAGAGGGTCCCCCCACACCCCACAGAAGGAACAGCAGGAGCAGGGACTCCCCCCACCCCTGCCCCACCACCCAAACTGGTGCCACCACGATGTGTCACTTTGTACACTTCCCTCCAACAAGGGTTGGGGCCATGGGGTGGCAGCGAGGCTCCCCTCTGCCTCTCTGCCTTTAACTGTCTTAGCCTGATGCTCTCTCAGAGGGCGCCCACGGGACAGCATCACTTGGGGCCCTTACCAGACACCGGACCCCTGGGCGTCACCGAGAGGGGCCCCAGCAGCCCGCGGTGCTAGGTCGGGAGCATGTCCCGCAGGGCGGGGCTCGGGGCTGTGCCCAGGCCGGTATTCGCAGCCCGGACATGTGCATCTTCCCGCTTCTCTGCTGTGTTCGCAAAACAGGCACAGCGTGTCCCCTGGCGCCTCTCGGACGGTGTCACCACTGGAGTCACTGCCAGTCAGAGAGTGGCAGAGCCCTTTGAAAGCCACTGAGGCAGCAAACTGGAAGCCCAAAGCCCCGTGACTGCCGCCATCCTCGCCAAGCCTCCAGGGGGTGCCCAGACTGACCAGAGAACACAACCCTGAGGTGCGGCTGCCTCAGTTGGGCCCAGGACACGACGCCAGGTGTGGGCAGGGTGCGTGTTCCAGCATGTGTGCACGCACCTTTGTACATGCCTGTGCACCCATGTGAGTTCGTGTGTACATGCATTTTTAAGTGGGTGCATGTGTGTGCATGTGTTCTGGTGTGCATGTGTGTGTACATGCGGGGGTGCACCTGGGCTGGTGTTCAGTCACACCCAGCTCCTCGGAGCACCCAGTGTGGACAGCCGGGTGCCTGTTCGCCTCTGCACACAGAGGAGGGGAAGCTCAGAGAAGAGCCACGTTAAAACATGACAACGGTAACCCCCATGACGAATGTCCCCCCATCCAGCCCCTGAGCTTGAGTCAGGGAGGCAACTGCCGGGGAAAAACCTGCCTCTATCCTGTTAATCTATAGGCTCCATTTAGCCGATTAATCTTGTTTATAAAAAGACAAGCAAACAATTAAAGTTTATGTGGTTTCTGTTCTGATCATTTTTCTGCTGTGAATAGACAGGGTCATCCTTTCTTATAATTAGGACTCTTATAGTCAATAAGTCCCTGCTATTAAATGTAACTGTTATTGATGGCCGCGGCAACGCCACTGTCTCTACCGCCCGCTGCCGGGCTTCCAGCGTTCCCGTGGGGAGTTCCAGTGTAGTCCCTCTGCACCTGTGGGGGCCTCGCTGCTCCCCACGGCCCTCCATGTCACCGTCTGGGGCTCTGTGCACCGCTGAGGAGGAAGGGGGAGCAGATGCGGGGCGCCCCAGGTCCCTGCTGGGAAGAGGGCTTGGGTGGGAAATTCTGTTCGTCGGACCCAGAACTACTTACGAGTCAAACAAAGCGAAACGCTCGGGCCCTGCTGGTTAATCTCAGGATGTCTGATCTCTGTCCTTGCTTCTCTCTGAGCCCTCAGCCCTCATGTGGCCTTGGGGAAGCACATCTGTCCCCCTACCCCCCTTGGCTCGGGTGGGGGGGCGGTGGGGCTGGCAATGGAAACAGACGGCAGCCTGGCTCACAGGAGGAAATGCACACACGTTTATTAGCTTTCATTTCCCACGCACAGGAGCGTCACCCGAGGAGGGGCACTCGGTCACCCACCATCTCCTGCAGGTGGGAGGGCAAGGGGGGGTCCTCGTGGAAGTGAGGTGCACACGTGTGGAAGCAACAGCTGCCCTTAGGGAAACGGGCCTCAGGGACCAGATGGGAGATCCCACTGCCTGTGGGACGTCTGCGTGGGGTCCGCCTCCCCTCCACCGTGAAGAGCTGGGAAGCCCCGGAGGCCGTGTGTGGAGAAGGTGCGCTCAGGAGGCGGGCTTTTCAGCAGATAAGGGACTTCAGGAACTCAAATGCCTCCAGCTCAAAATAACTCTCTGGCCAAGCGGCATATCCTGGGCTGACCCACCACACCGCCCTGACAGACCCCACTCAGTGCTCCCACATCCACAGCGACGCTCTGCCTTCAATTTGTGTCCACCCTTCAGGGGTTTCTCCTCTCCTCCCCCCGCCCACAAGGCATTGATCTTTAGTGAGTGGTGTCAGCGGACCCCCCAAAAGGTCACTCCTCACGTGGTTTGTTTAAGGCAGGCAAGACGGAGCAGAGTTGGGGAGCCGCGTGGTCTGCAGCTTCCTCCAAGCACACGCACACACGTGCATACACTTGCACACACAGGCACGTGCTTGCACACACACGTTTTAAAATGTCGCAATGCCTTAATCTATCTTCCATGAGTTCCAGCATTTGCTGTGGTCCTGACAGTGGACTGGACAACCTTTGGGGACCCCTGCCCCACCCCGGTGATGACAGGTCTCCACAGTCTGCAGCAAGAGCCAGGAGGGTGAGGGGCGAAGAGCCCGGACCATCTGACTCCCCAGCAGCAATGTTCTTTCCGGTGCCCGAACCCGAGCTCCAGCATGCTCTTGGCCTTGACGGCGTGTCCACCTCCAGCACCCAGACTGCCGATGGCCTCCAGGAAAATGTGCTCGTGGCCACCAAGGAAGTGAGCACAGCCCTCCAGCCTGGGAGCCCAGCGCCTGCTGACCCGCTCTCTGTGGAGGTGGGGCGTGCTTGTCACGTTCACCAGTGACCATGGTGTAAATACTCTCCCTGTGGCTGATGCCGAGCGACCCGTTGACAGCACTTAAATGTGGAGTTGGAACGAGATGCCGCCATTGGTCCTTGCAAGATGACTTCAGCTGGTCCCAGCCACCGTCCTCTTCCTCCAAACCCACTGTCAGAAATGCTCCATCCCCCTCGGTTCCTTGATAGAGTGTCTCTGTGTGTGACACTCTCCAGGTGTCCCCAAGAAGCTCAGAGTGACAAGGGAGATGGCGAGGGGGGCAGATGCTTACACCGCAGTGGAAGAGGAGGTCCCAGCTGTGGAAAGTGGGGTGGTGGCCCTCAGACCCTCCATCGTGGGGCGTCCTTGTTAGATGCGGCCCCTCCCTCTCGGAGATGCGGAGAGAGTGCAGGATGAAGGGTGAGGGGACAGAGGGCTGACTCTCTGAGCCACCCCACTGTGGTCTCCCCAGTGGCAGAGACGGGTCTGCAACAACCAAAGAGGGCGGTCATGGCCTGGTGCCCCGATGGTCCAACGTGGCCACCAGCAGGAGGCTGTCATCACGAACGGTGTCCTGAACGGGCCTGATCCCGCGGAACAGCCTTTTCTCTCTGCCGGCGCTTCTCACCCGCTGCCTGTCACTTCAGATGGTGGTGCCCTCTGCCTACGAAGTGGCTGCGGCTGTCACCTGCCTTCACAGAGGGAAGGACTCCCCAACTTGGAGCGAAACGCAGGGACTCTGTGCCCAGGGTGCACGTGAGCATGCCCACGGCTGACCAGGGCCTCGGGTGGCCCTGCGACCTCCGTCATCCAGGAGTGCAGGCGCATCACAGCAAATGTGGGAAACCCTTCAAAGGGGGCCTTTACACACACACACACACACCCCATCTCCGAGCCACTGCTTCCAGCATCCGACGAGTTTCTTTCCACTCTGGTCCCGAACTTGGACCGAGCTGCAGTCACACCGCAGTCAGAGTCCACTTTTCACCAACACCGCCTGAGTCCTTTTCCCTGTTTTCCATGACCCACAGAGTCACCGATGTTTCTTCTTTGTCGAGTTTTCGTGGCGATTGGCCACCCGTGCAGTTATGGAGTCCCTCAGTTCCACTCGTGTTATGATACACATGGGTGGAGCCTGGTCATTCCCCACTGGCCCCCACCCGCAACCCACGCTCCCTATTTTCAGCTCTTCAGCTGCTTCCTGTGGTCTTTACCCCCAGGCTCTTGGGTCTCCTACATGCACCTACTAGCTGTTCAACGTCAGCCATCATGTACAACTCACAGACACAGACAGGCAGTGTCTGCTCTGGAACTGTCACCCCACACGTGCCACAGTCCCCGCCATCATCCCAGATGGGACGTCACTGCTGTAGGTCTGTGGGTGTCGATGTTTCTGTTTCTGTGCCCATGAGACCCCCTGCACCTGTGAGGTCCTTTGCTTTCCCCCGAGCGACTGTCTGTCCTCAGCAGCGTCCTCCAGCTGGGGGGCTGCCTCGAGGTTTGTCTAGTTTGCCCACTTTTCCACCTTCCCTGGGAAACTGCATGTCACTGGAATTCCTCCTTGGTTCACTCAAAAGCACCTGGACAGTCTCACCTCCTCGACTCTCTTCCAGGCTCCCCGCCTGCTCTGGACACTGTCCTGGTAGACAGCTGCCACCCCAGACCCTTCCTCTGCACCACGCGAGGGGTCCCCCTCTCTGCGTCCACTCCCATTCTCTGTGGCCATGCCTTCCTCCCTCGAGGGGATTCCCGTGTTAAGGGGCCATCTCCACCACCAGTTTTGGGGAAAGGGTGCACAGACCTGCTCTATCTGAGAGTCCAGGCTCACACTCGGCTGAGTGGGGACCAGGTCTGACTGCTGTCCCACAGGACGGGACAGCGTGGCGTTACTCCAGTAGCATGGCGTTACTCCAGTTTCTCCTCGTTCCCAGTGTTGCTCTTCAGAAATCAGACGCCTTTGTGAAGACTGATTTTATAGGCAGTTTCTCCTCTCCCTCATCTCTCAGCTTCCAGAGCCTCGGTTCTGCCCCCAGGGTTCTGATGTTCCACAGTGCTGTGATTTTATGACTCAGTATGGGTGGATTTTACCTGCTGTGCCAGACACTCGAAGTATCCTTTCAATTTGGAAACATCAGGTCTGGAAAACAGTGTTGAAGTATTTGTTAAATTTTATGCAGCTTTTTCACTGGGAGGCAGTCTGTCCAGTGGCTAAGAGCCCAGACAAGAGTGTCCACCTGCCTGGGTTCAAGTTCTCCCTCTGTCATTTGTCAGCTGCATGGCACCCTGGGTAATCAGTCTTACAGCCCCTCTGTGCTTCAGTGTAAAAGAGGGGAAAGGGATGCCCGCCCCAAGAGTTTTTATTAGGATGGCCTGAGTTGATAGGCGGTGCTCCGGATTAGTTTGAAGGCGAGTAGAATCGCTGCGCCGTCATCACCAGCCACCCCCTCGGTTCTTCGATGGCTGCTTCCCAGTTCGTAGCTGCCCTCTGCTTCCTCTCCCTCCTGCAGCCCCTCCTGCTCCTTCTCTGGCGGATCCTAGGCTCTTCTTACCTCTTATAAATCACTTGGTCAGCGTGCTACCTTCCGGGAGATGGCTTCAGCTCTAGCTCAGAAACTTTTTCTGACTTTTTAGTATTTGCCGTTATCTTTTTAACATCCCCAAACTGTTTTTTGTTTCTAAAGGATCTTTTCCAATGGCACTCCGCTCCTGTTCCATCAGTGTGGCGTCCTCCGTCATCGCTCTCAGGATGTCCTTGGTCTGTTTCTTGTTTGTCTGGCCTTGGTTTCCGTCTCCCTGTGCGACCGCATCCTCTCTGAGCTTCCGTTTGCTTCTTTGGTGTCTGTCTGTCAAATGTCTTCTCCAAATATAGTGGGTGAGCTTGACCGTTTGCTCAGATTGAGTGGATGGGCCCTGAAAGCTGGATTGGGACCCCTGCATCACAGTGGCACTTGCCAGCTATGGCCTTGCAGTGGGCTGTCTTACTGGGAGGTCCCCGGGGAGACTGCTCTTGGGTGTCTTTAGGTCTCTTCTCCCGGGCAGTCAGATTTCCTGGAGGAGAACCCCCGATGTCCTGCCTGGAAGGGAGGGAGCTGGCCGTCTGATTGCCAAGAGCTGACTGGTGGAAAACCTGCGTTTACTCATCGTGGTTTCAATGTGGGCACTCACTCAGTCCTCAGTGACCCTCCGTTCCAGCCCTTGCCAGGACTGGCCCTCCTCTCCCCTATGTGAGTGGTGTGGGTGAACCCTCTTCAGCATGCTGGACGGGGGGCAGTGAGTCTGGGGGTAAGGTCCACCCATCTCCTACTCAGACTGCTGACTATCCCCCGTTTTAGCCCAGCTCCACACTCGCCATGGGCCGCCAGGGTCCTGTGGGGTCCTCTGAGCTCCCTGCTGTCTTCTGCATTCCACGTGCTGCGGGCCGGGCTCTCCCTTTTCAAGGGGCTGAGTCTGAAAATGCCTTTGTGCCCCTCAGCATCCAGAACAGTCCGACCACTCCCTTTCCTGCTCATGGTATTAAACACTCGCATGTACTCTCCTCTCTGGTGCCACGAAGGCGGGCAGGGCGGGTGACCCTGGCTGCGTTCACGCTGACATCTGCGCCTGCAGCTGCCCAGCCTCAGTGCCAGCGTGTCACTCGCCCGCGCTGCTTCCCAGTTGTCATTCTCGTGCGTGAGCACACTGGTGAGCATCCGTCTTGAGGTCATCGTGTGAGTGTGCGTTCAGCCTCCTTCACAGACGTGGAGCAAATCGGTGAGTCACAGCAGGCACGGAGGGGGGCAGCCGTCTTGGGGTCGGATTCTGGGCCTGCCCCTTACAGCCGCCTGTCCTCCGTCCAGTTACCTAAACTCTTTCTCCCTCTGTTTCTCCACGCGGAAGTGGGGGCGAAGTGTGCAGTGCACATGCCATGCAGAGTCGCTGTGACGGGGACACACGCCAGGGTGTCCCCAGTTCTTGGAGTGCGACCTGATGTCTGGTAAGTGTCCCCTGTCATTGCTGTCACAGGACTTTATGAATCTTGCACAAACAGCGCCCCCCAATCAGGGTGTGTCGTCTCTAGCGATGACTCAGATCCCGTGTCACGCGCTGGTTGTTAGAGACATGGAGTCACTTCTGGTCCGAGAGGCGCGCACGCACGCGCACCCCTCGCCATCGTCTCCTCGACGATTCGGAGTGTGGAGGAGGTGGGCGCTTTTCACTCGCCCACTTCCTAGTTGCAGGTTGGCGTTTGGGGACCGTCCGCTTGTATTTCCGGGTCCTGCGTCCTGTGTGTTTCCGGGTCCTACGCGTCCTGTGTGTTTCCGGGTCCTGCGTCCTAGCCGCCGGCCGGCGTGACGTTACTGACGTTCCCCGCCCGGCGTGATGGGAGGAAGAGCTTTCCCCCGGAAGAACATGTCCCTCAAAGAGAATCGAACATCCGGGGGCGGCGGGGACCCCAGCGTTGTCCCCCAGCAGGTTGCAGTGACCCCTCCGGGGGGCGCTGTGGGCCGCTGGCGGCGTCCGGAGCTGTTTGCGGGCAGCACGCGTGGGGAGGCCTGCGGGCAGCCAGGGACTGGGCCCAGGCGCCCCGATTTACATAATCGGGCTCCTGCCAGCACTGTAAGCCTCTTTCCACCCCGCGAGTCTTGAGCAGATTTTCTCGCCGAGATGCCAGGCGCTCGGCTGCCAAGTGCTCCGCCGAGCTGTTCTCGCAGACGGGAAACTCACGAAGCCGGGGAGGGGGGGCAGAGTCGACATTCGGGGGGAGCTGTCTTTCTTTCTGACAACCGTGGCAGCGACTTGGAGGCAGCCGCTCTTGTCGTCTGCTTGCGGGGGCAGCGGAGGATCTCAGCCTAGACAATGGGTGCGGGCAGGTGTCCCACCGGACGAGGTGCAGAGGCCCGGCAGGAAGGCAGGGACGCCGCAGAGGTGGCAGGTCGCGTCCAGCCCACGCGAGGCAACGACTTTGCAGGGTCTGTTTGCCCGGATGTACAGTCAGGGGAGGAGAGGGGGGAACGGGGTAGTTTATTTTACCCTCCGCTGCCTTCCGTGAGCAAAAGAAGGCTGGCATTCCTCTTATTCTTTTAAGGTGTTTTTCTTAGGTGCAAGTTGCCACTCAGTCTTGTGTAATTCGCGGATCTGAGAGATTTTTGTCACCGCGGGAAACACAGTTTGCCTTTGGAAGCCTCTAAAGAGACGATCCCATAAAAGTAACACTCTGGCCAAACGCACCAGGAGCCCCGCCCCCACGGCCCTCTCCGCACGCCTTCGCATTGCAGACCTGCAGCCGCAGTCCAGAGGGCTCTGCTCGGTCCAGCACTTGGCCCAAAGACTGGGTCCCAGGTCGCTGCTCCCCTGCAGGCGCCCCCAGCACCCTCCGAGCTCGAGTGTGGGGGAGCTCTGGTTGAGCGGGTACAGCAGAAGGAGCTGCTCAGCCACCGGGTTCTCCGGGACCAGACCTGGGGTGCGGAGTGCTCGCCCGGGGTTCTTTCAAACGCTCACGGACCGCCCGGGACTTGAAACTCTCCACCCAGGGCTCCTTGAGTGGCGAGCAGCCTGCGAACATGAGTGGGGCAAGCTCAGGGCCAGCGACTGGAGTTGCTGGTTACACGATCAACCAAACGCTACTCACTGAGGCAGAGCAAGTGTTCTGTGACCCCACCTCTGGGGGCCATCCCCATGGCCTGCGTCTCCCTGTCCCTGCCAAAGTCAGCTGTATCCCCTCCCCCTCTGCCCACTGGGCCTTCGCTCCCGGGCCTCTTCGTCTGTGCTGGACGTGTGTCGTGTCCCCGANCCCGTCTCAAGAACCCCATCAGGTCATTTGGCCGGCACCCCCACATGTGACATCGGACCATGTGCCTCCCCATCCAGGGGCTTCGGGTTGCCTGGCCCGCTGTCAGCAGGACTGTGGTCAGGCCTGTTTACAGAGGCGTCACTTCCTCTCTCGGCTGCTTTCCATCCGCTGGCCCCCAGCACACCCTCTGCTTCCTGACTAAATCCTCATCTTCTTCCTGCTGTCAGAGCTGAGCTCACCCCCACTCCCACCCACTGCACAGCCCACCCCTGCGTCTCTCCAACTCAGAGCCCCGTCCAGGCCCAGAGCCCCACTGAGGCCCCGAGTCCCGGCCCAGGCCCAGCTCCTGGCTTCTTGCACGAGCCCTGGGCCCTGCAATGGGCCCTGCAGGTCGGCGGGAAGGTGGGAGAACCCCAGACCAGGACAGAGCCCACCNCAGCACACCCCCTGCTTCCTGACTAAATCCTCATCTTCTTCCTGCTGTCAGAGCTGAGCTCACCCCCACTCCAACCCACTGCACAGCCCATCCCTGCGTCCCTCCAACTCAGAGCCCCGTCCAGGCCCAGAGCCCCACTGAGGCCCCGAGTCCCAGCCCAGGCCCAGCTTCTGGCTTCTTGCACGAGCCCTGGGCCCTGCAATGGGCCCTGCAGGTCGGCGGGAAGGTGGGAGAACCCCAGACCAGGACAGAGCCCACCTTTGACCCTGTGGATGGGAAAGTTGGGCAGATGCACTGGAGGGGTCTGGCAGAGACTCGCCCAGCACTCGGTGTCACTGCGGAGTGAGGGAGTGAATGAACGAGCACATGTACAAGCAAAGGCTGCTTTCTGCACCCCTCGATGGCTGACTCACGCCCCACCCCCACCCATCCCACAAGCAGCGAGGGAGGCCTCCATGGGGGTGATGCGGATCGGGGCTCTGGGAACAGTGAGTTAATTTTAGCTCAGTCTAATTACTAATCAGTCATGTAATGAGTGTGGGAACAAAGCCGTCGGCAGGGACTTTAGAGACGTGTGGACATGGCTGGCGCAGGACAGGAGGGCCGCCAAGCGTCGGGGACTGGAGCAGATAGGTGTCGACCCAGCTGCCCACTTTGAAGAGGACATTTCTCCTGGCTCAGCCTCGGGGACCCACGAGTCCGGGACCCTCACAGAGAACACTCAGCTTCGTGAGCTCCACCTCGTCTCGGCTCTGACGCCTGGAGCCAGTTCTTGCACCTTCCTGAGTACTGGCTCTTCCCCCGGGACACCAGCACTGATGTCTGCCTCGGTGCTGACCAGACCTGGGTAGGTGAGGTCACCCGTCCTTTAGGAGGACTGGCTCCAAGACCCAGCGCCTCCCACGGGGCTCCCAGCCCCGTGCCCAGAAGGGTGTGCGTTTTGAGATGGAAACTGCCTATTCTCCCAACTTCAGCCTGAAAGTGACCTTGTGCCAGAGAGGGTGCCGAGCTGTGACATGACAGCACCCAGCGGTGAGAGGTTTCACCTGCAAACAGGGAGCCTCTGGGAGCTTGGCTGATGGGTCCTGCAGAGGGGTTGGCTCCTGGTTCCCAGGGCCACAGATGCCGGGGGAGGGGTGATGGATGCTCTTTCTTCCTGTGAGCAGGGACTGAGGGCCTGGACCAGACTCATAAAGAAATTGGTGATTCCCCCTCACGAGGCCCATGGGCCACAGGGTCTGTTTGGGTGGCCTTGCAGCTCGGTGTGGGGGCTCGGGGACTGACAGGACCCCTCCCTGTGCCCTGCCGACCTCTTGCTGGGACCTTAAATCTTCTGCAAAATGGAGCCGCAAAGCCATGAGCCAGGAAGATTTCCGAGCGCCATCCTCGGGAACAAGCTGTGGTATGCCTCTAATAAAGAGAGCAGTCTATAAAACATTATCAGTTCTAATTGATAATTAGATTTCTCCTGTTGCCATACCTAAGGCTAAAAGCTTCAGATATTGTATATAAATTTTCACTTTGAAAATCCAGGGAAGCTCAGCCAGACTCTTCCCTTAGAGAGCGGGGCGGGGGTGATATTTGCTGTTTGCATAACACGCACTGGAGACCAGGCGGCGCAGACCACGCAGACCAAGGCTTTGACCCGCAGCCCTTACAAACTGTCCTCCCACTTGGGCCCCCTCCTTGACTCACTCCTGCACCTCGAGTGGGTGTGAGCTCAGCGCTGTTCCCTGCACGTGCGACAGGCAGGCTCTCGGCTCTGCAGCTGCCATCCCTGTGAGCACACCAGGAGCCCTGACCCCAGAGGAGCTGGTGGATATGGTGGGTACAGCCCAGAGTGAAAGGAGAGCTTATAACAGAGGTGCGGGTGTGTGCACGCCTGTGTGCAGGTGTGCATGTGCGGGTGTGGGCTGTGCAGGGTGTGTGTGGTGTATGGGGGGGGGGTGATTGCAGGGCATGTGCATGTGTGCACTTGCCGGGGCGGAGGGCAGGATAAGAAACAAACCCTGGGTCTTCCATGTCTCTGTGTATGTCCACGGCCCCCATGGTCTTGGGTCTGAGTTTTAAGAGCATTACCCTCCACAGTGCGATCTTGAACTCGGGGCTGTGCCGTGCGGGCAGAGTGCCCTCCGGGGACCCAGCCCTGTCATGGAGGTGGTCTCAGTGTGGCCCCAAGTCTGTGGTGAGCAGGCAGAACCCCCTGTGCCAGCTGACGTTCCAACAGAATGGCACAGTCCTTAAATTTGCCAAATTGCTACAAATTAGTTGATCATCACTTCTGTTTGCATTTCCAATTACAGAGGAAGTGAATTTCACCTACTAAGCAATTCACCCATTGAACTTCCCCTGGAGAGATATTCCCGTTGCCTTCAACATGAGAGCCCCACGCCCGGGGCCCCATGGAGCTACAGGCGAAGGGCACTGGGGGGTGCGGCTCCACCTGGAAGCTGGCCTTTGCTGCGCCCGCACTGGGCAGGTGGCCCTCTCCTCCTCGCTCAGACACGTGCTTTGTCTTCTTTGCCCTGCTGTCACAGGGTTGGAGGAGGTAATCTGGGCCAGAGCGTGCGCCCCATGCAAACGCACCCCGTGACCAGGGGTCCTCTGGCACCTGGGGCAGGGCGTCCAGCTGCCAGCGGATTCCTCCCCCCACTGACTTCCGGCCATTGCCATCTCTGCTGCCCCTGACGACCAGCGTGGTCCACATACAGCTGTCCCAGAACCATGGGGGTCCCCACCACCCCCGAGAGGGCTGGAGCTCGGGGCTGGTCTGCCCTGGGTCAGCCTCCTGACCGCCACACCGCACCAGCGACAGGCAGCTCCGACAACAGAAACCGCTCCTTTCCCGGGTCCGGAGCTGCGGTCTGAGGTCCCGGTGTTGGACAGGGCCAGGAGAGAGAACACGCCCCAGGCTGTCCCCAGCTCCTGGTGGCTGCTGGCCTCCTGAGCATCCCCCGGCTTGTAGACCCCTCCGCCCACCTTTGCTTCGNACACAGCTGTCCCAGAACCATGGGGGTCCCCACCATCCCCGAGAGGGCTGGAGCTCGGGGCTGGTCTGCCCTGGGTCAGCCTCCTGACCGCCACACCGCACCAGCGACAGGCAGCTCCGACAACAGAAACCGCTCCTTTCCCGGGTCCGGAGCTGCGGTCTGAGGTCCTGGTGTTGGACAGGGCCAGGAGAGAGAACCCGCCCCAGGCTGTCCCCAGCTCCTGGTGGCTGCTGGCCTCCTGAGCATCCCCCGCCTTGTAGACCCCTCCGCCCACCTTTGCTTCGTTATCACGCGGCGTTCTCCCTGTGTGTGCGTGTCTGTGTCCAGGTGTCCCCTCCTATAAGGACCCAGTCATATGGGGTCAGGGTCACCTGGCTCCAGTATGACCTCATCTTAATCAATTACATCTGCAAAGACCTATTTCCTATTAAGGTCCCATTCTGATGTCCGGGCATTAGGATTTCAACATGTGAATGTGGACAGGCCCACGATTACCTCCCCATGGGACCCAGCTCTCCCCTCTGTGTGTTCCAGCCCAGAGAAGGTCAAGGAGAAGGTTAGAGTCGGGTGCGGATCTGAGAGTCCCAACCACTCCAGTCTCGCTGGCTGGTTCCCAAGGGCCGCGCCTCTCCTTTCCCAGATGCCAGCTCCCCTGGGTTCCGCCCCAGGGTCTGCCCCAGGGGAGGCTGGGGGGACTGGCTCAGTGGGTGGCCCTGTAGGCTGTGTGCTGGGCTGGCCCCTCCCACCTGGGGGAGTCTGGGCCACTTCATCCCTGAGGAGTACGTGGGGACTGCACCGGAGTGTCAGTGTGTGGAGGAAACAGGGCCACTGGGCCACCGGGACCTGCCTCCCTGTCTCCAGGCGGGTCCCCTCCCGGCACCCCTGGAGGTCCCTGTGCTATCGTCCCCGAGCCTCACCTTCACCACCTGTCTGTCTGTCTGTCTGTCTCACTCTTGCTCACTCCCCGTCTCCCTTTGAGGACAGGAAGTTGGCGAGCACAGCAGTGGTCTCAGGTGGCAGACCGAGAGAGCACCTCAAGTTAACATGGGGGGCTCCTCCCGTCACGCTGTCATTCATTAGAGCAGCCCCCACGTGGGGATCTGTCCGAGCACAGGAGGCAGTGGTCTCGCAGCGGTCACGTTCCTGTCACACTATTGAGACCGAGCAAGACCATGCGCGGCGAGGACCGCGCTGAGGGGCGCCCAGAGCAGCCCACTCCGGATGACTGACTCTCCCCTTCTGATTGTATTGACAGAAAAAAGGGCTCCCTTTAACAAATTAAGAGTTGAAGGTAATTTGTCAAAAGGCCATTACCTGCAGACACGTCCACCAGCGCCTAATTAATGAGTGGGCACAGCTCTCTCGGGCCCCACGTAAAAGTTAAAAACCCATTTAACTGCGCTCCGCATTTTCTGCTGAGCGTCACTGTCAGGTGGATTTCAAGTGATACAGGTATTTGCATAGGGTGCCAAGCCGGAGTTTCCATAGCAACAGGCTTCCTTGAAAAAGTCGAGGGTGGGTTTTACTCTCACTTTCAGGTTCCAGCCAACAGGCTGTGGGTGACAGATGCCTGTGAAGGGGGGGCTGCACCCCTGTGCCCATTGAGATGGGACGGGGGAGCCGCCCATCAAAAAAGAGTGGGTGTTTTATAGTCACAGCTGGGGACTGATCGAGAGAAGAGAAAAGAGGAAGAGCAGGAGGAGGAGGAGGGGGAGGAGGGGGAGGGGGAGAGGGAGGGGGAGGAGGAGGAGCAGGCAACCTGGGACACTCTATCCTGGAAGGAAAAGTGTCACAGACTGTGACCCAAGTCATGGGCATGGATGCATCGTGACCAGGAGGAGGAAACCCATGTGCGGAGGGCTCCCTAAAGTGTGACAGGGACAGGACCCCCATGACAGGTGACTGTGGTGGGTCGAACTCTGAACATGAGGCCTCATGAGCTTCTGCAAGATGTCTGGGCCTGAGCTGGGGCAGAGGAGACGCCTAGGAATGGGGCTCTGAGCCAGGACAAAGAATGACAAGGGACGATGGAGGCTTCCAGGCTCCGCCCCAGAGTCCCCCAGAGTGTGCCCCCAACTCCAGTAGGTCCCAGAGATGGGGAAACGCCAACGGGGAGAGGCACGTGGAGGCGGTGGGCTTCTCTCCCGGCCTGGTTCTAAAGGAGCCGGAAGAGCAGGCCTTCAGAGACGGCGTCTTTTCACTGTGCGTCCCGGGCCACGGAACACTTCCTGCCTATGGCACGGGGCAACGCGTCAAGCAAAGCTGGACACACGAGCAGGAGGAGAATCGTGCACGTGAGAAACGGACGGGAAGGGACTCCTCTCATGCGCAGCGTCCTCACGATTTACCGAAGTGCGCCCACACCCTCTGCAGCTTTGGAAGCACCCAGCAAGCCAGCCCTTCGGGGCCAGCCTGGAACAGGGCAGCAGCCCATTCTCCACGGGGTAAAACAGAGGCCCAGGGAGGCAGAATGACTGTCAAAAGCCGGCCACCCATCATCAGTCCTGACTCTCACTTGTCTCTCAAGAGCACCCCAAGACTGGCTCCAAAAACAAAGGTCATCGGGGGCCTTGAAAATGGGAGAAAACTTCAGGGGTCGGCTTCCTGGGCTCGGGTCCTGGCTGTGCCGCGAGCCAGCCGGCCCCATGTGGTGTCCCCAGACACCATCTCACCTGCAGGAAGTGGGGATGGACCTGGGGTCCCCCTCCTAGAGTTGTGGGTGGCTCAGAAAGGCAGGTACACAGATAGGATACAGAGGTGTGGATGCAAATATAAACGTGATGCATGGATCTAGACAAATCTATCTTTCCCTACCCACACAGATCTTCGTATCTATATCATAAAACACAGACATACGAGATACACCTTGTAAATCAGAGAGAGCTCCTGACACGAGATAGAACACGCACACCTGTGCGTTCATATCTGCCTTCTGCCTTGATGTCCATCTCCACGGGTCATGGGCGATAGGGAGTGGAGGCACCGAATGTGCCCCCAAGTTCATGTGCTGAAATCCTAACCCCCAACAGCATGGTACAGGGGTAGGGGCCGGCTCTGGGTAGGCGACGAGGTCACACGCTGGAGCCCCCATGAGAGGGAGGAGAGCCCTCTGAACGGGACCCCAGAGGGCTCTGTTGCTTCCCCCATTGAGGGAGAAGACAGAGGAAGGCGGCAGTCTGAAACCTGGAGGAGCGCCGTCCCCTGACCTCGGCCCCGGCCTCCAGACACGGGAGGAGCCCATCCGTGCCGCGCGGAAGCCCCCAGTCTGGGGTTTCTTGCTGTAGCAGCTGGGGCGGACTCACACTCACCCCTCTTCACTCTCGGGCCCGGAGATGCCTTTGGCTGGCTGAAGGGGAGACTCAGCCTTCTCGGGGAGCCAGCGGTGACGGTGGCCCCGCTGACTGATGCTCAGGACCACCGCGCTTGTCTCGGTTTTCCCGTCGCTGGTCTGGCAGTGACGTTACAACAGACCCTCCTGAGTGGAGAGGCGGCGAGCCTTCTCCCAGGTGACTGGCTGGCTCTCATTAGGAGGAACAAGCCTGTGTGTCCAGGGAGCGTCGCCAAAACCATGTCCCTGTTTTCTGTGGGGGCACAGGCAGCAGGAACTGGTGCCCATAAACAGGCGTGGATGGGGGCCCAGGGCGCCCCGACTGTCACCCGTCTTTGAATGCCCACCACGAGCAGTTTTCTTCCCCACGCCCATTCGCCTGCAAGGGCACCCGAAGGCCTGTGTCGCATGGTGAGACAGGCAGACAGGCGGGAAGGGGTGGAGACGCAGGGCGATTACTGTGAATTATTACCTCACGGCACACGGGGCCACCACATACGCAATAGCAAGAGCCAGGTGAGCATCTCAGGCACCTGGGCTGCGATGGGAGGTCACGGGAACGACAAAGCCCAGGTGATGAACATTACGGACGGCGCCTTCACCGTGCTGTTGGCTGGTGGCCGTGCCCTTTGCACAGTTCTAACACGTGGACGGGAATGGACTGCAGCTCGAGCCTCTGAAGTCCGTAGTTACAGTGAACCCAGCGGGGGGTCCTCCGTCGTGCACATCGACCGGGAGCATCCACGGAGCACAAAGGAGGGGACGAGAGCCTTCCAGATCACTGCCTGAGACGGAGTCAGAGGACATCAACCACAATAGCAGCTGACGTTTGCTGGGCGCCTACTATATGTCATGGGCTGTCCCGAGCACTCAGTGCGTGCAAACCCAGCTAAGCCCCATGTCTAGCCTACACAGTAGGTACCCCCCCATCTTATAGATGCAGTTCAGAGAGGCTTAGCAGTCTGCCCAAGGCCACAGAGCAGGAAGGGGAACCCAAGACATCACTGAGACCTTGAGCTCTTGACCTCCCGTGCGTGTCCCCGAGGCCCACTGAACGAGTGACTGGCGAGGCTGCAGAAGCTACAGAGACAGTACTGGCCCCTCCAGTTCATCTCCATGTGACAGGCTGCAGAGCTGGCACGGGCCCACCCATCCTGCCACCACCGGGAGCCCTGGAGCTCCCTGGCTGGAGCTGGTGGAGAGAAAAGTCGGGCTGAGAGAGAGAAGTCCCAAGAGCTTCGTTTGTGTCTTGGTGATAATTTCGCCTTAAGCTAAGTAAGTTCCAAGATTTTCAGTTGCACGAGCCAATGAATTCCATTTTTGCTTAAAACAGTTTTTATCCAGTTTTGTCACTTGCAATAGAAAGGACTTTAACTGATCCAATATTCTCTCACTTTTCACAACTTTAATGAAATGTGAAATCTAAAGATAAAGTTGTCTTTTCATCAAGAGAGAAACTGAAAACAAAGAAAAGCAGAACAAGATGTTCAGCATCTTGTGGCTCCCTTTGTGTTCACCACCAGATGGCGCTGCCCTGCTTGCTGCCCAGGACTTGTGCTATGCCTCTGCCTCTGATGTCAGCTTTGGCTCACCCCCAACTCTCAACTAAGGCGGGAAGGGTCCATGCCTGCTCAAATTCTCCGCCTTGTTAAAACCTACTTTCTCCCTCATGACCACAGAATCAGACCTTGGAGAAAGTTTGCTTTCTACATCTTAAGAAGTTAGATTTGGATGCCAGCAGAGGCCTAGACAAGAAAAAATGTGGGATGAATGAGAAACAGGCACCGAAAATAAATGTCAAGCTGTGCTCTTTAAGACAGTGGGCACAGTGCTTGACGACCAGTACTTTCAACTGTCCGAGAAAATGAGGTGCTCGGCAGGTGGGGGGAGCCCTCCAAGTGGGGACCGAATGTCAGTATTGTTTGTCACTGAATCATCATTGCCTTTTTCTACTCCTGTCTCCAAACAGTTTCATCCACAGCTGACGAATGGGTTTTAGAATTTTCCCCCGGCTAGCAGCACGGATGAGTTGATCAGCATATTAAAATTTTTCATCTCCTTTCAGCCTCCACTAAATCACATTTGTTTTAATTCATTGATTTAAATTAGAGATGGTTGCCCTCCGACAAGTCCCAATTTTACAGGGAAGAAATAATTTGAAAAGTTATTTATCTTACTGTCAATTAGGACTAGCTAATTAGACATGAAATCAGTGGTCTGGACTTCCTGAATGCCAGTCGCTGGAGTCCAGCGATGGTGTGTACGATTTTGGGAGAGTTCTGAGGAAGAAGAGGAGGAAAGGGGTAGGACCAGCGGGTCTCGAGACCCTCCCTCCCATCCAGGCCTGTCACTTTGTGATGGGGTCATTTTGTTCCCTCCTCGCTCCCTGCCTGTGAAGTGACCCAGTCTTACCCTGGGGTGACGTTAGCAGCAGTGACAGTAAGATAGTATGAAGCGAAGTAACTGCCACCAGAACCTGTCCTACCTGCTAACCGCACTCCAGGAAGCTCCAGGGCGTTTCACACCTCGGGTCACAGTTGACCCTCACGGCACATCCGTGCTCTTCCCTGTGGAGGAAATGGGAGCCTGGGGGCCACTGTCCCTCACTCTGAATCTCATGACCAGCGAGCGACCAGCCGGGGTTCGAGCCTGCCTTTGCCTCCTTATGTCTGTGCTATGAGCATCTCTCCCGATGGACCCAAGCTGGAGTTCAAGGCCAACCACAGATGTAGAACCCGGCTCTGGCTCCATGCGAGAGTCACGTGGTGCCAGCAACTTTGTGAAACAAGGACAGTGGTGTCCGGTGCACAAGGCTGTTGTGGACTCTGGGCGTGTGTGCATTTGCAAGGGTCTGGTGTGAGAAAAGTGCTCCCCTTGTGTGCAGGTGTGTAGACAAGAATTGGACGGAAGCCCTCTCCACTCCCGGGAGGAGGCTGCCTCGGGCTGCAGAGGTCAGGGGGCGCTGCAGACGCAGTTTCGGCCCCTAATTGGCTGCTTTCAAGTCGATGGAAAGAGATGACGCTGGGGGGGCGGGATCTGGTTACGCCAACACGAAGGCACGAGCGTGCAGGGAAGCGCGTCACCCGAAGAAGCTGCCTCTCAAGCCCCAGCGCGCGGTGCAGCGGGTCCGGTTCACCCCAGAGGGAGCGAGGAGGGGCCGTCCAGACGCGCGGCGCTCTGCCAGCGTGCGTTTGTGCGTGGCCCGCTGCGCTCAGCCCCCACCTCCCGTCCAGTCTGTCTGTGCTCCCACCTGTGACTCAAAACCACTCACAGCTTGAACCACAGCGTGGATGACGTCAGGGTTTCCACAATCAGGAGCCTGGGCTCGGGGGTCTGTGAAGACCCGCTGGGCTCACCCTGAGGGTGTCACAGGGTGGCAGTCACGGAGTCAGCGGGACTGCGTTCCTCTGGGGTTTGGGGTCCTCTTCTAAGCTCGTGGGCTGTTGTCAGAATTTGGCTCCTTGAAGTGCAGGGACTGAGGCCCTTGCTTTCCTGCTGGCACATGGGACCACTGTCCCATGGGACCACTGTCCTGTGCTGGAGGCATCCGCAGGCCCTTGCCGTCGGCTCACACATGGCAGCTGCCTCTGTCAAGGGCAACAGGACAGTGTCTCTGGGGCTCTGACTCCCTCTGACTCCTTCCTGTTAGCCACCGACCCTGCTATCAAAGTCTCACCTGGTTAGGGCAGGCCCACCCTAGTTCAGCAGGAGGGATTTCTACCAGGTGTGAGAACCAGGGCCCAGGAATCCGGAAGGCCATCTTCGAATCCTCCCCACCACCAAGCCCACCCCTGTGGCGAAGGAGCGCTGGAAATTAATTGACTGTTGCTTGTTAAAGGAGCAACGTTCTGGAGGCCATGTCAGTGGGCAGCGATGATTGATTACAGGGACCGGGGCAGCCAGGGGGCCCCACGCTCTAGCTGAGAACAGCTCAGCACTGCCCTGCTGGGATGCAGCGTCCACACTCCCTGCCCCTGAGCTTTGTACCTTCTGCACGGTTCACAAGGGCCCCTGATTGGGGACCCCTGATTGAGGACCCCTAGGACCAGCTGGCACCTCCCTTCCCCTGAGGGAGGGCATGGCTGGCCCGGTGCTCTGGCTGCTGATTAAAAAGGGCAGAGCCCGGTGCTGAGCTGGCTCAGGGCAGCCTCAGGGCCCTGTGGAAGCCCTGTGCAGTCAGGAGGTGCCACGGCCGGAATGAACACCCAGCACCCTGGGGGCCGAGTTCAGGAGACAGCTGGCTGTTGAGATTGAAAACACTAATGAGCCCCACTCAGCTGCCGACCCAGATAATTTCCATGCACTTTACTCTGCTGCAGCTGGTAAAGAGAGGCTCTCGTTCGTGGGGGCGGGAGGGGACGGCCGGGGGACGGAAGGCGTCCTCTGCTCCCTTCATTAAAAGGACCCCTCTCGTTCATTGCGGGGGGAATAGGGGCGGCGGGAGGGTTCAGTCTGACACTGGAGATTTTGCTCTCTGTTAAGAATGTGGAAACTATGCAAATGCCCCGCAGAGAACTAGGCACGCTTTTTCCCTGAGGGTCGGATGTGATGAAAACAGATCGTGTGTGACAGTAACCAGCTTTCTGGAGCTCTGGGTCTGTTACCATTCTTCCGCCACCGGTGACTCGCTGTCCTTTCTAAACCCCGGCTGAGGCAGCCCGCGGGTGGGAAGGCTCGTGACAGTGACCTGCCTTGACACCAGCGCCTTCATGGCGTTAGCTCCTCACGGGAGCCCACCTCCGTGCCAGGTGGGCCCACTGGGGTCCCACGCAGAAGGAAGGGGAGGTCTCAGATTCCCTGTCTCTGATTCAGCCGATCTGCACTCAGTCAAACTGACGCAGCTCTGTCCTGTGGACACACGACGGTTGTCATCTTTCAAAGAGGGCTTTCAGAGAGAGGGACCTCTCCCACCATCACATGCACACCTGTGCTGCGTGCAAGCACGTGTACACATGCATGTGTACACAAGCTCAGTCTAAACTGCCAGAATCAGGGTCTGACATTATTAATAGGCTCATCTGGTGGCGGCATGGACGCCCAGGCTGCAGCTTTCCCAGGAGGGCAGCCGATCGCCATCCAGCAAGCGACCTCCCCACCTCCTTCCTTTCTGCTCCACCTGCACCAGACAGAATTGACTCAGTTATGCTGCCGTAACAAGTAGGTCCCCAATCTCAGTGGCTCAACATAACAGAAGTTGTGCCTTACGCACTGTGGGTCCATCACAAACTGGTGGAAGGCATCTGGTCACCGTCATTTTTCAGAGGTGCTGCTGACCAGGCTCTGCCCCAGCCCAGCTCCCACGACCCAGAGGCAGATTAGGGGGTGTGGTGAAGTACCTGCAATGCAGGAGGGTCTACCCAGAGTTCCCCCACACTTCTGTGTCTGCAGGGCTCTGGTCAAAGCCAGTGCCAAGGCCACCCTGACTCGAAGGGACTAGGAACCGTGGTCCTACCCCACGTGGGAGGGAAAATCAGCAGCGTCTGGTGCAGAGCCGCACGTCCACGTCAGCCAGCTCCAGCTGCTGTCCCAAAGCCACGCCACAGTGCAGCCTGTCAGCCCCCAGTTCTGGAGGCTGGCTGTCCCCAGACAGATGCATTGCCTCCACCTCTCCTCCCTCCTCACCTGGCCTCTTCCCCTGCACACGTCTGTGTCCGAGTTTCTCCCTTAGTAAGGACCCTGGTCACCCTGGGTCTCAAAGCCACCCTGCAGCCCTCGTCTTAGCTCGTTGGTCTGCACAGACCCCATTCCACCTCAGGCCACATTCACAGGCGCCGGGCGTCAGGACTGCCACATCCCCGGGGCAGGCAGAATTCACTGGTCACACTGGCCGGCGTGCACCGTGCCTTCAGAGCCAGACCTGTCCAGATCTGGGGACAAGAGAGATGCAAAGACACAGTCAGCGCCACCCCCACAGAACCGAGTCTGCGGGGACCTGTGTGTAGGACGTGCGCAACGAGAACGCAGCCGGATCTTCACTCGGGACGCACCCTGAACCTTGGTCTGCGACCCACCAGGTTGCACCGCAGAGTGGGCGCTGAGGGTGCTGCCTTTGAGTCTGAGACGTGGTCCACGTTGTAGGCAGGTGTGGCCCAGAGACAAGGGACGGGTCACTGAAATGTCCTCCGTTCTCTGAGGTTCCCAGGCAGAAACGGAGCCACGAGGTACGCAGCGTGGGGACAGTGGGTGGGCTGTTTTCCAGAACGTACGCACATTGGGGACAAAGGGCCCCATCCCCCGGGGGAGCCCTCTGCAGGCTGGGACACAGAGTGGGTCTGCTGCAGGATGGACAGACGCCTCCACGTGACTCCAGGCACCGGGTAGGGTGCCCTCCGTCTCTGTCACGTTGTCACTTCCTCATTCCACAGGTATTGTTCGAGTGTCCTCTGGGCCCTGTTCTAAGTGCTGCTGGGTCACAGCCCCGGGGGACCAGACCATGAGTGGGGCCAGTTAGTCAGGGCTCTGTGGGACGGCAGAACCAGTGGGTTGTGTGTGTGCCCTGACCTGTCCTGCCCAACGGTCGGTAGATGGATGACAGAGAGATAGACAGCAGATGGGTGACAGGTAGAGGACAGATGGATGACTGATGGGTAGGTAGATGACAGGCAGATGACAGGCAGCTGGTAGATGGATAGATGGACAGAGCGATAGAAATAAGAGGAACTTTTTTTACTGGAACTGGATCCCAAGACCCCGGAGTCCAGAAGGTCCCTCCGGCGCAGACCTGTGTCCCTGGGAAATCGTTCAACTTTTGGGGGGTGACAAAAATACCTACCTGTGGGGATCTTGAGTGAAATGAGATGAAGCACATAGAGGGTCTCACGTGGTCTGTCATGGGCAGGAGAGGGGCAGGTGTCCCTTCTCCCCGGGAATGGCGTCATGGGCGTGTCCCCAACGGACCGCCCGGCTCTCCCTGAGTTTTCCAGTTTGTGGGTCTGTCCTGTGTGAGAAAGGGCCTGGCGAAGGAAGTGTCTGTGCTGCCAATCCCGCCCCCAGCTGTCCCCAAGGGTAGATTTCTGATGACTGGAGGCGAGAGGTCACTGACAGGCAGAAGGGACAGCTCCATTCCGTGGTCATTGTGCCTCATCGTCGGAGGGACTGCTCACCTCTGCGGGGTTGAGCTTCAGGAGTGACGTCCTGGTCCCCTTGCATCCCCCGGACCGCTTGCAAGTTCCCAGGATGACCCCCAGGCTACAGATGGGGAAACTGAAGCTCGGCGGAGCACGCGCAGCCCAAGGCCCAGCAGCCGACCGCCGGATCCGGGCACAGTCCCCTGGGCTGCAGGGCCCCTTCTCTGTCCTCAAGGCCCAGGTGCCACTGGGCCCCACACTGCAGCAGGCTGGTCATACAGGAGGCCCGCGTCCACACAGTGCGGCACAAACTGCTCTCAGGTGGCAGCGGGCAGGGTGCTTCCAAGTAAACATAATAATGGAAAACTATGGAGAAGTAGAAGGTTCCAGAATCCTGAACGATAACAAAAGGGACTCNGAAACTGAAGCTCGGCGGAGCACGCGCAGCCCAAGGCCCAGCAGCCGACCGCCGGATCCGGGCACAGTCCCCTGGGCTGCAGGGCCCCTTCTCTGTCCTCAAGGCCCAGGTGCCACTGGGCCCCACACTGCAGCAGGCTGGTCATACAGGAGGCCCGCGTCCACACAGTGCGGCACAAACTGCTCTCGGGTGGCAGCAGGCAGGGTGCTTCCAGTAAACATAATAATGGAAAACTATGGAGAAGTAGAAAGTTCCAGAATCCTGAACAATAACAAAAGGGACTCACAAGAGCAAACTATGCCAGACATTCTTTCTTGCTTATTTCCTTCCAGTAGGATTTCAAAAAAAAAATTAGCTGATTAGACCTAGCTGGCACTGCTCATTTAAACTCATCAATGTTCTATGGCCTGTCATGGAATTCCTACCGGCGGAATGATTGAGACTGGCCGGGAGTGGAATACCGTCACCAAGGTCCAAGGCTGGCTCGCCGCCTGTGCACAGAGGGTCCTTGTAAGTGGCGAGGACGGAGCGTTTGAAGACTCTGCTCTGGGGTGGCAGAGCTCCAGGGTTCGAGGAACTTCTCTGTCGAGAATGAAAATAAATACATTGTTCTACGGGGTAAGAGCCCTGTAGGCTTGCCCGGGCCTCCAGGGGGGCCAGCCCACACCCTGATGTGGCGTCTCCTCTCCTTCCACCCATCGCTTCCCCTCCAAGCGCTCCCCAGGAGGCCATGCCAACTCATCGCGACTGTTCCTGCCACGCGTTCCGGCTGCTTTGACTTCTCTGCATAGAAACAACTCATGGGTTTCACGAGGGTCGCATCACGGGATGTTTTCCCACAATGCATTTTTAACGACAATGGTTCAGCCCCTGCGTTGTCCACTCCGTCGTGCCCCCTAGCATTTTCCGTCCTGTGGGGGCTGTTGGGACGTGGCTCGGGGGAGCTCAGTTGGCGGTACACCCGGCATCGTGTGGTATGTTTCTGTGAACAGGACTTCTCCAGCAGTCTGGTGCAGGAATAGCTTCTAGAAGCCCTCCTGGGCCCCAGTGTGCCTGCGGGCCCAGAGCTGTGACCTAAGGGTACAGGAGTGGGGGTCAGAGCTCCAAGTGAAAACGCCTTCCCACGCCCACCCTGGAATTAGGTCAGTAGGGGAGACTCACGGTTTGCCATATGCAGGAGCCAAAACCATCGTGTGGGAAGTCCCCGGGGATGTCAAGTCATTAACCGGAGGGCTGGTTCTGAACACCCGCTTGGGAAACAAAGGTGCTCAGAAACGTCCCCTGGGGCCACGTGTGTGGTGACAAACACACCCTGTGGTTTTCTCTGTGAAAATCACAAAATGGACTTCCTTGGAATTGTGTTTGTAAGACCCAAACCGGCAACCTGGCTGCCATCAGTGACACCTGTGGGCGACACTCCCAGTGTGCCACGTTCCAGGCGCCAGAGCCTCAGTGGAACCCAGGTCTGGAGCCCCCACCCGGCCTAGAATCCCACCGGCAACCACATGCGGCCGCCAGGGAGGCAGACGAGGAAGTGAATGTGTCAAGGACGACACACACAAATTCATCAGTGTGGCGCCACCCCCGTCCTGCGGGGTGATCGACGGTAGTGATACAGCTCAATGGAACGCTGCAGCGGTCGCAAAAACGCATTGATTTCTGATTAACTTTTAAAATGCCTTCAGAATTATGGATCACACCCGAGTGTCAAAGTGGGAGAGGAAGCAGATCCTAATGGGAGCCAACGACGCCAACCCAGAGAAAACACACCGTTAGCCTTTTAGGATTTCAAGCGCATATGATTTTTTTCTCATTTTAAATAAGGATTCACTCCAGAGGGGAAATTTGCATATTCATATATTTGTATTTAAAATACAGGAGGGCCCTAAAATCGCGCGTTTCCTTCCCAGTAGGGGGGATCGGCCTCCGTGGGGAAGGCTCCCGCAAGTCCCTGCGCCGGAAGCCGACAAGACCTTGCTCAGACCAGACTCTGCTCTTGGGCAGGTGGAGCCCAGTCCCGAGCCCCAGCTGCCACCTGGACTCCCGGTGCCCGCCTGCAGGGGGCGTTGCCGCCTGCTGTCTTCAAGGGCTAGTTCTGGGGAGATGCGGCTTCCTTTTAGGGTTGAACGGGGGGTAGGGTTTGTAAGCAAAGCTTGCGTTCTACTTGGCAAAGCTGCCCTCTCCAAGTCCTGTGGGCTCGTCTCTCCCAGGCCCCAGCAGGGACTCTTGTGACAGACAGGCGGAGGCCCCACGCTTCCACCCCACGGTCTGCAGTTGACTGTCCCGAATCCACAGGTCCTGCGTTTCCGAACACTCTGTCCGCTTGGTTTACGCAGCCCCAGCGCGAGCGCTCCTGCTCCGAGACGCGCACGCACACGGTCCGCCACACCCACATCCCCGCAGCGGCAGGTGCACACGCACACGCACCCTCACCCCCGCACAGCCAACAGGCGTCTCAGCCCGCCCTCTAGGGCTCGCGCGGCACCTGCCTTTGCAGACCCCCTTTGCCTCCATCACTCAGGGGCACCTCCAACAGCAACTTTGTTCTCAGGAAGGAGCGGGAAGAAGCGTCCTGCCCAGCGGAGTGGCTGCAGGGTCGCCTCTGCCCAGCAGGGGTCTCACGGATATCATCTGCTCCTACGGGGCCCCTTCCCTCTGGTCCTCAGTGGGAAGAGGCAGCTGTTGTCCCGGAGAGAAGGACAAGGTCCAGAAGGACGCAGGGGAAAGGCAGCCTTGTCAGGGGGCTGGGCCGGCTCCCAGGTAGCAGTGGGTGGAGCCTGTGTTACCTGGGCTCTTCTGGGCTCTGGAGTGACTAGGGGACACACCTGTGGGCAGGTGGTGGGGGCCGGGCCCCATGGGGTTGGGAGCATCTGTGCGCAACGTGTGTGACGTGTGGTGTCAGGGATGGGTGGTCCTTGTGAGTGGACATGAGCCCTGTTGGGGCATCCTTGTGTGTAAGGGGGCGATGTAAGGGTGCAACCCAGTCCACAGAGGGAGCACATGGACTGTCCAAGGGTTGGCTCAAGGTGACAGCCAGCCTGCATGTGGGCTCAGGCCTCTGGTCCTCCTGGGCGTGCCTTTGGGTCCCCTGGAGCAGCACCTTGTCCACACCGTGTGTTGAACACAGAAAGGGCTTGCAGATGGCCTTGGGCCGGAGCACGTGGGAGGGACACGGGGATGAGCAGCAGGGGTCACCTGCCTGTTTCCAAAGGCGTCACTCTGCCTGCTGGGGCCCTGCCTGCGGCTGCAGAACCCTGCTTCCCTCTTTTCAAAAGATACTTTGTAGCACTTAAAATACCCCAGACGACCCTCTGGGCTTTAATAACAGGGAGTGGGACTCCGTGGGTGGCTGTGGCGGCCGGTGCAGCCTTGTCCCCAGGGGGTTGTTTTCGGCTCAGATTTTATAATAAGCTGTGGCTCGACCCATGTGGGCGAGACACCCTGTGGCCAAGGCCCCTTCCTGACCCAGGACTCGGCTTCTCACGCCACAGCCTGTGCTGTGTATGGGGCCCGATGGCCCTGGACGGCCACGGAGAGCCCTCGGGTGGTTCTGGCCTGAACCCCTAATTGCGTGTGAGCTGTCCCCCGCAACGTGATAGGCCCTAAGACGCTGTTTCAGGCGATAATGCCTGTTGGGGGCAGGGCCCAGCTTCAATTCTTAAAGGGAGAGGGCAAGTCTCGCCTGAGCCCACAGGGTCTGACTGAGCTGCAGACCCGCCACGTGCCAAGGTGGGAGGCGCAAGTGACCGCCAGCACCAGGGGCCCGTGGAGTGCTGGCGAACATCCCTCTGTGTGGCGGTACCCCCGTTGTTCTCCCAGTCACCTGCCGGTTGGGCGTGATGGCAAAGCTGCCCTGCGGGGGTGTCCCTCTCCCCTGAATGCCTGCCGAGGGCCGATCGCTGGGTTTTGGGGGAGAGGCAGGCTCGCCTTCCCAGGAAACTGGAAAACTGTTTCCTCCCGGCCCAGTTATTGATGGCCTTGCAGGTCCGCGCATCCGTTCCGTGGCCTCTGGGATCTTGGCTCGCCTCGGAATTGTGAAGATTTTCCTTACATTGTACTCCAGACCTTTAGCCTTTCGGCTTCTACATGGAAGGCGGCGGCCCATCTGAAGGCCACGGGGTTAGTTTTTCAGCACAATGCAGGGGGGAGGGTCAAAGCAAATTGCTCCGAGTTGGGGTGCTCAGTGGCTTGAGCCCCATGAAGGGCAGTCAGTGCCCCGTTAAATCACCGGATGCCCTTGTGGACAGTTAACTGGCCACCCGAGTGGGAGCCTGTTTCTTGGGCCTCTGTCCTGTTCCATTGACGAGTGTATCCGGCGTGTGGTTCTGCCGTGCCATCCNCTTGTCCCCAGGGGGTTGTTTTCGGCTCAGATTTTATAATAAGCTGTGGCTCGACCCATGTGGGCGAGACACCCTGTGGCCAAGGCCCCTTCCTGACCCAGGACTCGGCTTCTCACGCCACAGCCTGTGCTGTGTATGGGGCCCGATGGCCCTGGACGGCCACGGAGAGCCCTCGGGTGGTTCTGGCCTGAACCCCTAATTGCGTGTGAGCTGTCCCCCGCAACGTGATAGGCCCTAAGACGCTGTTTCAGGCGATAATGCCTGTTGGGGGCAGGGCCCAGCTTCAATTCTTAAAGGGAGAGGGCAAGTCTCGCCTGAGCCCACAGGGTCTGACTGAGCTGCAGACCCGCCACGTGCCAAGGTGGGAGGCGCAAGTGACCGCCAGCACCAGGGGCCCGTGGAGTGCTGGCGAACATCCCTCTGTGTGGCAGTACCCCCGTTGTTCTCCCAGTCACCTGCCGGTTGGGCGTGATGGCAAAGCTGCCCTGCGGGTGTGTCCCTCTCCCCTGAATGCCTGCCGAGGGCCGATCGCTGGGTTTTGGGGGAGGGGCAGGCTCACCTTCCCAGGAAACTGGAAAACTGTTTCCTCCCGGCCCAGTTACTGATGGCCTTGCAGGTCCGTGCATCCGTTCCGTGGCCTCTGGGATCTTGGCTCGCCTCGGAATCGTGAAGATTTTCCTTACATTGTACTCCAGACCTTTAGCCTTTCGGCTTCTACATGGAAGGCGGCGGCCCATCTGAAGGCCACGGGGTTAGTTTTTCAGCACGATGCAGGGGGGAGGGTCAAAGCAAATTGCTCCGAGTCGGGGTGCTCAGTGGCTTGAGCCCCATGAAGGGCAGTTAGTGCCCCGTTAAATCACCGGACGCCCTTGTGGACAGTTAACCGGCCACCCGAGTGGGAGCCTGTTTCTTGGGCCTCTGTCCTGTTCCACTGACGAGTGTATCCGGCGTGTGGTTCTGCCGTGCCATCCTGGTTACTGTGGTTTCATGGCGAGCACTTCAGCTGGGACGTGGTCAGCCTCCCACGTGGCTGTGTGTTAGGGGTTCACGTTTGTGTTAGGGGTTCCCACCCCCATTCATGTGCTGGCACCCTAGCCCCAGCTCGGTGACAGTCCCGAGTACGTGGCCTTAGGTGGGGTAGGCGTGGGGGGAGGGACCACATTTAGGTGAGGTTGTTGTGAAGGTGGATAAGGTTCGTTCCCTTCCTCTCTCTCCCCCTCTCCTGCCCCCCCCACAACCCCTGCCTCATGTGCTCCTAAACTTCCCCGTCCCCAAAACTAATAAATGTATTTCTGTTGTTTAAACAGCCCAAAGGGACTAAGATATTCCTTCTAGGTGTGTTTTCCTCCATCCAGGTACAGTTGAGAATCAACTGTCCACTAAAAACAGATGTCGGCCTGTGTTGGGACCGGGGATGTACTGAACACAGACATCCATTTGGGGACAGTCAGCATTTTAACGGCGCGTCTCTGCCTTTGAACAGGATGTTTCTCTCTGTTTCCGTGGGTTTTCGATTCCTCTCAGCGGGGCTGGCTGGTGTTCTGGTGGACACTGCTTCCCTGGATGTATGTGCACCCGCCTCCCCCAGTCACCGATTTTATGCCACGTGTTGGGTAACCACACTGGCTGACTGTCCGTAACTGGTTTCCTCTCTTGATGCTCTAAGTGATGTTATTTTTAAATTTTAAATTTCCGTGTGTCTGTTACTATAACATGGTGATAAAAATTGATTTTGTACATTGATTTTGTGTTCAGAGAACTTGATTCATTTAATAACGCTCCGGGAGATTCTTTACGATTTTTTTTACATACACAGTCATGTCATCTGTGAATAGCACAGAGTTGCTGCTTTCTGTCCAATTTCGATGCTTTTCGCTTCGTGAAAAGCGTCTTTGCGCCCTCGTCCTTGCCGGGACCTCAGGGAAACGGCCCGCAGAAGCGGTGGGAACAGACGCTTTTGCTGCTGCCTGTGGCTGTTCGGGCCTCCACCTCTGCCACCTCTGTGGGGGCTGGCAGTGCACTTGGACTTGGATTTGGCTTTGTGGGGTTTTGCTTTTGGACGCCCTTCAGTCAGCAGTGAGGACTGTTTCTACTCTGCTAACAGGTGTTCACGTTGTGTCCAGTGCTGTCCTGCGCCCATTGAAGGGGTCGCATTCCTCCCTTTCCCCTTGAGCTACATGACGTTCCAGCTGGTACTGGCCTTTTTAAAAAGTATTTTTTGCTGAATATGCTATTACAGTTTTCCTAATTTTCCCCCTTTATCCCCCCTCCACCCTGCCCCCACCGTTCTCCACCATCCCCCCCCTTAGTTCAAGTCCATGGGTGGTACATCTAAGTTCTTTGAGTCGTCTGTTTCCTATACCATTTTAATCTTTCCCCATCTGTTTTATGCCTATTAATTTTGCTTCTTCCCCCCTTCCCCCTCCCCACTGAACCCCCTCTGTGTATTGTCCATTTCTCTGATTCTGCTCCTGTTCTGGCTGTTTGCTTAGTTTTTGTTCTTATTGTTTTTCTTTTCTTTTAGGTTCACTTGTTGATAGTTGTAAGTTTGTTGTCATTTTATTATTCATATTTTTATCTTCTTTTTTCTTAGATAAGTCCCTTTAAAGTTTCATATAGTAAGGGCCTGGTGATGATGAACTCCTTGAACTTGCCCTTATCCGAGAAGCACTTTATCCACCTTTCCAATTCTAAATGAGAGCTTTGGTGGATAGAGCAATCTTGGCTGTAGGTCTTTGTATTTCATGACTTGGAATACTTCTTTCCAGCCCCTTCTTGCCTGTAAGGTTTATTTTGAGAAATCAGCTGACAGTCTTATGAGAACTCCTTTGTAAGTAACTATCTCCTTTTCTCTTACTGCTTTTAGGATTTTCTGTTTGTCTTTAATCTTGCATAATGTAATGATGGTGTGCCTTGGTGTGCTCCTCTTTGGGTCCAACTTCTTTGGGACTCTCTGGGCTTCCTGGACTTCCTGGAAGTCTATGTCTTTCACCAGATTGGGGACATTTTCCTTCATTATTTGTTCAAATAAGTTTCTAATTCCTTGCTGCTCTCCTCTGGCACCCTTTATAATTTGGATATTGAACATGTCAGGTTGTCCCAGAGAATCCACAGCCTCTCTTCATTTTTTTTGGATTCTTGTTTCTTCATTCTGATCCAGTTGGGTGTTTATTTCTTCCTTTTGTTCCAAATCGTTGCTCTGAATCCTGGTTTCCTCCTTGTCCCTGTTGGTCCCCTGAATATTTTGCTTTATTTCACTTTGGGTATCTTTCCTTTGTTTTTTCATTGTTCGACCAAGCACAGTCAGCTCTGTGAGCATTTTGATTACCAGGGCTTTAAATTCTCCAGCAGATAGGTCGGCGATCTCCTCATCACTTAGTTCAGAGGTTTTGCTGTGTTCTCGCATTTGGGCCGTATTTCTTTGTCTTGGCGCAGCGGATAGGTGGTAAGGGGCAGGGCCTCAGGTGTTCAGTGGGTGGGGCAACCCTCTTGGCGGTGCTGCCTGTGGGGGAGGGGCCAGAGAGGGAACAGTGAGCTCGCCTGCTCATGGTCGCCCTCTTTCCGACTGACTCTCCAGTCAGACTGGGAGTGTCTCCCACCGTGGCAGCCCCAGCCGTAGCCCACAGTCAGCTCTGAGTCTGTTTTCCCCCTTAATTTTTTAAAAAATATAGTTTATTGATTATGCCATTATAGTTGTCCCATTCCCCCCCTTCACTCCCCTCCACCCTGCACACCCCTCCCCCACCATTCCCCCCTTTAGTTTATGTCCATGTGTCACAAGTTCTTTAGCTTCTATATTTCCCATACTATTCTTGACTTCCCCCTGTCTATTTTCTACCTACCGTCTATGCTGCTTATTCTCTGTACCTTATCCCCCCTTCTCCTCCTCCTACTCCCCTGTTGCTAACCCTCCATGTGATCTCCATTTCTGTGGTTCTGCTCCTGATCTAGCTGTCCTCTTGGTTTGCTTTTGTTTTAGGTGTGGTTGTTAATAACTGTGAGTTCGCTGTCCTCTCACTGTTCGTATTTTTTATCTTCTTTTTCTGAAGTCAGTCCCTCCCTCGCAGCTCTGGGAGTTTGGCAGTCAGCCCCGCCCCTCTGCCTCCTCGCCTCGGTGTTTGCGAGTTGCCCTGGCAGTCAGCCTTACCGGTCTGGTTGTTCGGGTGGCTTTTTTCTTAATTCCTTGGTTGTCGGAGTTCCATGCAGTTTGATTTTTCTGGTGCTTCTGTTGTTTATCGATGTTAAATTGGTTGTCATCCTCCTTTCGGTTGTGCGAGGAAGCGAAGGGGTTCTACCTACGCCCACATCCTGGCCAGAACTCTTGGTATTGGCCTTGTTCATGTGTACCTGGCTTTTATGTGGTGAAATTATATTTTGGATCGTTAAATCCGTGTTAATGAGGAATATTGGTCTGTTGTATTTTTGTGTGTGTGTGTGGGTTTTTTGTTGGGTTGGTTGGTTTTTGGTACTATCTTCTTTCCCTGGTGCCCAGCTCCAGGCCATGGGAAGTGCCGACCGGCTGGCCTGGGCCACGGCTGCACCGGGTTTCTACACGTGTGGCGCCGCCCGCTCGGTGAGAGTGGTCTAGGGCCAGAGCTGCCCTGCGGAATGTGCTCAGTGTGCGTTCAACCGCTTGACCAGGCAGAGAGCTATCGAAATGTCTTCTGTCGGTTTCAGTCATTTGTGTCTTTCATGCATTTTGTTCACTTGATCCAAATTGTTGAGCTTATTCCCAGAGAGCTGTCCCTACGTTCCCCTCATTGCCCTTTATTGGCTGAAGGACCTGTGTCCCACCGTCCTTTTCACTGGGATCGGACGGCTTGTTTCTTCCTGTTCCTTGTTTGTTTGTTTGTTGGGTCTAGCTGCAGTTTGTGATTTTTAAGGGTACTTTCAAAACACCAGTTTTTCATTTCATTGACTTCTTCTGGTGTTGGTTACTATTTTAGCTCCATTTCCATTTTTGTGTCCTCATTCTTACTTTTGGTTCCATTTTCTCTTTTTCCCTCCATTCTTAACGTGGGATAATTAGGTCACTGGCCTTACAGCCTACTCCGTTTCTCATGTTAACAAAGACAGAAGTCCCCTGTAAGCCCCGTTGTAGCTACCCCACACAGAGATTTGTGTCGTATTTTCATTTCATTCAGTTTCAGATCTTCTATTTTTTGTGATTTCTTCTTTATATCTTTATTATATTCAGCTTAAAATATTTTCTGGCATCTCTTTTAACTTCCCTTTCAAAGAAGAATGTTATTTGGGTTCTAATGGTTTGGATATAATTCAGATTTGTGTTTTGTATTTTTAATAACTTTTTTGAGATGGAAGTGTATGCTGCGTATGATTTCAGTATTTTAAATTCATTGAAACTTGTCCTATGACCCAGCGTATGGCTTAAACTGATTAATATTAAGCAGGTGGATATCGACATGCTCATTCATGTTGATATTCAGCATGTCGTGTGACATCATTTCCTGTACATGCCAAGTGAGTGAAGGGACCAGCAGCATTTTTTGAGTCCGCCATGCGGGCCCCATGTTTGACCCGAACGACCGATCAGCACCCAGAGAGGCCACCAACACTGTGACTGGGGAGACACCCCGTCCCTTCCGCCCGACGGCGTCTGCTTAGTGTGAGTGAGGTTCTGATATCCGGTACTTACAGGTTTAGAACCGTTACGCGCTCTGGAGAAATATGCTTCTTTCCCTCCATAAATGCTGTCTTGTTTGTTCCTGGTAATGCTTCTTGTCCTAAAATCTACTGTGTCGGAAATTAAGGTAGAGAGTCAAGCTTTCTTATAATTATTTTTAGCATGGCGTAGCTTTTCTTTTCCCTTTTAAGCTGTCAGTGCTTACACACACCGTGCTTCTGGCATCAGTGAGTGCGTGGGTTCTTTGTTTTTGTTTTTGTTTCTATCAGTGATGAGCTACAGCTGGATCATACTGACTCTTAAGAGTCAACGCAGCTTCTCAGAAATTGTGCGGGTTGATGGGTGTCGTGCTGTAGCTGGAAGCCGGTCAGGCTGGGAGCGGTGACGCGGCACAGACCAGCTCCCGACGCAGATCCGGGCCTTTACCCTGCAGGCACCCTCGGGAGACCTCCACCGGGAGGCCCCGGCCTCCGTCTTCCCAGTCTGATGGCGTCAGCTTGCATGCGATGTTTAGGCTATTCACACTTAATATAATTATCAACATGGCTAAGATGAAGTCTGACATCTTTCCATTTGTGTCATTTTTTTTTGCCTCTTTCTCTTTTTCCTGCCTCGCTTTAGATTGGGACTTTGTTACTCTTTTCCTTTATTTCCATCTCTGGCTGTTCCCCTTTGTTTTAATTTTGGGGGACTGAAACAGGGCTCGCCCCGAGCATTTTGAACAAAGTCCGACGTGACCTAACGCTGCACAGCTCTACGGAACACACGGTGACCCGACTGTCTCGGGTGTCCCCCCCTCCCCCGCCCTTCCTCGTGTGGACGTTCTCACGTGGTCCACTTCCGTGTTTGGTTAAACTCCGAGTCACACTACAATGTTTTTGCTTTAAACAGTACATTGTCTTACTCAAAGTCAAGGTAGAAAGAGCTTATTTTAAATTTAACCACCTAATTACCATGTCTGGTGTCCCTTGCTTTGTGTGGATCTGAATTACCTTCGCTATTATTTTCTTTCAGCCAGAAAAACATAACCATTTCCTAGCACGAGTCGGTAGCCACTGGAGCCCGCCACTGGGGTTACCCCCCGAGCCTTCCATTTCTCCTTTTAGCGATGCCATCTTACCGGCTCCTGGGTTGCATTTTTTTTATGAGACGTTTATAGTAAGTCTTACCTTTGTTTCCCTGAAGGAGTCTTCTTTTTGTTATGAGTCTTTTTATATTTTTTCTTTAGCACTGGTTTTTAGGAATGTGGCAGCGAAGTACTTTAGTGTGATTTTCTGTATCTTTTTTTCTAATTTAAACTTTTTAAGTATATTTTATTGTTAGGTTATTACAGGTTTCCCAATTTCCCTCCCTTTATCCCCCTCCGCCCTGCACCCCCAACCATCCAGCATTACACCCCCTTAGTTCATGTCTGTGGGTTTTTTGGGGTCTCTGTTTCCTATACCATTTTTGATGTCTCCCCATGTACAATTGCCTACCAATTGTACTTCTTCTTCCCTGTAACTTTTCTAATCTTTTAAGAGTCTGTTTGGCTTGTAGTGTCTGTGGGTTATAGTTTTATTAAATTTAAAATCTTTCAGTTATTATTTTCAGCTATTTTTCTGACCCTATTCATCTTCTTCTTCGGGGACTCTAATCACAAATAAGTTACCCTCCTTGGTCGTTGTCCTGCAGGTCACTGAAATTTTGTTCCTTTTTGTTCAGCATCTGTTAAATGTTTAAACTGGAGGATTTCTACTTCTGTGTCTTCAACTTCACGTGTTCTTTCTTCTTGAGCATCTAATCTGATACTGAGCTGATCCAGGGGAATATTTTCTTTCAGACATTTTATTTTTCGAGTTTAGAAGTTCCGTGTGGCATTTTCATTTTTTATTTTTCTCATTAAATTTGGATTTCCCTTCCATATCCTTAAGCTGACCGTCACTCTTCCTGAGATCTTGGCCGTTAACGCCGCCCTCTCTGTGATTTCCGAGTCGGCTTCTACTAAGTGCGTTTTCCCCTGGGAATTGGTCCCGTTACCCCTCGGCTTCGCGTGTCCGGTAATTATTTATTGGATGTTAGACACTTTGGGTGTGACATTGTCGAGCATCTGCTACTCGTTGTCTTTTAGCACAAACACGTGGAGCTTTGTTCCGGCTGCAGTTGTTCGTCGATCCCTTGACCCGATCCGTTTGAGACGCTTCCAACCGTTTTGCGGGGCCAGTCTAGAGGAAGCTTTCACCCACGGCAGGTGAGCCCTGCTCGGAAGGCGTGACTCCTGGGGGCCGTGCTGGGGGCCCCGCGGGTGCTGCGCGGCGTCTCCCCACTCTGGTGGAGAGGAGCTAGAGCTCCGGGACGCTGTGCAGATTTCGGAAGCCGTTGGCCTCACAGCTCCTTGTGCTGCTCAGTGGTTGGCAACAGACCGCAGAGACCCCGCGGCAGGTGCCCGCAGCCCGTTTTTCTCTCCCACATGGCTCTCCCTCTCCAGCGCTGGGCCCACCGGCCGTAACCCCCGTATCCCCAAACTCTGCTCTCTCTCTTCACCCCAGGGAGGCTGCTGTCATCGCCTCTGGCTCCCCCACCTCATGCCACACACGGAAAGTGCCACCAAGAACGGGGTCGCTCCATTTGTTCCTTCTCTCACCCACCGCAGCTGCAGGTGCCAGTCCTCCCGTGTTGCATGTTCCGAGCTGGTCCCTGGTGGCTTGTGGGGGGCGTACAGGTCTGGTCCTGTTTACACCCCTGGAAGCCGATATTTATCTCTCTGTGGACTTTTGAGCCAGTAAACCCAGCTCCACCTTTCCGTCCTGGTCCGCCTCTCCTCTGCAAGTACCCCCAGGACATTTCCTGCCCTGCCCCTTTATCTCGGAGTCATCGGGTTCCAGAGCAAATTCCTTATCTCTCCCTTCCCCTTGGCAGTTCCTTCGATTTCCCTGGAGTCCCCAAAGCTCAAAACCTTGGTGATCTTTGAACATGAACGTAATCATCCATCTCCTTTTAAAAAAATCAATTCCAATTTCAAGGCACGCCAGTTATTACTCAAAGGTCTTCTAAATCCACTGCCTTCTCTCCGTGTCTCCTGCACCCTTGCTGAGAAAGGCCCTCCTCGGCTCAGTCCTGCCTTTCTGATGGAGCCTGGGGGTGACGGCTGGTGATGGCGTGCTCACAGAGTACCTCGGACGAGCAACAGGGCTGTTCACACACGCCCCGCCCTGTGCACCCCACGCCCTGTGCACTAACGTGTAAGGAGCCGTGCCCGCCCTCACGTGCTTCCTCCTCTCGTGTCCGAGTGTTCCCGTGGGCCGCTCCCTCCTCCCACCCCTATACCTTGTCCCGAACTGCTACTCATCCTTCACTTTAAACGGTCCCTCCTTCAGAGAAGCTCCGCCCCTCCCCCTCCCCGCACGAGGTTTGGTGTCCTCACCCCGGGGTTCTGTCCCCACAGGCCCTCCTCCGAGGCCCGGTTCTGAACCGCCGGCACCTACGCTAGGTTCCGAGGGAGGCTCGTGCACGCAGCGTGTCGATCGTGTGGCCACCTCCGCCCGACGTCAGCCCTGAGCTCAGAGCCTGGGACTTGCAGGAGACAAACGAGGGCCCCGCAGGAAGGACTCTGGGTGACGCTTGGTCTGCGGGGTCCCGGCCCCACACTGGGAACAAAAGGGGATGGGAAACAGACACAAGTCAGAGTTAGAAAAGCCCCAGAAGTCACTTCGTCTGGGCCTCCACCGGGAGCAGCCGCGCCCTGGCCTCTCCCTGGGAAACGGCCGGCCATACACCCTCTCTGTCCGGGCAGCCTGTGCCATTTCTGAAATGGCACCAGATCCTTCTTCGTCCGCCTCACTCCAGCCCACCGGCCTTCGTCTTCCCCGGGAGCCTGTGTGGGCAGCGTCGCCCCCGCTCCGGTGGGAGCTGCGAGTGTCCACCCTCCCGCAGCTGCCAGGCCTCCTCGAGGGTGAGAACAGCTGTCGCCGCGTCCGCCGACGTCTGCGGAGTGTGCTCCTGCTCCTTAGAATTGAACAGCAGTCCCAGTGCATTTGATCAGTGCCATTGCGAACGAGGAAACTGAGATGCTGTTTTGTTTTCAGCCACCAAGTTTTGGGTGGTTTCTCGTGTAGCAACAGACAATCCACCCATGACAATGCACCGTCCTCTCTCTGAGGGGACGTCCCCAGAGGCATGCAGTGACGTGCTGCGCTCCAGGCACCCACACGTGAAAGTCCATCTATTGGCTCCATAAGCAACAGACACCCACTGTTTGTTGTGTGACTTCATAAACCTATTCAACAAGAGAAAAAGAAGACAGAACCTCATTCTGCTCTGGCCATTTGGCCGCAGGCAGGGCCGACTGCGTCCAGGTGTGTAACAGGTATGTGCTCAGCAGGTGCTGCCTATGGCGACTGCCTCTGCCTCCAGTCCCACTGTGACTGACCACTACAGATGGCACCCAGCGCTGTGGGACCACGGGGCGGGCGGGGTGGACGAACCCCATGCCAGGGTGCTGTCCGAATGGGGAGGGACTGGAACTAAGAGTGCCCGGAAGGAGGACGAGGGAGAGCCGAGATGTGCCTTAGAGAGCCGGTCACCTCTCTCCTGGGAGAGAGGGGCATCTCCCAAAGAGGACGTCACAGTGAGGGACCGCTGCTTTGGCCTGTGAGGAAGTGGGGCAGGGACTGAGAAAGCTCCTCGCCCAGGTGCCCCCCGGGGCAGGGCACATCCGGCTTTGGGGACTCCCTGTTTGGCTGCCCAGTGAGCGTGGTCTTCCGTGGGTGTCAGAACAAGAACAACAGCTTCACAGCCTTTTCTCCAGCGCCCAGGGATTTATTTGTGAGAGGCCGATGGAAGGGCCGCGGCAGGGAGTGTGCAGCCCTGATCTGGCCATCGTCACCCCCATGGAACTGACCTTGTGAGGTCTCGCTCGGGCAGGCGCTCCTTCTGCTCCCTCCGTGCTCGGCTGGCACCCAACTGCAGACGGCCTGGCCTCAGGGACACAGCAGAGGCCGTCGCCTCTCCCCCGACCCAGGCGTCCCGACACCCTGCGCATGGAGTGGGGTGCGTTATGGCTCATGTGATACCCTTACGCCCATCACCGGCCAGAGCCCGAACCGTGATGAGAGGGAAGAAGTCCCCTGAGGGTGGTGGGGCTCACCTGGGTCACCTCTCACAGATGGCACAAATGACACCCCGAGAACAGTTCGGGGAGCGAACCGCTGGTCTGTGTCTAAGTCAAGTCCACCTCGGTGATCCGCCAGGGAGGAGACGCCCAGAACGGTGAGGATCACCTTTCAGGGAAGGAACCCTCCTTCCCTGGGCTGCCGTTGTTCCCAGGACTGAGCACAGCCGGGGGGCCCCTGATGTCCTTGCAGCTGAGAGCCTGGCGCGTGTGGCCCTGCTCAGCAGGTCTCACGGGGCCTCAGGGACAAGAGGTGGGAGGGGGGTGGGGAAGAGGACAGCCTCGTCTGGACGTGGGGGTGAGTACAGCTGTGGCCCTGGCTTGGCTGCTCAACTCAGCTGCTGGCTGGGTGACCGCCACCGTGGAGGCGTGAGGGACATCAGAGCATCTCTCCCTTGTGGAGCCGGGCCTCTTCCCGGCAGGACTGGCTGAGTCCGGTGCCCAGCGTGTGGAGCTCGGGCTCTCTTGGACTTGGTGTTCCCGGATGCAGCTCCCATCCCCACCCCATGGTGAGTCTTCCTCCCTGAGCTCGAAAGTCGCCCCCTCCCCCACCAATCCCCAGGAAGGCCTACAGAAGACCTGTCTCCCTAGGGCTTCGCCAACCAGACCAGCTCAGCCGCCGCCAGGGGGTGACATTCTGGAGCGTCGCTCCAGTGGGTGGCTGAGCAAAGTGGCGAGCGTGCAGGGGCTGCTGGAGGAGGCCCCCCTGCACCCGGAGATCTGGGGACAGCCCCTGCACCTCTGTCCTTGTCTGCTGAGCAGGGATGGCACTGCCGCCTCCTTCCTGGCATGGCTGTGCCCGGCGCTGGGTCTGTGGTTGGGAGGGACCCCGCCCGCCCTGTTGTGAAAGTGTGGGAGCAGGATCAGGGGGCTGGGTCTCCGGGGAGGCCTCTTCCTTCTGCCCTCCTCACCTCCCACGAGCCGGCCCTCGGGGCTCATTGCTCTTTCTTGGTGGAGCTCGGGGGCAATGGGGAGGAAGGTGGAGCCCATGTTGGGTTTGAGGCTCCTGCTTCTTCAGTCCTAGAAGGTGGGGGGTGGTGGGGGGAAGGGAGAGCAGGGAGCACGGCAGGAAGTGGGTGCAGATGGGCTCCAGGCCCGGGTGGGCCTCGTGGCCAAGGCGGGAGCCCCCCTCCGTCCCAATCACACCACTGCTGGCCGGTGCTGGCTGACCCTGTGGCGGCGCCTCCGCCCTCCTCCCTTGCATTTCTGCAGAACTGGGGCCCAGCCTGTGTCTCCCTCGTGTGTGGTGCAGTTCACCCATTTACATCGCCAATCAATATTCATGTCCAGGAAAGTTAAAAATAATCGCAGGAACTGGGTCAGAGCGCGGCTCTCTGGGACACCTCCCTAGAGTCCTGGACGAAGCCCCCAGGGGAGGCAGAGACGTGCCCATGGCTGGCGGGCCACAGTGGGGCCACACGGGGGGCCACAGGGGCGTCCCCAGGCACGTGCTCTGTGTGGTGGCGCGACGCAGCAGGCGAATGTCGGCTGTGGGGTGGGCATGCGCAATGGGGAGCCGCACACTTGTTGGGGCCACAAGCCCGGCTGGAGAGTCAACACAAGCTCTGAGAGTAGGCCCGAAACACCAGCACCTTGACCGCCTTTGGGGGAGAAACAGGAAAGTCAGGGTTTGTAAGTGAAGCATCCGTCCCCTGGGAGGACTGGCAGGGACAGGAGGGTGGTCTGTGTCCACCCCTGAGGAGGTCGGGCCAACCAGCAGGGAAGGCTGGGGCCTGAGTCGGACCGGTGTCGCCCATATTTCCCAGCTCACCTCTGGTCCAGCCCCAGGTCCCTGCACCCACACGCATGGACCATGGGAGACAAGCCTGACGCCTGTTGGAATTCAGGCCCAAAGCCCCAGACGTCAAGCTGCCCCGCCTGTCCACACACCCCTCCACCCCCATGGGCTGGGGTCTGCCCCGCCCGTCCGCATGCCCCTCCACCCACCACAGGCTGGGGCTTCAGCGTGGAGGACAGCAGAGGTCCTTGTCACCTCCCCTGCTGTCCCCAGCGGCACATTGCTCCAAGCCCATTTCCTGTGTCATCAGTTCCAGAATGAGATGTTCATTTGCTTTTGGAAAGAACATTCGGAACGATTCGCAGGAGCCTCTTCAGCGCAGAGAAACCCCAGAGGCTGGATGGAGCCCAGATGTCATTTAGAGGGTCCCCCCTCCCCTGGAAGGCCCCCAGGGCTCCCCACTGAAATTCAGCCTGTCCTAATCTCATTTCAGCCCCTGTCCATGCCGCTCGTAATTAAGCGGTTATTCAATCCAAATGAGCGGCAGTCTCAAAGCTTCTCATTTTTTCGCTGCAGGTTGTTATCAAACAGAAGGACCCGGTGAGGGACCCTCACCCACCCCCACACCCAGTGCCAGCTGCCCAGTGCCCAGCCGGGCCTGGTCTGGGGCGTCAGGCGTCTGCCTCCTTCTGGAGAAACCACGGCATGATTCCTTTTCCGACAGAGGGCAGAGCTCAGCCAGATACCACATCAGGGCTTCATCACTATTTCCTCCATGACCCAACGTGACCTGGGCTGGTGTGCGGGTCCCTTGAGGGCGTGGGGAGGGCAGGAGAGAACCCAGGTCACAGAGGGCACCGGAACAAAGGGGACGTGTTCCCAGCCCCTCGGGAGCGCTCCGTGCCCAGTGACTTTGGTGAGGAGCGCGCCACCCGGCCTGCCGGGTCACCTGACACCAGCGCATGGGCCTCAGGGCATCTAGCCTGTGTGCACGGCTCCTTCAGTGTCCTTAGCGAGAACTCGTTACCTGGTCATTTTCCAGAAGCTGTTGTTTGTGCCGACGTGTCTCAGGGGCCACAGCCTGGGTGATGGTCGCAAACACTGTCGGCAGGGTGTCGGGACGCTGGTTCTTCTCGGGCAAGAGGAGTGACGAGTCCAAGGGGCCATGGGACTGGGCCCAGCCCCTCCCGCCTGGTGGAGAGCTCCTCGGGCCCTCTGAGCAGAGCTGCGAGCCTGAGACCAGTTGGAGGTGCAGCCGAGTCTGGGGCACCTCCAGCTGTGGTTGTGGCTGGGAAGGCCTGGCTTCCGCATCACCTCCCCCCGCGCCCCCCCCCGCCTCCTGCATGAGAGGCTCCCACCCCCGTCCAGAAACGGCGTGAGCCTGCAGAGCCCTGAGTTCATGGCCGGAGATTTTCTGCGAGGTGCAGCCCGGGGTGTGGACAGACTCTCACCTTTGTCCATGCAGCCACGTGACGGTGGTGTGGGAGGGGGTGCCGGTGGTGTGGGAGGGGGTGCCGGTGGTGTGGGAGGGGGTGCCGGTGGTGTGGGAGCGGGTGCCGGAGCTGGGCTGGAAGCTGGGGCTTCAGGGAAGAGGTGAGACAGGATGAAGGGATCCCAGAAGCAGAAAAGAGAAAGAAGAGGTGCGAGTCTGCACCCACATCCCCTCTCGGGGCACCTGCCCCCAGCCCCCCACTTTTCCCTGGGGTAGACACAAAACAAGGAAAAGAGGGCGGGTTACTAGCAATGGCATCTCTGATTCCCCGTGTTCTGGGCTGAATCTGTCCTTTGCATTTGCATGCTGAAGTCCTCGCTTCCAGGACCCCAGAATGGGGCTGTGTTTGGAAATAGGGTCACTGCAGATGTAATAAGCAAGGATGAAGTTGCCCTGGAGCAGGGTGGGCCCCCATTCCAGAGGACTGCTGTCCTAATAACCAGGGAGGGACAAATAACCAAAATTTGGACACAGACACACACACAGGGGGATGTCATGCGAGGATCGGAGTGAGGCTGTCGCAGGCCAAGGACCCAGCAGACGTGGGAGATGGGGGAGATGGGGGGATGGGTCCTGCCAGGCATCTTTAGACAGAACACGGTCCCTCAGCACCACAACCTTGGCTTCCAGCTCCTGGAGCGGGAGACTGTTTAAGGATCTGTTGTTCCAGGCCACCCAGTTTGTGGTTCTTTGTTCCAGCAGCTATGCAAACCGATAACTCAGGGTGAAAAGCAAAAACAGATAAAAAACCAAACAGGCAGTGGATTGAGCGCGGGCCTGAGAACCAGATGGTCGCGGTTCGATTCCCAGTCAGGGCACATTCCTGGGTTACAGGCCGGTTCCTTGCAGGCTAACTACCAGCAGGGGACGCACAAAAGGCAACCATACATTGATGTTTCTCTCCCTCTCTCCTTCCCCTCTAAAGATAAATAAATAAATAAACAAATAAATAAATAAAAAGTTTATTTAAAAAAAAAAAAAAACAGGGCAAGGAGCCCGCCCTTCCGTTCCCGGAGCCCCACTGTCTCCGGCTGGAGCAGCCGACCTAGGGAATGCTCCGGGGTCCGTCCTGGGAGCCAGCCCGTGGCAGAGCCGATGTCCTGGGTGGGCAACACCCAGTCTGCCCGCAAGCTCCCTCTGCAGAGAGCAGGTCCACTTTGAAGACCCCAAAGCAGGCTGCCTCCCATGCAGGGCCTTCTGGATGCTCCTGCTCGGCCCGGGGAACACACTCGTGAGCTATAGGTGTGTCTCCCACCCAGGGCGTGGGCCCCTCAGCAGGGTCTCTGCAGCCCCTCCGTCTGCCTATAAAAGCACCCGGGAGGTCCCCAAGCCATCGGGGGCAGTTGTGGTTTCAAACACGCGTTGCGGGGAAGCTCACTACGCTAGCCCAGGCTCAGTGACAGCCCACTCCACCCACGGAGACCTGGAAGACTGTCCTTGGCTGTGAACCTGGGGAAGCCCTGGCTGGGAGACCACGGAACCCCGGATGGGCCCAGCAGACTTTGGGACCGTGGCACGGAAACACGAACCCCTGTGTTCTCCCCATCTGTCTCCGCACCTTTGTTTAAAAAACGAGTAAACAAAAGTGTAAAAATAAAGTCCCCTGGAGTCATGGCCTGCACTCGTGGTGATCCTGTTCTTCTTTTTTCCACGTGATACTGTTTTTAATGCCAACATCAGGGCACTAGCGACTCACAGGGAGTTAATGCAGGGGCCTCAGTTACAATGTTCTCCAAATGCGCAGTTTTGAAGTCCGGAAACGGCTTTAGAAAAGCTAGAATAAAGGTTCGCCTCTACAGGAATCCCAGCCAGCCCGCCCCCCCGCCCCCACACACCGTGTCACCGCCCTTAATCAGCCGCGACCCAGGCGCACGCGTGGAGAGCACCCACAGGCAAGCACGGGGGCTTGACTCATTGGAGAAGGTCATCTATAAACACGTCTGTCGGACGGCCGTGGGAGAGGTTCGCGTCCAACCCTGAAACAGAGAGACTTCCATTTTTCTGTTGGAAAAAAGCAGGTGCCTGGTGTAAACGTGTAGTCAACCGCTGACTGTGTCAGAAAATACTTTAGGGAAATCAGAATATGCCCAGTGTCATTACGCGGGAGGGAGCAAGAGAGGAAAAGTAAAGTCCACTGTGTGACCCGTGAGAACAGGCCCCACGGTGGCCCTGGCCCTGTACCCATGAGGGTCGTGGCCTGGGAGTTTCCTGGTTCCGTGGGTGCACGGCGGGGGTGGGGAGGGGGCAGGGAGAAGTGGGCCCCTCTGAGCACAGAATGACAGCCGGGGTGCTCAGTGTGGCTCTGTGGCACTGGGAATGTGGAGCAGGCCACGTGCCCTTCTGCTGCTGAGGCCTGTGGCTCTCATATAGCGCCCCCCCCCCCGAGAAAAACCCCGCCCGTCACGTGGATGCATGTCTGAGTGTCTCGTTCACGCCACCGCAGTGCCCGTATGTGCCCAATAGCCTGTGCTCGTTGGCGGTCAGGCGGTGCGCGCAGACAGCCGGCCGCCTCCCCCTCCCCCCCCACATCAGAGCGGCGGGCTAACGACCCGTGACGAGTGTGGTCCGTAAGGAGCTGCCCTGGCAAAGATGCCTTTGGACTAATTGGATTTCTTTTCAATAAACCGCACCCAGCAGCCAGATTTGTCAGCGGTGCCGACCGTGCCGCCGGCTCCGCCGCTCGTCCTCGCTGGGTCGGCGTTTAACGAGCCGTTTCCACTGAATTAAACAATAATCGAAGGGCTGCTGATGTCTCCTTTGTGTCTGGTTATTGGGATTTTCTAAATGCTTTTCAGGAAACACTTATTTGGTAAAAAAAAAAAAAAAAAGTGGGAAATCCCCGAAAGAACCAAATGCCTCACCCTTCCTCCGAGGCCCCGCGTGGCCCTGTCTGGGTCTGACTCACGTTCAAGGAGCCTCCCGCTCGCTTGTCCACCCAAAGCTAAGTAAACCAAAGCGACATGGTCACTCAAGTCCAAGTGAGGCGTCGCCACTGTTCTGAGTCTGGTTGAAAGGGTTTTTTTGTTTTTGTTTTTTTTAAGATTTTATTTATTTATCTTTAGAGGGGAAGGGAAGGAGAGAAGGAGAGAAGTCTCGATGTATGGTTGCCTCTCATGAGTCCCCTGCTGGGAACTGGCTTGCAACCCAGGCATGTGCCCTGACTGGGAATCGAACTGCAATCCTGTGGTTCGCAGGCCCCCGCTCAGTCCACTGAGCCACACCAGCCGGGGCAGGTTGAAAGGGTTTTAACCTTGAAGGGGAACCACGTTCCGGGCTCCGGCCCCACGGTCATGATTCTCCGGGAGGGGCAGAGGAGGGGAGGAAGTGATCTCAGTGGATTTGCCAGCAAAAGCAGGGGGAAACCTTTGTTTTTTAAGAAAACCATTTTCTGAAGCCCCAAACTGGTCCTACGTTTCCCCCCATCACAATTTCACTCCCAAAAGCTGCAGGTCCCCAGGCCTCCCTGTCCCCAGACCAGGTGGGTGCCCCTCGCATCTGCGCTCCCACCGAGCGCGCAGATCCGTCCAGAGGCTCCGAGATGCCGGCTGAGCCTCGGGCCGCTCTGTGTCCTCCGGGCAGGAAATTCATCTCTCAGGGTGACATGCGTGGCCCGTTGACGGGCAACCAGCTTTGCTCAGGGCCATGCACCCTCCAGCTTCAGAGGAGATGACCTGAATGCAAGCAGTGACCCACAGAGGGACAGAATGTGTCCGCGGGTTCCAGCAGGTCAGATCCGGGATCCTGTGGCCTGCGACTTCTCGCAGCTGATACTCGGGAGTGCCACCAGACTTCGAGGACCTTCGCAGGCCCCTCCCTTCAGAATTTCACGTGGGCTCCTGTGCACACATGAGACTGTCAAGGAGAAGTGCTCGTGTTGCCTGGACCTTGAGTCGTAGGCAGTCACAGAAGTTCGTGTCGGGAATCCATATGCGTAAGTGAGAGGTCGTCCCAGTGGAAGCCCAGCCCCAGAAAGACTTTGGAGGCAGAAGGGGAGGGGTCTTCCAGGGGCAGCAGCAGCTACGTGAACCTGGTTGAGAGCAGCAGGCTCGGCTGGCTGCCGCCTCCCCTGCCCGGGTTTCAGCAGACCCCTTCCCCCGCCTCCACTCAGTCCCCTGAAGGTTGGAAATCGGGTTTGGCTGTCCTTGTGGGTTTGGAATTGTCCCTTTCGGCTTGGGATGATTGGAGAGTAGAGAGGGGTGGGACGGCTCCCTTGGGAAATGGGGCGGGGGCCCGTGCGGCGGTCTGAGTAATGAACTGAAATGATGATGGGGGTCCCCGCCCTCGGTTTTCAGTGGCTCCAAGTCCTGCAGGCGCATGAGGCTGCCCAGGCACAGAACCTGGGCGGCACTGTCCTGGCTGCCCCTACTGTGGCCAGCGCTCTCCCCAGGTCTCTGGCAGCCACGCCGTGGCGGATTCAGTGCGGCCAGCACTCGCTGAGTCGCCGAGCACCAATGCCAGCGATTTTATTGCAGACGTTCAGTGACCCTCCCCGAGCTCACCCGGCCACTCGGCGGGGTTTCTGTCCGCAGAAGAGGGAGGCTACTTGGTGTTGCAAATATTTGGGTACGGATTTACCCCTGAAGACTCAGGTCCCCGGAGGATTCTACTTTAAGAGAGAGACCACCTGGGACAAAGCCAATTAACTTCGACCAGGGAGAGTGTCCGGTGATCCAAATCTCTCTGTGCCCGTCTCTGCCGAACGCCGCTCAGCAGACATTCTGCGGCGAGAATGAAGACACTGGCCAGAGCTGAGTGGGCCCCCGGGGCATCTCAGCCGCTGTCTTGGCTCATGGTCAGGCCCCATCAGATTGATGCTGTCCCTGTTGCCCATGCCTCTCGTTCCCACCCACGTGGAAGAGATTACAGAACATACGTCGATATGTTCCCTGACCCTTCCCCCAGGACTCACTAGCGGTGCAAACTGCACCCACCCTCAGCGCCTCCAACCTGGGAGTCCCAGATGGGCCGGGCCAGCCCAGGTGACACCAGGCTCGGTCGGTGGACAACTCAGAGTCATGGACCCTGGGGGGTGCTGTGGAGCTCCAGGGCTGGCGGGGGGGGGCGGTATTTCCGCGCTTTGGTATTTCTGATCCAACAGACACAAGTGATAATGCAGCTCGCCATTCTCTTCAGTTGCCCTGACAGTGGGGTGTGGGCAGCGCATTTGGGAGGGCGGGGTGCAGCCCTGTGGCTGCAGGCATGGTGTCTAAGAATCCATGGGGACAAGCCCTGCGCAGCTAGCCCTGCTGCCCAGCATCCGTGCAGCCCTGCCTTCGACTCCCGGGGTGCACCCTCACNCCTCCAACCTGGGAGTCCCAGATGGGCCGGGCCAGCCCAGGTGACACCAGGCTCGGTCGGTGGACAACTCAGAGTCATGGACCCTGGGGGGTGCTGTGGAGCTCCAGGGCCGGGGGGGGGGCGGTATTTCCGTGCTTTGGTATTTCCGATCCAACAGACACAAGTGATAATGCAGCTCGCCATTCTCTTCAGTTGCCCTGACAGTGGGGCGTGGGCAGCGCATTTGGGAGGGCGGGGTGCAGCCCTGTGGCTGCAGGCATGGTGTCTAAGAATCCATGGGGACAAGCCCCGCGCAGCTAGCCCTGCTGCCCAGCATCCGTGCAGCCCTGCCTTCGACTCCCGGGGCGCACCCTCACCTCCCTCTCTTGCGCCATCTATCTCCTGGTGCCCTTGTGTGCACGGCCTTCCCATCCCCTGCAGCCCTTGGTTTGAGCCCCACCCCCCAGCCAAAGTGAGACCGGATGGCGGGGCATGTGGGAGCAGGTCCGAGCTGGCTGCCCCCGGCCATGGGACAAAGACTGTGACTGGCCCTTTGGGGTAAAGGGAGACAGTGCACAGAGTTGAATCCCCACCCGGGACCGGCTGTTCACGCATGTGAACTCCTGAGACTGGCAAGGGTGTGCTTGCTGGCTGAGATCCTTCTAGAATCGTTTGAGGCCCACGTTTCCCTTTGGTTGATGGTTGGGAAGATCGGAAACATGATGACATTCTGTGTGTGCCTCAGTTTACCCAATTCTCACATTCAGAGGCAAAGGGCATCCCATTGGGGAGGAAGGGCTGGTGGCATGTTGCACAGGGTGACTCATGTGAGACCACGCTGGGAACCCCCCCGATGAACACGGAGTGTCGCTGCCACATCGTTCTTGGCTCGGAGCGGGGGGGGGGGGCAGGGAGGCGGCAGCAGCTTGTCACAGAGCCCGGAGCCAACAGCGGGGCTCGGGGCGAGAAGAGTCGGCAGACACCCTCAGCTGGCGAATGCGGCTCACTTACCTGGGCCGTGCTGGTTACGTCGGAAAACAAACAGACCACCCGGAAACAATGCGGCACAGCAAACTGACCGACCACTGCCGCCCCCCAATTTCGTGAGTCACAGCCTGCTTTGGAAGGACTGCTCACTTAAAGGCAGATGTTGTCACAGACGTGTGGCAACACCGTGGAAGGTGACCTCTGAGAGGCAGCCGCCTTTCTTATGAGGAGGGGGTGTACTCCCGGGGGCCCCGGGGCAGGTCTGTGCATCCTGATCCTTACTTACCGTGTCGCCAACGTGCGGGAGAGCACCACGGCCACTGAACAAGCAGTGGATGAGTGACCAGTGAGAGATGGGGACCCACAGGGTTGTCGCTCATCACCGTCTAAGTGATGTCTTCTCACAGGTCTCACTCGGTGGAACAAGCACGGCCCCAGAACAGCCACAGAACTCGGGGATCTCGGCATCTTTTCCCATCACCACTTGCAGGGCCGATGGTGGAAATCGGGAAAAGGCAGCCGGGGGATGCTGAGACTCATGGATGAAGGAGGGAGACGGTGTTGAAATGCGGACGCCACGCAGGTCTGCAGCGATGCCGCTGTGCACCACAGGCCGTGGAAAGGCCCGGCTTGGCCCCCCAGGCCGTGAAAGGGCGAAGGTCCCGGCCTGAGCCTCAGTCCTGGCTGCTTCTCTCACCTCCCAGAGACCGGTCAGCCCGGCTTCCTGAGCCACAGAGGAGAGCTGACCGCGTGGGGCGAGAAGCGAAGACGATGGAATGTCTCTGTGGGCAGCAGAGTCAAGCAGAGACAGGACGAGGCGAGAGGGTCAGATCTCTGATGTGCCCACGTCACAGTGCCACCGCACGGGAGTGACATCCAGGCCCGAAGCCCCGGAGACCAAGCTGGGAGGAAGGCTGGAGGGTGCGGACCGGTGGCCAGGGGGCGGTGGAGCTGTGAGGAGGAGGAGGAGGGCCCAGAGGCCGCGTGATTGCTACGTTGTCAGCAATTGCTGCCCAGACAGAGGCTGGCCTGCTGAGTCTGGCTGTCCAGGCTGAAAGTGCTCCGTGAAGGGCCCGGAGGACTCTCTGGGAGCCCCCACCCCGAAACTCGGGACTGGGAAGGGCCAGGGACACATGGGCAAAAACATAGCTTCCTACGTGGCCTCTTCTTTCTATGCCAGGAAGACACTAACGGTGAATTGTCACAACCCGGCCGTCCCACAGGGGCCCTGCCCTCTCCCATAGAGTGTGAGCAGGGGACAGTGGGTACGTGGCTGGCTTTGAGTGGACGCTCTGCAATCAGGCCCAGGGGAAGGGGTTGGGAAGCTGGACTGCCTGCCCATGCCCTGCACCTCTTCCCTGTGGCCCTCAGAATTTGTCAACAAAAGTGATTACGTCCATTACGTCAGTCAGATAAAAATGGCCTCATGTTCTTGAAGATCAGAAGGGATTGAGCTGGATTGGACTTGACCTCCCGGCACAGAGTTCCCCAAAGCCAAGCCCGGGTGTTCCGAAAGCTTTGGGGGCCCCCGGTAGGTGGGGAACAGTGGATGCTGCCCAGGGGCCCGAGATGTGGGGCTGCCGGAGGAGAAGGAGCTGGACAAAAACGGGGGGGCCTCCCCAAACCACACAGCCCTTCCTCCGGCTGCCTTTCCTGCGGGGAGAAGGATGCTAGCGGGAATGGAAAGGCCTTGGATGTGGGGACGGGGACACTCGGGGACAGGCTATCGGACTCTCAACTCCAGAAAGCCAGGCAGAGAGGACCTGAGGACCCCGGGCGTTGCCTGGGACCAAGGAAGGGCGCCGGCCACGCACCTTGAGCCCTGACGCGGGTCTGGGAACAGACTTCGGCTTGCCCCGTGGCACCTGGTTCAGACTTCCCGAGCTTCCGTTTCACAGACTCCACTGCGGGGGTGGCCGAGGGGTGCAAGCCTGCTCCCTGCACTCACTCTCTCCTTGTCCAGAGGTGAGGTTTCCAGATGTTTCCAGTAAACCATAAAAAAATGGATTCTGACACCCAGGCCCTCAATCGCCTGCAAGGAAATGGTAGCCTTCTCCCAACTGACCGGTTCTGCGCAGAACGTCAGCTTTCCTATCGGGGAGTGTGCCGTGTCCGCTACTTGTTTGTGTAGGTGTCTGGCTGTGTGTCGGGGGCGGGGCACACAGGGGACTGTCGTTTCAGGCTGCCCCCCCCCCCGCCCCGGTGTGGGCAGGGGGATGGTGGAAGAGCTTCCCTCTGTGGTTCAGTGTCCAATGGCACTCCAGAGAGAGTTTGGGCATCCAGAGAGTGGCCTGGAGTCGGAGGTGAGGTGGTGGACACTGAATGGAGGCCCCTTCGGAATCCCAGATTCCCACTGTCGGGGCACAAGGGTCACCAAGCCGCCACCTCCTTGCCGGCTGAGCTCCCTGAAGCTCAGGGCCAAAGGGCAGAGCGGCGGTTCCACAGCCTGGGCACACTGGCAGCCCTGGGCTCGCCTGGGTCGGGAAGGCCTGGTGCGGACTTCCAAACAAAGCCAAGGGAGGGAGCGCCCTCCGGGGGCCCCAGGAGCCTGCAGACCACCCGGTCAGGGGCGGATGTCTGTGCTGTCTCCACACCTGCCAAAGCTTCGCGGGACATGGCAAAACCAAAAGCAGAAAGACAAGACGAAAGCAAATCGACGCTCCAACTTGATGAGCGACACTGTGAAGACAGAGCTTGACGCGGCGGGCCGCACACATTCCTCCCCCTCCCCCAGCATGGCTCCTGCTCTCCATTTCAAGAGGAGCAAAGGGGAACCTTTCTAGCGCACACCAAGGTGTTTCCGGGGGAGAGCAAGCCCATGCAAGGATCTGGGTGTGGCCAGCCCTGCCAAGAAGTGGCCTGGGGTTAGCTGTCTGCCTGACCTTTAACCTTTGCACTGGATTGGTCGGAGTGCCCCATCGGTGAGATCACCATTGCAGGAGAGCCATTCCCAGGGGACCAGCCTTGCACTGGGGACGCAGGGCCCCCGTGAGGAGGGTGTGCTCTCTAAGGAGGGCCGAGGCCCTCAGGTGGCTTCCCCATCTCACAAGATGGCTCCCCTGGCACCTTCAGAAGGTGGGGCTCGCGGCGGGGGTGGGGTCACCCGCCTGGCAGAGGGCCGTGTTTCTAAGGCACCATGTGCCTGCAGCTGGGGTTTCTGGTGACGAGGCTGCAGCCTGCGGCCATGCTGCTTCCACAGGGAGGCTCCCCAGAGGCCGTGGGCGGGCAAAACCCAGATGCTGGCCAGCGGGGCCCCCCAGGAGGCACTGTGTTTGCCACAGTCTCCCCAAGACTCAAAGTCACCCTTGGGCCCAAGAAAGAGCAGGCGACCTCTGCCCACGAACGCGGCGGGAAAGGAAAGCAGCCCACGCTCGGGCCCGGCACGCACGCCGGCTTCTCTGTCTCTCATTTTCAGACGTGCCGGGGCCCTCGTCAGTTTCCCAGCTCTGCGCTCACGGACGCACACACGTGGTAAGGACATATTCCTTTAATTTTTGGAACTGGAAAGTTTCTTTAATTCGACCTACGCTTATATAACACAAAGATGGCCAAGGCCCCGCCCCCCGCCCGGTCCGGCGCCCAGGCCCGGGTGTTCACAGCCGGCTACAGAAACCACCGATCCAAAGAAGATAGTAGTTATGTGTGTGTATATATATCTATGTATATAAGTATGTATACAAAACCACGATGTTCTTCGCCGTGGCCCACGGTAACAGACCGCGCGTCCGGTGCCATCACCGAAGGTCTGGCAGACGCAGGGGGTGTCACCTGCGGGTCTGCTTGGGTGGGGCCAGGCTGTGCCCCGGACGGATGGCGATGAGATGCCGGGTCGCCAGAGGAATGCGCTCACGCGTGGGATTGCATTTCCAGTATACGCATATATACACGCGCGAAGACATCTGCGTGTTCGGGTGTGTGCCTGCGTGTGAGGCTGTGTGTGGCGTGTGCGTGGGTTTGCACAGTAGAAAACACCAGTTGATTCCGTTCGCACTAAAGCATGTTAAATAAATCTGGCGTGTCACCGATAACACTTATTTTTAAAAAGGAACATTGAAGATATTCAAAAATTGCTACGGTACAAAAAAGTGTGTGTGTGTGTGTTGTGTGTCTTTATAGACTTATGTACATCGAGATTAACCAGAAATAGCGACTCTACCGGAAGAGACCCCCACCCGTGTTTTCTGGGAGACGTCTGCGCGTGGCTCTCTCGGCTTCGGCGTGTCGCCACGTCTTCCGGGTCCGTACATGGCACATGTGGTATTATTGGCACAGGTTCAGAATCGCGGCACAAATCCCAGGTGTCCCTGTCGCGGCGTCCGCGTCCCTCGCCGTCTCCAGGTCCTCGCTTCCGTCCCTCGCTGCCGTGCTCCCGAGCGCACGGAGGAGGCAGGTCCCATAGGCGCGAGCATCTTTATAAAAATATATTTGGCCTATAGCGTCCTGCTCCGAGTTCCCCACCGGCAAACAGAAGTGGTAGGTGCGGGGACCCTCCCCTTAGAGAGTTTAGTTTTAGGGTTTTTTTTAATTTAATTGAAGTTTTTACAGGTTCACCAACGGAATCCTGTGTGGGGAGAAAACAAGAAGAGGTTACGTACGTGGCCGCCGGCCAAGGGCAGGGTGAGTGTGTGCGGCCACCCTGAGCCTTGCCACCAAACCCGACCACTGTGCTCCCGGCTAACCGACCCCGTGTGCTCAGCACGGGGAGGGTGTCCCACGGCACCCGGACACACACCCCGGGGACCCCAGGGCAGGCAGCGGGCCTGGGACCTCATGTCAGTCACGGTCATCAATGGAGAAGCCGTTTCCGCCCCTGCACCGGGAGCTGGGCTGAGCTTCCGAGAGGGGTCACCAAGCCCACGGGGGCCCCTGCTGGTCTGGGGCTTGGGGGACAGAGGCAGCACCCCCATCAACACCGCACCTTGCCTTCCTCCTCCAACGTCACCCGTGTGGTTGCCCCTCGGGACCGCCCTCTCCCCTGGGGCACCCCGGCAGACCACCCCAGCGCCTGTGCTGGAATGTGCCCAGCCCCCACCCGCCTCCTCCAATTTCTAGGATTCGGGGGGAGCAGTGGTTGGAAAAGTCAAATGATTCAAACGGAGGGAAAGGTCCGTTGGCACGTCTGCCTCCACTCTGACTTTCTGAGCGTTAAGATGCGTGGAGCCCAACACCGCCGAGTCCCGCTTCAGCCAGGTCCCTGGAGGGGTCCGACCGACCCCCCGGGGACAGAGAGCAGGTGGGGAGCCAGGGGCTGGGGAGGGGACGGGAGGCCGGGGTTCAGTGGGGCAGAGTTCCAGCTTGGGCAGGTGGAAAGTTCTGGAGAGGACGGTGGTGACGGGCACATGGGCGTGTCAGTGCGCCAATGCCACTGGGCTGAGCACTTAAAAATGCTTGGGAGGGTCCATTTTACATTTCCCACATTTTACTGCAACTTTTTAACACGTAAAAAGCATTTAAAGGCTGGTCCTGCTGACCATCCTGCCGGTTCCAGTGACCAGGGCTGCCTCTGGTTTTAGCTGCTGTCCGTGGTCTCAGCGTGGCGACCAGTGGCACCCCCTCCTTGCTCCCACGGGGACCAGGGTGGGAGGGAGCTTCCCAGGAGCCGCTGCCCAGGCGGACTTCCGACCTCAACCAGGTGACAGGGGCTGTCCCCGCACTTCCTCTCAGCCAGCCGTCCCTCAGGGGCTTTCCAAACAAATGTCCCTCGTTGCTTTTCAGACGCCAGCTCCTGGGTCCTTCTAGACTCGATGGACCCCACCCGTCCCCTTGCTGTCTTCCGCCTCCTCCCACGTGTCAGTGGCACCCAGACCTCAGACCTCACGTGTCTGTGGACGGTCCTTCCTGGACACAGCCCTGTCCCTAAACACAGGCTCTGTTGCATTTCGGTCTGTTAGTGAGTCCAGCTCGATGACTTCTTGGCCCCAGGACAAGTGGCAGTGGTTTTTATCTGGGTGCGCGTCATGCATGCGTCACCCCAGGTGACACAGAGTGCCTCCTGGGTCCCCCTCAGGATCGCCCGGTTCCAGCTCTGTGCCTGGCCCAGAGAGGGAGATCCGTGCCGGGTGAGAGAGGCCTCGGCCTCGACCCCTGCCTGCAGGCGGGTGCTGCGGGGGGCAGGTGTCAAGGATGGACGGGTGGAGGGCCTCTCGGAGGAATGACCGACGGCCGTGGGGACAGGAGCCTCTTACTAACCCACAGGCGTCTGCTGCTGCCCAGCGCCTCAGAGGACAGGAGGCAGGGCCCCTAGCCTGAGCCTTGACTTGCCACTTTGGGGGCAGCGCTGGGAAGCCGTGCTACGGCACCGCGCATGCGAGCAGCCGCTGCCGGGACCGCCCACCCGCCAGCCTTGGGCAGGGGGAGACGAAGGGAGAGAGAAATAACGGTCAGCCACCTCCCGCATGCACCGGGGACCAAATCCGCAACCCAGGAAAATGCTAAATTTCAGTCAGAAATTAGTGAAAATCTTCAGTTAGAAAATAGCTTGAGAGCCCACAGACACCTCACTTAGGCCCTACACAGAAACACCTGCTTGGATTGTCCATTGCTGGGCTCTTCCCGATTTCTGGGACAGCCACCTCCTTGAATCCACTGATGCCTGATTAAGAGACTTCTGGCCAAGACGGAGGTGTAGGTAAACACGCTTGCCTCTGCACACAGCTACAGCGAAGACTACAACTAGACTACAAAACGAGCATCGCCCAGATTCATCAGAAACCCGAGCCGCATGGAAGTCAGATGAGCAGGGATTCAGAGAAGCCACAGTCACCCAGACGGGTGCCTTTTCCACAACGGGTCACCCTGCTGAGACAGGGAGTCAGAGCGGCTCTACCCAATACACAGAAACAAACACAGGGAGGCCGCCAAACCGAGGAGACGAGGAAACACGGCCCAAACGGAGGAGCAAAACTCCAGGAAAAGAACGAAATGAAACGGAGATAAGCAACCTATCCGATGCAGAGTTCACAACACCGGTGCTCAGGATGTTCAAAGAAGGCACTGGGTACTGCCGCAGCATAAAAAAGACCCAGGCAGAAATGAAGGTTCTATTAAGTGAAATAAAGAAAAATCCACAGGGAACCAACAATAGAGGGGGTGAAGCCCACCAACAATTTGGAACATAGGAAGAACCAAGCACTCAACCAGAAGAACAGGAAGAGACAAGACTTCACAAAAACGAGAATAGAATAAGGAGCCTTCGGGATATTTCCAAATGTACCGATATCCGAATCACAAGGACGCTGGAAGGAGAAGAGGAAGATCAAAAAAATTGAAAAGTTATTTGAAAAAATAATGAAAGAAATCCCCCCTAACTTAGTGAAGGAAATAGACATACACATCCAGGAAGCACAGAGAGTCTCAAACAATTTGAACACACAGAGGACCGTACCAAGACACATCATCATTAAAATGACCAATTTTAAAGATAAAGAGAAAAACCTTAAAAGTAGCAAGAGATAAGGGGACAGTCACCTACGAAGGAGTTCCCATAAGACTGTCAGCTGATTTCTCAAAAGAGACCTTACAGGCAAGAAGGGGCTGGCAAGAAGTATTCCAAGTCATGAAATCCAAAGACCTACAGCCAAGATTGCTCTACCCAGCAGCTATCATTTAGAATGGAAGGACAGATAAAGACCATCCCAGACAAGGCAAAGCTAACGGAGTTCATCATCACCAAGCCGTTAATAGATGAAATGTGAAAGGGACTTATCTAAGAAAAAGAAGATGAAAACTGTGAGCATTAAAATGGCAACAAATTTACAACTATCAACAACTGAATTTAAAAAACAAACCAAGCAAACCACCAGAACAGGAACAGAACCACAGGAATGGAGATCACATGGAGGGTGATGAGTGTGGAGGAGGAGGGGGGAGCATGGGGGGCAAGTGCAGGGTTTAAGAAGCATAAATGGTACAAAAGACACAGGGGAGGTTAAGAATAGCATGAGAAATGGAGAAGCCAAAGAGCTTACATGCACGACCCGTGGGCGTAAACTAAGGGGGATTGCTGCAAGAAATGGGGGTACCAGGTCAAGGGGGGCATAAGGGGAAAATGGGAAAACTGTAATACAAAATCAATAAAAGATGTTTCAGAAAAGAGCAACGCCAGCTTCCTGGAGAGGTGGATGGATTCCCCGAGTCACCCCACCAGGGAGGAGGGGCCGAGGCTGCCCGGCACCTGGGCCTGCCCAAGCCCTGCTGCCTATACTCAGCTTCTGGGGGGATCCGGTTTTTCTGGCCCAAGAGCTGTCCACTGGGCACAGACCTCAGGAGGGAGGGAGAGGGACATGCGGCCCCACCCTGTGGGAAAGAGATGCGGTGAGCCCAGAGGCCTGGCCGGAGGACACCCAGGACGGTGTCCATACAAGCTCCCGGTCAGAAAAGGAAGCTGCGTGTTGCCTGGTGGTCTGAGATGGGGGTCCGGGCCAATTCTGACTTTGGGGAAACTAGTGCCCCCTGCTGCTTGGAAGGGGGGGTCTCTGCTCACTGGGTCCCACTGGCTACAGGCCACACGGTGGGTCACGAGCTGCATGACCAGCGTCTGCTTTTGCAAAAGCCAGAGCCTGGAGTCGCCCTGGAGCAACGTGGCCGCTGGCCAGCTTCTCCCCACCTGGAGTGGGCGTTCTCCCGCCGGGTTCCCCTTGTTCTGGGGGACTCTTCCCCAGCGCTCAGCTCAGGCAGACGGTTTCCAGAGCCATCTTCACGCTGCTTTGGAGAAAGCGGCCCTTCGAATGACAGAAGCTGGTGATCCTGTTATTGTGGGTTTTCAGACCAAAGTGGTGAGGGGCTCAGGTGCTTTTCCTGTTTTCTTATTACTATGTCCTCAGCGCATTGTTGAAAATAGTAATCCCGCATGATAGATGCCTTCATTACGTCTCCAGCTCTGTTTGGGATGAGGTGGCCTTGGCCAGCGGAAAGATCTGGGCACTGGTGAGCTTTTGTGAGGTTTCCTTGTACCAAAAATGACAGGCAATTAGCCCACAAGCCAGCGGCAGGTGTGTCTGCGGTCACTCTGCTTGCAGCGGGAAGGCCACCGACTTCCTTGTCCTTGTCCTGGGCATCCAGTCGGGCTGCACCTTGGAGGCAGCTGTGCGGCCAGGCTCTGCTGGAACCCACCTCAGAGGCTCCGTCTAGGGGCCCAGTGAGCGCTGCCCCAGCTGGGGCGCCTGTGTCCACCCGCCCACCCACCCACCCACGGGGGAAGCGAACACGGCCACGTCTGGGTCCCAGGTGCACATGTGGGTTAGTGTGTGCAGACCAGACGGCCTGGTGACAAACGGCTACAGCATCATTAAAAATGCATTTGCAGAGGCTTAGCGGCTACGCCAGAGATAAATGTCACCGCTGGCTCTTAGGCCTTAATTAAATGTTTTAGTATTAATTGCTATTTATTTAAGGGGTAATAAGGACCCTGGTGAACAGGAGAGATCTTCCTGGTTGTCCTCCACTCGGCGCTCATGTCCAGGCATTAATGACGAGACTCGGGGACACTGAGCCTTGGAATCTGTAAGCGTCCATCGGGGGCTAACAAGGTGTGCAGAGCCCCCTGGTCGCCCTCTACCTGGTGTCCGCAGGCACGATGGCTGGGCGTGGCCAGGCGCCAGCAAGTCCTGCGGGCTCTTCTCACCTCCCCAGCCACCTCCCTGGATCCTCCGTCTACCTGGATCTGAGCTGGTCAAGGTATTGGGACATGGGGCACCCCCTCCCTCTGTGAGCATGCTCCCAAGACGGCTCCTCAGGTACAGCTGCAGGGTGGGGCCCAGACACCTTGCTGCCTGGGGGCCTAATGGCCTGGGCCTCTTATGTCCTGATGGGCACATCACCTAACCCACCCGGGCCTCTCTGCCCCAGCTGCAGGTGGGGTTGCTGGGAGGGTTGAACTTGACTGGGTTCCTAGACGTCGGTCAGAGTGCCCCCACGCGCCGCCATTCACACGTCTGATTAGGGAAGTGTCCTGTGGCGGGCTACCTGAAGCCGAAGGTGTGTCTGCCTCCAGGCCTGTGGGCCCACAGGTCTTGGAGGAGGAAGGGGGCAGAGGACACACAGGCTGGCACTGCCCAGGTCTGATGTTCTCACCGCCATTTAGGAATCCTGACAGAGAGGCCGGCCATTGCGGGGCCAGCCTGCGGAGGCTTCACGCAGGGACAGGCGCGACTTCCTCTGCTAATGAGTGAGGTCCCCTTTGCCAGCCTAGCTGCAGGAAGGGCCCTGTGGCCTTAATGAGGTGTCCCCTCGAGGTGGACAAAGGCACAGGCTGGGGCAGGCCCAGCACATCTGGCCCTTGAATGTGGGGACAGAACGCATCCTGCCTGCTTTCTGAACAATCTCAGCGAAGGCCTGGGGGGTGGGGGAGGCTCACTTTCCGTTCTAACCTAATTACATTTCTCCGCCCGTTGGCTGAGCGGAACGCTAAGCAGGTCATTTTGGCTTCGGGACAGGAAGGGAGGGCTGGAGATTTAACTTGGAGCAAACACGCGATTCATTAGGACCTGGACCAGGAACTGACTAACCCACTCCCGCTTCTGAAGGCAGCTGGCCGCTCCAGCCCCAGCTAAGGGCTGTGGGCTGAGTCCTCGGCGTCCGGTGAGGGCCCGAGAAGACCCCTCAAATGGGGGTCCCTACTCAAGGAAGGGATCTGACCTCACGTTCAGAAGGAGCATCTCGGGGGGCCGCTGCTTTCTGTGGACGAGCAAAATGGGGACCCTTAGAAAACCAAGCACCCAAAAGGAAGACACATTTAAAGGACCCCGAGCCCGGGCTGCCTCTAGCAGCTGTGCCCCGGCCGGCACGTGCAGCCGGGGGGGTGGAGATGCCGAGCTGTCAGGGCGCTGGGCACACAAGGAGGCAACCGGACGCTGGCGGCCAAGTTAATGCCCTTGAAAGGAAAGCGAATGTCCCTGAGCAGCAGAGCGTGCAAAGTCCATCCTGCTCCTGCCCCGGCACCGGGCCCGCTCTGAATCAGTAGATGTCTTCTTTCTTTGCCATTTCCCTTCTTATCTCCTATCTCTATATTTCAAGTTTGTATCCTGATTCTGCCCGGCGCCCCCGCCCCACGTCGGGAGGTGGGAGGTGGGGAGCTGCCTTCTTCCAGGACCACTTGCTGCCCAGGTACGGGAGCTGTACTGGAGCTGGCTTCCCGCCCCCCAGGCCTGCTAGCGGTGGCCCTGCCTGGGGACGGAGGGACGCTGGCAGACACAACCCCAGTGCCGGGTCAGGGTGCCTGAGTACTGGTCGGTCCCGCAATGGGACCTGGGGGCGTTTCTAACAGGTGGGGCAGAGAGCGCGCAAGTCCGCCCCCCAACCCCCCCGACCCCGGCTTTGCTCGGAAAGGTGATGACGCTGGAATCCCACCCAAGGTGCTGATGCGCAGAAAGGGCCCCTCGCTCTCCCAGGGGGAGAGCAGGGCGGGGGAGGCGAGGCAACAGGGGAAGAGAGCCCAGTCCCCAGCGAGAGGTACGCACCATGACACAGACACGTGGCGTCTGGCCTGCCCCCAGGAGGTAAAAAAGACTTCGGCCAGTCAGCAGGAGATTTCAAACCACTTCTCAGACACGAAGGCCACGGGGATGAGGTGCCGGTCCGAAGAGGAAGGCCTGCAAGGAGCAGAAGCGGGGGCTGGCTCAGCCGCTCCGGACCCACAGCAGGCGGCGCCGGCCTGCTGCCCGGACGGCTTCTCCGGGCACAGAGAAGCTGCCCCCCCACCCCACCCAGGAAGGTGGTGCTCAGCCGGGACCCACCAGCCTTGGGCAGGAAGGGACCCTTGCCCTCCCTGTGACTGGCTAGCGCCCTGTCCATCCTGGGCGGCCTGGGAGGACACAGAGCCTGAGGGACCGGTCACAGGAGGGCTCGCCCGGGGATTTTAGCATTTCAGTCTCGAGACCAACACAAAGCGGGGGGGGGTCTCTGCCTGAGAGGACAGGGACTCAACCTGCATTGGCACTCGTAATAAGAGGGCAGGGCCTGACTCCTATCATACTGTCCCCGTGTTTTGTCATCGTTGAGTCTAAGCTAGCAATCCCCGAGGCCAGCGAGGGCCGGCAGAGCGCTACCTTGGGCCGAAAGCAAGAGCCTTTTCCATCCCATGCTGCCTGCCAGGGCGTAAGGACGCCGGCCGTGCCACACCTTCCCCCCTTCCCCGTGCACAGGGCTGGCACAGGACACAGGGCCAGGGCATGGGACAAGGTGACACGGTGACCAACCCACAGCCACCCCACTGACACAGGGCTTGGCCAGGATTCACATCCAAACCACACACACGCTTGGCGGCAGGAGGGGAGATTCCCCTGCCGATCCCCTGGGGGGCTGGGGGCGTGGCGTCCAGCGGCAGAGTGAAGCCAAAGCAGCATTTGGGAGGAGGATCCGAGCGTTCCCCTCTGCCCCCTCCTCCCCCAACCCGGGCACACAGCAGGGAAGGTGGTCCCGCGTGGGGACACCGGGTGCCTCAGGGCAGGCCCTGTTCTCACAGACTGGACGAGGCTGCGCTAACCACGGGCACTGCAGGGGAAAGTCTCCCTGAGTCTCCCCGTCCTGGTTCCGGGAGGAGCCCCTCACGGCGCCTCGGCCAGTGTCCCCGCTGCCTGTCCTTTCCTGACAGTGGCCTGCAGACCGTCCCTTGTTCCCTCCGAAGATGAAGTTGTTGCAGTATTTTTTTTAATTTCTAAAATGAGGCATGAGTATATGCCTGTGTAAAAAAATAGCTTATTGATGTTTTAATCTAATTCTGGATAAACCTTCCGAAGCTGACTCAGGGTTTCTGGAGCATTCCCAGGCATGGTTTCAGGGCTGTGTCTCCTTTAAAGGATTACAAGTGATTAATAAAAAGAAAAAAACGCATTTAATAACCAGGAGTCTGGCTGATGTTTGATAGATAGCTTTGCTCAATCCACTGTGGACGTTTTATCGGCGGGATTCAGAGATGCTGGCCAGGGAGGGCCGGCCCGGGCGGCTAGCCTCTGGGAGGACGGGCTACAGAGCTGGCTTTCAGGGCCAGTGAGGACGGCCACCACGGGGCATCGGGCAGGAAGGCGTCTGGTCCGCCCTCCGGGGCAGGTGTGGACGGGGGTCCTGACTGCCGCTGTGTCCCCTGTCTGCGCCTGTCCGCCCTCACGCCTGCTGGACCCTCAGAGACACGTGAAGGGCGCCTCCTGCCTGTCCCCGGCCCCGCGCCCGTGCTGAGCCCCCAGGGCTGGCAGCCCAGGGGCGGCCCGCGCCCCGCCCGAGCTCACCGGTTCCCGTTGAACGTGGACTTGTACTCCCCCACGGAGCGCAGCGTCTCGTCGGCGTACGTGGGCACGGACGCCCGGACGCACTCGTGGGAGCACTGCAGGGTCTCGTTGTAGGCGGTGAAGATGTCCAGGCTGCTGGGCACCCGGGCGGAGGTGAAGTCCGTCAGGTTCTGGCAGCTCTCCTCCTGCTGGTTGATCTTCCGCTGGTGGCTGTTCCTTCGGGGGTTCCCGCTTTGGGCGCAGCTGGAAGAGAGAGACGGCGGGTGGGGCCGGGGGTGGCCGGCCGGGGGTGGCGGGGAGAAGCAGCTCTCGCCCTGAAGGGCACAGCCTTCATCTCTGGGCATTCGCTACACACTGCTCAATGTCAGAGGGCGAGTCCCGGCCACTTCCGAAAAACCAACCGCAATCAAGCGATCAGCACCCCTTTTAAGTAAAAGTTGGATTTCCGAGGTGTCTGCTTTGCAGGGAGGGTTGTTAGGGTCACGGCTGTGCTCTCTTACCCAGAGCCCAGGCCTTGTTTGGCTGAAGAGCACCAGTGAGCCAGCAGGACCTTGGTCACCTCCCCCAGACCCAAACACCTTGACGGGATGAAAATCAAGGGGTCCCCAAGGGGGGACCTTTGTGCACAGTCTGGGGTGGCCCGATGGTGCATTTTGGGAGCCACTACATAATTATCTTTGCAGACCAATCTGATGGGGGACCCCCTCCCCTGCCCTTCCTTCACCCCGATGGAGTCTGGAGAGAACCGTGACATGTGCCCCGTGGGGACCTGCCTCGTTTCCCCATTCCCCTGGGCCACAGAGGCTTCCAGGTGGCCCTTAATATGGCCACGGGACCCTGACCCTCCTGAGCTAAGGGGTCAGACACAGTGACAATCAGAGACACCTCCCGTTCCTAGATGTCACTCTGGCAAGTTCCCAAGCGGGGAGTGGGGTGAGGGTGGAAGTCCCCACCCCCTGGAGAAGGGCGGCTATGAGGAAATTTGGGGAGCCCCCACTTTGGGGGACTAGCTCTCCTTCCCCACTCCCGCCCTCTATGCTGGGAGCTGATGACCAGGGAGGGGCGGCAAAGGGGTCTTTGTGAGCCCACCCCCTGTAAGGGGTGGCACGCCCCTGTTTTGTCCTCTCCCCCGAGAGGACTCCCCACTGCTGGCATGGAGCCCAACCCCCCAGGCCACGGGCCCACTCGCCCAGGGCCAGGCCATCTCCCCTGAAGGGCTAGAGCAGGGTTTGCCGAAAACGCAAATGTGTGGGGAAACCAAGAGGAAGCTGGCGGCCTGTCCGTCACACAGCGGGCCACACGTCCACGGTCTCCTCGGGGGAGGGGTTTTTCCTTCCACAGGATGCTCAGCTGATGCGGGGGCCACGCATCCACTCACGGGGCCTGGCCCCGCCCAGGAAGCCTGCTGTAGGCTCAGGGCCATCCGTCCTCCTCATCTGTCTAGAAACGCCCAGGGCCCCGGGCTTGCTGGCCGTCGGAGGTGAGCTCTGCACCCCACGGAGCGCCCCACCCCGTCCGCCTTGGCTGACCCCCGGCTTCCCACCCGATCTGCTGGCGGTGCTCAGGCAGCGCCCCCATCAGCCCCGGAGGATTTCCCACCAGTGTCTGCAGGCAGCAGGGCACTGCTGGGGCAAACTCCTCTGCAAGCAGGTTTACGCTTTGATGCCGGAAGGAGCCACGCTGGCTGGGGGAGGGACTGCCGGCAGGTGGGGGTCACTCGGCAGCTCCCCGCTTTCCCAGGAGTGTAGCAGGTGTGTACACCCAGCAAGGCCAACCTCAAAATAGGCCAATTTCCAGGAGGAAATAGGCAAAGACAGGCCGCCCGGAGCAAAGCAGTAACCTAATTCAGCAGACACGGGGCAGCTCCTTGAGGGAGGAAGGCGGGGCAGCAGGAGGGGTGGGACGGCACCGGTCGCCCAGGAGAGCCTGGGACAGCAAGGGGCAGTGAGGGGCTGGGAGGGGCAAGCACAGCCCCCACCCAAGGCTGCTTCTAGGAATGAAGACAAGGAGGTTGAGGGGCTGGGCCCTGGTCCAAAGGCGCCTGGATCTGATTAAAAGGAGGCACCTGCCGCCGAAGTCGTGATGTCCGGCTGGCCGAGCGGCCATGCGCGGGGCTGCCTATGGCTGGAGGGCAGAGGAAGAACCCCCTGGGGGGGGGGGGGGGCCGGGTTGGAAAAGTAGGATGTTTCTGTGTGCACCTCACTGGGGACCCCATGGCCCCCGTGGCAGCCCAGAGGGCCGAGGATCCTTACCAGTTTTTTAAGACAAGAGTTGTAATCAGAGCAGCTATGACCATGATGAGGGACACGGTGATGGTGACAATCTGATGGACAGCCAGACCTGCGAACAGAGAGGGGGCATGACATGAGAGGGCCACGTGGGGGTCCACAACCCAACCTGCTGACCAGCTTCGAGCGCCCGGGCCTGTCCGTGAGCAGCCTGCACACACCCCAGCTGGGGCCACGGTGGATGGCTGTGTGGGGACAGCCCAGGCCCCGAGGTCCCGCCTTTGCCATGCATAGCGCCTGGTGCTGGCAGCTGCTGGAGTCCAGGGAGGGTCGCCCCAGCCCCGCCCTCCCTCCTCCTTCCCAGAGCTTTCTTGGTCCCCGAGCTGCGACCTGGCCTATGGGCCACTGCATCCTTTCTTGCACCTGCAGAACCCCTCACCGGGTGCAGGTAAGCCCTGGCCACTCTCTCTCCTGCCACCCTGGGTAAGCTCTGCTCCTCTGTTCTACACACCTAGTGGCTGGTCTGCACGGGGTAGGGGGGCCTGGGGGTGGGGGACCTGGCCTGGCCCAGGAGGAGCCGGCACGGCCCAGGACTCACTGGGAAGGTGGGAGACGGCCTTGCAGGCTCAGGGCTCTGGGTCCTTGGGAGACACCTGCTCTCTAGAGTACTCCAACAAGGTCACTGCTCCCTGAGGTCCTAGGGGTGGAAGGCCAGGCCCAGCAGAGGCTCTATGGTCTGGCCCTGCTCTGTGTGGGTTTGCATAGTGGGAGGGGACAGCAGGACAGGGACAGGACTGGCCACCGCAGAAGCTGGGCGGCCAGAGCCCAGCCTATGCAGAGGAGGGGCACCCTCTCCCAGTTCTCCCTCACCCCCCCCGCCCGCATCTTCAGCTTCCACTCCAGTCCCTGCCCACCAGGCTTCACTCCTCCTGATTACACACCTGTAATGTCCCTCTTGGGGGACCCTGGAGGGGTCCACTGGTCAGTGTGGCCACCTGGAGCGTCCAGGGCTCTGGCCGCATATCCTGCTGTGAGCAGCAGCCATAACTGGGAGCCAGTAAGAAAGGCCGTGACGAGCCCCGCAGGCCCCCGCAGGCGTGGTCACGCCCCACCCTGGCCGTGCCAATGCCCACACTCCGTCACCTGAGACGGCGGAGCACCTGTTGCTCCCCACGCCTGGCGCCCAATCCTCACGTCCACTAGCACAGGCCCACCCATCCCGCCCGAGGTCCCCGGGGGCCCTGCAGCGAGAACGACGCGTGTACGGGCCCCGGCGTGGCAGGTTTCAGAGTGCAGCGTCTCTCAAAGACGCAGTCTCCAAAGGGAGCTAATGAGCGGCGCAAAGTTGGTGTGACCAGAGAACAAGGCTTCTCCTCCCGCCGGCCCCTCTGTGCGTGTCGGGAGCGACTCCGCCCCACACGCACAGCACAGCACACCGGGAAGACTGCGGAGGAGACCTGGATGTCACAGGCTGCCCTTGTCCTTTCACCTGTTAACCAGCCCAGTGGATTGAGCGCCGGCCTGTGAAGCCAAAGGTGGCTGGTTCGGTTCCCAGTCAGGGCACATGCCTGGGTTGCGGACCAGGTCCCCAGTAGGGGGCGTGTGAGAGGCAACCACACACCGATGTTTCTCTCTTTCTCTTTCCCTTCTCCCTCTCTAAAAATAAATAAATAAAGTCTTAAAAAGAGAGAGAACCAGGCTTGAGAACCTGCTCTGTTCCAGGCAGTGCCAGGGGTGCCCGCCCTCAGGAAGAGCCGCGCTGGCATCCAGTGTTTATAGGGGCGGCATTCACAGCTAGTTCTGGCCAGGGGCTTCCCATACGCCGGTGCCCAGTCCGTGGCAGCTGCAGTGTGCCTCTGAGACAGCCTGGCTTCCTCTCCGGGACTGCCCGACCTGCCGGCCAATCGGGAGAAGCTTTGTGCCGTATGGACCGCCCTGGATCTCCTCGACGATGGAGTGCCCCCCAGCTTCAGTCACCCCTATCTGTTTCACCAGCTTCCGTGACGCTCAACTGAGACATGGCCGACAGAGGGGCTGGAACGAGCGACCCGGTCAATGGACAGCCAGGGGGGAGGGCTGCTCAGTCTCCCCTCACCCTCCATCCACGCACGCCCTCCGGCCTGGTCCAGAGACCACCATGCTGACTTGAAAACCGTGAGCTCATGCCAGGTCTGCGCTTCCTGTGATGTGAAGTGAGCGGGTGATGATAATGACGATAACATTGGTGGGAAGGATGACAGGGGTGGTGATGAAGATGATGGTGATGACGGTCGTATTGATTTGACGACAGTAATGATCGCTGGAGGGGATGACATTGATCACAGGCACGCTCAACAAGTGGCAGCTGTCATCCGGTGCGTATTATCCCACTTAATCTTGGCAGCAGCTCCCAATGGCAGATGTGGTCACCATGAATGGCAGGGAAACCGAGGGGCGAGGCTGTGCAGGTTCCCTGGATCTGCACATGGGACCCGCCGGCCCCAGAGTCCGTCCTAAGGACTAATACACGATTCCAGGCTCAGGCGCGCTAATCTCAGTGCCGACTCTGGCCTGGTGGCCCAACTCATTCCCGTGGAGGAACCGGCGCTCCCACCTTCCCGAGGGGTACAAGCTTCTAAGTCCTAAGGCAGGTGCTTTGGCCTTGCTGCCTCCCCTGACAGGCCCCTCGGGAGTGTTGCAGGCTCAGGCCAAAAGCCTTGCACACCCCAGTCCCCAGGACAACAACTGAGTCTGTTTCCTAGGCTTAATCTGCCCTTTCAGGTGAGAAGAACTCAATGCTGACGGAGGTCCAAGTGCAAGGGCAGCCCAACTGGAGGTACTGAGGGTCCCCTAACAAGAGCGGGGCCAGAGCAGACCAAGCCACTGGCAGACCTCAACCCCCTCATCTTGTCACTGAGGTGATGCTCTCGAGGGTAAAAGCGTCTGTAATGGCCGAAGCCCCTGGGGGAGAAGACTTTCTCAGCTGTTGGATGCCCTCCCACCTCCCTGGGGGTGAGGACGGGAGGCCACTCATTGTCCTCTTCGGGGGGATGGAGACTCTGAGGTCCAGAGGGAAACTGTTGGCTCCAGAGACCCCCCTCCCCACGCAACACGTGACTCCACCACCAACAGTCCGCCCCTTTGCCTGAGGTCTTCACGAGTCTCTGAGCCCTTGCAGAAAGGGACGAAGTCATCGTCATCTTTATACCTACCCTGGCCCCACACTGCCCGCGACTCTGTAACTGAGAAGCAGGGAGTGGAGTTCCCCCACAGGACGCCCCAAGTTACAATTCAGAGGAAGTGGCACGTGAGTTAGTACCAGCTGAGACGGCTGGGCGGGAACACCACAAGACTGAAACAGCCGTGCTTTCTAGAAAGAGACGTCGTCCACTCACCCTCGTGCACGCGATCTGTGGGACCCATCACCTGTCCTGCGTTTTCACGCCCTGCCCAGCCGGAGGGAAGCCCTTCCCTGGGCCTGCCGATGGATCTGGGATGGAAGGCGCCTCTCCATCCCGGAGTGCCAGTGAAAATCCAACGCCTAATGGAAAACCTAACATGCACGTAACCGCATTCCGGGAATATAATCGGTTAGGGGCAAACGTCTCCCTGCTCCTCACCGATGTTATTACGGCCACCCCTCCTCATCTGCCGGGGGCACAGGCCAAGACCCCCAGAGACGCCCAGAGCTGGGGACAGTGCTGAAGCTGTCCTGTGGTTTTTCCTGCTCACACAGACACACGATAGAGATGAATCTGCCGGGTAGGTACAGTGAGACGTGAATCACAACTGCTAATGAAACAGAGCAGTGGTAACAACATAAGCTAATACATGCGTGGCTTTGGGGCCCTCACTGAGCGAAACACCGGTCCCTTCAGCACCAGCACGGTGACAGCTGACCGGGGTCCGATAAGCGGGACAGGCGCTCGGTGACAGGTGTGAGGGGCACGTCTATGGCCTGGACATGCCGGACAAAGGGGCAGTTCACTCCCAGGCGGGACACGGCAGGACGGCTCGAGGTTTTGCGACACTGCTCAGAGCTGCCCACAACTTGGGAGCTGTTATTTTTGGATTCTCATGGAATATTCTGGAGCTGCCGTTGACCATTCCCAGGAAACTCAGAAAGCGAAACCGTGGGCAAGGGAGGACCCCTCTGCTGCCAGACAGCTCCTTGCGTCCACGCCTGCCACAGGCTCCGCTGGGCCACAAGGCTCCTGAATACGGACCCCAGGGCTACAGGGACCCCACAGACCTGGTGGCCACGGTGGCTGACCGAGGACCTGGCCATGATGTGTGGTAAGGACGACGTTTGCATGAAGCAGGCTGGAAGATGCATGGGTCACACTTCCCATCTTCGGGAGGTCAGCTGGGAAGAGGACGGAACGGTGTGTGGGCAGTTGTGTGTGTTGCATCTACGGAAGCAGCTGCCTGGTGGCTCAAGCCCCCCGGACGCCACCTGCCTCCATCCCTCCAGTCTCTGTGTGGGTCCTGCGTAGGCGAACCTTGCCGGAAAAGGCTGGAGGGCACACATGTCAGGCTTTGAGGGCGGAGCAGTCCCCGTAGCAGCTCTGCAGCCCTGACGCGAGCGGGCAGAGCCGGCGTGGACGGCGCACTCCCGGCCGTGGGACCCGATGTGCAACACCAGGCAGCAGCCAGGGCGGGCCTCTCATTTTGCTGAGCCCTGGTTTCCGGGACAGGGTGTGGCTCACACATGAAGACAGGTTTCCATCTCTGCTGGATGCGTCGTCAAAGTGGGGCCCCAAAGTGCAAGCCTGTGGTCCTGGAGATGGTCCTGGAGATTCCAGCCTCCACTCTCCGTCGGCAAAGGCGGGCTTGCTTCTGAGGTTTGCACGGCCACCGTCAGTCAGTTCAAGACAGCCACAGCCTCCGTCTCATCAAATGGGGCTGTGACAGCCGGCGGCCGGCAGCTTCGCCCAACTGGGCTTGTCCCCGTGAAGCCGGCCAGCAGACCCATTGCTTGGTGTGGAACCCTTGATGGGTTCCCGTGACAACTGGATTAGGCAAGACTCTCGGTGTCGGAGACCAAACCTCAGGGGGAATTCTACCTACTTGTCCACCCAGTGACCCTGAGGGACATTTCAGCCACACGCCTCTTGGCTTTCCCCCATTAAGGTTTAAATAACCTGCATCCTTGGAAAGACAAGACTGTTTGGGTCACAAGGCCACTGTCCACAGGGACCTCACCTCCTGGCCCCCACACATGGTGCTGCTCCCAGAGACGGCCTGCCTGCTCTCTCCGTCCTCACCCATTTTGCTCAATGCTCACACCTCAGGGAACGTCCCCTGGGGGGCAGGTCTCTGGTTGTCATTAAAGAATGCAGGAGGGACATCTGTCCCACGGACCCTCCGACCCTGGGCGGGGCAATCCTTGAACAGACCAGTGCCACCCGTCAGGAGGGCTCTGCCTGGGTTGACAATGGCGCTGGCGCCTCGAGAGCGGGTGAACGCTACACCCCAGGGAAGGAGAAACACGCCGACATCGTCCTCTCCACGGCCAAGGTCAATCCATCTTCAAGCTGTTTGCCATTCGGGCCTGGTCCTGAGCTCGGAGCATGCTGAGTGGGGCTCCCCGCTTCCCTCTGCTGACAGGTGTTATTGTTCTTGCTAATTTAGGGGCTCTCTCCGCTCCTGGTAATTGCCACCGTATACTAATGTGCTGGAATCCGCTGCCACCCAGATAATAAAAAATTAGACCCGGAATAATGGACGGGGACAGATGGATTACCCAGCTCTGCATCAATCAATAGGGCTTTTATGGCTGTATTTGTGGAGGTTTGTAATAAGGCCGGGCCCCGAAGATGGGCTGGCAGTTGGCCATCCATCTCTGGGTCCGGACAAGGAGGGAACCCACAAGGGCTGCTGTCCCCAGCAAACGCACGCCCGCCCAGCGCCTTCTTTCCTGGCACCGGGGGGTGGGTGGCGCTTCTGACCGGCACGCTTGGGGAAGGTGGGGACAGCCGAGGCACAGGGGTGGCATTTCTGCGTATCCCCGGCCCTTCCAAAGCATGAGGATCATGTGCCTGCGTTAGGGACCCAGAGGCCCGGTGACCGATGGGTCAAGGCTGTCCTCATGGGTTTGACAGTTTGGAGGTGACACTGGGCGTCCAAAGTGCCCCTTCCACGGCGAAGAAAGCACTTCTCGGCCACAGACTGTAGCGTGTTGGCTCCACAGCCGCCCTTGACCGACGGTCTCGGGAACCCGTGGAGCTGGCAGCGGCCTCCCAGGGTGGACGAGAGGCAGCCCCGCTTCCCGGAGTCGAGGCTCTCCCAGGCTGACGTCCACTCGGAGGTGGTTGGCCCCTTCCCCGAGCAGAGGGTGTGCCTTCGACAACCAGGGCATTCGCAGAAACAGAGGGCCACCAGCTTTCGTGGTGGGGACCCGAAGGAGTGCGCCATTTTCTAAGTGACCTGCAGAGCCGTCCATGGGGTGAGTGATGGAGGAGCTTTGAGCCAAGGGGTCAGGACAAAGTCTCCTGTCACCAGAAGACCCTCTGGCTCACAGCAGGGACCACAGAGCCCTCACTGCAGAAACGGCCTGCTGACCTCACATTGGAAGCGGTTTCATCCGCCAACATGGTGACAACCAGTCCCAGGGACCTCAGAGCCAGGGTGCGGAGGTGGCCTCCACGGGGGACACCAGGCCATGTCTGGAGACATGTTTGGCCATCATACGGGTGAGGGCGCGACCCCCCCGCCAGCTGGTGGCAGAGGCAGAGACACTGGCAGACGCCCTGCAGTGCCCAGGACAGCCTGGGAGGAAGGTGGGCCCAGACCACCCACAGTGCTGAGGCTGTGCGCTCCCAGGAAAGGTACAGGGACCATGTCAAGGAACGGCGTCCACCCTTCTGACCCATGCCACGCCCCAGAAACGGGGCACAGAGATCCATCCGTGGGGCAGGTCCTGGTCGCCACCGTGCGGCTGCAAAGGGCAGACTGAGGTCCTTTCCCCATCACGCCCCTCTTCTCCGTCCAGCCCCTCCTGACTAACCGCAAAGGCAGGGCTGGCAGGGGGTGTGGGTCTGACCCCGGACAGCGGCTGTGCAGTGAAACTGTGCAAGAAAGCAGCCGTGTTTTATATGGCACTGGGTGCCGTGTGTGGGTCCAGGGGAACCAGGTCACCCTCGGCCACGCCCAGCTCACTGCCACCCCCTGAGGTGGGTGCAGACATGCTCTGCATTTCCATGGGGAGGTTAAGGGGAGTCCTCAAGGTCGCACAGAGCCATCGGGAGTCCCCAAGACCACCCTCAGGCTCAGTAACTCACGTCGAGGACCCACAGAGCTGAACACACCGTCACCCTCCAGTCACGGTGCACCGGGCAGAGCCCAGGAGGCACCAGGCACAGATCTGCAACTGTCCCCACCCTGTGGAGGGATGTCACGGCACTGACACTTCCCCCAGCGACGATGGCGACAATGCAGAGTATCGCCCCCCCACCCCCCCAGGGTGGGACCCAGAGGCCCAGTGGGTCACACACTCACAGCTGACCTGCGTGCGTGGGGCTGATCTGGACTGCAGCCCATCCACTGGGGACACTGCCACCGGAGGCCAAGCCGCCAGGTTAACAAAGACACTAATTAGGAAGGATACTCCCAGGCCGTAGAGCAACCCCCCAGGAGCGAGGGTCGAGGACCTCTCCTCGAGCAAGGCCACCCCTCACTCTGACCAGCAAACTTGGGACTCACACCCAGCACGCACTCCGGAGCCCCGGCCACACAGCCTATGGAGACCACTGTCCCTGGGGGAGGGGCGGCGCTGCCATGGGCTGAGAGGCCCTGGGATCATCAGACACACTGTGCTGGTTGGGGCTCCAATGGGGACTTGACATTGCACATGTGTCCCTGACATGGCTCAAATACAGCTGTCCCATGCCCGGTTGGCCACATGGAGGAGAGGGTTCCTCAAACATGGAGAATTTTCCTGAAAATTTGCTGAGCCCCCAGGCTCAGTGCCAGGCAGACCCCGCCGAACGCATGGGCCCGGGTGCACCCAGCTTCGTCCCTGGGCCAAGTGTCAGCCCCTCGTGTGGCTCAGCCCCAGGGTGGACGCTGTGCTTTCAGGCCTGGGATCCAAGGGGTGGAGTGTGGAGGGCAGATGGCATGGGCTGGGGGCTGGAAAAGCCCCTTTGCAGGCAGCACCGTTTCCCAGGAGAAAGGCCCACTCTGGGAGAGATGCACAACTGCTCGGTCAGAGGTCAGAGCTTCCAGAGCCCGAGCCTGGGTGCCTTCCGCAGGTCACTGTCCCTACCTCTCCCTGCGCCGTTTGCCGAGTCCTCCCGGGACTCTCAGGCACAGGCACGCACACATGCACGCCCTCCTGCGTGTGCACACACGTGCACACTCACACTGACTTTACTGCTCATCTCACTTAAGAACAGAAGGAGATGGCACCAGGTTGCTTTTGTTCAATATGGAAATGACCCACTTCCTCCACTTAACCCTCCCCAGCTTGACTATTTCAACAAAGGGTGACAGGCTGGCAGGCGGGTGCCGGGGGCGGCTGGTGTGCTGGGTGCTTGCAGGGTCCAGGGGCGCTGGGGAGGGAGGCCCGCCCGGCATCCGTCGGCCAGTGCTTCAGGAGCAGGGCCTTGTGCGGTGAAAGCTGCTCTGGCCAGGGTCTGGCAGCCGGGGCTCTGGTCCCGTGTCGGCCTGGAGTCTGTGGCCACATCGCTCCCCTCCAGGGAGGGCACTACACTCAGCCCAGAAAACGGTGAATGGTTTCTCTACGCTAATGCCATGGCTCTGCCCCACAGAGCCCGGCGGCCCCCTGCTCCTCGTGGGCTGGGTTCTCTGGTCTCAGTGAGCCCCATCCTGGTCAGTACGGTGCGTGCGTGGGGGGTGGCCGCCCTCACCCAGGTTGTCATCACAGGGGCATCTGGGTGGAGGCTCGGTCCCCTCCTGGGACCGGGCTGGTGGGCACGTTGGCTTGGAGTGAGGCAGGAGCGAACTTAGATCAGACTCAGTGGGGGCTGTGGGCAGCCTGAGGCCCCGTCTGGAGGCCACCTGCGCGCCCTGGGCCCCTCCTCGGTGTTGTGGACTCAGAGCCTTCTGCTCAAGTCAGGACAGGGCTTGGCTCCCTCCCAGGAACTCAGGACACACAGGTTTGAGAGTCTTCCAGAGAAGACACCCATTCAGAAAACTGGTGACTTTGACCCTGCACTCCCCAGCCACATGACATTTGCTCTCACTTCCACACAGGACAGACTGGTTTGGACCCCTGGCCGCACCCCAGCTCCATGGAACTCAGCCAAAGTCAGGCGAAGGGCGAGCGCATCCTGAGGTCCCACCGCTTCCACTACTCACCACCCAGCCCCTCCCTGTCGCAGCCAGGCCCTGGGGACACATTTGTGAGATCAGAGGAGGACCCCACTTGGGAATCTCTGAGCCCGGAGGGACGCTCCCTGGTGCCTCATGGTGGCTGGGATGAGCCCTGCCTTGGAGCCCGAGGGCCAAAGCAGGCCTGTCTATGGGCTCATCCACCCCCAACGTTGCCCAGAGCATTCCGGGCACCGGTCCTGGGCAGCAGCCCGATGACACACCGTGTGGGGACAGCCATCCTCGGCTGTCTCACCGAGACGCTTCCTGCCGCTCAGAGTCCCCGCCGGGGCTGGCTCCCTCTGGCTGGGGGCCCGTGCTGGCCTCCACTGCTTCCACAGGGAGAGAGGCCCCCGCGTGGACATGGTTACAGAACCCTCCAGCGGCACACTTTCCGGCAAGACCTGAGTCAAACCTTTAGGGATTGGTGGGGTCCGAGAGGCAGGTGGGGGCAGGGTCCGGCCCCAACTCCAGGGAGCACCGTGCAAAGCCGACAGAGCCCTGAGGCCTGGCTGGCAGGAGGACCCGGCTATCACCCCCCAACCCGTTCCCCAGAAACCCGGAGTGGGGGGAGAGCCATGCAGCGCTGAAGGGAGAGGGGTGCAGGTGCCCCCGCCCCCGCCCCCATGGGGGTTCTCAGCACCTTTTCGAGGCTTCCTGGTGGGGAACGCCATTCGAGCTAACAGCAGCTGCTGTCCTCATGCTGCCGTTTCGTTCAAAACAAGGAACAGATAAACGCATCTAAAGACCCCGGTCCCCCAGCCCCCCGCCAGTAGCCACGCCGGTTGCCCTCAGGGATCCCCCTTCGCCCACCAGGATTCGGCCCATGAGGAGCGTTCCTGCCGCCCCACCCACCCCACTACTCTGAGAGCCGCCCGGCGCGCTGCCTGGGAGGGCAAGGCCCTGCCCAAGTGGTACTGGGTCTCTCGCCGCATCTCACCCCTGCTGTGAGGTCTAGACAAGCAAGGCCCGGGCCTTGGTGGCCTTGGGCACTGTCCCTGGGTTACCACAAGAGCAGGAAGGAGGCCCTGAGGGGTGGGGGGCCAGGGCAGGGGGGTCCACAGTGGGAGAGGCAAGCCGAAGGGGGCACGGCTGCCCAGTGCTTTGCTGTGGGGTCCCTGAAACACTCGGACCCACGCCCACAAGACGGCCTTTCAAAAGCACGGGACCGAGACCTCTTCAGAAAGAACAAGCAGAAACGAGCAGAATGTTCAAGTTCATTCTGGGAAACCAGAAGCCAGGAACTCTCCGGGAGTTGGGAGAACAGAAAGGCATTGTTCTCCCGCCCCCAGACGACAGCTCCTCGGAGGCAAGGCGGCGTCTGGGGGCTGCGGCGGCAGCCAAGGCTGCCACCCTCGCAGGAGCCTGGCCCCCCATCCCCGAAACATGGAAACCCCGCTTCCCGCCTGCCCGATCCCGGCCAGCTGCCCGCGGAACAGCCTGCACTGGAGCCCACGGGCCTCTCCAGTAAAGGGCCAGACAGTTCAAGTTCAGGCCTGGTGCCCCACGGTCTCCGTGGAAACCCCTGAAGGCGGCTCAGAGGCAGCCACAGGGGCGATCAGGAGGGGCGGCTCTGCCCCAGCCAGACTCCACCTGCGATGCCGACGCCCACATTTCAAGTAACGTCCACGCATTAGGAGACCATATCCTTCTGATTGCTTTCGACCACTTCAAAGGGTCAAAAAGCCACTGTTAGCTCCCGGGATGTACGAAGCCCAGCAGCAGACACGGTGTGGCCCACGGGCCAGGTTCGCCACACCGTGACCCGGAGCCTGAGATCCCCCGCAGAGCTGGCCCTGCAGGGCCCAGCCCTGGGCGAGAGGCTGCCTGCACAACAGGGCTCAGGCCCGGCTGGGCCAAGAGGACCAAGAGGAAAAGCGGGCGAAAGGAAGAGTCTCGCACGATGTTCGGGGAGGGGGATATCAGGCACCAACCTTGAACGAATGGCGATTCTGACGCCGTAAAGGAAACAGGTTACGAGATGAAGAATTTCAAGAGCGAACTGGGACTCTGTATAAATATTGCCATCTTCTATATAAAGTCTGCACGTGAAGTGTGTTTATATATAGGTAACACACATGCGTATTTTTGGAAGAAGCCAAACCACTTCTGCTGGTTCCTGTGCCACTAGCCTCCGGCAGTCCTCACTCCCTTTCTTCATCTGGGTCCTGGTTTCCCCGTCTGTGCACCGGGGACCCGGGCCCACGCCGGTGGCCCCCAAACTGTTCCCCTGAGGGCCACCATCGTAGCTTCCAGGGGCTAGAGGAGAGTTCAGGAGGAAGCCCCGGGGTCCCACGCCTCCCCGTGTGGCCCCCCTCCCACCTGTTGCCCACATGAGGGATACAGCGTGTTACTTTGGGACCCTGCGCACCCGTTGGTGCACAAGGCCCTGCAGCCACGACGCAGGTGATTCTGCCAAGGGTCGCCCTCTCCCCAGGGAGCCTGCCTGTGAGAGGGGCCGCTGCAGATGCACGCACGTGCCTGTGGTCCCCACGTGGAGCGCCACGTCGGGGGGTCCCGTTTCCTGCCTTCAGCTCGACAGAGGCCCACGGGTGGGGGGGAGGTCACCTCAGGGTGCGCACAGGAAGACCCAGGGTCCGGGGACAAGGTGGCTTCTCTAAGGCAACAGGGCAGCGGGAGGCAGAGAGCCACCGAGGGCGGAGCCAACTGCGCTGCAGGTGAGGCCCTGCAGGGGGTGTGTCCTGAGAGGCGTCCTCCATCCCATGGGACCCGGAGGGGTCCCATCAGCCTTGGAAGCCCCCCGCAGACACCTGCCAATCACGCAGAAAGTGCAAATTCATGGGACTAAAATAACAAGAGGCCCAAAGGCAGGTCTGTGGGTGAGGTGGGGGGCACCCAGCGTGAGACGGGAGTCTGGAAGTGCCCTTGCCAGTTGGTCACGTCCCACTAAAAGGCGGGATGAAGCCCTAACCTCCAGGACCTCAGTGTGACCTTATTTGGAAATAGGGTCAAGGCAGATGCCATCAGTTACGCGGTCACCCTGGACAGGGGCAGCCTCCAACCCAACGTCACAGGGAAGGCAGCTGNAATAACAAGAGGCCCAAAGGCAGGTCTGTGGGTGAGGTGGGGGGCACCCAGCGTGAGACGGGAGTCTGGAAGTGCCCTTGCCAGTTGGTCACGTCCCACTAAAAGGCGGGATGAAGCCCTAACCTCCAGGACCTCAGTGTGACCTTATTTGGAAATAGGGTCAAGGCAGATGCCATCAGTTACGCGGTCACCCTGGACAGGGGCGGCCTCCAACCCAACGTCACAGAGAAGGCAGCTGGGCAGACGGCCTGGGGTCCCGCATGTGGCAGAGCCCACCGTCACACAGCGCAGCTGACTCAGAAACCCGCAGGCTCCCCCGGAGGCCAGAGGGCCCTGCCAGACACCTAAGCAGCCGGCTCACCCCAGCCATGGAGTGGCCTGGGGTGCAGTTCTCCCAGAGAACGGGTTTCCTGGGACCCACCCAAGATCCCCAAATGACATGCCTCCTCTGGACTCCAAGCCAAACGCAAAAGGGATGCCTCCCACCTTCCAGAGTCGGCCTCTCGTCTGGCATCCTCTGCCCACACCAGGGCCAGGAGCTCCAAGCAGCATGTAATCCATTCCCGAGTCACCTCCCTCCAAGAGGAAGCAGGAGGGGTCGGGACCCCCAGGAAGGACCTCTCAGACCCCTTCTCGAGGCTGCACTGCACTTGATCATTTGCTGCTGCTGGGGCTGAAGGTGGGGGTGGCAGGGAGAGAAGCCAGAGGCTGGAAGTGGAGAAGCAAACAGAGGAGCCGGCACACGTGTGTTCCCCCAGGAGGGAACAGGCACACACAGCCGCCATCACTGCTTCTCTCTGGGGCAGAGCGGAGGCACCGAGCCACCGGTGTAGGACGATGTCTGCCCAGACGCTCCGACAGGCTCTGGGCCTGGGAGGGCGTCTCCTCAGTTACACGTAGTGAGTCAGCGCGATGGCGTGTGATTATCTCGGTCGTTTCAATGCTGGCTGTGGAGGGAACCGCCTTCTGCCTCCCTTCCTTCCAGGCGCCTCGACCAAGGGGCTCTTGCCTTGGTGCAATGACCTCGGCCCGGGGGCCTGTACCAGTGGGCGCCTGGAGAGCTGCAGAGTCCAGCCTCCAGGCCCCGTCACTCTGCCTCTGTCCTGGCGTCCCTGTAACCCAGGTGGCCCTGCTCTCTCTGGTCTCCTGCCCCACTACACAGTGCCGCCCCCACCCTTGGACAAACCATCCCGCTTGGCCTGAAACTGGACTTTGTCTTTGTGTGAGCAGCATGTGTATGCCTGTGTGTGCCGGGTGCCTATGTTGGGGCATGCGACGTGTGTGCATCCGTGTGCGCACATGTGCAGGGGTTTTGTGTGTGCCTGGGGGTACAGGTGGCTGTGCGTGCTGCGGGCCGGGTATGTGGGGGGGTGCATGTGTGTGCACATGTGCACACATGTGTTTTGTGTGTACACGGGGTTCCATGTGCCTTGTGCGCTGCAGGCATGTGGCTGGGTATGTGGCGTGCATGGGCGAGTGAGCCCACACGTGCCTACGACCCTCACCCCGGCCCAGCTGGGCCGGGCCTTCCCCTTTTTCCCAGGACCTCTCCTGCGGCCCTCAGCACCAGGCTCTCCGATAGAGCTCAATAATCGCCCTACCGATTGATTCATTGACCTTGGACAAATCACTTAAAATTCTCTGCCTACTCATCTGCCAGGGGGAGAAATACATGAGAGTCCTTTGCGAATCATGAAGTAGTGTGCAAGTGTGCGGATGAAGCCTCGGGCCAGGATAGGAGGCGCGCGTCAGTCAGGCTCCGGAGCCAAGGCTCCTTCTGGCTCCAAACCCACGGGCAGTGCCGCAGCCCGTGCCCGGACACTCCGAGGCCTCGCTGCCCCTGACAAAGTGACTCAGGCCCTCCACGGGCCAATCCGGTCTTCACACTCAGAAGTCCCTGGAGGTCACGGTGACCTCGACCATAAGTCTGTGTACCTCTGCAGGCCCTCTCTCCACAGTCTGCTCTTTCCTTATAACTACCCTTGTCTGTCGATACAGATCCCAGGCTCCCCCAGCTAGAAACGCCCCATCCCGTCGCCCCCCACCACCCCGGGCTGCTGTCCTCGTGGTCCCAGGAGCTCTGGCTGTGTGTGATCACTCAGGGATCGCCTTCCCCTGCAATGATGTCATTGAGGCTGAATCAGCAGGAGGGCCCCAGTGAGGTCAGGAGACCAACCATCCCAAAGCCAGTCCTGAGTCGGTAAATCAGAGATTGTTCTTGGCAAGACCTCCCGCAGTCGGGGTTGAGCCAACCTGACCTTCACTTTGCAAATCCGCCCCAGCGGCACAGATCACTTAAAGGGTTCGGCACAGATCACTTAAAGGGTTCGGGTCAAGATATAAAAAAAGAACCCGTAGGGGGTTGGGGGAGGGAGACGAATTAGAAAACCATTCAGGCCAATCTGGCTGTAAGCTCCTGGTAGTAAAGCCTCAGCATTTGTTTGCTGGCTGACTGTTGATGAATGAACGAGTAAACGAGCAAGCGAATGAGCAAGTGAGCGAATGAGAGTGAGTGACTATGAATGAAGGAAGGGAGGAGAGAATGAATGAGAGAATGAGGGAATGAGTCAGCAAGTGAGTGAATGAATGAGTGGGGAAATGGATGAATGAATGAATGAATGAATGTGTGGTTGAATGAGTGAATGAGCGAGTGAGTTAATAAATAAATGGATGGATAGATGGAGGAATGAACGAATGAGTCCACAGACACCTGGACCGATGCGCATGGGACCAGCAGGCGCCGGTGCATCTACAGCTGCCGTCCAGTGCATTTCCAGTGTTTCTCCGCCCTTGCTGAGTCCCTTCCCCTCTAATCCCCTATACCCCGTCTGGTGGCCCGTCACCCGCCGGCCTCCCCAGCCCACCATGCAGGTGCTCAGATCTTTGCTTTCGAAGCTGCTGCCCCGTGTCCTGTCCCCGAGGGAACTCGGATGAAGTTCTGATCCCGGGTGATAAGAAAGAGCCAAAGTGACCTCATGGGGTCCGCCGGCCCCCAAGTGAGGACACGTTTCCACTTTGGCAACAGCCTCTCGCCCCTCCCCCAAAGACAGGCATGGCGGACAGGGTGCTGCAGCCGTCTTGGGGCAGATGAGTGGACTCGGGCCAAGCTTCGGGGTCCACTCCAGGAGACAATCGGGGGTGTGGGGTCCCCGGTCCTCACACCACTTTCAGCCCCTTGTTATCGCCCGCTGCTCTTTCTGGCCTGACCTTCGACTGTGACGGTGGCAACAGTGCGACTTCTACCACGTTTCCGAGTCCATTAGCTGTCACCCCAGGCAGCAGACACATCCCCCCTCTCTCTTCTTTATTCACTCAGGGACCCTACTTCCGTCAGCGGGTTATGCAAGCCATGTTCAGCCGCGCGCCGCCCGAATTCTCAAAACGGGCGACACCTGATCACTCGGCCGGGGGCACTGACCTCTTTCCCTTCAGAGTGTCACCCAGAAAAACGACAACAGTCAGCATGGCAATAGCCATCTGGTGGGAAGGAATCAAAGCTACTCCTATTTTTGGTCAGGTCGGCAAAACACGTATTCCAATGTGCCACAGAGCTTTAGGAACTGGTTTATGTGCCGCGAGATGATGAGGTTGAAATCGCTGGGTTACAGCCTCGTTTCTCACATGGTGTGTGAGGTTGTCTCGGGGTTGGCCAGCGGGAGCCCCTTCCCGCTGGCTTCCCCATTTCCCTGGCAGCTCCCCGGGTTCTCTGACCACTTCCTCACCTTCTAAGACGACCAGGTGTTCCAGGCCGGCTCCCCCTTCCCGGGCTCAGCCCTGGCATCAGCCATCCCTTCCAGGAGCCCTGTCCCTTTCATGGAGAATGTTGGAAACCGTGGCCCCAGCGCCAGGCGCACTCCCTGCTCCTGGGGGCTGCTGCGCCCGGGCCTCTCAGCCGGAGAGCCAGGACGTGGCTTTATGCCCACTCACGAGGGACCCTGTGCGTTCCTCTGGGCGGGCTGCATCGCGTCTCCCCGAAATTCGTATCCACCCAAACCTCGGAGTATGGCCTCACTGGGAACAGGGTCTCTGAGGTTGAGGTCGTACTGGGCGGGCCCTAAACCCAATGACTGTGTCCTCGCACAAAGAGGGGAGGCCACACAGACATCCACAGGGACAAACGAAGACAAAGGCAGAGGCTGGAGCGATGCGGCCACGAGACACTCGCTGCCCGCAGCCACCAGGGGCTGGGGGAGGCAGGAAAGACCCTCCCCCCACAGTCTCCAGTGGAGCTTGGCTCTGCCCACACCTTCATTTGGGACTTCTGGCCTCCAGGCTGAGAGAGAGTACTTCGTGTTTTATGCGGTGGCAGTGGGGGGGGGGGTGCGCATTTGCTTTTTGTTTTTGAGAGAGAGTGTGACTGATCTGTTACTTCACTTTTCCATGTACTCACTGGCTGCTTCCTGTGTGTGCCCTGGAGACCACACCCGCAACCTCGGCATCTGGGGGTGACACTGTAACCAACTGAGCTCCCCAGCCAGGGCCGCTGCTGTGGTTTTGAGCCCCCCTCCCACCCATCCCAGTGTGGGATGCAGTTGTACGGACCCCCCCACCCCGGAGACCTAAGCCAACCTAAGCCCCTGGAGCCTCCTCATCCCCGAGAAGCTGGCTCTCGCGTGTGTCCATTCGGTCCCCTGTACGAGGCTGACCTCTCAACCCCGCTGGCCACGGCCCTGCTGCCGTGCCCTCCTAGAATGGCCACCGTGCACCGCGCCTTCCGCCGAGACGGCGCAGTCCCTGCAGCTGCGAAGTCTGCCCGCCCCTCTGCGTTCAGCACCTCTGGGCATGTCCCCGCCTTCCACACTTCCCAGGACAGAGGCCGGAGCCACCAACAAGATACCCGGGGGTCTCCTCTTGTCCGAAGCTCAGTCAGATTCTGGGCTTTTTTAAAGACTTGGACGAAAATCACACAGCACAGACACTAAGCGTCTGCAGTGGGCGGGTCAGCAGTGGGACACAGTGCACACTGCCGCGTCTCCCTCTCCGAAAGCTCATCTCGCACAACCGGAATCGTCCCCATGAAGCAGTGACCCCCACTCCCAGGAAGGACCTGCCACCCCTCCCCTGCGTCCCCTGTCTCCGTGAGTCTGATGACTCCGGTCCTGTATCGGTGGAGCCCAGCAGAATCTGTCCTCTGGGGCTGGCTGGTTTCACTGAGCCCAGAATCTCCAGTGTTCACCCACGTTGTGGCAGGTGACTGAGCCTCCTTTTTAAGGCTGAGCAATATTCCAGTGGATGACGGACACACCACGTTGTTTCTTGGTGCACCATCGGCGGGTCCCCGGGTGGCTCCCGCCTCCGGTGGGACAGCGCTGGTGTGGACGTGGGGATGCGGCTATCTCTCTGAGTCCCCGAGTCCGTGCTTTCGGGGATGGTCCCTGTCAGATCCTTTCACCTTCTGAGATGAGAGGGTTTCTGAGTTGGGCGAGGACGCCCAGCGGGAGAGGGAGCCGTCCTGAACACTCTCTTAGGAGACAGCGGGGGAGGGCCCGGGAGGTCGTGGGCAGTGGGGCCCCTCCCGCCGCCGCCGGACACTCGGATGCCAGGACACAAGAAGAGACTAACACACCCTTGACCTAACACACAACTCAAAGTCAGAGGTCAGAGCACCCCGGCCCTGCCGCGCCCCGAGGAATGGACACCTACAGACAAAGGAAAAGGAGCAGCTGGAAGCGGCTGCCTCCCCTTCTTCAGATGGCTCCCTGTGTTAAAGAACAGGCTCCGAGGGGCATTTCTGCGCAGTGTGGGAACACGAAACACACCAGCAGCTCGGGCGGAACACCGGCCAAGATGACTAAGGAGGGAGAGCGGAAATGCAAATCGATCCCTGCCTCCCGGGAACAGACTGAAAAATATGTCCAAAATCAAAGTAACTTTTCGCCTGTTTCCCCCGAAAGCTCGGAAGGCAGCAATGAGAGAGCTGGGGTGAACTCTCGCCAGGGAAGGGCAGGGACGCCGGGGGGACGTGTCACGGATGACGTGTCCCAGCGCCTGTGCCTGGGCATCGGGGTCGACAGCGGGGCACTGTGTGTGCGGGCCGGGCCAGCTCCCCACAGCTGGCAGACCTGGAGGGCTGTGCCCAAGCCAAGAGGCCCCCAGCTCACTCCCGAGGCCCACGCTGGAGACGATGCACAGCCCAGTCTCTCAGGGGGACAGGAAGGACGTGGGGCCCCTCCAGTCCCACCTCTCACCTGACAGTGTCCAAAGGCCCCGGAAGCCTCACCAACTCCCACCCTGCCTGTCCACCTCCTCCTCCTCCTCCCTGGCTGTGAGAAGACCCCGCTGTGGTCACCCCAACATTTCCAGGGCCTGTGCGGCTCGGGGGCCCAGAGCACTGGGAGCCTCAGTTCTAGGGGCTGTGTGACTTTGGGCAAGTCCTTTAACCTCTCTGTACTTCTGTTCCTCCATCCACTGCCTAAGGATCAGAGAAGTGTCCACCTCCAGACCTGCCGTGCGTCTCCAAAGGTTTAGTTAGGCCAAGCAGTCCGAGCCCGGCTCACAGCGAGCATGAGACGCGTGCAGTGGTCACTACAGAGGCTGGAGCGGGAGTCAGATGTCCCCCTTCACATCCGGGGCTCAGCTGGTGTGTTGCATTCTCCCGAGAGGCAGAATTGGAGTTGGGGCCCTTCGTCCTCCCCCCGTTCCAGGTGCTCGGGGTTCAGGGGGTTTGCAGGCCAGTCGGCATCTGGACCTGAATCGCCATGACAGAAGAGGCCTTTTGCCATTTGCTCCGTTTCTTCCCGGGATAGTACTTCCAGGGATAGTACTTCCCGGGTTAGTACTTGGGACACAGTGGCTTCTGAAGGCAGCTGACTGGGGCTCCGGCGAGGCCCCGCGGAGGGCGCGCGGCCCTCGAGTGAGCCGCTCCACACACTCGCTGTCTCTCCCCACGGCTCCTTTGATCCACATTCTGTAAGGGCATCTCGCCCTAGAATTATGAGCGCAGAAATCAGAGCAGGAATCTTGCGCGTTCTATTTCTGGCTCTGGCACAGACGACGCGTGTGGGCAGATCAGACTCCAGAAGTTTCTCTGGTCTCTGGGAGACGGCGCGAGTCACAGTGGCCTCCTGCCCCTGAGCTGGATGGGGACTCAACCCGGCCACCCACAGTGGGTCGGGACGCACTGGACCTCCCCACCCAGTCCTATGCATTGGGGTTTCCCGTGCTGGGGGGTGGGACCCGTTCTCCATGCCCCTCTGGGCCTCCAGAGAGCAGGCAGACCCCAGACTGCCCTGCTGGGTGACTGTTCGGGCCCCAGCCCCTCGCACACGTGCGTGTGTACACACACACACACACACACACGCACGCACACACGGGCCCTGAATGAACAAAATGAATGAATGACCAGACGACATTCGCCTGGGCAGCTTCCTTACTGTACAAGCTGCTTCACAAACCAGGGTCCTCAGGGCAGCCAGGGCCCTGGACAAGGACGGGTCTGCATGGCCCCCTGGGTCTCAGGACAGACAGGCGTTCTGGGAGGGGTGTTGCATTTCCATAAAAATNACACTCGCTGTCTCTCTCCACGGCTCCTTTGATCCACATTCTGTAAGGGCATCTCGCCCTAGAATTATGAGCGCAGAAATCAGAGCAGGAATCTTGCGCGTTCTATTTCTGGCTCTGGCACAGACGACGCGTGTGGGCAGATCAGACTCCAGAAGTTTCTCTGGTCTCTGGGAGACGGCGCGAGTCACAGTGGCCTCCTGCCCCTGAGCTGGATGGGGACTCAACCCGGCCACCCACAGTGGGTCGGGACGCACTGGACCTCCCCCCCCAGTCCTATGCATTGGGGTTTCCCGTGCTGCGGGGTGGGACCTGTTCTCCATGCCCCTCTGGGCCTCCAGAGAGCAGGCAGACCCCAGACTGCCCTGCTGGGTGACTGTTCGGGCCCCAGCCCCTCGCACGCGTGCGTGTGTACACACACACACACACACACACACGCACACACGGGCCCTGAATGAACAAAATGAATGAATGAACAGACGACATTCGCCTGGGCAGCTTCCTTACTGTACAACCTGCTTCACAAACCAGGGTCCTCAGGGCAGCCAGGGCCCTGGACCAGGACGGGTCTGCATGGCCCCCTGGGTCTCAGGACAGACAGGTGTTCTGGGAGGGGTGTTGCATTTCCATAAAAATAAATCAAGTAGAACCCGAGCCAAGCCCAGGGGGCCGCAGCCGGCCAGCCCAGGCTCAGCGCTGCAAGACCAGGAGGAAAAAGACCAGCGGCGGCAGCCCGCAGCCCCAGGGCCAGGAAATCCCAGGAAGTTTCCAGGGTGAAAATAAGTGTTTTGACAGTTTTTTAATTGTTCTCCACACTAGCATGCTCTGAGACACCCCGCTGGGCAGAGAAGAGTCCAAATCTTACTTCAGTGTGTCTTCAGGGATCTGGGCTGGCCAAGAGGTCACAGGGAGGTGTCCAGGCCAAGACATGGATTCGGGGAAGGAGGGCCTCCTGGGGACCACAGGGGGAGAAGGAGCCGCACGCTCACTAACCAGGCGTGGTCGTACGTGGTTGTGTGCGAATGGATGCCCGGACGGAGGGTCGCCCCATGGCACGATGGGCACACTGAGGTCTCGGGGACAGGTGGCGCGCCAGCCCACCCCTGTGCTCCCGCTAAGCTGCTCTGCCCCAGCGGCACTGGGCAGCCCAGGACACCAGGACAGGGTGGCGCTCTTGCTCACCGGCGAGGCCACATCTGCAGGAGGGTGCAATTCCGAGGGCTCCCTTAGGAGTCCACCCTTACCACTTGTCTGGGTTGGCCCATGTGACACCCCAGCAACGAAAGGTCCCAGGAAGAGACGGCACTGGGTTCCCATGGCCTGCAGGGCCCCCTCAGTACGCCCAGAGCCCGAGGGTCCTCCTGCCACCAGCGTCCTTCACAGGCTGTCTGTCTAGGGAGCAGAGAGGACACAGTTGAGGCGCAGTGCTGGGTGGTCTGGCTGAAAGGATCACCTGTGCACCCTCAGAGGCGTGTGGAAATGTGTGTGACGCTGGCCCCCAGGAGAAAGGCATGCTTTCATCTGTCCCCAGGAAGCCACTCTGCCCAGAGGGCACCCCCCGCTGCCATCCAGAGCGCTCCGAGAGCTCACAGACACCCAGGACAGTGACGGGTGTCCCTTCCCCCGCCCCCATCACCGTCAGAGTGCAAATGAGGAGGGGGCACCTGGCCTCCAGGAGGGGTGTTGGGGGATGGGCTGCATGGACAAGGCCCCTCCAGACGGTTGTTGGGGGAGAGCCCTGGCCTCCCAGGGCAGAGTGGGACAGAGGGCAGGCTCCCAGGAGCCAGGTGCAGCGCCAGCTTGTCTCTAGAAACCGCCAGGCAAAGAGGGGGCCCTGGGAGTGTCTGGGCCTTTGCCATGGGCAGGGTGGGTGCCACTGGAGCTGGCCCCTCTGAGCGACATGCACCCATGCAACAGCGAGCTTGCTCTGTGCAGCCTTCTGTGTCTCTCGCCAAGCCTTCGGGCTGCAGGCCCTTCAAGCACCCGCTTCCTCCTCCCTCTCAAACCCTCCCTGCAACTCCGAGGAGAGACGGTGGCTGTGGGGGCGCCCGGCTCGGTGGCCGACCGTGCCCCACGGCCCCGCGGCCTGCCTGTCCTGTCCCGACTTTTCTCTCCCCCTCAGCTTTATAGGATCGTCACCAAATAAAAATGTACACATTTAAAGTGTAAAACAGCATGTTTGATATCCTGGATTTTCCTCAGCTCCCTGGGGGCATCTAGAGATTAAAGAGGAGGCCATTGTCTGGCAGCGTTTTGAAGGCGTCCAAGTGGGTGTCACTTTGAAAGAACAACAGTGAAGTGTTCTCACTGTAAAAGCATTTGCATTGTCTGGTTAATTTGGGGAGTTGAATCAGGAGGAGACCCAAGCGATTGCTCCCTGCTTTGAGGCCAAAAGGGGGAGTGCAGGTGAGGTTCGATCCAGCAGGCTGTGATGAGAATTCTCAAGCACCGAGAATTCTCAGTGGGGGCATCCAGTGTCGCTCGGGGTGTCTGCTCTTTCTTGTGCACCTTGTGTACCTCGGAGGGGCCCAGGCCAAGCTGCACCTGACAGGTGCTCCAGAAACACTTGTCCCTACAGCAGAAGGGGCTGTCCCCATGCAGCAGGTGTGGGCTCGGCACCAGAGAACAGAAGTGGCTGTGTTGTCCTCTTTGGGGAGACGTGTTTTCCCCTCAGGCTCCTCTGACCCCAGGTCCTGCGGTGCCATCCGGAGGCCCCGCGAGGTGCCCCCTATCTGGGTTAGTGGGAGACGCCGCCCCTCCCCCCCCCTCGACCCGCGCGGTCGACAGTCCAGCAGGAGACGCAGCAGCTTGTGCTTTTGCTTTTCTTCCGGCTTTGAAAAACGGGGTGAGGTCAAGGGGAAGGCGCAGGCTTCCCCACCACCCACTGCTTTGCAGGCTCCAGGCTGGGGGGGTGGGGGCACACTCATCCGAAGTGAGATGACGTCCACCCCGAAGGCAACAATAAAATCAGGGGGTATGAAGACTCGTCTTCCGCTCGCAGCAGCAGGTCGCTTCTCTTCCCGCCTGCCTCCTCCTCCGGCAGGACATGACAACTCCACGTGGGGTCGAAGGAAAGTTCCAGAAACATCTATTCTTCTGGGTAAACAGCTCCTTCCCCTCCTGAGGCCTTGCTGGTGTGGGGCCACGCAGGCCCTCTGAGGATACGGGGTCCCCCCCAAAAAGAGAGGCGAGCTGTATTGGATTGGTGAGGGGGTGAAGAGGCATAGGGGTCCTGTTACAGGCGGATTCTGTCGTCCCCCAAAAGACGCTGAGGTCCTAACCTCTGCCCCGTACCTGCGAACGCAACCTTTTAGAACTATGCCTTTACAGAGGTCATCTAGTTAAAATGGGGTCACCGGGGAGGACTCTAATCCAGTACGTCCACTGTCCTTACAAACGGGAATTCGCACGCATGGGACCAACACGCACCCCCGAAACATGCCCTCAGAGGGCCAAGGGAGGCGGCTGGGCCAGACGCTCCCTCGAGGCCTTCCTGCTGGTGCCCGCACCTTGGGCTTCCAGCCTTCAGTGCCAAGGCTGTGAACGTCGGCTGTGTAAGCTGCAGGGTCTAAGTGACTTGGGCACCCAGGGCAGAGAGAGAGCCCCCACGCCTCCGTCCTGCATGGAAGTTCTATTTGGCTTCTGCTGACGTGGCATGATGGTTCATCGGCAATCAGGTGAGTGGACAGGGCAGCCAGAACACTGTGACCATGGACCTCAGAGGCCAGGAGCCCAAGCCACGGCCTCCAGGAGGCACCTGAGCTCAGAGTGAGTGGGCAAGGGCCTTCCTGCCCCGCAGCTGGACCCCCGAACGTTGGGACCGACGCAGTGACTCACGGCACACCTGTGCTCACCTGCCCCACCACCAGGTGAGGCAGAACTAGTTGGTACCTTGGCCGGAAGCCGGGCCGCTTACTCACTCACTGTAGCTGCCGTTTACCGGCAGGAAGTCCAGTCGGCCAAGTGTATTAATTAATGACCCATCCCCTGGAGTGGATGTTGAATTCATTTCATTGATTTTTTTCTTCTGGACGTGGAAGAACAATGAGCTTGGTTGGTACTGGCCAGGGCCGGAAGGGAGGAGGGAGGGACAGTGCCCTCTGGGTCCGCAGGCCCTGTGAGTGACAAGGGCCAGTGGAGAGGCTGCCGGGGGAGGGGTCTGCAGCCGCGGCTGGGGCTGCTGGCCAGTGCCAGACTCTCCTGTGTCTTGGGCCACAGGCCCAGTGTGGCTGGGTCCCCTAGGGAGCTGGTGACAGCGAGGGGGCATGGGTCTTGGGCCTGAGGTGAAGATAAAGACTCAACCAGGAGACGGGGCCCAACAGCCCAACATGGACGTTTCCAGCTGGACGCTGAGGCCCAGACCTGGAAACGTGCGGGGCCATGGTACCCAGCAGCACACCTGGACCCCCCCATCACCCGTGGCCACCGAGTCCCAGCTCGCCCGACTCCTCCCCACACTGCAGTCACTGGTTCTCCCCAGCCAAGCCCCGCCCCCCACGCTCAGCCACGCCCACAGCACCCCACGCTCTCCAACCAGGTGAGTCTCCATCACACGCCCGTCAAGCTTGTGCAGCACACTGGTGTGTGCACACATTGGGTGGCCTCTGCTCTAACGCAGAAGCTTCCTGAAGGTCGGCAGGGTCTTCACCAAGCTCCCGCGTGATTCCCAGGGCTGCCTCGGGACAAGCTTTGGGGCCTGCGGAGGAAGGGGGCGAGCAGGGCACCTGGAGAGATAAACCTCCTGGCCTTCCCTGCGCCCGGTCCTGGCCCTGCGCCCCGGGCAGGGCGGCTCAGGTCCCAGAGCCTGTTCTCCACGGGGCAGCAGCCTGCGTGGCCCAGCTGGGAGCTCCAGCTCTCCTGACAGTGACCCATGCCCTCCCCAGTCTCGACAGCCAGCAGAGACACCAAAGGCTGGCCTCGTTTCTCGGGCAGGCGGCTCCTCGGAGGTCGGAAATGGGCACCGGCCTGGCCTTAGCAGTGTGTCAGCTGCCACGGACCAGAGACTGACGGCTGAGCCCGGTTTGGCCGCAGGGCCTGCGCCCCCAGGGCTAGTCCTAATTCTTTGAGGGAGACAAACACGTCCCGGGGCTGGAGCCGTCCAGCTGCCCCAACACGGCCACCAGGGGAGCTGGGCTGCTCTGCCGTCAGAGCCCGTCAGTACTGCCTGGCACGTGTGGGCTCGGCTCTGCAGCCGGACTCACAGGCAAGCCTCGGAGTGACCGTCCAAGGCAGAAAGTGTTACCCAGGTCTGCAGGCAGGACCCCAGGCCTCATGGCTTCGCTCACCCAGCCCCTGTGCCAGCGGAAGCCAGAGCCCCCAAGACTCTGCCCTGTGGCCACCGTGGGGGTCAGCGCAGCAGGAGGTCAGGGCCTGGGCCAGGTCTTGGTCAGGGCAGGGGCTCTGCTCACAGGCGTCAGCTCTGGGACTGCGTGTCTCTGTCACCGGAGTGGGGAGTTTCTGGGCCGTCCTGCTGAAAGAAACTTCTGGAAAGGGAAACTCACTCCTCCATTTCTGCTGATCCTCCACTCCTGGTGACAGACTTGAAGGCGGAGATTCAGCGAGCCGCACTGAGAGCAAAGCCCAGAGGCCTGTCTGACCATATGGCAGCCAAGTCACGCGTCTGCCCCCACCGTGGTCTCGGCTGAGCCTCCGACACCATGGAGTGCCGCCGGGTGGCGCTGGAGCTTCTCGCGGAACCCACCTGCCGCGACGGTGGGGCTGCTGCTTCTCCTACCAGGTGTGCTCGCCCGGCACCCTCTCCAGTTAGACTCCTGGGCGGGGCAGGGGAGGGGCTCACCCCGCTCAGGGAAAGGGCCGCTTCTCACCCCAAATAACAGCTCTGGAGACAGTCCGCAGCCGTCTGCCCCCCCGGACCCCCAGGCCTCACGGCTTCGCTCACCCAGCCCCTGTGCCAACGGCGCAGACCGAGTGCAGGGAGGTGGTCCGCCAGCTCCCCCGCCCTCCAAGCATGCGTGCTTATCGGAGCTCCGGCCTCGGCACCCNTCTGACCATATGGCAGCCAAGTCACGCGTCTGCCCCCACCGTGGTCTCGGCTGAGCCTCCGACACCATGGAGTGCCGCCGGGTGGCGCTGGAGCTTCTCGCGGAACCCACCTGCCGCGACGGTGGGGCTGCTGCTTCTCCTACCAGGTGTGCTTGCCCGGCACCCTCTCCAGTTAGACTCCTGGGCGGGGCAGGGGAGGGGCTCACCCCGCTCAGGGAAAGGGCTGCTTCTCACCCCAAATAACAGCTCTGGAGACAGTCCGCAGCCGTCTGCCCCCCGGGACCCCCAGACCTCACGGCTTCGCTCACCCAGCCCCTGTGCCAACGGCGCAGACCGAGTGCAGGGAGGTGGTCCGCCAGCTCCCCTGCCCTCCAAGCATGCGTGCTTATCGGAGCTCCGGCCTCGGCACCCACTCCCATCCCGCCCTCTGTCCCTCGGGCCACCGCACACCTCCCCACCCTCAGGACTTGGACGCACCCGCTCTTCACAGAAACCTGGCCGCCCTTCCTGCCTGGACTGACCACCCCCTCCTCGGATCCCCGCTTCCAGAATAACAATGATGCCCTTGCCTAGGCTGGGCCTCTGCAATGTTTCTCTCCAGTCCTTAACTGCCATTTGTCCCTGGCTCGAGCTCTTGTCCTTACCTGTCCCCCTTCCCCAGACAGATTCCTCACCCAGCGGGTGGCATTTAATGCCAACTAAGCAGATCCGGCGGCCAGGGCCTCTCAAACGGGCCTCCCAGCAGAGTCAAGTACAAACTCGACAGTAGGTGGCCCAACCTCGAATCCCACACTTGGAGCCCTCCCCCGGGAATGGGTGAAAACTACCAGGTCAGGGCGCCGTACACCCAGGGCGAAGTTCGGGGTGTGGGGCAGACACACTCTGCGGGGGCCTGTCTCCTGCTTCCCCGCCACCCTGGGAGGGGACCCATTTCCAGGTGGCGGGGAGTGTGGATCCAGGCCTCTTCCTGCAGCTCTGGAGGGCCGGGCGGAAGCGGGGGGAAGGGATGAATGGGACTGGGATTGTTGAGGGAGGCAGCTCCCAGGTAGAAAGTGCCTTAGGATAAACACCAGGGATCTGTAGGAATTAAAGAACCTTCAGGTCCCTCACTGCTCTTCGAAGGAGAATGAGGCCCTGGGGGAAGCCAGGAAGCTTAAGAAGCACTAAATGCAATAAGCTGGGGCAGGCAGCCTGTGAAAGGGAAATGAAAGGAAGCCAGGATAGAGCCATCAGCAGAAGAATCCAGGCTGCTTCAATGAGTCGGAGCTCATTTATCCGTTTGCAGGGGACGCGGCTTTGCTCAGCGGACACAGAGGGGCGCTCCAGGAGGCTGGGCGGGGCCCGAGGGCCGTGGACAGACCCCGTGGACCCATCCCCCACGCGGCTGCGGGTCCCCACGGTAGCCGCGGCCCGCAGGAGGGGCCGCCTGGCATCCATTCAGAAAGTCCCGATTTAGACCCCCCGGGGCAGCCAGGCAGCCGACCGAGTTCAGGACATTGCGCAGAGAGCTCTGTTGGCTTATTTGTGCGTGGATACTTTTATCCTAATTAAGCCACTTGAAACTTTTGAAGTTCATGAGTCATTTGCTTCAAATATCTTTAAATCAAGGACAGATTCACTTCCCTGGGAGCAAACACCCAGCAAGTTAATTAAAAAGGGACTCGGCCTTTAAAGCGCCATCTTGGCTTGGACCCCAGCAGGAGGGAGCCCGTCCTCGCTCCCCGCCCAACCCGGCGCTGGAAAAACCGTTGTGTCATCACGAGACCGGCTCCCGAGGTGGTTCCACTGTCTAGGTCAGGGGACCGTCAGGGCGAGAGGAGATGGCACCAGCCCATCGCTCACGCTCACAGAGGGACGTAGCTGAAGGACACTGAAGGCCTCCCGGCGACAAGGACAATGCAGCTTGGAAATCACCCTTGGCAACGCACGAGTGAATTCCGAGGTCGCGATCACCAGGCAGGACTGGGATGACGTCGGAGCCCTGGCATCCTTGAGCTGCTCCATGTCACCCATACCTGAGAATCCTCAAGGGAGCAGACCCTGAGGGACAATGGGGACCCGCAGGGCTTCGCGGCCCTGCCGGGTGTGACCAGGGGTGGCTAATCAGGCAGGGCCGTCTCCAGGCCCAGGTGCCAGCAGGCAGGTCTGAACACGGGGGCCCGGAGAGCGCTCCGGAACACCCGCTGCAAGCCAACACCCACGGCCGGGAGCTCCTGCGGTGGCAAAGGCAGGGACGGAAATCGGCTCGAGCTCCCCACGACTCCCTTTACGAGTTCCGAGATTAAAGCCCAGGAAATGACTTCCTGTTTTCCTCCCGGGAGACTGTGTGATTCCAGAGTCAGAACACGACCGACAAGGGCATTGTCACAGGAGGAGGGTGTGCCACTCTGGGGAGCCTTCTGCCCTTGACCTCCGGTGAACTTCTACCCCATCCGACACCCACCCTCTGCCAGCACCGCGTGAGGGCAGAGCTCAGCGCCTCCAAGAGCCTGAGCTGCGCGACTTTCCATCCCAAGCCAGTCCTCGCTGGTGCCTTTTCTACCTCAGCATTGAGCCCCCAGGTCACGGGCGAGGACGTGGAACCTCATCAGATGACCTTATCAGATAACTCCACAATGGAGCAGCCAACAGGGCAGCCAGCTGGTGGCTGTAAATCGTCACAAACAACGGTCATTATCATCACCACCACCGTCACCACCATTGGCATCACCACCCCCACGATCATAACGACCAACACCACCATCCTCATCTCCGCCATCATCTCTAGCATCACCACCACCATCATATCCATCACCTTCATCGCCACCATTACCTTCATCACCGGTGTCACCTACACCGCCACCATCACCACGGTCACGTTAACAACAGCAAATGTGCACTCCGCCGCTATTCGGGGCAAGCACTGCGCACCAGGCACGGATGTCTGGCTCAACGTCTGCAGCGCCGTCAGACGGACGCTGTCAGACGGCTGACTCTGTCACTTACCACGGGGCACAGAGAGGACAAGCAGGTCACCCCCGTCCACACAGTTCGTGCCAGGTGGTGCCTGGAGCGTGAAGGCAGGTGGCGGCCCTTCTAACCACCACACCAGGGGAGATTCCCCCCCACTCACTCACGGGACAGTCGGCAAGGGGGCGCCTGACAATTCCAACCGGTGTTCCACGTAATGCTGGCTCTGGAGGGGTCGCAGAGTGCCCCAGGTCACCAGCCCCTGCCCCTTCTAGGCCCGCCCGCACCTGTGCTGTGGACAACAAAACATAATATGCCCCCCCGCAGCATGTCTCTACAGAAGCAAAAACAAAGTTCACAGCTCCCAGAGTCCAATTCCAAACGCAGGTCTTTGGACAGCAGGCCTGACTTCACGAATTCAGCATTTAAATCCCTGTCTTGGCTTGGAGCCCAGCAGCGGGGGGGGGGGGGGGGGGGGCACCTCCTCTCCCTCCATCGCTGCCAGAAACCCGAATTCCAGACTTTGGGGAGCGTCTGGCAGTGAGCGAGCATGGACGGGTATGCCGAGATGAGGAGACTCCTGTGTCCCTGGCAGCCCGGTCGCCCTTGACGACGACGATGTTCCTCTCTGGGTCACGCTTGCTGGGTATAAAAACAACCGGCGTGCACGGCAGTCCTTAGGTGCCAGGCGCAGCACTTTACATTCGGTTCGCTCACTGAGCCCTCGCAGCTGGTGCTTACGGAGAGGCGGTTCTTCAGTGTTGCTGATGAGAAACGGAGCAGACAGAGGCGAACCCTCTCGGGGTCGCGCAGCCCCATGCAGTGGAGCCCAGAGTTACACGTATGACTAACCACACACACACACACAGCCCTGCGATCCCTGAGACGCCCCCCGCCACCTCAAATCCTGCCGAAGATGTGTGAGTAGCAGTCACACTCCACAAAGAGTGAGGGGCCCTGAGCTACGGGGCCCAAAGGCCACGGAGACCCCCAGGGTGCCTGTGCAGACGCTCTGTGCCCCCTGGGGGCTTGCGTCCGGGATGTGAGACCAGCTGGCCTTTGGTGGCTCACTAGTGGGAGGAACTGTCCCAGCATTTCCTGTCTTTCCTCACCTCGGCCTGGAAGCTGACTGTCCCTTCTGGGCCGACCCCCCCCCCGCATTGCTTCCCGGAACTAACATCTCTCTGCATTAGGACACACATATTTACCCCCCTTTAAATCTGTTCTGCTAAACAAATTAATCTAGCACCAGATTATATTATGAAGAACCATAACTCTTTTCCAAGATAAGCATCTGTCGAGTTGGATTAGAGACGTCCAATGTACCGCGAATTAATTTGCGAAGCTTATGACGCTGCCCCCGGCGTTTAACTTCGTAATAGCGAATGTAATTCGGAATAAATGGGCGCCTGTTTTCTCATCCATGTCTCCACAGTAAGTGACGTGTGCAGAGGCGGCAACGGCAACTGAAGGCAGCGCTCCATTTCATTATCGCCACGGCTTAGAAGTTTGCTGACGCAGCGACAACCGCCTAGTGACCTGCCCTCGGGTCCCCGCGGCCATGGCTTCCAGACAGGAGTCGGGCTGCGCTCGGCCCCGCAGACTCGCCCCGCACCCGTGGCGCGCTCCAGTTCCCTGTCGCAGGGCCGGGCTCGCTTTCATTGATGTGCTGCTCTCTAGGGAAGAGGCGCCCAGGAGGAGAGCCACACTCCTCCTGCCCTGGTGAGAGGAGAAAGTAGGCCACGGGACCAAGCCGCCCCCTCCACGAAACCGGTGCAACTCCCGGCCACGCCTGCCTGCCGGCCGGGACGTGGAGACAGCGGGCCAGGCAGAGGGAACAGCGCTGCAGGAGGACCCTGAGTGGCCTTCCTCTCCTTCCCCTCGGGTGTGACGCAGCCCATCCGCGGGGCCCGCGGGGCCCAAACCTCTGGACGCACAGAAGCAAGCCGGGGGTGGCAGAGGCTGCCTGGTGCCCCCAGCCCTGGGGACTGCTGCCCTGGAAATGGCATCACCCCCCACTCCCCTGTGCCCGTCCTCAGTCGGCAGGCAGAGCTGCCTCTCTGAGGTGTGCTCACCCGGATCCCACCTGTGAGCCAGAGCCGCGACCCTCTCAGAGAGAAAGGAAGCTGGGGGCAGGTGGGCACCCAGAGGCCCCCTGCTCTGGGCTCTCCGCAGGCCCTCGTGGTGTGGGGTGCAGGCTGGGGGCCCCGAGGGCAGAGGCAGGCCCTGGCCGGGGCGGGGTGGTCTATGAGCCCCTCCTCCTGAAGCGGGGGAGGGCGCCGCGGTGCAGGGAGAGAAGGAAAATCGAGTGACCTGCAGGAGACGGTCCAGAGCCAAGGAGTGGAAATGTCCCCACGCACCTACACGACCGAGGCGGGAGGACCGGAGCCGCTTGTCCTGACCTCCCTCCTCCAAACCCCACGGAAACGGCACCCCCAGGCCCGCACCTCCCCAGGAGGCCCCAGAGAAGAACACAGGCCGCTCCTCCTTCCCCGCAGCCCCTGCCTCCCCGTCTGTCTGAAGTGATTACTGCCCCGGGGAGGGGCCGCCTGCAGAGCCCCAAGACTCCACACGCTCCTGACGACACTGGCTGCGCCCACATCTGCCCCGCCCTGGCCCAGGACGACGGAGCTCCACATCCGGCCGGGCTCCGTCGCCCCCACACCGTAGAGCAGGCACAGCACCTCGAGGCCTTGCCCATCTGCCAGCTGCAGCAGCCTGGCTCCGCCTCCTGGGGCTCGGCCCACGCCTGCCGGGCGCGCTCGTGTGCCAGCTCACCGACACAGAGTGTCCGTCCCTCCTGGAGGCCCCACACCCGACTCCTGGCCCTTCACGGGGTTTAGGTCCTGCCACTGGGAAGCACCGTGCCACCGAGAAGCATCGCCCGGGCAAAGCTCAGCATCCGTCCCCAGCCAGGCCCCCAGGAAACCCCTCTCCCCGAGCGAACCCCAAACAGAAAGGAGAGCACGTACCTGAGGTCTCTCCCAGAATCCGTGGGGGCTTCGGGTCTGTGCCTCGGTCTTTGCTGGGGCTGGTGGAAGGCTGCGTTGTGCTAACCCCGCCCGGGACCCTGTTCCCGGGGGCCAGGGGCGCGGTGACCCCCTTAGTCTGCAGCGACACGGAGGTGGCTGTGGTGGCCGTGGTGGTGGTGGCCATGGTTGTCTTCCAAGTTTGGAAGCTGGAGACAGTGGTGGGGCCGTGGGGAAAGGTGTTGGACTCCAGGACCTCCTCCTCGCCCGTGGGCCCCCAGGCGATGAACTCGGTCTCCGTGGTGGGTCTGCCGCCTCGGAAGTCGAAGCTGTTGAAACCAGCCGCCCGCAGCTGCCTCTTCCCCGGCCTCAGGAGGGCCTGCTGGTCCGTGGGGGCCCCGCTGCCCACCGCGGGGGACGAGGGGGAGGAGGAGGTGCCCAGGGAAGGGCTGGGTTTGGCGGCAGCGGGGGGCTTGGTGAGCCCCCCCTTGGGCACCAGGGCGGCCACCTGGTCCCGAGGTCTGTGTGCCCGTTTGGCCCGGGGACTTGGCATCTGCCCGTGGCTGCGCTCCACGCGGGCCGGGCGCGGGCTCCACACGGGCGCTGGGATCCGGGCAGGCTGTCCGCTCTTGAAACTCCACAAGCGGGGCGGCCGGTGCGAGGGCCGCGGCAGCAGCCGGAACTCGGGGCTGGGGCCCAGGGCCTCACAGGCGGGCAGGTCGACGGCGAGCTGACACATGGCTATGAGTATCCAAGCCTGGCTTCCCAGGGAGCGGCCCGGCCAGCGGACGGACAGGGAGCTGCGCGGGGGAGACAGAGGCACGTCAGTCAGGGCGGGGCCTGCGGGGGCCCGCTCCCCGCCCCGCCCCCACGCAGAGGGCCCGCTCTTCTCCATGACAGGCGCTCCTCCCAACTTCAAAAGGGAGACCAACACCCTTCGTTAGCTGATTCCAAAGGCCCAGCCAGTGATCTATCAATCAGCTTTTAAAAGAACCCTCCCGACCGCACGTGTTCCGAGAGCGGGCGCAGGCGTGCAGTCTCGAGTCTCATCTCTCCAAGGAGCCCGCAACACGCGGAGGCCCGTCGATAACCCCGCCCACTGCAGGGGCGGAAACCAAGCCCCAGGCCCCCCGGCTGTCGGCCCACAAGCCCACCCCCCAGACCCTGCTTTACTGAAAACTCCCAGAATAAAACAGGCAGCAAGGACATGGGAGGGCAGAGCAGGGCAGCGCCATCGAGACTGACGAGTCCCCCGGGGTCACAGCGGCCACCCACCCAGAGCAGGGGACCCTCGGTCTTGCAGCCGCCTCTGCTGAGTTCTGGAGAGACAGGTGTCCACTCTCAGTGCAGCTGGACCGCTGGACTGTGCCAAGGGGGGGAGCCAAAAGCCAGCAGGTTCTGACCCTGTCCCCCCCCCCACTCTCTGCTGTGTGCCTTGCAAACCCCCTCCTCTTCTGCCTCTTTGTATCGGTGGAATATGCACATTTCAAAGCAGCTGTGACCTCAAATGCCTTCCGGGGGAACCTTCCCAGTTTGGGCCTCCTCGGGGACCTTGTCCTGCTGGGGTTCCACGGAGAGTTCATGGGCGCTCCAGCTCGGCCCAGGCGCGCCGCCTGTGGGCCCTTGCGCTTCCCTGTCCACCTGCCCGCCGGGGGCTAGAAACCCTACCATCCACCCCTCACCTCCCCGGGGGCTGGAGAAAGGCGGGTGGCAGGCCAGCTCTCTCAGGGACACGAGCTTCCAGGTGTGCTCAGGGACTGCCACGTGACACCCAGAGCTCGGGGATAGCCACGTGGAAGGGGGTGGGGACCCAGCCCACGCAGCCTCTCCCACCAGCTCCGGTGACTGAGAACCGGCTCCAGGCGCCATTCAGTCAGTGCTCGTCACCAACGACACCCCGGGGGCTGACAGGAACCTGGCACTTCGGCGGCTGTGGGGGGGAGGGGTAGGCAAAGGTTTCACGTGTGCAGGGCCGGCCCGCAGAGTCTCTCAGAGGCGCCGGAGCAAGGGCTCGAGGCTTTTCTTCACAGGGGGCTCGGCTTTAAAAGGAAACCCACCAGGGCTCAGTGTGAGTCACTGAGTGAGGGCGTGCACGGGAGTGTGTCGGGATTGTATGTCTGTGCGAGTGTGAGGCTGTGATGTGTGTGTCAGAGGACCAGCCTGAGCGTCCACGTACACGAGTATGTGAATGCAGAGGGTGTGGTCAGGGCGAGTCCCTGTGCAGCTGGTTGTGTGCTGCATCCGCGTGTGAATGCACCTGCGTGTCCGTGAGATGAGAGTGTCAGTGAGTGTGTTGGGGAGTGTTCCTTTGTATCAGTGCGTGTGAGTGCATCTGTGTGCAAAGGTAGCCAGGTATGTCAGCACGTGTGTGTCGGCACGTGTGAGTGCATCGGGGAGTGTGTATGTGAGAGTGACTGTGCTTGTGTGCCAGTGTGAGAGTGTGAGTGTGCGTGTGTCCCCCTCATCCCACGCCACCCCCCTTGGGGCTGACCTGGTCTCCGCACGTCATCCGATGTCCAAAGGAATGAACTGCATTCAGGAGCGCTAATTACCAAAAAGGACTGGTCCCCAAACAATAAAGCCCCAGCTTTCCGTCGGATGAAAGTGCTTTGCTGCAGGCATCAGGAATTGCTCATTAGGCTAATGGCCCCGCACGCAGCTCTGCCGGGATGCAGCTTCCCGGCACAGCGGGCCACGGCCACGGTCACCACGTGCAGGAATCAGGTCACCGTGAGATCCCCCAGGCGCACACTGAGGGCAGCTCCCAGTGTCTGCAAGGAGGTCAATGGCTGAGGGCCTCTGGCTCTCCCAGCGTCTGCGTGCCTGGGCGGACCCGGTCCTCAGAGGGAGGAGGTGCTGCTTGGAGCTGGTGTGCCGCCTCAGCCCAGAGGGCACCCCCGTTGTGGCAGGCCTAGGCCTCCTCATCCCCCCACGCCCCTGCCAGGCCCCACGGGGTGCCCGAGTGAGAGCAGCCGCCCACCAGCCGGCCAGCCGGCCCCCTCGGTGATCGGGGAAACTTCCCCACAGCAGCAGCAGCACAGGGCCCGGGCCTGGGCGGCAGAACTTCACACGCAGGACCTTTTCTTTGGTTTTCACCAATCGGGAGCTGTCTTTGGTTGCCATAGAAACCCCCTCATTTCCACGCCACCCAGCCCTTATGCAGAAAAACCGACCAACTGCAAGGGCTGGAGGTCTGGTTTGTTTTCCTCTTTTACAGGTTGGTGGCCTGGCTCAGACGGGCAAGTCAGGAGGGCAGGTGAGCAGGTCCGGACAGAGGTGGCACCCCTCCCCCAGCAGCCAGCCCACGGGCCAGAGCCCCTCCCTCAGCGAGGCCAGGAGCCCTGCTGCCCCCTGCAGGGGCCACCGCAGGGGCCACCACTGGCCTCTTTCCAGGGCCAGGGCCCCACACGCTCTGCTCTGTGGCCAGGCCCGGCGGCCTGTGTTTTCGAGCTGGACCTTCCTGGTCCTGAGACTCAGGAGGGAGGGCTCCCTGGGCTGAGGCTGCCTTGTGACCACGTGCTTAGGTGGGGGGACCAGTGACCTCTGTCCTCTGGTGTCCAGCCAGGCCCCCGGCCATGCTCTTCTCTCTGACCCCGCTCAGCGCACAGTGCTGGGAGGCCCCGGTCCACACCCATTTCACGACCAAGAGGCTCTTCATCCATCCCGCAGGACGGCAGAGGAGCTCACGGCCTCTCGGAGGCCCCGCAGCTGCGGCCGTAACAGCGACGCCGCTAACCACCAGAGCGGGCGAACGACGCTCTGAATGGGCGGGGCCCCCAACTCTGGACACACACAAGGGACCCACTCCCACTCCACGCCCACGGGACGGCTGCAGGAGCAAAGAGGAGGCCTTCCACCTGGCGGGGGGTGGGGACCCGGGAAGTCCCACATGTGGGGGGTGGACACGGAATGTCACAGCTGCTCCTGACAGTCAGTCGGTGGCTCCTCAGAGACTCAGTGACCAGCTGGCTCGGTGACTCCGCTCTGGGGTGTCGGCACACGCCCACGCAGAAGCGCGTCTCTGAGGTCCACAGCCACACGCCACCTACGGGGTGACGTGGGAAGGACCCCAGCACCCAGCAGCTGCCGTGCGGAGAGAGAAGAGCCCGTACCCGCTGTGGGAGGGGGCTGGCACCTGGGAAGGAGCACGTGAGGGGACCCGAGCCGGTCACAGAAGGCCCCAGGCCCCGTGATCCCACGGTCACGAAATGTCCAAAGTTGGTCAGTCCACAGAGACAGGAAGTGGATCAGAGGTGGCCAGGGGCTGGGAGCGGGAGGGAACCAGGGGTGTCTCTGGGGTGATAGATTGTTCTGGAATTAGAAGTGGGGATGGCGGCCCAACCTTTTGAACACATAAAACCACCATGGGGACATATTTAAGAGGCAGGTTTCGGGGTACGTTATTCCTCAAGAAATGGGTGTGTGCGAAGGCCGTGGGGAGGCTGGCCTGGGGGACATTGCAAAGGACACCCAGGCCCACGCCAGCCCCTCGGAGCCCTGGCACTCTGGGTGAGCCATTCAGCTAAGACTGCAGATCCGTCCCCACACAACCCGCTCCCGGCCGCCCAGGTCCCCATGGAGACGGGCAGGCCTCTGTGGCCCCCACTAGGCAGGGTCACAGCCCGCACCCTGAAGCGAAGAACAAGCAGCCCAGCACCCCACCCCCACCCACTGTTTCCAGATGGAGGGCCATCGCTCCGTCTCACCTTATTTTCTAGTTTGTCGCTTTCCCGCACCTCTCCTTTTGAATTTTTACTGAAATCTTATTTTTCCCCAAGAACACTTTAATAAGATTCAATGAACTGAGATTGAATTTAATACCTTCTGTGTATTTTCCTCACACAAAAAAATCACTGTCAAGGAGGGCAGACAAAGACCCCTCTTCCACCCTAGGTGGCACTCCCCTCCCCAGGGGACAGCTGTGTCCAGGTGCTAGGGTCCCTGGGACAGCGAGAGCCCTGGCTGGGCCGGAGCTCACACAGGGGTCTGGGGTCTGCATCCCAGGGTCTCCAGGATGACCCGGGGCCTCGGAGGTGTCCTGAGGTGGCCAGTTCACCGCAGCCCTGCCAGAGCAGTGACAAGCACCCCGTGTACAACCCCAGCATCAGACGACTGTGGACCACCTGTGTCCTGCATGTCTGCTCTCAGGACAAACAAGCCACCTCGGGGAAGACTCTATGTGGTGGAGAAGCTGCCCTGGGCACGGGCTGGCCGCTTTCACTCTGCTGGCCCTGGTTTCTGTCCTTCCCACGGGACGGTGCCCACAGACAGGCCCCGAGGCCTCCCGCCTTTTCAGGTGGTGCACGCCTCTGTGACACTAATGTCCACTAATGTCACAGAGGGGGCTCTCAGTCATACCCAGCGGGACGTGACTTCGGGGGTGCAGGTGGCAGAAACAAATGCTTGCCCAGCACACGGCTGGCTCTTGTGACTCACGCCCCTTCGTGGTGCCCTTCCCCCCACAGACAGGGACATCCCTTCACCTGGGGCTCAGGGACCTGGGAGCCCTGCTGTGTCTGCCGGCACTCCCTGGGCATGACCCGGGTCCAGGGGCTCCCTGTCCCCCCTTCTGTTGGTTCGTTTGCCTAAATAAATGTGCCATGTGTGGACTTCGGATCCGCAGAGACTGAAGCAGAGCAGAGCGGCCATGCCATCCTCCCAGTGCCCCGGGGATGGCCCTAGTCCCCACGCTGCGCCGTCCCCACCACGCAGGAATTCTGCCACCTTGTCCGTGATGAAGCTCCGAGCTGCACCCGATCGCACTGGCTTCTCCTCACCCTCCAGGACCCCACCCAGGCGACCCGGACGTCTCCTGGTCAAGTCCCCTTTGCCCCTTTTGCAGTGTCTGACAGATAGAACCCTCCAGAACCACAAGACGTCTCCTGCTACTGCTCTTCCCTGGAACGGGGTCCTCTCACACCCACAAGAGTGGTCTCTCCTGGGCCTGAGCCTGGGAGGGACCAAAGCCCAAGGGAGTTAGGCACCATGGCTCCGGCACCTGCAGAGGAGAGAGGTGCTCTGGCTGTAACGTGGCCACCCCCACGGCCGGGTCACCACAGGGGTGTGTGCGCAGAGCCAGAGTACATCCCAAATGTGTATCTGATTCGCTGCACCTCGGGCTTCACCAGCCTCCAGGAGTCTAGGGGTGTCCAGGCTGGAAGGAACAGCCGTCCGGTCCAGCCCACCCCTGGGACTTGCGATCTCCAGGCCGAGGACGAGGGGACAGATAACACTAGACCTGCGGGACCAGGGACATAGGAGGAAAAGAAGAGGAAAAACCAGACCTTCCTAACCCATAACAGGGGTGGCTCCACCCCCCGGACAATCAGCCCGGTGGACCCCCGCATTGGGCCTGGGGGGCGCTAGCCCACGCCCCCTCCCACCTTGCACAGCGGTCAGGGCCCCGAAGTCCAGGGCCGGCAGGGGACGATGACCCCAAGTCTCAGTGAGGCCTCACCACGCACATAGGGCATTTAGACCCCTGCGTTCCTCGCCTGGGCCACTTGTCCCTGAGGGCCACAGAGCAATGTTGAGACACTTTTAACTATGGAGAACCAGGGAAGAGGGCGTGGCTGCTGGCCAGGGACCCTGTAGGACATCCCCAGGGCACAGGACAGCCCCACAATGACTCCCCCAGACCCCAGTGTCCCCCAGGCTGCGCTCCAGAGGCTCTCATGCAGACATAGGATCTGCACCCCACCCCCCGGGCCTGGGGAGGCAGGAACCACCCTCTTCACCCCTAAGAAGAAGAGGCTCAGAGAAGCCCCAAAGTGGGGCACTGGCCCCAGGGCCCGGGAACAGCTGCCTGCCTTCCAGTCTTGGCTCTGGGTGACCTGGGCAGGCCGTGTAACCTCCCTGAGCCTCAGCTTCCCCACCTGTAAAATGGGGTCAACATAGGCACCCACACCACGGGGTGTCACGGGGACTCCATGGTGACACTGCAGATGCAGCCCCTTGCAGCGCTCACCGGCGGCCCCACGGCCCCTCCACTCTGCTCGCCAGGCCTGTCTCCTTCCCCTGGGAGCTTGGAGCCTGCACGGCCTGAGGATGCTGCTCCACGGGCGTCTCAGGTGCTGGGAGGAGCCAAAGGATGGCAACGGGCTGGTGCTGGCGTCTGGTTGCCGGGGCAACGGGCCCCAGCAAGTATTCCGGAGGAGTGAGGTGCTGACAAGTGGAGGGTGGGCAGCCCGTGGGCAGGAATGTTCTCTCCCTGGGGGGTGGGGCATCGGCCCAGCTTCTGTGTGTCTGACGCTACCACACCTGCTGTGGCGCCGGGGTCTCCGCGCCCTCCGGCAGCCCTTTTGCGGTGGCGCAGCGGGCAGGGTGTCCAGGACCCACGAAGTGCCCTTGGCCCAGCTACTGGCCCTCCGATGTCACGTCTGTGCCTCTGGGCAGTGCCCAAGGTGTGACCAGCAGCTGCCTCATGGACGGTTAGGTCCCTTGGGCTGGCCAGCTGCCCCACTAGGTGCCCTGGGCCACACCTCCAATGCCTCTTCTGCACGTGGGAACAAAAGTCTGAGATGGGCCCCCAGCATGAGCTGGCCTGTCCTGGGGCCACGCCCTGTCCCTTCTCCACAGCCCCAGGGCCAAGGAGCAGACCTGACGGAGCCTGGCATCCCCCAACCACAGTCGCCCGGCGAAGACACTCAGAGGGGCCTGGGGAGGCAGCATCGGCTCGGCAGCCCGTGGAGACTCAGCCTGGGCCTCACGTGAGAATCGCCGGGTGCGAGTGCGAGTGTCGAGACACAGGCCCCACCCCGGAGCACCGCCTGGCCCCACTGGCACCAGGCCCTGCAGGTTGAGAGTGGAGGGACCCCACCTGTTGCTCACCGAGACCCGGTTTAATCTGAGTCTATGCCCACTTTTGGTTTTTCTAAAAGATTTTATTTATTTATGTTCAGAGAGAGAAGGGAGGGAGAAAGAGGGGGGAAAGAAACATCAATATGTGGTTGCCTCTCGCACGCTCCCTACTGGGGACCTGGCTCACAACCCAGGCTTGTGCCCTGACTGGGAATTGAACTGGCGACCCTTCGGTTCAAAGGCTGGCACTCCATCCACTGAGCCACACCAGCCAGGGTTCTACCTCTGTTTTTAACCAGGGAGAAAGGATGGGGCAGTGGGGAGAGAAGGGGTCCTGCAGGCAGACGTGGTGCCCATGGACCCTTGAGGACAGAGATGCTGGGCTCACACAAGCCCGGCCACCACAGTGGCAGCTCCTTGCAGACCTTGGCTGCGCTCAGCCAGGGCTGGCGGGCCGAGAAGAGGCTGGCGAGGAAGCCCTCCCGCAGTCCCTGAGATGGCCAGAGCCGCCGTGGGAGTGCGAGTTGGTGGGAGAGTAGGCAGTGGGCACAGGCACGCCGCCCAGGCGGGGGGAGCGGCGAACACGGTCCCCGTGCAGGTGGCGCATTGGGCGCGACTCCGAGTTTCCCACGCACTGTCCCATGCTGTCTGCACGGCTCCCCTCCGAGAGCGGCGGCTGTCCCTCGCACGGAGCAGAAGAAAGAAAAGCACAAACACAGTGGCTGCGCTCTGCTCTGGAGAGAGGTCTCAAAAGCACAACCAAAGCGGGCGGAGCTGGCGGAGGTGGGGCTGCCGCCACGGGGAGAAAAGGGCTCCAGGAGGCAGTGTTCCTTCGGGCATCCATCAGGTGCTGGCGCTGTCCCGCCACTCCCCTGACCCCCCACCCCTGACCCTGAGAGATGTGCGTTCCTCCTGGGCAACGTTCGCAGTGCCACGGACTCTGGGCGCCCCCAGTCAGATATAGCCCATTATGGACTGTCTCGCCCCTGAAGAGTGGACTTGGAGGATGAGTGTCGCCGGCCTCCAAAGCACCCACTGAAGTCCCTGGATCCTCATGGGAAATGTTTATTCTGGTTTTGTTGTGTTGGTATTTATGAAACTTGGTCCACGCGCCAGGCTACGTAAGCCAGCCGAGAAGGGCGGAGAGCACCGAGAGGCAGGGGCTGCCTCTAGGAATGACAAGCAGGGCTGCGTGGGCTCCACCGGTTGCCAGGGCGGCAGAGACAGTGGGGGTGACGGGGGTGGAGGGGGAGGGCGAGCTGGCCAAGAACCCCAGGGCCATCCGCCACGAAAAGCCGGGGGGACGTGTTCCTTCCTGGGGGTGACTGTTCAGAGGGTCTCGGTGTGGCTGAAGCACCATGGGCCCTCACACACCAGAAGGTAAACCGAGGCAGGGCAAACCGGCAGGGAGAGCACTCAGAGCAGTCATCACGGAGGGGGAGCAATGACGGAGGGGTGGGGAGGACACACTGGTGTTGGTCTGGGCACACCATGCAGACGAAGGACACCCAGCCGCTGGGCGTGAGCGGAGGGAAGGTGACCTCTGAGCCTGCGATGGGCAGATCTCAGGTCCCAGGGGGAGGCAGGGGCCGGCCCAGCCTAGCACAGGCAGGACCCAGCCTGCCTCAGGGCACCCGGGGACATGGAGGTCCTCAAGCAGCGTCTCCACTCCCTGCCCAGAACATGCCACTGTCTTCAGTCCTTGGTCCCTGAGACTAAACGAGGCTGGGATGGAAGGGGGCCTCTGCAGGGGACCCAGGGCCTCACTCGGCAGCCGGCACGTGGTGCGTGGTGCTAGGGGTAAGCACAGCGGGCGGGGAGGGCAGGACCCCAGCACCACCGTTTGCAGACAGGGAGAAGGAAGCAGACTCAGATGGAAGCAGCCATCACCAGAAGGCCATGAGATCATGCGCACGAACCCCACAATGTAGGTCCAGTTCTGTGTCACCTCCAGGGATAGAGAGTTCCTATGCTCCCAGCAGGTGAGGACTGGCAGGGGGACAGGCTCTTCGGCCTCCCGGCCCCTCCCCCAGTGCCCAGCCCCCACCGTAGAGGACGAGAAGCAGACGCAGGTCCCAGTGCTGTGTGTGGGGGGGAGGCACAGAGACCCCGCACAGGGAGGGCCGGGGGTGACAGTTCGCCCCAGCGTGGCAGGGTCTGCAGGGACAGTGCTGTGTCCAGCACTCACTGGCCAGTGCCCTTCTAGGTCCTCCTTTGGCCGTCCACGGGCCCCACGCACGGCGGCAGAGAGGCACCCCCATTCGGTTACCACGGGGGCTTGGACGGTTCGCACCCGTCGGCGCCCTTGCCTGAGGCCCCAGCCAGCAGGCAGTGCTGGGAGGACCGCACAGCTCCCCAGCGAACACAGGCGCAGCGCGAGGGCGAGCTGTCAGCCAGCCCTGGAGTGAGAGGGGGCCGGGGAATGTCTGCCTGATGTGGGCGCTTCCACCCTGACCACCGAAGGTTTCCCAACCTCAGCTTGGATACCAGCCGTGGTGGGGAACTCACTACCTCAAACCAATGCTAAGCTAATGTGAGGCCATGGCTCAGTCAGAAAAGGCCTCTGGTGTGAACGACACGTGGCTTCCCGTGGTTCCTAGCTACGAGGGACTCAGAACTGACCTGCCTCCTGGGCTGCATGGCCACCCCACACACAGTCCCACACGGGCACACGCAGGCCCACACAGGACCACACAGGACCACACGAACTCATGCAGGCCCACACGAACACACACAGGCCCACACGGACACACACAGGCCCACACGGACACACACAGGCACACACACGGACACACAAGTACTCACACAGGCCCACATGGGAACAAACAGGTCCACATGGACTCACACAGGCACACACGGGCACACGCAGGCCCACACGGACACACAGACCCACACGGACACACACAGGCCCACACGGACACACACAGGCCCACACGGACACACACAGGCACACACAGGCACACAAGTACTCACACAGGCCCACATGGGAACAAACAGGCCCACATGGACTCACACAGGCACACACGGGCACACACAGGACCACACAGGCCCACACGGACTCACACAGGCTCACACAAGCACACACAGGCCCACATGGACACACAGACTCACACAGGCCCACATGGACTCACACAGGCACACATGGGCACACACAGACTCACACAGGCCCACACGGACTCACACAGGCTCACACAAGCACACACAGGCCCACACGGACACACAGACTCACACAGGCCCACATGGGCACACACAGGCACACACAGGCCCACATGGACTCACACAGGCCCACACGGGCACACACGGACTCACACAGGCCCACACGGACACATGGGCACACACTTGCATGTTCACACACACTAGCACACAGGGGTAGATGCTCCTTTACACACACAGGCTTCCTCCTGGCAGCACAGCTGTGAAGCCCCGCCCTCTGGGCCCCTCCATCAGGCACAGGGTCACCCCCCCGCATCTCTGAGTGGAGTGTCCAGAGCTGGGCCACCAACGCAGTGTCGCATGTGGCTGGCGTGGGGACAAAACGCTATAGTTGGGGACTTCCTCCCCAGAGGACCACGTGGAGCTGGGCCAGCCGGGGGCCCCAGGCGGAGGCCTTCCCAGAGGCCGGAACCTGACCTCGGCCTGGCGAGGTCACAGGGCTCTGGCCGAACGCCGGGGTGCCTGACGGCACTTGCAGGGAGCCCGTGAGGCTGTGACTGTCAGGAAGGGGCAGAAACCCTTCGTTTTCTGGGAAACCCGAGTCCCCAGACGTCGGGCTCTGATGGCCAGGAGGCAAGGAGGCCCCCAGCCTCCGCTGTCCGCCAAACACCCGGCTTCCCGCCGGGGCTGATTCTGTGCTCAGGTCCCTGACTGGCGTCTGATGGCCGCCGAGGTGAGCAGAGCCGTAGACACACTCGCTGCCTTCGTCACTCGAGAGGGGTGTGGATGACTCTCTGGAAACTTCCCCATCTCCTGCCCCCCAACTACCACCTTCTCACCCAAACCCGGGGCTCAGGCCTGGCTGTCACCAGGACGCTGCACGTTTTTTGCCGAGGGAACAAACAGTTCCCTTCCTCTGTCAGAGGCAGGAAGCGGCAGGTCTGTGGGAGGTCCCCACTCTGGGACAGTCACACCGCCAACCCTGGGGGAGCCTGATCCTCAAGGGCTCTGACGGGTTAGGACCTCGCCACCCCGCTGGCAGAAGGCACTGCAGCCCCGGGTGGGTGGAGCCCGCACCGCCGCCCAACCTGGGAGGACTGTGAGGGGGATCGCCTGTCCCCAGACTTAGGGCAGACGGTCACATGGAGACAGAGGAGCAGCTCCAGGGAGGAGTGTCCTGAGGCCCGTAAAGGGGACCCTCTCTCGTGACTGTCGCATGTCCCTCCACCTGCTCCCCCACCCTCCACGTCAGGGAAGGAGGCTCGTTCTGTCCTGGCAAGAATCGCTGCTGACTGGACTCGGCAGCTCTCTCTTGCCCTCGCTCTCTGAATCCCTGGGCGAAGGAAAAGCCACAGCAGCTATCAGGAGTTGGGGCTCCTAGTTCCCTCTTCACCACCTCCAGGAAGTCCTCCTTGTTGCTCCTTAGGTGTCCTCAAGCCCCTCCCTCACACACCACCTCCCAGAAGCCCTCCATGACTACCCGTCCATCCCCACCTCCCTCCCATATGAGATTTCCTCCGGAGCTCAAAGCCACCTCCAGCAGCCCCCGCCTGTGACACCCCACAACCACTGGTGGGCTCCCTGCCTTGCCATGAGCTGAGTCTGGCACCCCTCCAGCTCCACGCTTCCCAGGAAGCTTTCTCCACCGAAAATGAGGTAGGAGCCGGCCCACCGACATCTAGGAATGGGGTGGGGAAGGCCTGGTGCACAGAACACAGAACTGAGGCCCACGGTGGGCACTTAGCTCAATCCTTATTCAATACTAATCATGTTTTAATACTAACGTTAACTATGCACCTTAATTTTTATTTTCATCCAATTATTCCACACCCGTTAGCAGCCACAGTGATGGGGGCCGCAAATTTCGGGATGAGCAGACAACGCCCCCACCCTCTCCAACCCAGCCCCCGGCTCGGATGTGAACTCCGCCGTCACTGGCCCAGCGAGTGGGTGAGCCAGGAGGTCACGGCCACCTAGGAAGACAGGAGCTCCAGGTCCTGGACCCCATTGCGCCATGGCGAGCCTCCGGGGCTGGGGAAGGTGGGGGAGGGTGCTGGCTGTCACTCACCCACATGCAGGACAGCCCCCGATGGTCCCAGGTCATCCCGTCCAGAGAGGGAACGCTGCAGCAGGAGGCTGGCTTTGCCGTTGGTCTTCTTCCCTCCCGCCATGATGACTTACAACGACGAAAGGCAGAAGAGAGTCGCATGGGACCAGGTCTGACTCCATGCCGGGGTGGGGGGGCGGCGAGGGCACCGAGGGGCCCTGCAGTATGAACGGAGGAGGGGCGGCGGGAGGTGGGCTCACCAGACCCTCTGATCCTGCCTCTGTCCAGTCGCTGAACCTGCTTTGCCGTCTCCAGCTCCCCGTGAAGGGTTGGTGGGCCCGCGCTTCAGCGTTCCCGTCCACAAAACGGAGATGCGCCCCCAGTCTGTGACGGGTCACACGCAGCTGCCTTTGGAGGCCCCCGGATTCTGCCCGGGGAGGGTCGGGACCGGGAGGGCCACGGTGTCCACGGGGCACAAGAGGCAGGGGTCTCCATAACCAGTTTGTGTTGCTCCCTTCCCGTCCTCTCCCCTCCCTCTGTCCCCACCCAGGTCCTCCTGCCCCGAAGCCTGGCAGCCCCGAGAGGCCCTGGCTCTGGCTCCCTGAACCCCCCGCCCCTAAGCTGCTGGCTAAGGGAGCAGGGCCTTGGCTGCTAAAGGTGGTCTGTCGCTCCCTGGCCCCAGGTTCCTCCTTCCCCCTTGCCCCATGAACTTGAACCTACAGGACCACGACGGACAGAGCCCCGGGCAAATGAGCGGAGAACGCTTTCTGCAGAGGAAAATTATCAGCTGGAGAGCAGCTGCCCGCCCCCGCACACAGCTGGGACTTGTTCCGCCCACACGCAGGCAGAGAGCAGCCGGCCGGCCGGGCTTCCGAACCCTGGAGCTGATGTCCAGCAAGAAGCAAAACCCGCCGGGGGAGCCCTGGCACAGCCCGCCCTGCCTGGCCTGCTGAGGGCTGTTCCGCCGGTTCTGCCGACCCCCTCCCTGCACCTCCTTCCTCTTCCTTCAGGCCCCCGCTGTGCCCACCCCAGCCCCTGTCTCCCACCGATGCCTCCCAGCTGTGTGGTGTGAGGAACTCGAGCACCCTCTCTGTGCCTGTTTCCTCATCCGTGGAACGGGAACCACAGCAGGGTCCCGAGGAGGTTCCGTGGCACTGCCTCTTATCTGGTGCTCAGAGCAGCACCTGGAACTGGCGGCCGAGAGGTGCTGTCGCCGGGCCGCTGCCATTCCCTTCGTGTGCGACAGGAAACCCAGGCACAGAACCCGACTCACCGGTGCAAGGTCACAGGGCTGACTGGCGGTCCCCACTTGGGGCTGCCAGAGCACGTGGCCTTCCTGGGTGGCCCACGGCTCCTCTGCAAATTCAGGACCCGCCATTTGGAGTGGCTGGGCTCTCTCTGCCCCGGCCGGGAGCTCCGGGCTGTGTCAGAATGAGGGAGGACTCTTCTGCCCCAGCCTCTGTCTACACACGTCCCTCTGCCGGAGAGACGAGGCTGGCCCCAAGTCAGGCCAGGCCCCCAGGCCCGGAACAGAGGCCGTTCCCTGGAGCCCTGGTCCCTCCAGAGTCTCCCAGACCCTGCCCCAGGGCGGGGTGTGGCAGGCAGCCCTGCGCTGCCTGGGCGGACGCTTGGCCTCCCTTCCCTGGCCTCCGGCTGGCAGGCGGGGACGCCCCTCTCCGCGGCCGTCTGTGGCAGTTCTGCCCTCTGCCCCTGCAGGAGAAAACACGGGCTCCCAGAGGGCTCCTTTCGAACAGTGCGTGCATTTAGCGGGCGGTGGGCTAACACTGGGGCATTTCATTGCGCCGAGTGAAACCACACTCGGTGTTTGTCCCGTCCGGACAAAGGGGTTTTGTGTGCGTTTGGCTGTCGCATCGAAAAACTGCACCTGTCTCTTTGATTGACTCCACTCTTCCCTTCAGGATTCGAAGCCAGTAATGGGTGCCGAAAACACAGCATTTCAAGCAGAACCTGCTCAGAAGTTTATCTTTGCAATATTTCCAAATCCACCTCAATTCTGAAGTCAAAGGCCTCCTATTTTGCTCGTATATCGCGCAGGTTACCAGACCCTAAACTGCAGCCCTGCAGAGAAACGGCCCGTTTCTGCCCCCCCTTCAGCCTCCAGTCTGTGTGAGCCCCCGAGAAGGACGCTGGGGCTACAGCCTGAACTCCCAAGTGGCGACGTCGCTTTCGACCTTCAGGTCCCTGGGGGGCTGAGAGCTGCGTCCTGGGTCCACTCACTACACGGGAGCACTCCTGTGCACCCGAAACTACAGCTGCCCTCCTCCCAGCCCACAGCTGTCTCCACATGGCGTCTGTACCAGCTCCGGGGTGGCTTTGCAAGGCGGCAAAATGGACAGCCATGACCTGGACGGGGCCAGAGATGGGGCCAGCAGAACTGTACCCTGAGGTCCCGGGGTAGTCATCCACTCGCAAGGGACTCCTGGGGACAGCGGCAGGGGCCTGAGGAGGGAAATGCTCACTGACCCACGACCCAGGCCTCCCCAGCCTCCGACTCCCGGAGGAGAGTCCAGTGGGGTGAGCAGCCCCCCAAATTCACATCCAGAGTTTGGCCGTGTTTGGGAACAGGGTCTCTGAGGATGGAATCGAGTACTGAGGTCATTTGGGCTGTGGTGATGTGACGAGCGATCCGTGCGTCCACCTGAACAAGCCCCGGGACGCCCAGGCATCTGGTCCAATGAGGACGTGTGGGAGGGGCACGCGACTCGGAAGACAGAGCAGAGGGGAGCCCCCCACTGTGGGCGGCCCTCGTCCCACCCGCTACAGATCTGAACAGAACAAAAGGTCGACAAGGGAACTTTCCCACCGGACCTTGAGCTGGGACGGGAGTCTTCTCCAGCCCTCGGGACCCCGCTGAGACATCAGCTCTGCTTGGCGGCACAAGCCCCCTGGCTTCCGGACCGGAGCTTACCCACACGGCCGCTCTCCGGGTCTCCAGCCCGCTGACTGCAGACCCCAGACTCACCACCTCCATAATCTCACGATCCGGTTCCTCACTGCAAGTCGCTTTTTAGTTATTTACATGTCAATGCATCATATATACCCAAAAAGGTACACGCATGTAGGCTCACACGTGTGTGTGCATGGATGCAAAGATGCGGCACCTCCAAAGTTTGGGAGATCAGCACTGGCAGACGACGGGGTCAGCCACACTCACTGATTCACTCATTCAGTTCTTCACTCGTTGTCTGTCAAACATTTACTGAGTGCCCACCACTTGAGGGTCTACAGTCAGCTGCCCTCATGGTGCGTATCCCCTAGGAGGAGACAGGGAAGCCTCTAATCAGGGGCACGGCAGAGCGTGTCAGCCCGCCAGCAGCCCTCCAGCTCTCTGGAGAAATGGCCGCCCCGGGAAGTAGATGCGCAGCCTGTGAGACGGGGCAGGGCCTATACGACCGAGGAGAGCCCAGCCGAGGGTGTGTGGGCAGCACAGAGCAGCCGCCCAGGGCCCAGCCCCCAGCCAGAAGCTTGCCCTGGACCTTCAGGCCTGGTTGTGTGATCCAGATACCTGCTGTGTGGCCTCGGGTGAGTTACTGAACCTCTCTGAGAATTGGTATTCTCAGCTGTCACATGGGGATGATGACAGGTCAGGTTCACTGGACGGTCATGAGGACCACAGGGGAGAGTTCAATGGACATGCACCTGGCCTACAGTCCTGCCGTGTCCACAAAGGTGAGCAATTATTCAGATGGAGCGATTTGCCGTGGGGGCGGGCGGTCGCCACGGTCCCTGCCTCCCAGAGCTCACGCCTCATATACTCCACTGCCCCAGAGCAGGAGCGACCACGATGCACTTCCAACCGACAGGGACAGCACAGGGGTGATGTCACTTCCAGGGTGAACTCACATAACACCCTAACACCCATCTTCTTAGGGGACGCTCGGTCTGGCTGCCACGTTGTGGGCTGCCATTTGTAAAGGGACGCAGGACGGAGAGCCGACAGCCAGCAGGAACCAAGCCCTCGGCCAGGCAGCCTCCAAGGGACCCCGTGCTGGAATGGCCTCGAGCTCGGGGGCATGTCCTTCCCCAGGCCAGCCCCAGGTAGACCCCAGCCCGGCCACATCCTGACTATCATTGCGTGCCGAGCCTGGCTGAGCCAGACCTGGGCTCCCCACCTGCAGACAGTGTGAGATCACAAATGCGTGTTGTTTTAAGCCACTGAATCTGTGGCATTTTGTTACACAGCAATAGCTCACTGATACAAACACTGTCCGTCTTTCTACACAGGCCAAACTCGCCCATGCCTGTGACAGGCTTTCTGTGCAAGGCACTGCTGTAAGGCCCTCACAGGAACCTGTTCTCCCTCACCTGAGCCCACAGGAAGCCTACGAATTTCAGGCCACGGGCGTTTTAGCAGGGACTCGCTCGTCACTCAACAGGGCCCCCAGCACCACTGTCAGGTTTTCTGGGAGGGCTGTCCCTACGATAAGCCTGTGGCTCAATCTGCCCTGTTAGGGGGCTGCTGGACCCGCCAGGCAACCACCACCAGGCCGATCCACACCCACCCAGCCCCTGTGGGGAGAAAACGTCCCATTCCAGAGAATAGCAAGTTCTTCACGCCACGTGCATTTACAGTTCTTATAAGAATGGGTAAATCGGCATTCCAACTGGAGCCCACCGTTAGGTCCGGCTGTGGACAAGGAGAAGCGGAACCTCGTTTTCATCATCTACAGGAAGTCCTGAGCGGCTCCTAAGGCCCTGGACACACACGCACATGCACACACGCACACACACATGCACATGCACACACGCGCACGCACGCGCACCTGTTTCTTTTCTGCAGCTTCAAGTCATCGGCATTCAGAGCATCTAGCTGGTGCCTTCTTACGAGGCAACCCCCCCGCCCCGTGAGTGGCCACGGACTGACTTCCACGGAGTCCTGCCTGCGCACCCGGCCTCACGCCCACGGCGCTGCAAATGCCAGGCTCCAGAGACCAGGTGTCAGCTGCTGCTGCAGCTGCACTTCTAACCCCTCGTCCCCTCGTAGTCCCCTCTCTGTCCCCGGCTCTGCCCAGCAGAGGGGCCGAGAGAGAGTAGGAGCCCCTCTGGCGAGACGACGGAAGAGCCGCTGGCCGGTCCCTGGAGTGGATCCTGGGCTCGAACCGTCCGTTTACTACAAATGAAGGCGGTTCATCTCAGTGGCACAGGCGGCACGGTGGCGTCTCTGGTGGTGGGCACAGGGCTGCAGGGGCGTGGGGGTGGGAGTCCACAACCCTCGGGAGCCCAGCACGCCGGGACACGTGGGGGCCCGTCAGGGCCCACCCTGTTGGCTAGGGTTCCCCTAGCCATTCTGCCACCTGTCACTCAACTCGGGCTGACGCAGCGCCTCTGGTGGGAAACGCATTCACCTCCCACGGGTGGTCCGTGTCACCTGCTTACCTTGAACCAGCCCCAGCCAGCTGCAGCCTCCTGCCCACGACCCCTCCTGCCTCTCCGGAGCCTTCTTCCCTACTGGACGAGCAAAGAGCTCCGACGTGTCTGCACGTGGGCGCCACCCGTGCATGGGGTCCGCACACACTGTCTAGACGCCCACTGGGGAGCAGCTGGACATGTGCCGGGGGCCGGGACCCAGGAGGGGCCCCTCTCTTCTAGAGCATCTTCCCCTGTGAGAGCAACCCGAAGGTGGACAAGGTCGCCTGGTTGAGATGGTCCCACCCGACCTTCATGGGAAGGGCGTGTGATGAAGCCTCAGGGGGCAGGATGGCCGGGAACGCTCCTGGGGACAGCGACTGCAGGGGCAAAGACACAAGCGGAGGAAAACGCAGGGCACTGGGCCACTCTGGACCGTTGTCCAGCTTCTGGAACGTTCTCTCCATGGCTCCTGGTGGGACTGACACAGCCTGGCCATCTCTGCCAGGGAGCAGGTGGAATGTCATGGGCATGAGCCAGGGTCTCCGTTGCCATTTTGGCCGGGCCCTGAGGTCTTCTTCTTTTTTCTTTTTTTTTAAGATTTTATTTATTTATTTATCTTTAGAGGGGAAGGAGAGAGGGAGAGAAACATCAATGTATGGTTGCCTTTCGTGCATCCCCTGCTGGGAGCTGGCCTGCAGGGAACCTGCCTGCAACCCAGGCAATGTGCCCTGACTGGGAATCGAACCGCGATCATCGGGTTCGCAGGCCCGTGCTCAATCCACTGAGCTACACCAGCCAGGGCAATATTTTACTTATTTATTTTTAGAGAGAGGGGAAGGGAAGGAGAAAGTGGGAGAGAAACATCAATGTGTGGTTGCCTCTCAGGCATCCCCTACTGGGGACTTGGCCTGCAACCCAGGCATGTGCCCTGATTGAGATTCGAACCAGTGACCCCTTGCTTCATAGGCCCGTGCTCAATCCACTGAGCTACACCAGCCAAGGCACCCTGAGGTCTTCTGCAAGCTCAGTACCTGCTGGGTGTGGACAGGCCACCCAGCAGGGCCACCCTCTGGTCCACGAGGAGTCCGGCGTGGATCAGGGTCACGCAGGCCAATCTGGGGAAGCCAGAAGGACACAGATGCGAGCTTGCGTGGCTGCCAGTTGGAGAAGCCTTTCTCGCCTGACCCCTCCCACCCCAGGTTTGGGGGAGGCCCAGGTGTCTGTCCACCCCATCGGCCAGTGTCCCGTCAAGGTGACCGAGCTGCTTTTGTTTTAACGTCCGGAGCCAGGGCCACCGCATCTGCTGCCCCTGCTCCTCACAGACTCGACAACACAGCGCCTCTCGCAGGCAGAGGCTGACAGCCTCAGGTCTTCGTTGGCTGCCCCGTCAGCCCCTCCAGGGCCACGTCAACCCCGAAGCCTGAGGACAGGTGGGTAGGAGACCCAGTGGCCCTCAGCCCCGTCTGCTCCGGCCCCCGGATGCATGTTCAGGGAGTCTCCGAGGGCCCGCCTTTCTTCTCCCAATGTGCGTGTGATTTGAAAGCTGACTTGACCGCGTCCCTGAGGCAGCGCTGGCTCCCTGGTCTCTGAGGGGGGTTAGGGTTAGCAGTTCGGTCACCCTGACAGGTGCAGTCAGGTGCGGACACCGGGGGCCCCGGGACAGGGCGAGGGTCGGGCTCTACTCCTAAGGCAACATGACCAACGCCTCTCAGGGGCCAGCGGCCTCATTTAGAATTCTTTGTCAAAGTTTGGATCCATGGCAAATAAACTGAATTTTCACTCCCTTCACACAACTGGTGCTTTTGGGGAACTGGTTTCAAAAAAGAAGAAGAAGAAGAAAGAAGACAAGCAAGTGCATGGAAGATGAGGGAATCGGAGGAGCCAGACTAATGTACAGGCTCCAGAAAGGACAGGAGCAGCCAGCACGTGGGCCCGCTGGGCCCGGCGGCCACGAGGACGGACTGGGAAGGACCTTCTGCGTCCAGAGCCACGAGGAGGAGCGGCAGGAAGTGACCGGCAGAGGCGGCTGTTCCTGCGCAAGTGCCTGGGGTGGAGCCCGGGCGGGCTTCCTCGCCAGCCAGGTGTCCCCAGGAAACTTGGGGGCTTTGACCCGGCTGCCCCAGGGAGCCCCGATGACTAACGGAGAAGCCACGGCCTTCCCGCCGGTCTGCCCAGAATGCCTTCGGGACGCACGGAATGGCGTTGGCTGCACCGCAAACAGCAGCGACACCACTCGAGAGCCCCAGACCCTGGTGCGAAGCCCGCAGGGTCCCTGGGTCCCTGGGTCCCTGGGCACTAAAGGGTTTAACCTCAGAGAAGGGTCTGGGGGGTTCTGGCCTGGGAGATGTCTCCAGGACCTGAGAACATCCTGCCTGACAACAGTGTCATTCGTGTGTCCCTAGGGGTCTGGCCACCAAACAGTCTCACAGCGAAATGTAAGGTGGGAGCCTCGGGTCATGTGCTTGACCTCCCACGCAGCTGGCGGCTGAGGTCAACTCCATGGGCCGTCAGCCCGGTCTCTGTGACGGAGCCCCAGTGAAAACTCAGGGCGCCAAGACTCAGGTGAGCTCCCCTGGGGCCCCCACTCCACGTGTGCAGCTGAACACTGTCCCCCAGAGAGAAGGACGTCCTGGCCCCACGGGGAGAGGACGGGGGTCTGTGCTCCGCCCCAGCAGCCCCACCCTGGCGGATTTTAGTCCGTATCTTTTCCATGTAACAAACCCCAGCTGCGAGAGTCCAAGGGCCTTTCTGGGTGCCGAGTCCTTCGGCAGGCCCCTCAACCCCAAGGCGGTCCTGGACCTTCAAACGCTGTAGCTGGTCTCAGAGGTGTGAGTGGTCCTGGGGACCCCAAATGCTACAACTGGTATCAGAAGGAAGGGGATTCCTTGGGAACCCCAATGGGGAGAGTCGGTGTCAGATGTGAAAGGCCCTTGGACCCACAAACGCTGCGCTTGGTACGGGGAGTGAGGGTTGCCCTGAGCACAGCTCCCACCCAGTTCACAAAAGCATCCTCTCATCGCTGGCCCTGGAGGGGCTCAGGAGGGGTCTGATGGGCCAGCAGAGGAGGGGACAGGTTGGGCTCCGAGTCCTGCTCACTCCCTCTAGTCCTGGTGCTCTGATACCTGGGCCACAGGGCGAGGGGACGGCGTTCTGCCGTGGGCAGGAAGACGCTGGGGACGGGGCCCGAGACATCTCCACAGCCACAGGGCAGGGCGATCCACGCCCTGAGAAGAATCTGTGTCTGAAAATGCTGAATGCGGAGAAGGAAGCACAGAAGTAGGCGAGGCGACAGAAATAGGCACCTTCTCCAACCACGAGGCCTTGTGGGCACAGCACTTTCTGCCAGAGACCCCGAAACACGGGGGTGGGGAGGCACAACAGGGTGCAGCCTCCTTCCCTCGCCCTGCCCCCAGGGGGCTGAGAGCCGGAGCCCACCGAGCCAGACCCTGGGCAGGCAGGGCCGGAAACCAGCAGCCGAGGGCCTCTGCACCCGAAGGCCTGGCCCGCAGCCCCCAGGCAGGAAGCCCCAGGCGTGGCTGCCGTCGGCCCCTCCCTCCACCGCAGGTGCCCGGCTTCCCCAAGGCCTGCGAAAGCACAGCTGGGTCAGCAAACTTCCGGGGGAGGCCCAGAGAGCCATGTTCCCGGCGCTGCGGGCTGGGCAGCAGTCCCCGCACAGCCACTCGGTGCCGCCCTCTAGCACAAAAGCAGTCACAGGTGATATGCAAATGAGCTGGTATAGCCGTGTGCCAATAAAACTTTATTTACAGAGTCAGGCAGCTGCAGGATTTGGCCCTCAAACGCTAGTCTGCAGACCTCTGGCCTAGAGAACAGCTCTCCAGTGTCCCCCACCCCCACTGCCCCCCGCTGCCCTCTGCTCTCATGAACTCTCTGGGTCACTTGCAATCGAGGACTGGGGCAGCTGGGCTGAGCAATTAAAGTACCTGATACCAGTTACCCCATCACTGCGGGGACACAGCGGAATTTTTAAGTGTAAGTATATCTTACGCAAAACACAGGGTGTACTTACACCCCAGAGCGTTTGTTGTCTGAAACGAAAACACAGCTGGGCACCCTGCGTTCCTTCTGCAGCGCTGTCTGGGGGCAGGGAGGTCCAACGCACTCCACGGAGACCCCGAGTCCTCTGCCCCTGCCCTCCCACCCCGACCGGTGATAGTGCTAAAGCCTGGGAAGAGGGGGGGAAGAGGAGAAAAGAGAGGGAAGGAGAGAACGGGAGGGAGGAAGGGAGGCAGACAGAGAGAGAAGATGCCGAAAGGGGGAAAACAGGACGGCGGGGAGCATTAGTGAAAGGATTCATCTGTGTCCTTCACCCACCGCTGCGTAACAAAGGACCACAATGGCTGCAGCTGACACAGCACGGGCTCGCCAGTCTGGGGGACCCACTCAGGGTCACACAACCTCACTGCAGATGCCACAGGCCGCATCCGGTTCTGGTAACGGCGGTCAGCAGAGTCCAGGCCCTGGCAGCTGCAGGACCGAGCTGGCCCCACCTCCTTGTGCACGGTCCCCTCTACCTTCACGCCACATCACATCGTGCGTGGCCTTCGGGTGGGTGACATCCCCCCATCTCTGTTTAAAGGCTCCTGCCGTCTCCCTGGGCCCATGCGGCGCGTCCAGGGTGGTCCTCCTGTTCCGGGATCAACTCAATGGCCCTGACGACCTCTGCATGTCCCCTCATTGTGTTAGGCGATGTATTCAGAGTGTGGCATCACGTCACAGGGGTCCCCAGTCAGTGCCGCTCCAGGCCCACGGAAGGGTGTAGGGTGGACATTCGGTTCCCAGACCCTGGGGCCAGAGGCTTGCCCTCACCTGGAAGCACAGTACAGGGTTCCGGACAGAAGCTCACTGCACCTGGAGGTCACGGGGCCGAGCCTGCGCAAAACCAGCCTCCATCCTCGCAGGCCCAGGACTAAGCCCGACTGCACACGGCCCCCAGACTCATGGTGGTGGCGTTTTTTTTCCTCTGGAGACGCCTGGGGCTCTTTTCTATCACAGTGACTTGGGTCCCAATAACCTGAGTGGCATTTGACAGCCGTAGGGTCCAGCTGCGGGAGGTCGACATGACTCCAACGCCCTTCCACCCGGTGTGGCCATCACATGCTCCACGCCAACCCCCACGGTAATCCGTACCCCCCGAGATGCCCCAGCTCCTTAGCCTGAACATACCAACCACAACACGGTCCCCGAGCAGCTCTGTGAGTCTCAAACCAGCCGTGCAAACCAGGGGTGGCGGGTGAGGGTCCCGTGAGGACTCCACTGCCTGGGAAGCGTGGGGCTTGTGACAGAGTTGTCCCCACAGGGCTTGAATGGACCTGGGGTCCCATTCCCAGGAAAACAGGCTCCAACCAGCTCAGGCTCCCCGTGTCCCACTGGTCACCCAGGGATCCCGTCATGTTCACATTCCAGATTTACACAAGCAGAACGAATAGCAGCCAATATCTTTTGGACGAGAAGCACACTAATGAGGTTTCCACGTCACCGGTCCGTGTCCCTTGGTGACCAGAGGGGACGGCGGGGGCACAGGTGGGGAGGGGCGTGTGGAGGAGGACTCGAGGACTGGAGAGGCCTCTCCCCTCCACCTCCTCGGGGAGCCCAGGACGCCACAGCCACGCTGCGCCTGCCGCCCAGGCCAGGTGGGTGGAATGATCCAGGCTCCCAGCCTCTGAGGCAGGGGGAGGGGCAGGGGGGATGCTGTACTCACCCCCCACCGTGACAGGTCTGAGTTCCTCCTAACGGGGGGGGGGGGAGGGGGCTGTGGTCATTTTATGAGGACCGTCATCCTGTCGATAGAGCCATAATTCTGCCTTGTACCACAGCTTTTTCTGGAAAAGGTGTCAAATCCCCCACGTCGCCTCACAGCCGAGAAGCACGGCGGAGACAGCGCAGGGGACAGGGAGTGGCCAAAGTCTGAGTCTCCGGCAACTGGCAGCCCCACAGAGAAGCGACGGAGGGTCCAGGATCTTTTCTCAAATGACCTGCCCGCCAGGACGCCCCTTAAATGACGTTCTCCCAAGACTTAAATCCCCCGTGTGAAATCCAAACATGTCCTGTGGCCATGTTTGGACATGAACGCTACCAGCTTGTGACTCGGTGGGACTCGGGGTGAAGCCCACCAACAGCAGCAGTTTTTCAGGCCTCCGTGAGCTTCAGTCTCTCCCTGGAGACGAGGGAGGGGTCACAAAAGGCAGACAGAGCCCAGAGAAGCCTGGCCACCATCCTGCCGGGGCTGCTGGCCCAGACTTCAATGATGTGAGGGAAGGGTGGGGCGGCCGCCCACTCTCTGGGGGCCCCCCCACCCAGGACTGGGGCTGGGCAGGTCCCGAGGGGAGTCCGCGGGCGATGGGGTTCTGCTGACTCTGCACCACCTTAGACGAGTCGCTCAAATTGCCCTGCCTCAGTTTACCCGTGCAGACACGTGCACACACAAGGGCAGCTCTCTTTCCGAGGGACTGTAAGAAAGGAGCTTCTAGCTTCACGGCCACAGGGACACAGGCATCAGCGACCTGAGGGACGCCACCTGGAGAGCAGACAGCCGCACCCTGAAGTCTTTCACGTCCCGGGCCAGCATCTCCCAGGGGCACTTGTGAGGGAGAGCAGAGCAGGCGAGGGCAGCTGACTGCAGCCCCGCCCCCAAGCTCCTCCCACCTGGAGTTCCCTGGCTGGGGGCCCCACCCAGAGCTCGGGCCCTGGTTTTCCGATCACCCTCCACTGGGCCCAGGGCCCAGAGGGGCTGCCTGACCCGCCAGGTCACAGGCTCTGCCCAGGGTGCCCCCCCCAAGGTGTACTGGCTGCCCTGACTCAGTGGCCCCTGTTCCCACCTCCCTCCCCAGGGCCTGTCTTCCTGGTTCCAGCTGCACACACCTGCCGGGGGCTTCCCAGGATTCAGTGCTTCCCAGGCCGCACAAAGAAGCCGGAGTCTGGCTGGGCAGTCCAGGCCCCCACACTCTGGCCCCACCCACCTTCCCAGGCCCCCCTATCCCACTGCCCCCCACACAGCTTCCTCCCTGCTATGGAGAGATGGACCCCAATATCCCTGCTCTGCCCACTCCTGGCATAAAGCTCCCCTGCAGCAGGGGACCCGGGGGAGAGCCCCCGGCCAGTCATTTCAGCGCAGGGCGTCTCCGTGTCCCCTTTCTGCAGGAAGCCTTCCCAGCGCGCCAGGTAAAGCTACCTGCCCCTTCCTCTCGGCTCCTGCCATTCTGCCTGCACCCCTTCTCCCACTCCCCTAAAGGTTCCCGTGAGCGCCATCAAGGGCCCCTCCGGCTCAGCACCCGGCACAGCACCCGTGTCCAGCAGGCTCTCCATCCGCACCTGCTGAATGAAGCCAGTGCAGGGAACCCTTCCTGGGCCCAAGGCCCAGAGCCAGCCTGGGCTGCGGTCCCGGGCCAGCTGACCTCTGGGTGACCACCCAGGTGTCTGGTGCTGAGCCACCGGAGCCCTGACCTGGCCAGGGACCCGGGGCAGGAGAAGCCAGATGACAGACGGCGGTGACGTGAGGTGGGGCTCAGGTTTCCAGAACGCCGGGTCTCTGTGATGACAGCCAAATTAGCCTGAGAACGCCGAGCGGAGGGGGCGCCTGGAGCACGAGAGCTGATGCCCCCAGACAGAAATGGGCAGTGGGGAGCCGGTGCCAGGCTAAGGTCCAGAGCCCGCAGGGCCCGAAAATCCGTGGGGGGCAGTGGCACCGTGGCTTCCGGCCCTGGCCCTTGATGGGGCCTCTCCTTCGACGTGAAACGCGGCGTCACAGAAATGAACACGCTTCCCCCGTCTAGCCTAGTTGGGTCCCTAAAGAAGCCACGCTTTTGGACGGAAGCCACCATGTGCCCAGATGGGGGGGCACCGTGTTCTTCCATGTGTGGGAACCGTCCAGAAGGTTCTCCTCACAGCACAGAAGGGGTAGACACTGTGCGAGAAGCAGGTCCCCCCCTCAGGAGGGTAAGGGACTCGGTCCCAAGTGCCAGAGTGGTTCGGGGTCTCGTCACACACAACACGCAGAATAGAACGCCCCTGCCTGGCAGTGTTCTCTTTTATAGAAAGTCGCTCTCAGCAACGGTGGGTGTGTGTTAAGGAAGGCCATGGGTGCCCAGGTAGTTCCTCCCCCTCTGCCTCTCTCGGCTTCTCCCGATAATTTCGGGGGCGTGACCCGTGGGGGAACATTCGCATTTGGTCCCAGCGACCATCGGTCCTGGAGGGGGGCCGCGGCACGCAAGGCAAAGCCGAGAGACGATAGTTAGATGCTGAGCCGAGGAGGGTGTTGCCTAAAGGGATGAGCCCAGGCGTGGACCTGACCTCACCATCTCCAAACCACGGGCACCGCCCAGCGCCGTCCTCGACCTGAGGACCACGTTCCCGACCCGCTGCAGCAGGAGGGTGCGGCAGCCACCCTGGGGTGCATCCCTTCCTCTGTGGCCGCCCTTGGCCTGTCCTGCAGGCCTGGGAGCACCCAGAGGTCGGGAATGGCCCTTCATCTCTGTGTCCTGGGCTCCCGTGTGCGCTCCGCTAGGAGCCAGGCAGGAAGGAGGTCGGCCCGGCGTGCCGGGCACAGTCCCTAGTTGCACCGCTGTCCCCGGCCAGTGGCTGTGGTGCCCCTCAAACACACCCACCCCCACTTGTCTCTGGACTGGGGAGAGCAGGATAAATGGAACAGAGGGCAGCCCTGGGCTGGGCGGCCTGGGTGTGCACCCCGGCTCTGCCGCCGACTGGGCATGGGACCCACTCCTCCTCCGGGTACCTCCCTGGAGAAAGGAGACCGACAACTACCTCCAACCCAGCAACGTCGTGGGGGTGAGTTAAGATGCGTCCAGTGCTCAGAACAGAGCCTGGTCTGTAGTGGGCACTAATGTCACCCATGGGCCTCTGCAGTGGTGGAGGTGAGCCGCCCGAGACTACCGACAAGCCCAGCCTTCAGTCCTGCTGGGTGAAGGGGCACTTGGGACACGTGGGCAGCCCCCTCCCAGCCCATGCCCAGAGCAGAGACGACGAGCCATCTTCAGGCACTTGTCCCTCTCTGAGCCACAAGGAGAGTTAAGAGTCCTTCTCAACACAGAGCTCGGCCAGCGAAGAAGCAGGCCTTGGCCCCAGAGTCGAGACCTCTTCCCCATCCCTGGTCCAGGGAGCGCCTGCTCCTGACGCCAGCTGATGGGTCTGCATCTGAAGCCAAGACCCTCCAGGGCTGGGTGGGCCAGGACTCAAGGTCCGCATGCACAGGGCCCACCAGGGATGGTTGCATCAGCTTCCTGAAGGCTCCCTGCTCCCCGTGGAATGGTCCCCACCTTGGAGCGCCTCGGCAGGTGGAGGAACCCCTGGCTCGTGAGCTGCGGCGTCCAGGACACAGCACAACCTCTTCCCCAGGGAAGCTTCCGGTGAGCGCTGCCCTGCACTCTTGAACCTGCCATGGCCTCCTTGAAATCAGCACCCTGAAGCCCTTTGCTGTGATTTGTTCCAGGAAGGTGGCCATCCCTGACCACCGTACCATGGAAGAGAACACTCGACCCGAGATCGGCATGGCTGCCCAGCTGTGGCATGTCCAGAAAGGGGCGCGGCTCAGGAGAAAGGAACTTGGGGCAACACCGACGGCCCTCGAGGCCAGGGCGCCCAGGGAGGCCTGACTGTCGGTTGGTAGCTCGAGGGGTCTCACTGGGGTGGGGGGACGTTCCACACCCGGGCTACGGGATGGCCTCACACGGGGCGAACTCACTGAAGGTCCCTGAAGGGCACCCTGGAAACGGCTGGGCATTGTGGGCGGCAGAGCACATCCCAGTGAATGCACACTCACACACACACGGCGGGGGGCCCGTCACCCAGAGGTCGCATCCGCCCGGGCTCTGCACTGGGCCCTCGTTCACCCCCACAGCTGGATTTCGAGATGCTCCCAGGAGGGCCTCCTTGGAAGCAGTGACATACTTATTTTTAATTACTAGCTAGGTTGAATACCAGTATCTGTGTCACGGAGATGTTGTCATCCTGTGGTGACACTTCGTTCCTTCCCGGCTGCAAAAGAATCGCTCATGTCGACCGCCCGCCTCTCACCTAGAACTGCAGGTGCCCGGCCCACACAGCCCCGGCGTCACGGCAGCCGGGCCCAGTGAGTGGGGCTGGGCTTGCTTTTGTGTTGCTCTGATTTTCCCCAAAGCGCAGTGTGTGACTGAGGGAGTGAGAAGCCAATTTTACAGAGAAGAAGGGAGCCACACAGGATGGTGAAAACAGTATGCATCGCCCTCATGGCCCATGAAACTGGGGTTCAAATCCCAGCTCTCCCACCCTGGCTAGCTGTGTGACCGCGGACAAATCACCTAACTGCTCTGAGCCTCGCATCCTCCTCTGTAACATGAGGACACAACACCTGCCTCGCAGGGTTGCCACAGAGACCCCGAGGACGGACTGAGACAGTGGGCACCGCTTGGGTCACTCAGCACAAAGCCAGGGTCCCAGGAAGGTCTGGCGGTCTCCCGGGCCCCTCGGAGGTGGGGGAAGGAAGGAGTGGTGGGTCTCATGCCCGGGCGCTCCGGCGCTCAGAGCAGGCTCCGATGCAGCTCTTCCCCTGCCTGCCCAGCGTCATTCCACAGGCGTTCCCCGGGCGTGCGTGCCTATGGACGTGCCCACGTGCGCGCTCCGCTGTCACAAAGCCCGAGGTGACGAGAGCAAAGCTGGTCTGCCTCACAACCGCAGAGTCCCCTGCCCTCCTGATCTGGACACCAGAAACCCGCTGTCTCTGCGCTTGACTTCGCCTCCCCAGGGCGTGGAGCTGAGGCCCCTCCACGCGGGGAAGGAAAGTGGAGCTGGCCCCACGCAGGCTGCTCCACTTCCGGAGCTGACCTGGTTTGCAGGCGGCCCTGGGCAGCCTTCGTACCCAGCGAGCACCCACCGGTCGTTTGTTACTGTCAGCGGCCACGGGCCTTCTGGAAACTGGGGCAGAATCCCTCCACCGCCAACTTCGCCACGGGGCAACTGTGTCACCCCTCCCTCATCTCCACGTCCCTTGGAGCTGCAGTTAAGTCCGAGGGCGGGTCCCAAAGAGGTCACACTCACGTCCCAAACAGACAACCGGTGCTGATCTCTGGCATTGGGCTAGAGAGTCTCCGTCTTTTTAATCAAAGTGTTTACTGCCGGGTCATTGTGGATTCACGAGTGCAGTCGGGTGTCACACAGCCGGTCCCGTGGACGCCTTCCCTCGTCCCCCAGCGGCAACATCGCCGGAGAGTTGCTGTGCAGTGTGCCACCGTGTCCCACCGTCGACACCGGTGGGCACCCAGCGTGTGCCACCCTCGACCACTGCGAACAAGGCTGCCGTGAACACGTGTGTGCTGGTCCGTGTGAGGACACATGCTTCGAGTCTCTGGCCTCAGCACCCACAAGGGAAATGCACCCCCCGCAGGGCAGTGGCCCTTCCCCTGTCGGAAGACAACGCCAGCCTGCTTTCCGGACGGGCTGTGACATGTCCCCGCCACCAGCCCTGCCTGGCCAGCCCCTCCGCGTCCTGGCCAGCGCGGTGTCCCTGCCACCTTCTATCTTGGCTCCCCGACGGGGGACGTGCTGGCTCGCTGCGGGGTGCAGTTGCGTTTCTGGAACAGTTAGTGACGTTGAGCGCCTCCCCACAGGCTGTTTTTCCGTCTCAACATCCTCCTTGGTGAGATGTCCCTGCAAGGCTTTTGCCTGTTTCTGACTAGATTGTCTGAGTTTTTCAAACAAATGTGGAAGCTCTACTTCCTGGTTTTCACGGCCGAGGTCTGAGAGCGCATGTAGCTTGAACACTGGTCCTTGTCACATCGGTGGTCTGGCAGCATTCTGTGTCACGGGCAGCTCATCTGCTCATCCTCTCGAGAAAACAGTCTCTGGAAGAGCAAATTTTAAATTTTTGACGAGGTCCAGTGTACTGGTTTTTTTCCTTTTAAGGAATTGGGGTTCCACTGCCGAGTGGAAGAACCCCGCCTAGCCCTGTGTCTTAAATGTGTTCTCCCTAAAAGTTCCGCAGTTCCACGTTGGGCATTGAACCCTGTCACTCACGCCCGGTGAGTCTGCGTGAGGGCAGGGCGTGCACCGAGCTGCCTGTGTGTTTCTGACTGGGAGCGCACGGTGGTTCCCGCACCGTCTGTCGAGAGGCTGTGTCCCCTCGCCGCACTTGAACCTGCGTCAGAGGCTGTCAGGGCGTGTTCGTGGGGGGCTGTTTATGGGTGTTCGGCCTGGGGCCTCTGCCCCCCATCTCCGGCGCTGAGCCATAGAAGGAGCTCGGACAGATTCCTCGCGTTTTATTATTCAGTTTTCAGGCAGCTGCAGCCATGCCAGTTTCTCCCCCAGCAGATTTTAGAAAAATCGTCCCTGCAGGTACAGACGCTCTGCTGTGACTTCAGGAGCCGCGTTAAACCACCACGTCGCTCTGAGGGGACTGACCTCGTGGCACTGTGGGACCCTCGGGTCCAGGACTGGGACGCCTGCCGGTGCACGCAGCCCCACCTCCCCCCGCGGCTGTGCGTTCCCCGCACACAAGTGGTTAGCGTAATGTTTTGTAAAACTCACACCAAAACATTTCCCTTCTGAGTCACTGTCAACAGCGCGGTATTTTTAATTTCAGCGCCCGTGCGCTCATCCCAAGGAGAGACAGAGAATGAAACACAACTCATCCCCGTGCGTTTATCTCGGACCCCACGCCGCTGCTGCACTCCCCAGCCTCTTCGAGAGTCTTTTATAGATCACGAGAGATTTTCTCCACAGATGACCACGTCCTCTCCCCGTATCGGCAAACCCTGTTCCGTTTCTTCCTTCCCGTGTCTCTATCTCCTTTCCTCCCGGCGCCGCGCTGGCCAGAACTTCCAGCGCCACCGGAGCGGGGAGAGCAAACTCCTTCACTCGCTCCTGACCTCCGGGCAGAGCCTCCGGGGTCCCAGCTCTAAGCACGAAGCTAGTGGAAGGCCTGCGTCGGTGTCTTCCACCACTCGGAGTGAGGGCCCCTCCGTCCCAGACACTCCCGGGAGTCCCGTCACGGAGAGGTGTCCGACTCCTCTGCTTGAGCCTTCCCGTATGAGAGCCGCCATGACTGATTTTCCAACATCGAACCATCAGTGCATCCATGGAATAAGCCCCATTGGGCCACGGCATACACATTTCACATACAGCTGACGGGTACTTGCTGATATTTTTGTTAAGGATTTTGGGGGTCCACTCCCCCATGTGACATGGATTTCTAGCTTTCTTTTGGGGGGACGGCCTGGTGTGCCTTTCACAGCAGGACAGTATTGTCATCGGGAAGTGATCGGAGGAGGTCGGCCTTGGACAGCTCTTTCCTGGTGCCAGGACCGCCCGCTGGGGGGGGGGGGGGGGGGGGGCGGCGGGGGGGGGGCGGGCGGGGGGGGGNCCCCGGCATACCCACCCGCAGCCAGGTTCCGACACAGCAAGTTTCAGGCTTTCGTGTTCCGACCCCACCCTGTGAGCACACGACTGGCCTCTGGAGGGGGCGCTTGTTCTCAACGCCGGTCTCTTCTCCTGCAGTTGGAGCTCCTCACCCCCACGGGCCCCCAAACTCCCTGACACACACGGTCACATGCACACACCACATTCACGGCACACACATCACATACACACCCCCACACACCCAGTAGACACCCCCCTCCCCATATCTGTACACACCCCCCACACACGCTCCAACACACACACACACACACACACACACACACACACACCCCTCTATTTCTGGACCAGTGCTCCTGAAAGTGCTCATTCAAACCAGGCCCTGGCAATTCCCGGCCTCTCGTGCCCCCCTCGCGTGGGCTGTCAACATGGGGGATGGGTGCTGGGGTGCGAGGGAGTGAGGGAAGGCCCTGCCCTGGGGCGGGTCCCGCGAATGTGAGCCCCAGAGGGGCCACCGGGGGCGTCTGCCACCCAGGTGTGCTCGTATGGGGGTCGAGGGCCGTGCCGGACACCTTCGCCCAGGGCAGCCCTCCCCACTGGCAGGGGGCCCGGCCCATCCTGCTCCTGGTCTCACCCCCCCCACCTGATGCCTCTGACATCTGTGTTAGAAGGGGACGGCTCTGTCCCTCTGCCTCAGTCCCCAAACCACTAGGTGACGACCCGGTGTGGGACAGGCCCTACAGGTCCACCTGTCGTACCTCTGTCGAGACTCTGGGACCTTGAAAAGGCAGCGGCTGCCCCCACCCGCCCCCCGGGCTGCCTCTGGGCGTGGCCAGGCCCCGGGTGGGTGTCCACTGCAGAATCAGGAGGGCCAGGGCCGGGCTGCCCTCCTGGGAGCCCAAGCCATCGGAGCGCGCTGCCAAGGAAGCCTCGGCGGGGGCGCGGGCTTGACCACACTGGCCCCCCCCACGCCAGCGTCCACAGGAGAGTGCCCGGCACGGCAGCGGTGAGCCCCGCGGGCTCCGGAGCACCCCGAGAGGGCACTGAGAGAATAGACTGTACCCCTGACTTCAAGGACCTAGCACAGGGTGAGACGTGTACTTGACACTTCTCAGCGCTTCCTCTGGATCCCACGTTGAAATCGGGAACATTCTGTCTACCTTGGGTTAAACCAAACAGCGCATCAAAGTTGATCTCACCTCTTTCTTTCTGATAACGGGGCGACTGGAAATTTTCAAAATATGAACGTACCCTAGCTGTACCGGGCAGCCCCGGTCTCCACCCTGATAAAAAGGAGCTCCGCCCCACGCGCTCCCCGCCACACGGGTCACACCTGCCCGTTGCAGACTCTGCACGGTGCCGGCCCACGGTCGGCAGCTCTCCAGAGCAGAAACGGAGTAGAAGTGCGTGCGCCGTGAGTGACAGCAGAGACTGGGGCGTTCTCCCTCCTGCCTGTCACCAACCGCTCTCGGCATCTGCCCACCCACCCGCCCACCCACGGCCTCGCGCTCCAACCAGAACCTTCTCCTTCCGAGACTCCGGCTCTGTCTCTAGTTAAACTCGTCCTAGTCCCCAGCAGGTGACCACACCGTCTCGGTCCCCGAGCCAGCTGAGGGGAAGGGACAACCACGGCCGCACTGGACGGCTGGCACATTCGCCTTCCACGCCCAGAGCCCCCCGCCAAGTCTCCCTGTTCCCCCTGGATGGCACCTTTGCCCCCCATCCCACTACCAGACATGTGCCACCCACCTTCACGTTCTCTCCCCATTTGCACCCACCTTTCCTCCAGAACAGTGAAAAATGGGGTGTTCTAGCTCCTACTGAACTGATAATGACTGAAAGAGTGCCTTGGCATAATGTTTCCTGAACATGTCTGCCTTCCAATTATAACCCAATCAAGCCAAAGGAATGAATCTCTAATGGTGGAATTCTGAGTACCTGTATGCCAGGCTGAAGAAGAGATATATCTGCTTGAGTCAGAACAGGGCCTACCCTGAAGACTGGCCTTGGCTGGGCATTCCTTTCCCGGCTCTCACTGTGACATCAGGGATGAGTGACCACAAGGACAAGCCTCAGCACCTCAAGGGCACTGTGCCATGTGGACACACCCACTCATCCACAGACATCTCCTGAGTGTCCCCTATGCACCAGGCACTCTTTTCAGGAGTCAGTGAAAAATGGGGCACAGGCCCCGCCCAGAGGCCGACGCTCCGGTCCACTGCAAAGTGGACACACTGCCAGCCACGAGGCCCTGGCCCCGCTGCCATGCTCTCCCCTCTAGAAGCCCTAGAGGTCACACACAGCCAAGCATGATGCTCCTCAGCAGCCGTGCCGCCCAGGCAACTGCCCACTTGGGGCTGGAAGCGCCAGGAAGGCAGAGAGGCAGCGGCCTCGCCAGGACAGCCCTCCTTGGCTGGCCACCGAGAGAAAGTGCCACAGCTGGCAGAAGTCCCAGTGAGTGGACCGAACCAGCAGAGGGGACGGCGGGCTGGGGGGGGGTGTGTGGCGCAGATGGACCCGGCACGGCTGCCACGAATCTGTCTCTGGGTGGCGGGCGATAAGACACGAAGGGACACAGTGCGGGCATTGAGTGGGGACGCAAACACAAGCCCCGCCCCTCTCCTCCCCACCCCCCCACCCCCCGTTGGTCCCCTGGCAGGACCCTTGACTAACACGTCGGCCCACCCCTCCCAGTTCTCTGTGGGTGACAGAGGAGACATTTATCAACTACAAGGACCCGGCAGGTGAATGGTGGGCTTCTGGTCTCTCATGGTCCCCAGGGCGCTTTCGAACGTGAGAGAATCTGGAAAGGATCTGGAGCTCAGCGCAGCCCGTTAGCTCGGCTGAGCTGAGGCTGCTGGGAGGGGACTGCACAGCCAGCCCAGCCCTGGCCTTGGCAACAGCCGGGGACGGAGTCCTCACTGCTCTCTCCTGAAGGGGCTTTGGGGGTGACGCGGAAGCGCCATCCTGTTCCTGGGGGGTTGCTGGGGTGCAGAGGGTCCCCCCCGACCAGGGGCTGGAGCGGCCAGGCCTCAGGAGGCAGATCTGACCCAGTCCAGACATAGGTGGACGTCCAGGTGGCCAGGGCCCCCACCCAAGGGCCCCCGGGGCTCTGGCAGGCCCCACGCAGCCTCTGACTTTCTATGAACGGCAGGCCGGTCTGAGTTACGTAACCGCCACTCCCCACTCGGCCTCTGACTTGCCGGCTCTGAGATTCCTGGAAGGGGTCTCAGAGAGCGGTCCGCTGGCTGCCTGGTCTGCGCCCTCCAGGGAGGCCCCGCCCCCGCCTCTCGCCCCCCTCCCCGGTCTGATTGGCATCGGGCAGGAGGAACCCTCTCGAGCCAGACTTCAAACACGAAAATCTAGATCAAGGATATATTTGGCTTTCCGAGCTAATCTGCACATCAGCCTGGTCTCCACTGACTTGTAACCCTTTGAAGGAAACTGGGCAACTACGCGTGGAAGGCAGGTGATTCGTACGCAGCCCCGGACAGCAGCCCCAGGGTTCTAGAAGGCTCCGCAGCGCCGTGCGGGCTAGTCGGGTTGGGGCCTGGCATCTACCCACTTCACCATGACCCGGAGTGCTGCCTCGCCCACACGCCCGGGCACCGTGGGGCCTGCCCACCAAGAGTGCGAAGACTCAGCCCAGCCCACTTCTGCCAAACACCTTGATGGTGCCCAGCTCAGTGGGTGGGGACGAGGAGGCTGCACGGGGTGCTGCCACTCCACACCACCCAAGTGACCGGGGCCAGGAAGAGGCGCCAGCAGCGGGAAAGCAAGCTGAGCCCTCTCCAGGGACCAGAGGATGGACAGACAACTCAGCAGGGGCTGTCCAAGCTGCCGGCCCTGCTCCTTACTTATCATCTTCCTCCAAGCACAGACCGAAAGAAAGCAGGTGATTAAAATAAATCAACAGAAGGGACAGACTGGGAGGAGCCTGCTGCCCCCTCCTGCACTTGGACAGTGGCTCCCCGGGGGGGCGGGGCGCTTGAGGGTAAGGGGCGCACTAACGTGGTGGAAAGATTTGAGCTGCCTCCTAAAATGGCGATTCGTTCCAGCGTCATTGTCCCTGATAAGAATCCCAGCCACGACGCCCCGTGGATCCCAGCTGCAAACGTGGGCATGGGCAGGGCTCGCTGGAGGGCCCTGTCTGTGGACAGAGCGTCTGACCAGGCTCCGGAGTCACTGGAGGACTCCACGGGCAGGGCTGCTGACAGCCGACCCACGGGGGCTCCCTGCGGCAAGGCTCCGAGGTGGCTCCTCGTGCTCGGGGAACTGCAAAGTGCCCGGTGAAAGAAAAGTGTGTGACATGACGTTGTCATACCCCCACCCCCACTGCAGCCGCACCCCAGGGCCTCCCAGACAGAAGGGGTCGCAGAGCCAGAGGGGAGGGCAGACAGAGCAACGCCAGGGAACAGGAGGAAGCAGCCACTGTGGCTGGGCAGTGCATTCCTGAGGACAAAAGCCTGGCACTCACCAGGCCCCGGACAGGCAGCAGAGGTGCTCACCAAGGAGGCTCACTCGGAACCGGGGGTGCTGCTGAGTAAGCAGCACCCCCAGCTGCCCCCGGTGCTCAGGGAGGTCGGCCTCCGTCCAGGGCGGCTGGGCGCACTGCTGGCCGCCTTCAGGGGCCACCTGGACCCGAGTTCTGGCAAGGCCTTCAGAGCTTTGCTCCAACTCCTCCCCCCTCCCCTGAAAAGCCTCTGGTCGGATTCCCCTCCAAGAAGGAGAGGCTCCCTGCAGGGCTCCCCTCAAAAGCAGAAGCAAAACACCAGGCCCAGGCTGTGTCCCAGAAACCAGAGCTGACAGCCCCTCACTCAGTGGACACCAGAATCGTCATCCTCTGACCCCTGCACCCCAGGCCCTACATCTGCCTGTCACAGCCAGGCTCCAAGCTGGGCGGCAGGAGGCGGGGTGCTCACCTGGAAGCCAGGGACCCAGCAAAGGCGACTGGCTGACTCCAAGGCAAAAGCACCTTTCGGGTCAGGCCCCCTGGCTCTCAGGGGGCACGAGCGGTGCCCGGCGTGAGGCACGGCCTGTCTGCCGGCTGGGGCCGGCTCTCGCACATGACAGGGCTCTCTGCTGCCAGCCTCCCACACAGGTGACAGCTGGTCCTCAGAGACCCACTCACAGAAAATCTCTTGTGCTAACAGTGAAGGGAGAAAAACAAAAGGTCAAACTTCAAAATCAGCAACAGAACTATTTCCTAAAGCAAAACGCTCGCTGGGGGATGCTTTAGAGGGACTGTGCTCATGAATCCCGGACCAACAGAGAGCTTTCTTCCGTGATATTTACTCTCCTCTCCTCTCATCAGAATGTATTGCTCTTTCAATCCAGCAACTTAGTAATAAAAAAATGTCCGTTCAGATAACTTGCAGGCAGTCAAAGCAAGCAAGTGCCAGACAGCTGAGGAGGGGCTGGGAGGTCGGGCGTGGGGGCCTGCCAGGTCTCCCCAAGGCCGGGGCTCTGGCTGACACCCGAAGGCAGAGGGCAGGGTTCAGGATGGGTCTCGGGCACAGCCTCCTGCTCCATTTTGTCTGCGCCCGGCACCTTATCTGGTGCACGCACACGAACGGATTCAGGCCGAGCTGATGCCCAACACCAGCCGCCTCACCATTCACCTTTCCCAGCCCGCTCAGGCCAGCGAGACCCCGCCTCTCGGAGAAGGGAAGGCAGCTGGCCTTCCAGAGAAAGGCCCGTGATAACGTTTGACAGTTCTCGCTGGCTGTCATAAACAGTCTTTGCCCCAAGTGGGGAATCCTCTCCTGTATCAAGGTAGCTACAAGACGCAGGCAAGCTCCATCCCCTTTCAATTTCTCAAAATCAGGACGCGCACTTGATCCTCCTGGGGGCTCACTCCCCCCGCTGGGACCGGCTGGCGGCGGGGGCGGCTCAGGCGGCCGCCCCGGCTTCCTCCCCAACGCGGGAGCGCAGTGCATCCCAGTGGACGAACTCGGGAACCGCACGCTGGCTCTAGCCGCCTCCGCCGGCGTCCTCTGGGCTCTCGCTGGCGACCTGGGACCCAGCGCACCAGCTCCGCGGAGCCCCAGCAAGAGGGCTCGGGCTCGGAGGCGGCCTGCCCCGCCAGGGCTCAGCTGTGCCACGCTCAGCACTCAACGGCCATGGGCAAGGGTTGAAACCGGAGCGCCCACGCAGGCGGGCAAAGTTTGCGAAAAGGGGGCTTCTTGGGCACCCCCCACGAGGGGCTAGAAGCCCCATTCCAGCTAGCCCTGGAGTCTGAGACACAGACAAGCCCCGGGGCTCTCCCACGGGTGTTTCAGTATGTAGCTGGGGGGGAGGTGCCTGCTTGAGCTCCCCTAGAACCCCAGCATCTCGCGCCCCAGCTGCCCGTCAGCTGTGCGCTCCCATGGAGCCCAGAGGTCACAGACAAACAGCTGGATAGGCAGCTGGAAACCCAGGAGGCCCCTGCTCAGCCCTGGAGCCCAGAGAGAGACGAAACACGGGCTTGGAGGCTGCGTTTGCTTTCCTCCAACTCTGCCTGCCGAGCTCTCGCCCGGAGCGCGGAGCTCTGGCTTTCCCCATCAGCCCCAGCCCCCGCCCTGGGTCCACAGCCCGCCGCTCCCAGCCGCCGGCGTCTCGCTCCCGGCTCGGGGAAGAGGCGCGCCGGGGCGGTCGGCCAGGACACTGCGCTGCTGACGCCTCGAGGTGTCGGCGCCGCTGCCCGGACCCCAGGCGCGCGGAGCCCAGGAGAGTGGGCCGCTCCCTGCGGAGCCGATGGGCTCTGAGCTCCAGACTGGCGCCCCGACCCGGCTCCCGGTGCACTCCGTTGGCCGCTCGCGGGGAGCGGCGGGGAAGGAGTCCCTTTATTTGCAACACTGAGGAAAGCGCCCTTTCGCCCAGCCCGGCACCCACGCGCCCACCCTCACCAGGGCGCTGGCCGGGTCGCTCACCTGAGTCCTAAAAGCTGTTGAATCCACATGGTCACGTTTGGGGGAGCGGAGCCTCAGACCTTGCTCGCCCCGGCCATCTGCGCGGCGCCCGATCCCGCTCGCTTTCGTCCCGCGGCGCCGGTCTCTGGCTCTTGGTCCGCCGCCCGCCGCCCGCTGGCCGCGGGGCGCAGAGCGAGTCAGAGCACGGCCGCGCGGGGCTCCATGCCGGCCGGCGCGCCGCCGCCGTTGGGGCGCATGGCTCAGGCTGGGCGGCCCGCGGGGGCGCACATCCTCCGGCCGAGGCGTGGAGCTCGCGGCCCCCTCTGGGGGAGACCCAGCGAAGGCAGCGGCGAGGCCTGCGGGGAAGGGGCAGGCTGGCCTGGGAGAGGGACGCACTCCTGCGCTGCAGCCGCGCCGAGAGGGTCGCAGGACCAGCGGCTTCGCCCTCCGGGGCGGCGAGGAGAGAGGCCGGGCAGCGCCGCCGCGAACGGTGCGTGTCTTTAGCCTCTAGTCCGAGCTCTGCGCCGAGGGGGCGGTGTAGCCCGGGATCCGGGGAGGCGGTGAATCGAGAGGATCCGCGCGCCACCGGGCCAGGGGGCTCTGCCCGGGCTCTGTCGCGGGTCCGCACAGCCTGAGTTGGCCGGGGGCACCGTCTGAGCTCTTGCAGACGGCCGCTGCGCCGGAGGCGGGCAGGAGGCGGGCACGGGAGGCGCGCGGGGCGAGGGCGCCGTGGAGCGCGGGGCGTGGGGACGCGCGGCGGCGGCGCGGCGGCGTGGAGGCGCGCGGGGATCCCGGGGCCCCGCTGCCCGCGCCCACCGCGCCCGCCGCAGAGCCGCCTCCTTCCGTGCGTCTGCCTCTCCGCACACTTGCCCCCGCCTCCCCGAGCGGGTCCCAACTCCGCCCGCTTGGCCCGGCTCACGTCACCCGCTTCCCCGCCCCTCGAACTGGAGCTCCAGCGCCCTGTCCGGCCCCGGCTGCCGTTCTCCGCCCCGCCTCTCGGGGGCCCGACTCGCCGCGCAAGGCTCGGCCCGGCCCGGGCAACACCAGGCGAGCCCTGGCAGCCCCTTGCTTATCCCCAGCTGGTCCGGGTCCCCACCTCGGGAAAGGCCCGAGAGAGGCCGCGGGATCCGATTGGACCGCCGGGCGCCTCCGGGTGGTGTTGCCACGGTAACCAGATGGCTTGCGAGCAGTTCGAAGTTCGTACTCGGTTACCGGCGCGTCCCCTGGACCCGGAGAGCTGCTCTGGGGAAAGACCGTTTCCTCGGGGGCACTTCGGGGGCGCACGGAGAGGGGCTGCGCGAAAAGTCCCCCCGGATGGGGCTGCGCGAGGGGCCCACGCGGCAGTGCATGGGCGGCGGGAGGATGCGCTACTGGGGTTCCTTCTCCTCCCGCTGCCTGGGCCGCTGCCCGGCCTCGGTCTCCGGCTCTGACTGAAGAAGTTCCTGGTCGGAGGGAAGCACCTTCTGCCCCAGGCCAGCCCCTCCCGACTCCCCAAGCATCAACAGGCCCCCCGCGGAGTGCCAGGCAACCCCTGCTGTCCACTTGCTTCTCGGCCAGGCCCTGACTTGGAAGGGGACGGCTGGAGAGCTCCAGGACTCAGCCTTCCATAGTTCACGCCACCCACCACAGGCTGGCTCCCCTGCTTCCCCGACCCGAGACGTCCCGGGCCTCCCTGGCCAGGCCGCAGTGCAAGGCAGTGACCAGCAGAGGAAAGACGCCCGAGGGGGGCCTGGTTCCCTGCGAGAAGTGACAGAAGTCACCGTGGAGGGCCGACCCGCTGGCGTCTGGAGAAACTTCAGGGCCCTGCTTTCCACCCTCGGCGTCCTGCCCTCGAGAGAGTCGCAGCTCGGGGCCCTAGAAATGGTGTGGTGCACACAGTTCTCACCCGGCAAGGGTGGAGTGGGGCCCTGGGCGGGGTCGCTAACTCACAGGGGGCCCGATCCCAGCTGAACTCCGGAGTCACCACAGCACCGCCACCCCCACCGAACCGGCAGGTGCAGCTGGTGCCTGGGGGAGGCGCCCTGTGAGGCCAGGCAGGCCCTTCCTCCCTGGGCCCCCCAGACTCAGGCGCAGAGCAGCGTCCGCTGCCCAGCCAGGACGCTGACTGGCAACCTGCCTCCCCAGGAGGCTGCCAGAGCAAGGGGCAGGAGGCGGGCGAGTGTGGGGGCGCGGCGCCAGCCTCCGCTCGGGCAGACCACGAGCCCCTGTGGGCTGAACCCCAGGGTCCTGGGCCTGTGATTGGACCTCTCTGACCCTCGGCTTCGCCTTCTGTGAAACGTTTTTGTGTTCCCGTCCACACACGGTTTCCTGTAGGGATTCAGAGAGGCGGCCCCAGCACCAGGCCGAGTCAGCCCTTTGCCTGATCTTCCCGGAGGCCCCTCTGCACCCGCCGGGGGGCAGATCCGGGGAAGGGAGGCAGGGCGGTCCCGGAACATCACGCTGGGTCCAGGGTAGCCCGGAGAATGGGGAGGCTGCGTGGCTGCCCTCTAGCGGGACCAAGTGGGAGTGCTGCGTCTGGGAGACCCTCACACAGCCGGAAGAAACCTGGAGGAGGCTGCACGTGGTAGGGGGGCCCCCCCAACCCCCAGCCACTCTGCCCCACTGACCGGTGGGGCAGCCCTTGCGCTGCGAACCCCGCCTCAGGACATTTTTACTGCGTGCCCTAAAATGCACAGGAGGAGGAGGAAGCCAGGATATTGGAATGCACTGTGAACGTTTTAACAGAACGCTTTGATATAGCAATGTGTGTGTTCTTCTTACCACCGCATTAAGTAATTTCTCATCCGCACAGAAAAGTACCGGAATGTGGGTGTGGAGATGCGCAGCCGTGACGGGCCGAGACGTCCGCCCTCTCGGTGACAGGGAAAGGGGACGTTGGACAGTGGCAGGCACCGTCACTGTGGCTGTCTGCTGCGCACATTGTTCCCGGGAGGGAACACGAGCCTGCAGTTCAAGTTCACAGACATAGCGATGCCCCCATCCAAGTGTGAAGACCCTTTGAAGTCTATCCACACACCTGGGGGACCTCGCACCCCAGGGGTGAAGCCAGGGCTACCCAGAGAATCAAGAGGAGCGTCTTCTGAGTACAGACCGGGGGCTGTCCTGTGACAGAGCCCGGAGGGGCCTCAGAGATGGAAGACCACCCAGAAGCTCCCCAAGCGTGTGCAGGCCTTTGTCCTGTGCGGGGAGGGCAGAGGCCCCTCCCCACGCCCCAGCTGGCACACGTGGCCTCACACGAGGCACTCGGTGCATGTCCCTGGGTCCCGAAGGCGGGGAGCTCCAGGCCAGGCCCCGCACAGAGAGTGCCCCCTACTACTGTGTCGTTATTTTCAGCCTGGATGAGAGCGTTGTCATGTGCTACGTGCTGAAAAAAGACGAAACCACAGCTCCCGTTTCCCTGGTGCTGGAACTGCTTTCCTGAACTTGGGAAGCGTCTCAGGTTTGGGGCCGGTTCTCTTTCCTTCTCTCTTGGGAAGAGGGTGAGCGCGTCACTTAGAAGCCAGCATGCAGGCAGCGCACACGCGCGCGCACACCCACACATGCCCCCCCACACACACACACACAGCTGCAGCAGCTGCGAGAGGGAAGCTCTCAGATGTCCCCGCCCTGGGAAGATCTCCAGGCCTCCAGTCCCCTCCCACCCTGCCTGCCCATTGCCCCCCCCCCCAGGTCTGCGCTGCCCTGGGACGGGGCCCCAGGCCTCNCACCCTGCCTGCCCATTGCCCCCCCCCCCCAGGTCTGCGCTGCCCTGGGACGGGGCCCCAGGCCTCTCCAAGCCCCTCCCCTCACCCCACCCCAGCTTCCCAACCTCAAGGTTGCCTGACCCGGCAGGCTCCCTCTTTGAAGCCATTGTCCCAGTGGCCTCACAGACCTGCTGACGGTCAAGTCCCATCGCAAGCCAAAAGGACCTGCCATTGTGCATTTTCCTCCCAGGGAGGCAAGTGTGTCGAAAGCGTGACATTTGCTTAAGTAACTAAGTTTGTGATTTGAAGTGAATAGGAAAGTGCTGATCAAAGTCATCACATGTTCCTTTCCAGCAGTCGCATAGGATCTTCCCTGCCCACCCCCCGCCCCACTTACCAGCACCCTCCCTCACCCCCAGTCAAACTTGGCAGGGGGGTGATGGGGAGGGGGCGGGGCAGGGACTCGGGTCGCTTTTCCTTCCTTCTCCCAGAAGGCTACGCGCCCAGAGACTGGCCTTTCTCCCCTGCATCTTAGCAGCTCCCGGGTGAGGCTGCCCAGGGCTGTGGCCCTCACCCCGCCCCCGCCCCAGGCGGAGTGCCAGGGTCAGGCTGCTGGGCCAGAGGTCAGAGGAGCCGAGAAGCTCCTCAAACACACAGAGGCAAATGACTCACAGGACACTCACGCCCGCAGCCCAGGGAGGGCCGGAGACAGTGCCGGGTCTCTCCTGCCGCTCAAGCAGACGCGTGTTCAGAGAGAGAGAGGCCGTCCTGGCTCGCTCAGGGCAGGCGGCAAGGGGGTGCCGAGCATTTGGCCAGGCCTGGCATGGGGAAAACCCTCACCCAAGGCTGTTCAGGAGTCTCTGTGCTGATAGGTCTTCCTCTTCGGTGTGGGTGGAGAAGAGAGGGCTCATTTGCATTGCAAATTAGAGTGGTACCCTTGGAACCCGCCCCCTGGCACGGGGCCGGGGGTGGGGGGCTTGGGTGTGAAGCTGGAGAGAAGTGGGTGGGTGGGCAGACAGACAGGGAAGCGGGTCAGGGGCTGGGCCAGCCTTGGGGGACGGAGGGGGCGCCTCGGGCCCAGGCGAGTCCCTGCGTTTTGTCCTAACTGTGGCTGGGCCCGCCTGAGGTCGTGTCCTGCACTGTGGTTCCCCCCCAGGGGGGTGGGAGTATTGTGAGAGGTGAGCTGGGGAGCGATGGATGGGTTAGTCGGCTTTGGGCAGGTGGGGTGGGGGCAACTGTGGAGGGGGGTAGCCAGAGCAAAGCACGAGGACAAGGTGAGTATCTGGAGAAAGATGTGAGAATATTTTCTCCTCCCTCAGCTCCCAGAAGACTCTGCCTGGGGGGGAGGAGAGATTGCAGGGAGGGGTACCTGCCTTCACAGCGGTCTGGGCATGGGGCTCTGGGCTGATTCCTGGGGTACCATGGATGAAGAGGGGGAGCGGGGGCAGAGAGGGGCGGACCGTGGCCTGGGTGCACAAGGGGCTGAGAGCGGAGGGTGACTGGCAACCCGGGGTCTGACTCCGGCTAGTCGGAGAGGGGAGAGGATGCCTCCATCTCACTGCTGAGCCCCGGGGGGGGGGGGGGTAGAAAGTCCCGATGAATGGCGCGGTGGGCACACGTCCACCCATAGAAGAAGCTCAGGGAAGAAGGCCCCTGCCAGGAGGGTCACTGCCTCTGGCTGGCCTGGAGACCCTTGGCTCTGGGCTGAAAAGACAAATGTGGTCACAGTGGGTCTGAATAGTTGGTGTCCCCTCCCCCTCACGTGGAAACCACGTGGGGCGGCTAAGGCCGGAGTGCGTCTCATCGGCAGACAACGACCGGAGCTCAGGGGCCGGTCCAGCCACGCCTGGGTGCTTGCTAGTGTTCACATGCCCCTCGGCCCTGCGGCACGTCACCTTCACTCCGGGACCCAGCCCCCAGCCCTTGGGGTTCTTCTGGGAAGGACCCCACGTCGTGTCCGCGCACATTTCACTGGCCGAAGCAGGCAACGGAGCCAGGCTGACCACCGCGGGGTGGAAAGTACGAACCTCCCACGGGAGGGACACAGGACACTTCAGACACTCATATCGTATTCTTACCCGTAGGTATCAGCAGTTCGAGAAGATAACTCATAGCTGTGCTCCCTGGGGCCCTGAACTTGACAACACCAGAATTCGTTCACGGGAGAGAGGTGCGCTTTCTGCCAAGTACGTGGAGTGTGTGTGACTTTCTCTGTCTCTGAACTCTGGGCAGGCCCTCAAATCCCATCTCTAGTTCAGGATGACTCTGAACTAGACCTTATCACCTGTTAACACTGACCCAGTGTCGGGGCTCACTGGCTCACCTCTAATTACAAAGGTGATGGTTCTCTGGGGGCCGCCCTTCTGTCTAGAGGGGGAGGCTGTGACTAGTCCAAAAAAGTATCCCCAGCCTGGTCACCGTCATCACCACCACCACCACCATCATCACAACCTTCCTCAGCATCACCATCATCATTGTAATCGCCATCACCATTTTGGAGGGTGTTGCTGGAGCTTGGGACCTTCGGAGAAACGCATTCTGACCGCACCACAGAGCAGTGGCCCGCGCCCCCCCAGCCAGGCTCCGCTGGGCCCTGCCTCCCCAGCAGCAACTTGGGTGACAGCTCACAGCTGATCTGGAGAGTAATTGAGCAGAAAAGCCACTTCCTCCAACAACGACTTCCTCGAGCTGCTATCCTGGGGCTTGAAGAGGCTTCCGGAATGCACCACGCGGGGGGTGACGTTACTGACCGAGTGCCCTGGCGTGGGGCACATGTCCAGCTGGTTCACAGTATGGCCTGAAACTCGCCCCAGTCTATGAGCCTCAGCCACCGATGACGTTGACAGTCGCAGCCCCACCTGGGCTCTGCAGCGACGCGGAGCATCAGACAGCTTGGACCTAATGCTCCAAACCCTGCCCCGCAGCTCGGGCGCGGCAGTGGGGCCCGGCACAGCCCAGAGCCGGGCGGCCGTTCTGGGCGAGAGGGCCTGAGACCAGCTGGGGCAGGGGGTGTTTCCATACGGTGGTGCCCAGAGTGGCCACTCCAGAGCAGGCCCCCTGCCGGCTGGCAGGCCTCCTCACACACATGGGTGCAGAGTTCAAGGCCACTGCCCCAGGTCACCCAGCGGGGAAGGGATGCCTCGGTGACCCAGGGCTCCATCCAGGATGACACAGGAAGGATGCTGGAGAAAGCCGCTTCTCACCACCTTCTACTCCCGCTTTCTGAGTGTGTTAAGAACAAAACCCCCGGATGGCCCCCCGTGTTCACGGCAGCGACTCCTGAACTCTGCCGATGGCCATCCTGGACCGCTTTTGTCCCTGCCCAGTACTGCTCATTCTTGTCTGATCGATGCTGGCCCTTCATTTTGCCTTTGAACTTGCCCGTCTGTGAAGTGCTCACCTTTATTTAGTTCTCTAGGGAGCATGGCTGTCGTTACACGCTGCCCACTGGCCACCTGCCGGCCAGTCTCCCTCCCCTCCTCACCAGCAGGACTTTGGTTGTGGAGGGAGTGGTGCCTGTCCCTGGCCCAAAGTTCATACAGTCCGGCCCCGTTGTCCCTGGCGTGACCTGTGACACAGTTCTGGCCATCAAGTTGTGAGCGGAAATGGCTTGATGAGACTTCTAGCAAGTTCTTCAGGCAGTATGGACCCTTCGACACACACCTTTTGCCTTCTTTTGTGCCCTTATTCCTTGCCTGGAATGCAGGTGGGATGCAGGAGACGGAGCAGCCATGTTGTGACCATGAGGTGCTGGGTATGAGCGTGGAAGCCGCGTGCCAAGAATGCCAGGGCAAAGCGTAGAAGTGGGCAGGGCCCCTGAGGCCTCGCAGACATCCCCATGGACCACAAATCACCTGCCTACCCACCTACCTACCTGCAGACTCTCTGTTAGAGAAAGATGCATCTCCGATTAGTGCCACCTACACTTTTTTTCCAGTTTCCCCCGACTCCCAGCCAGAGGTGAGCCAGATGGCCAGAGACGTCACCTGCTGACCTGCAAGGCTGGTGCAGCTCCAGTCAGGCCTTCATTCCCGCCTACAAGGGTCTCAGCCTCCTCGGGAGGAACTTTCCATCCCCCGCGACACATTACAATCAGAGGGTAGACTGAGCAAATCCAACATCCAACCCCTAAATGGAAAGGGGGCACATGGTTTTGCATGGAATCTTCCCGTGACCCTCTGCACGTGCGGGTCTACGGCCACTTCACCCACGTGCAATGTCGCATCGCTGCCTCGGGGCGGGGGCGAGGCGGGCGGCAGAGCTAAGGCACTTGTGGCCCCTGGGGGGTTCCGGTGTTTCCGGAAGTTTTACCGAGTAAGGAGGCAAGAGTGGTGGCCACTTTGGGTTTGATGTCTGATGCTCTGTGTCCCCTTTGTTGCCGGAGCCGAGGGAAGGCTCCAGAGAGGGCGGCCTGGGTGCGTGGTGTCTGCAGCAGGTGTCCGGAAGCCTCGGCCCGCCCACGGCTCCCCAGATGAGCTATACATAGCTCCCAGGTTCTGCAGCACCACGGTGCCTGTCCGGGTGTTTTCTGAGGAGCAGGAGACCGCCATCCCTCCCCCACACCCGCCTCCCCCCCCCCCAGGGATACAGCCCCCGAGTCAGCGAGGGCAGTCGCAGCCAACGAAGGGAGGCCGATGGCAGTTGGGGGACACGGTTTTTGTGGGCTCCCTTTTGGAACTACACCAATTAAAGTCCTGCCCTTCCACTTACCAGGGGTGGTGTGGCCTCAGAGCTGCTGTACCTGCCTGACCGTGGTCTCCGGCTTAAAAATGGGACAGTGTTGACCAGTGTGACCCAATACACTCTATATAAAATAAGTTAATTTAAATTTTTTTTAAGGGAGAAGGGGACGTGGGAGAGGGCAGGCATGCCTCGGGGAGCGTTGGGGCACAGCACTGCTGCCCTGTGAGGCCCTCATCGGGGTCGCCATGGTCGCTGGGCGGGGACTCCCTGACTGTGACACTGACCTGCACCTGAGCAGAGAGGCTGACCCCTGACGCACGCCTCACGCAGCGAACCAGCACTGCGCACCGACCTAGGCGGCAGGTGCGCTCACGCAAGTCCCACACGCCTGACCGCTGGATCGGAGGCCCACGGAGACAGTGGACGGACGCACAGGACACGATCGTGGGCCTGCCCATCGAGGCCCGTCTGACGGCCGTGGGCCACGCCATCCCCCCCTTCACTCGGTGACTGCCGCCTCAGACCCGTGAGGTCCATCCTGGCCTGTTCCGGTGAGCTCCAGATGACACACGGGCCTTGGTTACAGTTAAGGATATCAATTCATCCAAAGCTCTTTCCGGGCACTGAGAGGAGGTGCCTCCAAGACCGGCCCCTGGACACAGTCCAGTGTCAGCGATGGGTGTGCGTGTGAGACTGCTCACCAACAGTGCGAGGATGAAGGACACATGGCAGGTGAACGGCACCACAAGACAGGACCCTCGACAGAGCAGGAGACGCACGCGGCTGGTAAACACTTGAAGGAACAACCGGCCTGTTAGGAGTCAGGGGCGTGGACCGAGGCAGACGCCCACAGAGGCCACACAGCGTGACCTTCCCCGCGAGACCGAGAGCAACGCACTCAGTGGTGTAGACGCTGCGGTCTCGGGCACACACACACGACCAACTATTTATAGAGGCAACACTAAGTGCTGGTCCTTTGGTTCTGGTTCTCGGGTTGGGTGGCGGGCTCAGGGAGTGCCTTATGTCAGTGAAAATAGAGAAATAAGGAAAATAGCCGGTAACAGCGACCACAGCAATAACGAAGGAAGGCCATGGACGGGTGTCAGGTCATGGGGGGGAGACTCAGGAGGAGCCCAGGCACGGGCAGTGGCTGCACCAGCACCAGAGCCTGGCCTGCAGAGAAGGTTCCAGCCCCTGGTTCCCGCTGAGCTGTCCAGCGGGGCCCCATCAGCAGGGTGTTCCAGATGGGCTTTCTGCAACACTGGGAACTTCGCCTCACCCTCTGTGCACCGGAAGATTCCCAAAGCTCCGCCTCCGAAGCCTCCGGCCACCCCCTCGGACAGAGTGGCTACCTGAGTGCTCCCCGGTGTCTTCAGAGGGCAGGCACACCCCCTCTGCTGCCCCTCCACCGGGGTCAAGAAGGTCAGTGACCGCACCTCCCACGCCCCATTGCAGACTCCGCCGGCTGCCTTTTCCTTTCTCGTCTCAGCAGCTCTGACCCGTGAGCATACGCGGCCACCCCGGGATCACTTGTCTGGGGCCCACAGGACAGTCCCAGCCCCACCCAGGCTCAGACCTTGAAGGGCTGACTACCAGGGGACTTGACGTGGAGGTATCTGTCTGTGTCTCCCTTCCCCACAGCGACCGTGTCCTGGCCGGAGACCACAGCGCCGCTCCAAGGCTCCGCGCCTTCTCTCCTCACCCCAGCCACGCGTGCTTTCCTGTGGCCGACAAGGCGTGTCACTGATGCTGGTCTTGGGATTTCACTCAGGGGCGCCAGCTGCCCGCAGCATCGCCAGCGACTGGGCGAGGACGTTCTATTTGCCGGGACAGTGACCCACTGCCCTCCCACCACTGGGGTATTGCTGACACCATTGTCTGAGGCTCCGACCGACCTGGCCCTTGGCGAGGGGTTTCCCTGTATTTGGGGCAGAACAGACATTGCGGCCTCCCGGGTGCGGAGCGGGAGGGACCCGTGGCCCCAAACTGCTGCGGAATGTGTCCTGGATTCTAGCTCGTTGACGTCCCTGGCGGTCCCAGGGGCTCCTGCCCTGTGGCACTGAAGCACCTTTTCTGGGTCTTCCAAGGGGCCTGGGCAGGAGGAGAAAGCCCAAGGACAGAGCGAGCCCTCCGCAGGGCCCGGGGTCCGCCTGGGCCGCTCCTCTGGCCTGCTGATGTTCCTGCTGGTACGTAGGAAGGACGCGGACGGGGTTTGAACAAGAGTCAGAGAGAACTCGTTAGTCCTCCCCCGACTTGGACGGTCAGGGTGCAGGATGAGGTTCATGGCACTGTTGCCGTTATCAGCATCCTCTGGTCCTGGGGCTGCAGCCTTTTGTCCGGGATTTCAAAGCAGACCGTTTTGTAAGGAGACGGCCGTTCATTTGTACAGGGTGAGGCAGCCTTGGGTAACGGAGCTTTCAGAGTCTTGCTGGAAAAGTGCTGGCTGCTACCTGGCATGAGTAATAGAACCAGGAGGTCCCTGAGAATGGGGGCCAGACCCCGATATCAGAGGACAGGTCTCCCCATGCTGCCGGAAGCAGGGCCTCGGGCATCTGAGTTCCCGAAATTCCCTGCAGCCACCTCTGTCCTCCTCATGCCTGTGCCCTTCCCCGGAACCTTGGCACCAAGGAGAGGACAGGGGCAAACCAGGCCTGTGCCTCCGGAGAAGCACGGCCAAGGTGCAGGCTATGGCCAGGGTTCGAACCCTGGCTTTGCCTTGGAAATTTCAGCTGTGTGTCCTTGGGCAAAATACTCACCCTCTCCGAGCTTCTGTCAAATGATGCTAATAATAGTTTCTACCTCTTGGAGGGCTCCAAATATTCTATGCGACATAAAGGTGTTTGGGGTGTAGTAGGTGCTCAGTAAGTTACAGCGAAATGAAAGAGGGTGGGAGCGGTGCCCCTCCTGGCTTCTGAGGCCACAGCGGCCCCCAGTTCGACACACACCCTGGGCACAGCTCGCCAGGCCGGTTGGGGCCTCGCCTTCTCTGCCCTCTGGGCACGTCCCCCAGCACTTGCCGCCTGGCTCCTCCCAGGCCCTGGGAACCCTCACCCCTCCCTCACCCCTCCCTCACCCCCCAGGCCTCTGCACTGCCGACGGGTCCGTCCTGGAAGATCCCCACCCCCACCCCAGCTTTCCTGCTCCTCGGCCAGTTGGCCCCGTTTCCTTAGGACAGAGTTCAGTGTCACCTCCTCGGTCACAGTCCTGTTGGATTAGATGTCCCACTGCACCCATGTGTCCTTTCCTTGCCACAACCCAAACCCAGGTGTCCCCTTTCCCACCACCCTGTTCTGCCGTCTTCCTCATCCTCACCCTCACCTTCATCCCCACATCCTCTTTGCTCCTTCCGCTGGACCATCACTTCCTCCTGGGAAGAACTCGAACGGGCCATCCTACTATCTGGTCCCTGCGGGCACCCAGATGCCACTTGGGAAGCCCTTCCTGGCCCCGCCGGAGCACGTGAGCCTCGGCGTGCAGTGTGTGAGCAAAGGGGGCGTCCGAGGGAAGCCGACGTGTTTCCGTCCTTTCGCTGGTGTTTCTGGGGCCATGCAGAGATGACACAGGGGGCCACGCCCCGCCCGGCTCGCCTAGAGTGCCGAGGACCTAGGAGCCCAGTGGGTGGGCAGGTGGGGAGGTGCGGGGTGGGGTCGTGGGCAGGCGGGCCCCAGGGAAGGCCGGAACGGGCCTCTGACACTCTCTGTCCAGAGGGGGAGCCCCCCACCCCCAGTCACCTGGCTGTCGCCTGTGGCATCCTAAGAGCCTCTGACAAGTTAAAGGACGTCATTTCGAGGGAGGCCCCAGCCAGCGGACAGTTCCTTCGACTGTTGTGACGTGCGGGACTCACTTGTCTGGAAGCCCGTCACACACCAGAGTGGTGCTGCCACAGGCCAGGCCTTCGGTGGCACGCCGGGATTAACGGACGGGGGGCAAGCAGCTGGGTTAAGCCAGAGGAGACCTCGGACAGGGTCTCGGGCAGCAGGATGTCCACACCACCCTGCCTGCCGGACAGGAGACAGGCAGGTTCTCACAAGCTGCCTTTACGTGCTGAGGAAGGTGGTCCTGTTTTGGGCTTTGGGGGCTTTTAAAAGCAAATGAAAAGCAAAGCACAGTAACTCCAAATGTCTGACTCACTGAAGCAAAGCAGACCCACCGTCCAGGAGAAGGGCTGCCCGGGCGCAGAGAGATGGGGACCCTGAGGCAGGGCAGGCCCTGCAGGCTCAGCCTTGGGAAGTGGGTGGAGACGGTTGTTCACCCAGACCTCCCACCCCCTACCCCCGCTGCCGCCCCGCCTCCACCTGCCCCAGCTCAGGGCCACATGGTGACCGACGGACAGGCAGGCAGTACTTCCTGAATGGGAGGGGATGGCACCCCCTGAACCCTCCACTCCCACCAACTGAATGCTGGGGAGCCCCATCCTGCTTTGTACTATTCCTGCTAGGAGGCTGTAGGAGGGGACAGGCACCCCAAAGCCTGAGTCCTCTTAGGGTTCCAGGCACCCCATCTTTGTGTTATGTGAGACTCACAGATTCCCGGCTAGGGCAGCGTCCTGGACAGAGCCGTGGCTCTGGGCTCCCGGTGGTGGGGACGAGGGAAGGAGAGCCAGTCTCCACGGTGGATGGGTAGCCTGCAGTCTCCTCCCTCCTGCTGGCACTGGCCCGCAGTTCTCAGGAGCAGCCTCCAGGGTGTGACCTGCCTGTCCCCATGGCACGTGTCCCAGGGGACACCTCCCTACTGTGTCCAGCAAGGTCTCGGCCGTGCCCCACATGCAAAGTCCACCTTCCCCCGCACCTTCTCAAGAAGCTCAGCAGCCGGCACACTGGGCTCGTCGGCTCCTGCCCTTCAAGCATCTGGAGGGACCCTGGCTGTGTGCCAGGCAGGCACAGCAACTGCCTTCCATAGACGTCTGGTCTGGGGGGGGACAAACGCCCCCATGTAGGCTAAAAACTGGCCCCCAAAGGTGCCCATGTCCTAATCCCCATATGTCACTTCACGTGGCAAAGGGACTTCACAAATGGGGTTAAATTAAGGACCTGGGGGTGGGAGATTATGCCCGAGGATCTGGAAGGACCCAATGTCATCCCAGGGTCCTCAGAGGGAGCCAAGCGGTCCAGTAGGGGGACCAGAAGGGGTGACCCCAAAGCTTTGAGGAGGAGGAGGGGCCGAAAGCTGAGGAAGGTTGGAACCTCCAGGAGCTGGAGGGGCCGCTAAGGACTCTCTCCCGGTGCCCCCGGGAGGCACCGGCCCCGCCCACACTTGATTCAGGACCCAGACATCGGAGATTCTAAAATGATCAAACTTGTTTGAGTCTCCAAGTTTATGAAATGTCGCTAGAGCAGCAATAAGAAATTAACGCCCCCCCCCAATTAACTACGAACAAACCAGAGTAATGAGCTCAGGAATGGCTGGAGGAGGGGGGTGTCTCATGGAGAGGGCCACCTGGGACCAGAGGCCAGGTGTCTGAGGAGGGGCTCAGCCTGCTGAGGCGGGCGGGCAGAGTGCGCTTTCGGGGCGCGCAGCCAGAGCCGGGGCAGGTGGGCCGACGGGGGCACAGCGGGGGCCACGGTGTGGGCGGCCATCTCCACCACACTGTCCCGGTCCCTGTGTTTTCACGTTTCTTCCCAGACCCACGCAGCCCCATGGCCACTGCCACGGCCAGGCCACAGGCGAGTGCCCTCTGGGTCCTGGCCCCTCCTGGCCTTCCGGTCCTTTAGAGAGACTGTGTTTGGGGTGTGAGACGGCCTTGGGGGGCTGTCCAGGGTCGTCTCCGGGGAAAGAAGGAGTTTGGCCTTTGCCCTCAGCTTCTGGGCAGTCACCCTGAAAAGAGGGCCTGTGTGTAGGGTATGGTGGGTCACCCCAGGAAGACCAACCATGTGACTCAGGGTGGGGGCTCCGGGTCGGGCAATCTCAACCGCCCAGTGACTGAGATCGGCTTCGTGGGCAATCAGCCAATCAATAATCAATCAAGCATCAGTCAATCCATACTAGCCCCCTAACAGAGCCCTGGTGGTGTGCTAGCCCCCAGGCTCAGGTGAGCTTGCCTGGTGGATGACATGTGACATGTGTCTTCACACCTCAGTGCTGGAGGGGGCGCGGCCTAACCCCAGGGGGAGAGGTCAACAGAAACTTCCCTTTGGAGCTGACCCAGCCCACAACCCAACGCCTCTGCCCTCGGCTGGTCCCGACCTGTGTCCCCACCTGTGACTCACTGAACCTGTGAGCCAACTGCTTTCACAGGTTCTCTGAGTCTTTCTAGAAAGTTCTCAGGCCTCAGTGTGGTTCGAAGCCCCCCCCCCGCCCCCAGCTGGTCTCTGTGTCAGAAGTGAGAGTGGCCCTTTGTGGAGATGGGGACCCTGACCCGGGCAGTCTGGCCAACTCAGGTCATCGCTCCCAAATGCAGGAGGTTGCACCCCTGCTGGAGGGGTCGCCAGCGTCTGAACCCCAGCACCGGCCTCCCCAGCGCTCCGCATCCCTGGGTAGACCCCAACACCTGGGTCCACGTTCCAGCTCCTTGTTGTGGCTATGGCTCTGCCTTTCTCTCCAAGAAACATGAACTTGAAAAGCCGCTCCAGCCGCTGACCCCCTCAAAAATGCAACTCAGTGTGATTTCAATCGACTCGCTCAGCTCAGAACGTTAAAAATGCCAACTCCCCACTGTGCAGAGAGCAAGAAAGGACGCGCCTTGTTTAGAGAGAAAGCTCGGTGGGCAGGAGGACCTGCCGGGAGCTCGCACCTGAACTCGGTCCTGGGTTGGGACAGAGCGGGAGGCGCTGGTGCCACACACGGGCTGGACGGGCCCCGGGGACGGCCAGGGCGCGCCTCCGGTCCCTGTAAGTTAGAGGCGGGAGGGCCTCTCTGGAGGCTCCGGCTGCCTTCTTTACCCTCCCCATCGTCCTCCGATCTCCGGTCCTTCCTCCCGCTTCTCCTCTGAGCCCAAGGCAGGACGGGTGCTTGGAGGGCCGGCGACTCCCTATCTTCTCCCAAGCGAAGCCCTGGGGAGCCGCACCCCTAGCTGAGGCCTTGGAGGGGGCCTTTGGGAGGTGCAGCGGGTGGACCCTCGAGAATGGGATTCGTGCCCTTAGAAGAGGACACAGGAAAGAGCATCTCCTTCTGACACTCAAGGATGGTGATGAGACTGCAGCCTGTAACAGGAAGGGTCCTCACCAGACACCCCCACCCCCGCCGGCCCCTTGATCCTGAGCCACCGTCGGGCAGTGAGCTGCAAATGCCTGAATGTCTGCAGGAATGGTGAAAGCACCAGGGTTACTGAGACCGGCGCTCCCACTGGGTCCCTGCAGCGACCACCGGCCCCTCCAGATGGCCTGCTTCAGTCCCCAGCCTGGCCTCTGTCCTCGGCCCCAACTCGGTCTCTGTCCAAGGTGTCCGTGTGGCAGCTTGTTTGGAAAGTCACGGGCGGGAGGGGGGAGCAGGGAGGATCGCTGCTGGGATCTGTCACCGCCGACAGTGGGACCCCTTTTCGCCTCCGCATGGCACGGCCCATCTTCAGATATCATATTTAAATGGGGAAGCAGTGAACTGTTTGGCTTCCTTCAGCAGCTGACGATTCCGCCGAGTGAGACGTTCATTTAAAGCGGCACAATAAAAACCCTTCTCCGTTGCCTCGAGACTCCGAGAGGAGGCTCTGAAGTAGCCTGGGGAGCCGGCTGCCCCACAGACGGGGAGGGTCCCTGCTCAGGGTCCGGGTCCACCTGGACCCCGGCCCGTTTCTGCAGAGCTTGCGACAGCCCCTGACCTGGGACCGTGGCTAGGCTCCCCACACTCCGCACCCCGCATCCCACACCCCAGCTTTTTTTCCCATTGCAATGTTGCAAACTCCACAATCACTGTTCGGGGTGCAGAGCTGCTTTGGGGGCGCTTTCTATGCCCACACCGGGGGTGGAAAGGTCCAGCCTTTTCCCCAGCGCAGCCATGGGACCCTGACTCCGCCGAGGACTTGCCCACCTGCTGTCCCCACAGAGGAAGCCCCAGGTGGCTCTGTCCCCAGGCATGTCCTGCTCACCTGTGGGACACCAGAGGGGGGGTTGCCCAGGGCCTGCCGGCCCGGCGGGAGAGGCGAGGTTGTAGAGGCCGCGTCCCACCAGCCTCTCCTCGCCATCCATCCCGGCCGAGGGAGCCGGCACCACTGCTCGGGCAGTTACCGGAGGGAGCAAATTGCTGGGTTTGTCTGTCTGTCTCTGTCTTCGGAGGTCAGGGGGTCCCTGGTCTCCTCCACACCCTTCGTGCCCATGGCACCAGGTCCTCCACATGCCTCCCCCCGACCGCTGTCCCCGCCTCTGCCACTTCCTGCCTTGGCCTTTGCTCACAGAGCCTGCTGTCTGTCACCATCGGCATCGGCTGAAGGTTCTTCCGCCCGGCCTGGCTCCCACCTGCTCCTCCCACCTAGCAGCACAGGTGTGTCTCTCCCGCGGGGGGCTTCCCTGAGCAGGTGGGCCACATTACGGACCCCAGACCTGCACAGAGCCGGCACACTCTCCTCGCTCCGTTCTGTCCTTTTGTTATCTACCCTGTTTCCTCCTCGCGGGGTTGCGGCTTAGGTCCCACTCAGGTCTCCAAACACAGGCCTGCACACGCGCGCGGCCTCCAGGAACGGACGTGTGGGGTCAGCGTTCGCCCGGTGAAAGGACCACGCCTGCCCAGGCCGCAGCATGACTTCGAGGCAGTGGGAGCCCGTTGGAGGAAAGGCCCGAAGCAGCTTGATCGCCTCCCTGGGGGCTGATCCCTGTGGTTCTTCCCAGGCCCACCGAGCTCGGCCAGGCGCACAGAGGCCCTCCATAAAAGCATAATCGGGGAAGGGGTAGGGGGCAGCTCCCGGAAGGCGCCCAGGTGTTAGCTCCTTACCAACCCAGTAGCCACAGGGACGTGTGCCACCCTGCCACACGAGTGCCCAGAACGGAAGCGCCGTCATTAACCGCCATAGATCTGTCTGGAGAGACTTCCTGCTGGCGATTCGGACAAACTGCCCTGAATAGTTTCAGCGCACGTCTGCGCGCAGGGCTCAGGAGGTGTGGATCGTGGTCCGGGTGAGTGACGGCAACACCCCAGGAATTGTAACTACCTCCCAGGGCTGAGGATGAGTCAGTGACCTCCGGAATGTGAGCCACAGGAGACAAAGCTTGTCTCTGGTAGCAAACGCTGCCTCAGTTTCCTCCCTGCCCCTAATGCATGGTCGGAAGTCAATGACGGGTAAGACCCTTCACAGCGGGGGGCAACCTGATCCAGACTCAGTCCCTTGGGAGGCCTTCATGGAAGGACTGGGGGGGCTGCAACAAAGAGCAATGGACTCTTGCCCCCCAGCCTTGACATAGCCCGAGTCCCCATATTCTCTGGGAGAAGCGCTTCCTGGCTCTAATCCCCTTAAGCCTGAATACCTGATGGGGAGGGGTGCAGCTCCTTGCCTTGCTAGAGCGTGTCCTGGGGGAAAATCTGGCATCACAAAGACTTCCTGATAAACCTGTGAAACCTGATCTGCTAAGAGTGCTTTCATTCACGTGTTTAGGGTTTGAGCAGGAAACCCTCAAACTCTGTTCCTGACAGACTCTGACTCAGACTAAGCCTTCAGATTTCTTCAAAATCTTATCTACTGTTTGATCCTTGCCGCCTGTATTCCTGTGTGTTAGACCCCAATAAAAGCTCCTGGAGGAAGGGGCTCAAGGCCTTTTTCCTCTGAGAAACTGGCCACCTCTCTTCCCCAAGCAGATCATGTCTTGGCAGTGTTCACTTTCATCGTGGTGGACGGGGGGGCTTGCGGGAAACATCGCCCCCTCAGTCCAGGGCAGCAGAGGGTTTGAATACAGTCCAGCCCCAGCCAGGGCTCCAGGCCCTGCCAGCCTTCGGTGCCCTCGCTGGATGGCAAGGGCAGGAGGAAGACCACCTGGAACCTTCCAACTCCCTCCAGTCCCCTGGCTCCGTCCCAGAGAGTAGCAGCCAGAGCTGGATCTCAGGAGGGAGAATGAGAGGAGCAAGCAGCGATGCTGGCCCCCAGGGAGGCCCAAGGGCCACGTGCAAAGGGCAGGAGCTGCCCGTCCTGGGTAACCTCCGAGGACCCAAGTCAGAGAGAGCAGTGGTGTCTGGCGGGGACCCTCGTCCTGGTTTGGAGATGGCTGTCTTCTCGCCATGTCCTCATGTGGTGGGAGGGGTGAGGGAGCGCTCTGGGGTCTCCTCCAGAAGGACACTAACCCCATTCCTGAGGCCCCACCTCATGGCCTCGTCACCACCCAGAGGCCCCACCTTCTAACACCATTCCATCAGGGGCTAGACTTTCAGCATAAGATTTAGGGCACGGCGACATTCTGCCCATAACAATGACCTCGGTCCCGGTCTACCCCCGTGGCCCTGGCACCTTGTCGAACATTCGTGCCAGAATTTTCACGCTCCAGCCTAGTGTGACAGTGACATTAGTGTTAAGAGAAGCCCGTGGCTTCAGGGCGGACTGCACCTACCAGGTCACGAGACGTGCGCTGTGAGTGGTCTCCAGTCTGCGTGCAGCTTGAGCAGAAAGACCACCAGCGAAGACCACGCAGCCTGGCTTTCAACACTCGTCAGAACAGGGCTCCGTCCCTCCTTCATCCAGCCAAGGACAGCCCTCCGGCCTGGCTCAGACCGGGTGACAGGCACGGCCCCACACCTGCCCCAGCCACCCTCGGCAGGCGGCCAGCGGTGCGGGGGGGCCAGGCTAGCACTGAAAGACCCCCAAGCCACCAAAGGTGGGGTCAGTGGAATGTAACATGCCAAACACCAGGTGTGTGAACCCTGACAAGGACACAGGAGCCCAGTCTGCCCTGGGACGTGCCGGTGGGGTGGCCGGCAGGCTCCGGCCGAGGGAGCTCCTTCCCTGGCTGCAGGTGTCCGTTTAGAGCCATGGGTTTATTTCATTGCTTGTTAATGCTTCTTTACACTTTGTAATAGGCCCTTTCGGAAGCAATGAGCTAAAATAATGAAAGTACACATTTAATAAAAAAAGCAATTACTGAACTTCCATTGGTCACTGCAATTCTGCCGAGGCTGGAGCTTCCTCCGCTTGCTCGTTCACGCCGCCCACCCACCCGTGGGCCCCAGTGAGCACTGCGATGGCACAGCCACGCCCGCCGTGTGTCCTCATGTAGAGAAGACTTTGCCCGAAGACGAGGCTTTCCCGCCTGCCGCTCCAGAAGGCGCGGTGTTTCGTTCAGGTTCAACGCTATTCTTCTAAACACAGTTTGCTGGGCTCAGATTCTAAGCCTCCTTGGGCACGTGTGACATGGGCTGTTAATGTATCGGGGCCACCAGCAGGCGAGGGACCTTGCACGCTGGGGAAGGAAGCCAATTTCACACGGTGACATCGGATACTTCCGATGGGAAACCAGGGAATTCCAAGAACGGGTCAAGGCTTTCCAATCCAGTGTATGAACTGAAGATACATACCGTTCCAGGGTTTCGTTCTGTGTGGGGGAAACCACGCGAAACTGTTGCGAGCGCCAGTGCAGATCGGTTAAAAAGTTCCCCGTGGAGGGAGATGAAATCATTCATCATATCCTGGTGATCACGTGTGTCCGTATTTGATAAAAGCTCGAGGTTAAAAGCAATGTTTTTGTGGCAGGCAGTCGGGAGAGCGGACGCAGGTCCGAACTGGGTCTTGGAGCTCACCCTCAGATTCACTCGTGTTCCACAACAGAGACCATCCAACAACCAAACGATACAAACGGTGGCAAGGCGTCACAGATACCTGTGCATGGACACAGAGCAACCGAACTGTGACAGCTTGTCTCAAACAGACACCGAATCCAGAAAGCCCTTTGAAGGTGGCTACGAGGGCTGGCCATTTGCCGCTCGCCACAAACACGCGGCTAGGAATGCGTGAGCCTCTGACAAGCTTCCTCATAAATTGACCCACGTGTCCTGCAATGGCATGGATGCCTCGGGGACCCATCCTCTGACTTGTCATCGTGTCGAGTGATTCAACGGCCAGAGCAACCACAAGAGAAAGCCTGGGCGTTGGGGGCTTTTAACACGGTAATTATCGACAGCACAGCTGGCAAACAGGAAGACGCGAAACCAGTCCGGGGCGTGCAGGGGACGTGTGGGTTAAACTCAGTAGTCATGTCATTGAGCTCGGTGACATGCCAATTCCTCAAAGACCACAGAACATCCTTCACTGAAACCTTATTTGTAGTGACACGGATATTTATCTAGACTGGAATGGAACAAATTAACAGATGTACGAGTCTGCTGCTTCTGAATTCAAAAAAAATCGTATGTAGAAATGACTTGGGAATCGACAGTGGATTTGATGGGTTTTGTCTTGTAAGAGCCCGTGTCAGAGAAAGCTCTCGGAAGAAAGGCAGCAACTCAGCCTCCGTGAATGCACTCGGGTGAAATACTTACGTGTTTCACTGTCGGGGGAAAAATAACTGGGAACACATCCTCGGTGGGGCAGAGCCCGCTTGGAGCCTCGTGGGCGCCCGGGCGCCTGCAGAGACGGTCCAGTCTGACGGAGCGGGGTCAGTTCGAGGTGTCAGCGATTCCAGGTACATTCGCAAAAAGTGCACCTTTGAGGAAGGGCGTGGACAATTTTAATGGAAACTTTCTCAATGTTAGGGTTCTACTGAAACATTTTTATTCTTTAGAAAAATCCCCATTCTTTAGAAAAATTCCAGTGAGTCTACCAATGTATTAAAACCCACTTACCACTGAAAAATACTCGGAAAAACCTGGCTTTATTTTTAGTGCCCCCGTTTCCCTGTGAAACGTGTCCCAGTTTGGGTGACAGATTGATGCGCAGCCCGCACACCTTCCAAGCGTGTCGCGCACAGAGGTTTCCAAGGCTTGAGGTCTCCTGGCAGCTCACTTCTTTCTGGTGTGCGCGGTGGGAGGCCTCCGCGGCTGTTCCGTTTAATTGAGGCGTAACTTAAAACACGGGGAAATCAAAGGGCTTAGGTGTGTGAGTGGATAAGCTCCGACGTGAGTGTACACCTGCATGACCAATACCCAACCAAGACACGGAATGTATCTGTCACTCTAGAAAGTTCTCTCTGCCCCTTTCTCCAGAGGCTGCCATTCTTCTCATTATCCAGACTCAGAAGAACTGTGTCCCGAGCCGGCTCACTCAGAGACCAGCTGCCCATGGGGACGAGGGAAGTCGACCTTCACACTTGCCCAGGGCTGGCTGCTTGTCTGTGGGACGGAGCCCCGGAGCTGTGGAGAGAGGCCCCGGGCTGGTAGGGTGTTGGCACAGCACTGGGCACACAGAGGGCTCTCGGTGAATGAGAGCATCGTCGGGGTGGCTGGGGGTGGGGACCGTAGCTCCCACCAACTCAGGAGTCCCTCCCCACAGAGGGTCCGAAAGGACTCAGTTCCACCGTCCATTTGGTCAGGCTGTTCTGCTCTGCCCTACCCGTCACCAGGTGTCCCGTCTGTCTGCCAGGTGTGCTACCTGTCTACCAGGTGTGCTACCCGTCACCAGGTGTCCTGTCTGTCTGCCAGGTGTCCTACCTGTCTGCCAGCTGTCCTACGTGTCGGCCAGGTGTCCTATCTCCCTGCCAGGTGTCCTACCTATCATCCTCCAACTGCTGAAACTTCCTGTAGTCTCCCTCCTTCAGACAGAGACTTGTGGGCCTCTCCCCGCCTAGAGTTCTGTCTTGTCTCCTGACACTCCAAGAGGGATCCATGTCCCTGTCCCTGTACGCGTGTGCCCCACCCCAGCCCCTTCCTGTGGCCTTCGCACAGTGGCGCTAGCTGCCCCAGGAAAGGTGAGCCCCACGCCCCCAGTCAGCTGCTGCTCTCAGGGTCCCAGACACTCCACTCAGCACCGGACACGGTCTCCTCGCTGTAGCCACTCAGTGATGCTACCGTGATTCTGAGCGCTGGTGCAGGGTTGTTTAACAAACTGAGTGGGAAGCAATCCCAACTGGGAAGCCCCAGCCGTTCTGCCCATTTTATAGATAATAAAACCGAGGCTCAGAAAACTGAGGCCGCTGGCAGCACCCAGCCAGGAGACAGGTGCTTCCAGCTCCACTCCCTGGGCCCAGGCCACACTCTTCCCGAGGCTTCAAAACCAGTGGGGGGGGGGGGGGGCCCACCCTGAGCAGCCCAGACCCACCAAGTCACCGGGGGCATTGAGAAGTCCCAGGAGATTCTGTTGGCCACAGCAGAGCCCAGTCCTGTCTCAGTGGCTCAGCTTCACTCACCCATGATTCCTGCGTGAACCTCCAGGACTGAATAGGGGGCAGAGAACGGAGCTCACACTCCCTGGCGACCTGAGCCCCTGTCCCCTCACCCCCAGGACCCTGCGGCTCCAAGCCCCACCCCCACCCCCACAGGGAGAGACCAGGCGGAGCAGTGAACAGCTCCCCAAGTCCGCCTCACATCTGTGCCCCACAATGCAAACTCGAGAGATTATTTTTACCCGAAAGTGCACTTGAACGTGTCTGATAATGTATTTATAACGGCCTGAGAAACTCAGCTAGTAGCAGCCACCCTGAGTGACAAGGAAAATTGTTGGAAATTGTTCCCTGTGAAAATAATGAGCCCACTAAAGCGAACCAATCAAAACAACTTCCTGCTGGCTTCCTGCACAGCCAGGTGTGGCGGGGCGAGGGTGGGGATGCTCTTTTGGGGGGGGGCGCAGGCCCCGCACTTGGCCTGGTTTCTGATGCGATACTGGGGTGGGCAGGGTTCGGGGGCGCTCTGTGCCTTGGCACGGAGGCCTCTCGGGCAGCAGCCCATCCCCGCCATCCCGGGCATGGGACCGGGAAGTGGGACAAGCCAGGTGGCCCAGAGGGAGTTGCAGGGAGTTCCTAACATCCCCCAGGGGTAACTCAGGCCCAAGTCTCCACCTGGGGGCGGCCCACTGGGAGGCCAGCCCCGCCCCTATGGGTGCTCAGCCTCCCCGACCCCAGCACGGCCTAACCCATGCCGTCCCCCCACCCTCACCCGCTGCCTCGTCCCTCATCCCCTGTGCCAGCAATGTGCCTGTACCTTGGCACCTGGCTCCCAGATCCGGCTCGGATGGCAGCACCGCCACACTGGCCCCTACCCTGCCAGTGGGGAGCAGGCCCCTCTTCTGCACCCCAACAGGCCAGCCCCCCACCAGAATGCGTGGCTGGGCCTGTGGACACCCCCCTCTGCCAGCACAGGGAGCTTCTGGGGCTCGAGACCACGTCTGCGCCTCCCAGGCACCCGGGCTTGTGTGGGGTTGAGAACAGGTGTGCACAACCTGGGCGCGGGGCGACCGACGGGCAGCGTTAGGTAGGGCAGGGTTTGCAGCTTAGGCACACGGGCCCCACCAGGTCACGTGTTCCACAGTGCGTGTCCCATCCCCTTCCCTTCCCGCCACCTGAGGTTCACAGACGGCGGCTGCAGGTTTCGCCCTAGACCTCTGTTCTTTCTCTGCCCTTGACCCCATTTCTACCTCGGCCTGGGCCAGGGCTCAGCAGCTGCTCCCTGCCCACTGCCTGGCCTCCCACCCCCGGCCCCCACCAGGCCCCCTTCACACTTCCCTCCTCGGGGGCCAGGGTAAACACGCCCCTGCTTCCTCTTGCTCCGCCTCCCCCCCCCCCACAGTGCCCCTGCAGCAGGTGCCTTGGTGCACCTTGGATGATGAGTGTGTGAAGGGATGTCACCGTCCCTGAGCCTCCCAGGGCATCCTCTCCTCCCGGGGCTGCTGCCCACGTGCTCAGGGAGTGAGGCCGAGACCTGTGTCTCCCTGCACGTTGAGTGGGTGGGTGTGGGTGGGCACTCCTCAGGAGGCTCCGCCCTCACCCAAGAAGCACCAGCGTCCGGCCTCCCCTCACCCCACATAGGACAGGGGTTGGTGTCCGCCCTGTCCTCCTGAGGGTAGGGGACAGGACATTCCCAGGGTACAGCTTCCTCGTGACCACGTCTCTCTGACCCCAGGCCCCCGCTGGGTCTGCTGCACCTCGGGAGCCCCAGGAGGTGCACAGCTGCTCGAGGTGGGGCACTGAGTCCAAGGTCTACCAGGAGGCCCAGCCTTTACGGAGGCCGGGGTCACTGAGTGTCCCCGAGCTTGTTGGTGAGGGTATTTGGGCTGCGCTGCTCTTCTGGGCCCTCAGAAGCCGGTGTTCCCAGCCAGGGGACACTCTGGTTTCCTACCAAGGGGTCCTGGTCACTGGGAGCAGCCTTGACGGAGACACCCGGGTCTGGGCTGGCAATCCTCCCCTTCAAGGCTTATCCTTCTAACTGAGCTTCGGTGAAACGCCAGTGCCGGCCTGCGTCTCGTTCATCTGAACACAAAGCGAAGCCCCTGAGATGGTGAGGGGAGTGGAGGCAAGCTGGAGGGGGGGGGCACCTGGGGGCCCGTCCAGGGACAGACCCAGCCTGAGTAGCTCGGCGTGAGCGGAGAGGGGCCCCCAGATCCGGAGGATCTGAGCCCCTCTTTTCTTGATGGCAGGGCTAGTCCGAGGGCCGTTTACACTCTCCAGAGTGTCTGGCGTCTTTGAGCATCGTTCCATCCGGAGTTGTCCGGTCGGCGGAGGGTGCGCGTCCCGCCTGGCAGCTGGTGGGGCTCAGTGTCATGACTTCTGAGGCTGGCTGTCACCTTTCTGGCTCTCCAGTGGCACCTGCGTTTTGCTGTTTCCAGTCCCCTCCCCACGTTAAGGAGAGGGGACCCCCATTCCCTTGGGAGAAGGCTTCCTCTGTGTCTCCTGGGGGACCTGTGGGTCCCAGACTGGCTCCAGCCAGTGGGCAGTTCCCACCTCCCTGACCACCGGGGTCCTTCATGGGTGCACAGGATGGAAGGCAGCTGAGCTGGGTGACTTCTGGCCATTTTCTAGGTGGGATGGAGACCAGGCTCCAGTCTCTCCCACGGGCCCGGTGACGGAAGGGCATTAGCTCCACAGGCATTTCACAGTGATGAGGAGGGAGCAGGTTCCGAACGAGACGTCCGGAAGACAGCAAGCAAAGACCCGGAGCGTCGGGCCTGGGAGGAGCTATGGGTAGAGTTGTGCCCCCCACACCCACGCCAGTCGGTACCTCGGAACGCACGATCTTTGCAGATGCAGCTGGCTCAGCCCGGTGTGGCCGATGTCCCCATAAGGACAGCAGAGGTCACACAGAGACACACAGAGCAGGAAAGAAGTCACGTGGCCAGAGAGTGTGAACAAGAGGGACCACGTGCGTGGCTGGTCGGTTCTTGGGGGTGGGGCCTGTGCAGCCGCCGCGGGGACTCAGAGACCGAAAGTGACCACGCCAGCTGGTCTGAAACTGAAACTGCCTAAGAGCGGGTTGTGGCGGGCGGTCCTACGGTAGACTGCAGCCCTCCCTCCAATCTCTCCCTGAGTGGAGCCCGCCCCTTATCTGTGCGTCCGTCACCCCTTATCCAGGGTGACGGACTTCCCTCTCCCCGGCCCTCAACGCACGGGCACGGCCCAGAGCCAGGCCACAGAGCTCCTCGTTGTCAGTGTGTTCACTGCTGGCTGCTAACTGTCCTGCACCCACCTGGGTTAAAGAAGTGTGTGCCTATCACCGTGTTTTCTACCCAATCCCAGAAGTTTCCCGATTTGCAGTCTCCTGCCCCCCTAGCCCACCACTGGTAGGTTTCACGCGCTACCTTCCACCTCCTCTGATCGCAATGTGCTAAATGAGACGCAAAGCTGCCCCGTCTGGGGCTTTGTGTCAGTCCGCTGAGGCTTTGCTTCCTGGCGACTGTCATCCGTTTGGCTCAAATACACTCGTGGAAATTCTTACAGGTTTGGACATTGCTTCTTTTTTTTCCAGATTGTATTTATTTATTTTTTAGAGAGGGGAAGGGAGGGAGAAAGAGAGGAAGAGAAACATCAATGTGTCGGTGCCTCTCCAGTGCCCCCTACTGGTGACCTGGACTGAAACCCAGTCCTGTGACCTGACTGGGAATTGAACTGGCGACCCTTTGGTTCACAGGCCGGCGCTCAGTCCACTGAGCTGCGCCAGCCAGGGCAGAATGCAGTTTCTGAGTGCTTCTGTGCGAGAGTTTGGACTGTGCACTTTCAGATTCAATTGTTGCAGCGTGACAGGGAACGTTACCTGTTTGTTTCGGCTCCGGGAAAGTATCGACTGATAGAAGTTAAACAACCTCCCCAGGGCGGCAGAGCGCAGTTCTGTCTGGTGCTACGACTCATCCTTGTTCTTTTAGTTCGCCTTCACCAGGTTGTGCTTCATTTCCAGAGGACTTTAGAAGGAAAGAGGCCCAGCGTGCTGGGGGCCTCCCCGAGGTGGCGCAGGGGGCGGGCGCTCTGGGGCAGAGCCGGAGTGCGCGGCGGACTCGCCTGCTTGCTTCCGAGCTCACCATCTGTGCCTCTCTCGTCTTCCCCGTGTTTTCTAAAACGTTACACGGAAATCTTAATACGGGGAAGTGAGTCTCAGAAGGCTTATTTGTATCTTGCTTCTCTAGCAAAAAAACAAGCCGCGTGTTCATCCCCCCACTTTGGAGGACGAAGCTTCCAGGCGTGGGGAGCAAACGCAGGGGGAGGCTGAGGGCCTGGCTCTGCTCGCTCCTGGGCAGGCCCCGCGGGCTCTCGTTTTTCTGCGGCTTTCTCCCCAGCGGCAATCCCTGCACACCACAGCTGGACCCGGAGGGGCAGAAAGTAAGAGGGGCCCCTGGGTCCCAGGAGAGCCATCCCTGGGCCACACGCTGGGCCACATTCACAACAGGAAGCCAGCCCGGAGGACCTCGGGCCAGGCGTTCCCCTTCCTCTTTCCCTGCCACCAAAACATGGGGACAAGAGGAATTTGTCATTCGTGGTGGGGATGATGAGCAGATCAGTGTACCCCACTCTAGAGAGACAGGAAAGGGGACCCTCTGCTGTGTTTCCTCGTCGGGGGGCACCATGTGGTTCCTGTCCGAGGCTGTTGGCTGCCCGCCAGGGCTCCCCCTCCGATCCACCTTCACCGCTGCCTGGCTGGCCGCTGTCCAGGAGGGATCACCCGGACCCGCAGCCACACCTCCGCAGGGCGCCGGCCACCTCCTCCTCCTGCCCCTGAAGACAGAGCGTCAGTATCTAGACAAATGCCAGGGTCTTACCTTTTCATATCGGGTGGCTTCCTGCCACCGGAAGAAAACCTCCCTCAAACGCCACGCCGCCGAGAAGCAGGCTCTGACCACCTGCGTGGTGCACTCTGGCCTTCCCTTCACACGCCGCCCCCCCGACCCCCCAGCAGTGGCTCCCCTCTGTCTGCAGAACTCACAGAGCAAAGAAGGGCCCTGAGCCACGGCCCCGAAGACAGGTATGCAGCCTGGTTTCCCAGTCTGTGGATGTGGCCTTCTGCGCAGGAGGAACCGAACAGAGGCACTGGTCACCCGGGTGGGCCCTGCCCAAATGCCATCCTGTGTGGGTTTAGGGGCACAAGGTGGAGGGGGTTTGACTCGGACACAAAGAGAGAAGCCCCGGGAGACAGAGGCAGCGATGGCAGTGATGTGGCTACCAGCCTGCAGGGTGGGGGAGGGGAACCTTCCCTCGAGACCCCGATGAAGTGGCCCTGCTGGCACTGGCAACGGGGACGTCTGGCCTCCTGTGCTGAAGCCGCATGGTCTGTCCAGGCAGAGACACTCGGCAGAGCGGCAGAGTCCAGCCTCAGGGAGAGGAGGGCCACTGGGGTGGGTGGAGGGGCAGAGCTGAGCATCGGGTGGCAGAACTGCCCTGGAGAGGACACAGTGGCGGCGGTAAAGGCCCCTCCCCACATGGAGCCTGTTGGGGGAGGGAGCCGAGAGCAGTCCTCACAGGCAGGTTGTGGTGGCCCCACCCTGGGGTTTGGGTCCCACTCTGCAGGCTCAGGACATTGGTGCATGGTTTTCGGGGGCTGTGGACTGGAGGGGCACTCCAGATAAACAAGTGGAGCCACGGCTGCTCAGAGGATGCTCATGGGGGCAGACCGTGGGGCCTACAGGGCTGGAGGAGGGGTAGTCCTGGGGGAGGGGGCAGACGACAGGGCCTGTCGGGCCAGAGGCACTCAGCAGCGTGCTCCCCGTGGAGTAGGCAAGGTGCCCAGGGAAGCTCCTGACAGCAGGGGACTGGATGATAAACGTCAGGTGTGGGAGGCAGAGACCAGGCAGCTGTGATGGAAGCCGGGGGCTCTGGCCTTTAAAGACTAAGCCACACAGCAGGAGACAGCAGAGGCGGTGGGGGAAGGCATGGGTGGTGAGGGCGGCGGGCCGGCTCTGGGGAGGGATGGGTTTCAGGAGGAAGGGGGCCCCTGTGTTCAAGGCCGCTGAGAGCTCTGGCGGGATGGGGGTGCACGAGCTCCTTTTCTGCAGCCCGAGGAAGCCCCGGGCAGCCTTGAGGAAGTACGCGCTTCGTGGCAGGGACAGAGTTGACCAGGTGCCAGACAGGGGGCTGCTGATGAGAAGCAGGGAGAATTCCTGGAACCCCCCTGACCCGAAGCTTGGCAGGGCACCCGCATGTCAGCTCTTCCTGAGAGTGACTCATTACAGTGTCTCTCGGAGCTGTGCCAGCCCCTCGTGAGACCCACGTAACCAGCCTCGAGTTCCTTCCTTCCCAGCAGCCCAGTTGTCCCTGGGCCCCCAGTGCAGGCCTTCCTTCTAGAGCCGTGAGGGGGTCCCGCTGTGTGAGACACCCTGAACAACCCAGCCAGGAGCGGGCTGGGCTCCAACACTCGCCAAACACGGGGAGAGCCCAGCAATCAGAATGCAAGCGCCCAATGCAGCCGTGGGCCGAAGACCTGGACACACACCTCAGGAGGGAAGGCGACAGAGGTGCTCACATCCGGTGTCATCAAGGAGACGCAGATTGAAACAAGGTGACGCCACAGCACCTCTCTCGTAGCAACCGGATTCCAGACGGCTGACAGCAGCGGTGCCGGCCAGGACACGGCTGGGGGGACTGAGGCCCGGTGCGGCCGCCTTGGGAGCCAGTCTGGCAGGTTCTCACGAAACTAGATGTCCTCTCACCGCAGGGCCCAGCCATCACGCTCCTTGGGGTTTATACAGGTGAGTTGAGAGCTGTGTCCACACAACTTACGTGGACATCCGTGTGCACACGGATGTTCATGGCAGCTTTGCTCCTAACCGCTGAAACACGGAAGCCACCCAGGCACCCTTCGGCAGGTGAGCGGATGACCAGACTGTGGGCCTGCCAGACAAGGGGATACATTATTCAGCACTAAAAAGAACTACGCTGTTGGGGCCTTGAAAAGAGACAGAGGGACTTCAAACGCATGTGGCTGAGTGGCAGGAGCCAGTCTGCAAAGGTCACAGGCCTTACGATCCCAACTCTGTGGCATCCTGGAAAGAGCAAAGCCATGGAGACGGTGGAAAGGCCAGCGGTTGCTGGAGTTAGGGGGGCGAGGGGAGAGTGGGAGGACTTTTGGGGAGTGGAGCTGTTCTGTACCTCAGATGCTGTCATGGTGGGGACAGGTCGTTACACCTCTGTCCAAACCCATTGACCGGCCAACACCAAGAGTGACCCTAATGTGCCCTACAGACCCTGGGTGATCCGTAGGTGTAGGTTCATCGACAGTGACAAATGTACCATCTGTCAGGATTTGCTAGTGGGGGCCTGTGCCTGTGGGGCCCACCTCGTATGAGAAAACTCTGTGCCTTCCCCTCAATTTTCCTTTGACGCTGAAACTGCTGGAGAAAATAAACTCTATACATTAAAAAAAAAGGATGCCCCCAAGGCTGTCAGGACAGCTGAGGGTCCCCACACCCATGTGGGCTGCCTTGGAGACGCCGGCTCGCAGGTGCCCACCACACACTGCCTGGAAGGCGGAGCCCGGCACTGCGGGGCCTGCCTGGGGACTCACCTGAGGCCCTTAAGCCTCAGGTCAATGGCAGGCAGAGTGCCTGGCTTCCTCCCGGTTTGCCAAACACTGCACAGGTTGCGTGGTGTTGATGTGATCTCCTACGAATCCATTTGCTGGTCCTTAACCAGCTGCACATCCAGCCCTGCCTCGCATTCTCCCACGGGACTCCCCTGGGCCTGAACATCCTCTCAAACGCCTTCTGAGGGGACGTCCCCAAACACAGCCAGCCTGGAACAGTGCTCACTGGTGTTTTCCTTCGATGGCACGTGATTGAACTTTCAAAACCACGGAAGCAACGCCCTCTGGGGAGGTACCAGTGTGAGCCCCACCCCCGAGCACAGAAATATGGGAGCTGTCAATGCTGAAACCCAGGCACCCCTCCCTGAAGCCAAATCCTCTGCCCCCAGCGACACTCCAGGGTCTCTTTGGGCACATTGACACCAAGCAAGACTGGGACTGTTCCTGAGAAAATGACCCTCTGCGCACCCGTTCACACTTCCGACCCCCGCCCGGGGAATGTACTCCCATACTCCTCCCAGGCAGGGTCCCAGCCCCTGGTGCCTGCAGCCTTTACTGGAACAGAAAACAGGCAAAACTCACAGGAACACCCTGAGCGGTTGGGGATCCACCCCTGGCCTAGCATGGCCCTTTCGGTGCCCCTTCTCCTCACTGAGACCGGCCCCTACAGCATGGGAGGCCCAAAGAACAAGGCAGGAAGGGGGAGCTGGAGACGCTTTGCCCAAACCAGCCTCCGGAGACTTGCCTGCCCGGGGCGAGGTTGGTTCTGACCACCCCGCCTCTTCCGGCTGAAGGACGCCCAGCCGCTCTTGGCGGGGTTCCCGACCCCCCCGGGGCCCCCAGCGCACGTGTTGCCCGTCCCAACTACGTAAAATGACGTTTGCTCCGCGAGCCCACCTGGCCTGCTGCATCCTCAGCCTGTCGTCTGCACGCAGACCCTTTAAAGTCAGGCCGTTCTTTTCTGAGGTCTCAGGGGACGGGCGTTTCTTCACCTGAGTTTTAGCGCTGGTTCCACAGCCCGACCTCCCCACATGCACGTCCACTTTCTCGTTCTGCAAACCTCCCACCTGGCCTGCACACAGTGATCTGCCAGGTTCTGCCGAGAGCCATCTGGAAAAATCTTAGCTCTCAGGCTTTAAAAGGAATGGTGTTCTGCCAGCTGAGACGCTGTGGTTATGACACTGTTGGGTGCCATCTCCTTTCTGGCAGAGAAGGTTGCTGAAGACCGTGGGAAGCCTACCAAGTAGACGAGTATGGGGGCGAAAAATAAGGTAGAGACCGGGGGTTCGGGAGAACCAAGGGCCCGCAGAGGTGCGGGGGCAGGTCCCGGTGGTGCCAAGTACAAAGCCTGGCCTGGCCTTCTGGGCCACACACCCTGGCTCCCCATCCAGGGCCTCGGCTCGGGTGTCCCCCTGGGGAAGGAAGAGCGTCCTCGGGAGGGCTCTGGGCCCAGCCTGGGCTCATGCAGGACAAAGCCTAGTTAGGCACAAAAGCTGAGGGAGAGTGTGGGGGTGGGGTGGGGGCGGATTTGCAGGGTGAAGAGCTGCCAGCTCCTTGGTTGACTTTTGCTGGGAGGGGGGTTGGGCGGGAGGGCGTGTGAGCTGGATGGGGGGCCACCCCTTGTGACCAAACTTTACAACTGGGGGGGGGTGTCCAAAACTCATGAGGGCCCGGGCTCCTGCCTCGAGGTCAGTGTGCAGCTTGGGGCCCCTCATTAAGAAGGGGCTGCATTCCCACCAGCCCTCAGGGGGCCAGTGGACCCCACAGCAGAGAACCAGGGAGACCCCACAGCCTCCCTGAGCTGCGCGGCCTGTCCTGAGAACCCTGGGCTGCCAGGGTGAATGGGGGCGTGTGTGAGCCTCTCCTGAAAACACACTTGCCGCCCCTCCCCCAAACGAACAGAAGCTGACACCTGGCCCTCCCTGGCCTTCTCTGTATTGACTGGAACACCCGATCCAGAGCACGATTCCATCAGCGGCCACCTCACCTGACCGGAGGTGGGTGACCGGGACAGATGAGAGGTCACCCCACCCGCTGCAGGAGGTCGGGTGGCCGGGCAGCCGCCCGTGTGATGAGGCCCACTTGTTCTGAAACAGAAGGGGCGATTCAGGGGAGGTGCCGGCCTGCCTGGAGGCCCGGACGGTGCTGAGTTACCGGAGTGGCTCTCTGCCTCGGCACCCGCACCCGTGCCAGCCCTTCGCAGGCCGGCTTCCGTGTCCCTTTCTCGGCACCAGTTGGCAGGTGGCGAAGCAAAGGCTCCGAGAGGTGAAGCCGTCCATCTGGGCACATGGTCCAAGGCACACGGTTCAGGGCACACGGTTTCCTGTAAGCGGACTCCAGGCAGAATCCAGCTGTCGGACCCAGAGCCCGCGCTTCTGCTCCGTTTCAGCTGCACTTGAACCACCTCTTCCCATTGTCCTGGTGCACAGCCTGGGCGACCCTTCCGTTCAGTCCTTTCCAGAGGCACTGCCCCTGAGGGACCCAGCCTGGCTTCCCAGGCCCGCCCTCCAGCGCACGGCTGTGCCCACCCCCTCCCCTTCTTGGCCCTGCCGCCAGGTCTCCGCCCCTCCCCAGCACACTGCTGTCCTCCCCTGGAACTCCTGACTTCGTCCCAGGCCCCGTGACAACGCCAGCTAAGTGACCTGCCCCCTCCGTGCTTGGCACAGCAAGACACAGGCGGGAACCACACAGGTGGTCGAAGTCAACAATGAGCACTGGGATGCTGTTAGGACTGGAGTTCAAGTTCCACACAGTGAAGTCGCCCGGGAAAGGGCCTCACCGGGCCTCCCGGGGCCCGCTCTGCAGGTGCTGCTGGTGGTGTGCGCCCGGCTGGGTCACGTGGGTCACTGGGCGCAGGTGGGTGGCTACCTGTAGGCACCGTTTACGTGCTAGGTATCTGCGCACTGGCTGCCTCGACTGTTCGAACAGCAGGGATCTGATACACACCATTTCATAAGCAAGTCGATGCCTAGGACGTCAATGATGTCATCACACATCATCTTCTTGGTGGAAAGTGATGCTGGGGTGAAGGCCCACAGCTGGGGTGAGGGTGCTGACCGATGGGGTGTGTCCCCCAAACTGCAGTCCCTAGGCGTCAGTTCTGGGGGTACGGGGGCCCCTCTCTTGCGGGTCTGGGGTCCTCGCTGAGCTCTGGGCCCTGCTGCCTGGCCCAGCACTGAAGGCATTTAAGTTGTAACTGACCCAATACAGACCCGCAGCAAAGTTTTGTTAACTCGTCTCCCGGGGCAACTAAGCCCTGTGGGTCTATTCAGCAGCCCAGGGCCACCTACCGGCAGAGGAAAAGGGACACCTGGAACTGGGGGCCTCGCCGTGCCCCTGTGTCCGGCATGGTGCACGCCCGCACACATGTGCACACTGGTTCACACTCACACACAGCTGGGTCTTCGTGAGGAACAACATTGAGAGTGCGTGTGTGAGCCGCTGGGGAGACGCCCGTGATACTGCTGTGTGGGGTGTGTGCACGTTCCATTGCCCGGGGTCAGCTCTATGCCCTCTGGTCTGTCTGGGACTGGCCTGGGGAGGTGGGGGTGGACACCTGCAAATAGCAGGCGGACCCTCGGGTCCCTCGGGTCCCACCGAGGGCTCAGGTTCCCACACAGGTACTTCCAGCTCCGGCAGGAGACCAGGTCACTACCGGGTGCGGCTCCTCGTGGGATCCGATGCCATCCTGGCCAGCTCACGATGCACTGTCCCCAAGGGGCCTCAGGACACCTGAGAGGCCGCTTCTGTGTTCAGCGGACACAGCCAAATGCACCTTCTCGGGGCTCTTTGTCCTTTCTTTGTCCCTTCTTCAAACACCTGGGGTTGCTTGTAACCCCAGAGCTGTTTCTGAAACTCTCCCTGGGTAGGGCCGAGGGTGAGGGGCGAGGGCGCAGCCACAAGGGACAGTGAGGGCCTCAGTCAAACGTCCCCAGCGGATGGGGGAGGGGAGGCCAACATTAACCTCTAGATCATCCTGGAGAATCCAAAACGAACAGAGAGCCTCTTACCTGTGGTTCCGCCTCTATGCAAAGTCTTGGGCATGCAGTTCGGGTCCCCGATGTACGAGAAAGCCGAGTGTTTGAACAAGAAAGCCTTCCTCGCCCCAGGACACGTGCTGTGTGGGTGTGGGCACTGTGGCGGGGCCGCCCTCCCTGTACTGAGTGAAAACCGTCATGTTGCCCTCGGGCCATAAACATGGGCCCCACAGGCGCCATCCCATTGGTGATGCACGAATGCATGGGGGAGGGGAGTGATTGAGGGAAGTCACCCGGCTGGTGGCCTCTGGCTCGCGGCTGCTTGTCCTCTCATGTGGGCAAGACAGGGCCCCACCCACAGGCCAAAGGCTGTGCCCAGAACCCGTCTCATCATCCGGCTCTGTTTCTTCCTCACGGGGTACAAGGGAGCCTGGTGTTGGGGCCGCCCAAACCACTGGAGGGGACTTCCTTCCACCTGCACCCCAGGTTCCAACCTCACCTCTGCCTCCAAACCACGTTCAACCAACATCTCTCATCAGTCCACCCTGCTCCCCTCGGCCCCCTCTCTGCCTGCCTTCCAAGGACCACCTTCCCTGCCCCTGCCTGCCTCTCCGACGCCCAGCTGTCCTCCGCGAAGCCTGCACGGCCCCAGCAGACCCGCTCCCCACTGCTGCCTTCCCACGGTGCATAGCCCGTCCTCCTTACAAATGGCCACTCACGCACATCTCTTTCCTTCGCAAAACGGTGTTCTCCTGGGGCAGACGGGTGCCCTCGATCCTCCTGCGGCCGGTGCCTGCTCCCGGCAGGAGGTGAGACTTCTGTTGGTTTTAGTTGAACAGTCAGGTTCCCGAATGAGAACACCCCCCACAGCTGCCCGTGGAGGGGGAAGGGGCCCCCCTGAGCCCAGAGACAGAGGCCGTGGTGGGGGCGGGGTGCACAGCGGCACAGAGCCCCGTGTCTGCGGGTGACTTTGGTCCCAAGGGCAACGATTCCTCTATTTCATCGTCTGTACATTTAATTTAAAAAATCTTATCTTATATTTCTGTGGTAATGGAAAAATCCGTCTCCGTTTTTTTTTTCTTCACAGAAAAAGAACCCTAAGAATCTTACAGCATCTTTAAGCAGCTCACACCCCCAGCCCTCGCCCTGGTCCAGCGTCCCAGCCAGGATGAGCCACAGGCCTGTCCCTGGTGTGGCCCTTGACGTGGCCAGGCCTGCCTCTGGCAATGGCCCCCAGGAAGCCCAGCTGTCCAGGAGGGTGAGGGCAGGCAGAGCGTGACTCCGGCTGTGCCAGAGGGGCAGAGACCCGAGGCAGTTCCCCGCCAGGCCACCAGGGGCAGGAGACCAGGCACATCCCGGAGACTCAGCCTGGGAGCTCGGGGTGGCCACTGCGCCTGCGTTCTCAGATTGCCGCACCGCCCGCTGAGATCCCGACACGGAGTGGGCGGAGTGGGAGTAGCCGGTGTTCCCGCCTCCCCGGGGCCAGGTCTTTCCTCATGACCAGCTCCAAGCACCCATGCGGAAAGAGGATGTGCTCTCCTCAAGGGCACCTCTAAAGAGCCTGGAGACGTCCCTCGCTGTCCCGGAAACAAAGAGATGCCTTGTCCACTAGTCGCCTGCAAACCGGCCAACCCCACGCCAAGCCCCTCTCCACCACCCGATGCTCACAGTGCTGTTTGTAGATGTTTCGGGGCAGGAGGCTGGGGGTCCGGGGGGTTGTGCATCTCGCCGCAGACTGTAGAGTCGGTGAAAGGGACACGCGTGTGTGTTCTTGTACCCAGCTCGTTTTTCCTGGCTCCTGCAAAACAGGAGCTCAGAGTCCCCGTGAGGAGACAGACCGTTGACTTCTGTGTCTGAAAACACCCAAAATACCTCCCACGAGGGCCCCCATTCCACTCTGTTGGTTCTGCCCGGGCGGGAGCAGCTGTCTGCGTCCCAGAAACAGGACTTCAGATTAGATTATCTGAATGAGGCTGGCAGCTGTTCGTGTGGGAGAGGTGAAGGGCCGGCGCCATCGACTCCTTGATGGAGAAGAGGTCTCGAGAGAAGGTCTGCCCTGCTCGCCTGGGTGCCCGGGCTGCACCCAGCAGGACAGATGGCTTCATTCTCTTAAGGAGGGGCCCTGGGGACAGAGGCCACATCTTCCCTGGCCACCTACTGCTGGCTGACCATTTATAGAAGCATTTGTTCAGTTGAGCTCCTGCGTGTGGCGAGTGATAGCTTTCAGGGAATATTATTTAGGCAGAGAGAGAGCTTTTTGTGCACATTTTCTGGAAATGGCTCATGAGCCACAGCAAAGCATTAGCACAGGGGACCCCAAGACTCAGCAAGGAACCCTCAGGAGCCTGTCTCCCTAAAGGTGTTTGCAGGTAGGCTTCACAGTGAGCCCTGTGACGTTAGCCTCACACGTTGACTTGCTGGAGCCTCGGCGCCCAGACACATGGGCAAAGGCGACTCTGGGTGTTTCTGTCAAGTGTTTTGGAAGGAGAGTCCAAGTGAAGTCTGTGGACTTCAGAGAAGCAGACTGTCCTCCTGGGGTGGTGGGCCGTGCACAATCAGGCGACGGCCTGCAGAGAACGGAAGGCTGGCCCGGGAGGAGGAGGGCGGCGCTGCCCTCGGACCCCCGAGGCTCTGTCTGCAGCAGCAGCCGGCTCCCCAGCCCACGGCCTTCGGACTCCGACCGCGGCTCTCTCCTGAGTCCCCACTCAGCCCGCCGGCTCCCCACTGGATTTCAGAGTCCACATCCCCCAAGCCCACCCCTTCGAATCAGCCTTTGTCTTTATGTATTTACATCCTGTAGGCCTGGTTCTCAGGAGACTCCTGACTAATACAAGTCCCCATTTGGAAAAGGTGGGGTGTGGGGGGTAAACACACAAAAGCGGATATTTTATGCCCCAGAAAACAAGCCTTTGGTTTGAAAGATGACTTGATTTTACACTTCAGCCTCAGCGTTTTCCACACTCCCAGTAACTAAGAGCGTGCTTCAGCTGCAGAGGTCACCACTCGGTTCCGCCTTCGGAGTGTCCTTCCGTGTCCCCACTCCGCCACCCTCACCGAAGCACCACTGCCTGGCGCCTCCTCACATCCCCACTCTGGTTGTCACCTACTGGTTCCCTCCCCTTCGATTCTTCCTCCACGGGACAGTCCGGTTCTGCCTACAGTCTAATCTCGCCCTCCCTGAGCCTGGACAGACAGCTCGTGGGGCCATGCGAGGAGGGGGAGATGTAACTCAGCTTCGGCTCCGCTTCCCTCCGAAGCTGCTAAGAAGCCAGCAGAGACCTCAGGCCCCTTGGTCCTCCCCCCGGTTGGCACCCACAACTGAGGAGTCCCACCCTGAGCCCCACCGCATGTCTCTGCCCCTTGCTCACCAGGTTGCAAACATCCAAGTCTGAGTTTTCCAGGAGCTACCAGACTGCTTCTGACCTCGAGGACGCACCTCCTTTGCCCGCTGTGTGGCCCGCTGTCCTTGTCTCTCCGCCACAGCCCCTGCACGAGGCTGACCGCTTCCTCGAGGAAGGGCAGGCAAGGAGCCCAGGACAGGCCCGAACATTCCTTGTATCGCCTCACAGCACCCTGTACTTTTTCTTCATCGCTCTTATGATTTTTTTATTATTTGGTTCTTTGTGCTATTTACCTGCTGTATGCCGACTAGAGAGGAGCCCAAAGGTCCTGGGACCATTTCTGGGCTCACCACGCCCACCTTCCCAGGCCCGGCGGGACCCCTGCCCTGCGACGAATGCTCGAAAATTAGGTGCTGACTCTCATGAGACCTCATAAGCCTCCAGCTCTCCAGGGACCTGAGCACCAACACAGCTCCATAAATCAGAATCTTCCACTAAATTTTGCTGCCTACATTTTCTCATTAAAACCTGAAAGTTAATTTTCACTGGCAAGAGAAGGGGCGATGATTCCTGGGTTTGCTAGAAGGTGGGAAGCGCCTGCCATTCTTCGCAGGCCACCGGAATGACGCACGTGGGGAATTCTCCACCTCCATGGGTCATGACGGAACTGGGGTCTCTCCCACCAGGCAGGCTGGAAACGCAGGGGCTCGTGTCACCTGGGCCCCCCATGGCCAGGGGTGCTCCCTGACTTTTCCCTGGGAGCTGGGATGGACAACAAGGATGACGTGAGAACCCTGACCATGGCAGTGGCTGTAAACTTGGGGTCCCACATCAGCAGGGGTCAGGTGCTCTCAGTGACCTCAGGACTAGCCACTCTGGCAGTGCCAACCACAGCGCCGGGTGCTCTGGAGGGGCACCCAACTGTGGTCCAAGGCCTGGGCCGAAGAGGAGGTTTGGGGGACTCTGACCCCGCAGAGCCCCTTTCCAGCCGGAGCAGCCACGTCCCTCTCTGGTGGGATGCATTGTGCTGTGTCTGAGGGCTCCCAAAGCCATGGCACCGACAGGCCAAGGCCTCCACACTCACGTGCCCAGAGGAGGCCGTCTCCAAAAGCACAGATTCACGCACCCCGCTGCCTGCTCAATGACTCTGCATTGGACACTCAGTAGGATTCATTCCCCCAGACCCCCGACGGACACCCCCAAATGCTCAGGCCGCACAGTCTAATATCACAGCGAAGCTGACCTCGCCTCTCCCCAGTTTCCACTCCCTCCAGCCCCCTCTCGCCCCAGGGACCTGGCTTTCATCCTGCCAGCTTCTCAGGCCACGGACCTCAGAGCCGTCTCTGAGGGTGAGGCTCCCTGCCACTGTCACGGGGTCTTTCGGGGCGTCTTGTTGGCTCTCCCGTCGGGGCAGGCAGGTGCGCCACAGCTGAACACAGCTGGACACAGCAGCCAAGCCGGGTCTGCACGGGCTGTTTGGTGCAGAACAATGTTCATCTAGAGAATTACGTGTAGAGCATTTCTTTGGCATAGAAAAACTCAGGGAAAATAACTTTAAATTAAACATCTGTTTGAAGGCACCGGAGGCGGCTGGGACGATGGGTGGTTCCAGAGGGAAGGCCCAGCTCGGCGACGGAGCCAAGCATCCCGGATGGCGCCCGTGCGCGAAACCTCTGCTGAGTGGACACCCGCCGGCTGAGACGCTGACCAGGGCCATTTCCAGCCCCGCAGGGCCTGGCGCGTGCCGGGCGCCCCAAGCTGTCAAGAGAAGATGCACGCGTTCCAGGAGACACGTGGTTGTCAAGGCAGGACCCAGGAAGGGCTGTCACCGGGGAACGAGCGCAAACCAGAAACAGACCAGCCTCTCCTCAGCCCCTCCAAACACAGGGAGGAGGGTGCGAGAGAGAGAGCAGAGGCTTACACCTTAAACGTCAAACCGCAGAACTTCGAACCAGGCCAGGGGATGTCCCCACACTCCAGGGAGAAGAGAAAGGGGACAGATGAGAACCCAGGGAGGGGCCGTCTTTCTTGGGGAGGCGCCTGCTGCTGGGAGGGCGAGCCCTTAAAAGGCAGGAGGAAAACAGTGAAGACGCCGAGCCACTCAGCGGCACCTTCCGTAGTAGCGTCGTCAGTGTGTCGGGGAGAAAAAACGACGGTCCACAGCCCTCCTCCCACTAGAGGTCCTGCGAACCACGCCCGGCTTCCGCTGTCCCAGGGCCTAAGGAAGGGCAAGGGTGCAAGGAAAACCAAGAGAAAAACAGACAATAGAAGCAAACCTACCGCGGCTTCCAGAGGCTGAGGTTTCAGACTCGCACCTGAAAGGAACGGTGATTAATATCTCCGAGAACGTTTGAGAACAAGACATAGAATTTTGGCAGCAAACTCGAAACTATAAAGGTAAATCATAAGGCCATTAGAGAACTTGGAAATAAACACCCACAGGCGAAGCACCGAGGCGGACAGTGAAATGGGAGGCGGGCAGATGGTCTGAAAACGCTCCTTGCAGACGAAGATTTCCAAATTGGCCCTTTAAACTCAAAAAGATGATCAGCCTCATCCATCACCAAGGGAATGGAAACTGAAGTCCCAAGAGGAAGGCGCCACAGTCTGACCAGAGTAGCTAAAATTGAAAAACAAAACCCCCCAAACTCTAACAATACCAGGTGGGGAGGGGCTGAAACCCCCACACCCTGACGGCGAGAGCAGAAACAGTCCACCCACTCAGGAGACCGCCTGGTGGTAGCGGCCGAGCTTGGCTGACCGCATCCCCGAGGGCCTGGGCATTCCATCCCGAGGCACACGGAGCCCCGGCACACACTTGGGGCACCGTGGCAGCCGCCGGGGGCACCCCCGGCCCAGCGCAGCAGCGGCGCCATGGGAGAGCTTGGTGGTACGGAGGCCGCAGCACCAGAGCAGGTGTGCGCCTGTCAGTGCAGCCCCGGACAATTCTGTCCTGACGCTGAGCGAGGATTCTGCTTCCAGCGCACGGATCTGGGACCGGGCACGCCTGCTCTGCGTGTGGCTCTGGAACTCGGGAAGTGGGTGCAGGGGTGGGCGCCGGGACACCCTGCCGGGGAGACTCGGAGTCCGGCAGTCGATGCCCGCTCGTGTTCTGGCCCCGACAGCCCCTCCAGCCCCGTGCATAAGTCTGCGCACGCCAATTTACAACAACGAGAGCTATCTCCCAATGTTGCCAAATGTCTTCTGGGTGCGGAGGCAAAATTGCTCCCCGTTGAGAACCAATGAACTAGAGGAGTGAGCATTTTGCACCGTAGAATGTTTTAAAAGATGTGGAGACGGGTTCACCCAATAACACGGAATCACCAAGATGAAATGTTCCCCCTTAGGTGCTTACTTAAACAAAAAAAAATATTCACCTCCGCCGTCAGCAAACAACCCTGAGGACTAAGCACTGCGCTGCTCCCGGCCGACGGCAGGTGCCTGCCTCGCAGTCTAGCAGAGAGCCAGACGAGGCGGACCCGTAATTGGCAAATCAATTACAGGTAAAATAAATGGTGTGTCCCTCCCGTCCTGGCGGCCACGCTGCCGGCTGCAGGGACTTACCCTTTTTCTCCGCAATCTTGTTTGCGTGATGAATGTGCTTCGGCAAACCTCCCGCCCACCATCACCCCTCTCTATCTGAATTATCATAAATTTCAAATTAGTGGCGATACGCCAATAAGTCTTTCGCTCACTTCCCGTTTCCCAGAAAAACCAGCTGGACAGGGCCTCCTCGCACCTGGGAGCTCATGGTGCACCCAGCGTGGCCTCCGAGGGTCCCCTCCCCGTGGCCCCCGGGCGGGGGAGGGAGGCAGCTCCCCAGCCTGCTCTGTCAAGTTTGAAGCCACAGAGGTTCCGGGGGTCCGGCATTTCGAGCCGGGGCTGACATTTCTGCCCTCCCTGTGGTTCCTTAACACGCGGCGGTGTGTCCTGCTTCAGAAAACAATTTCCAAAGAAGTTGGATGGCTCGTGTATCAGGGAAGGGTGTGGAAGGGCAGGGAAGGAGTGATGTTGTTCCGACAAAACCCATTTCAGAGGGAAAAGGGTAATTTTGTGGTGTGCCCTTACGAAGAGAGAGAGAACACTAAGCCCACGACTCTGAAGAGCTGCCTCGGATTCCATCCCAGGTGGAACCAGGGTCACCGAGACAGACAGGCCTCCACCCGCCCCCCTGCCCGAGCCTGGGGCCAGAAACAATGGCCTCCGAGAGAGGGGAGGCTTGGAGCCCGCTGCCCCCCTCACTGCCATTCGTCCCCTCCTGCTGCCTCTACCCCCCCCCACTGCCATCCCCCCTCCTGCCACGACCGGCTTTCTGCTGTGACCATTGCGGGGCCCTCCCCCCGGGTCTCCACGCCAACTTTCTCCAGAGCAGGTGGATCTAAAAGCCTCAAACAGCCGCAGAGACAAAAATCGATGCTGTTGTCAAACACGGAAAATGCCAACATGTCAGAAGGCTCGGTGCGCACACGCAGCGTTTTCTTGTCATGCCTGGTCACCTCTCATGAAATGTCCTTGGGTGGCCCTTCACCAGAAGGAACTGACGAGCAAGTGCAAACAATCAGACCATGAGGGAGAAAAGAACATTCCGAACTCCCACACGCCTCCCTTCTCAGGCGGGTCCTGCCTGGGACCCGGTCCCCAGGAGGCACCGTGGGAGGTGACGGTCGTCTCCCGCTGGCACCGAGGCAAACGGAGCTTCATTGGGCCAGGCCCTGTGAAAACAGAAGAAAGGAAAATGCTGTCCTTCCTCGGGTTGGCCCACGGCAGGTTACCCGTGTGGGGAGGCGCGCACCCCAGTCTCTAAGAGGTGATGAGGGGACCTGCGCTCTAGAAGTCCTGACGCCCCGAGTCCTGAGAGGGCCGTCGGTGGAGGCCGCCTTCCCCGAGGACAGCAGAATGGGGAGGGACTCAGAACTGGGCTGATGGACGGGGTGGGGGAGGCCGCTGCAGGAGCGGCAAGCCTGGTCCTCCGTGCGTCTTCGATGTCACAGTGAACAGCAGTGCTCGCCCTGTTCGAAGTGGGTCCCCTGCAGCCCGGGGACAGCCGTCAGTCACACAGCGCTGAGCGCAGGACTGAGGACAGGAAGGGAGAATCCCTCGTGAGCGGAGATCAAAGGTGCAGAAGGCCCGGCTTCACCGGTCCCGTGGTGGGAGGGGGGATTTTCAGGCACCAATCCAGCTGACCAGGATGCCCAGGCCTGCTGGGCCCAGCCAGGCAGGCCCTCGGGCCAAAGTTTGCTGAATAAGCTGGTTTTAATGAATAGGCAGGTTCGCCCAAATGAGCAAACATCGTTCAGCTAGTAGGTTCCCAGAATGTCGAGGAAGCTAACGGTTCGGTGACTGACTCATGACAGCCTCCTCTTCCTGCGTGGGGATTGCTGGGGACAAACGCCCTGCTGAGGCACAGGTCTTGCTGAGGCACTGAGAGTGACATCATAAGGCCACTGGCATCTCAGGTCTCCACAGTTTTCAGCAGCGTGATGGGTTCACTCTTGTCCTGTTTCGTCACTGAAGAAAGTAAAGCACAGGGATGTTCAATTCAGTCACTTGCCCAAAGCCACACAGCCAGAAAGTGGCAGAGCCGGGATTCGAACCGGGCTCTCGGGCTCCAGCGACCATACTCCAGGGATCCCCACTACATTCTGCCATTTGCCAAATCAAGCCAGAGCACTATACGGAAGGAACACAAGCCAGAGAAATCTACGGAGAAGGGGGGGCTTTCCAGGAAGCCCACAGTTTGAGTAGGAACGAGAGCTAACACTCAGCAAGTCAGGGGGTGGGGTCTCTCCTTTTCACACCTGTGCCAGACACCCCTGCCCGCTGGTGACAGGAGAAAGGACAGTCCCAGCCCCCTGCCGTGTGGTTCAGTCACCTGGCGGTGAAACACTGGGGCACTCAGACAAGTAAGCGGTGCCGGCATTTTGGCGCCGTGGCTGGCACCACCCGGAGCAACGCCGCGGCCAGAGACAGTGCGGCCTCGGCCGAAGCTGGGTCCGAGGCCCGCCTCCTGCTCCTCAGCCTCCTGCCCCGCAGAGGATCCGGGCTCTGATGCAGGAACAGATGCCCCGGTAAGAAAGCAGGTGGCGGGAATTCAGAGTTGGGGGCAGAGTCTGTGGGGGGCAGCGGGGGAGGGGGGGCCAATAACTGGTTTCTTCAGAGAAGACAGTTCTGATCGGCAAGTAGAAGAGAATAGTCCTGGGTGGGGACAGGAGTTCGGGTCTGCCCAAAGGGGCAGCAGGAGCCACAGAAGATTCCAGAACAAGAAGGGTGCTCTGCAGGGAAGATGGAGACAGCATCAGAGGAACGGGGAAGCCAGTGAGTTTGGACCACCCCCCCCGCCCCGGTCTGCGATGGAGGAAATAAAATTTTAGTTCGAACCCACGGGGTTGGTGGTCCAGCCTTCCATCCGCTCTGCTCTGGCTTCCGTGCGCCCCTTAACACGTGACCTCCACATGACCCCCCGGAGGAAGGACCTGCTGAGCCAAGGCCTTCCCTGCCCAGTCACACTGTCCAGGTGGCATGAGGGAGGTGGCCTCTCCGTGGGTGTGATCGACCCTGCTCCACACTCCAAGTCCTCAGACGTGCAAGGGCGACCCGGCTTGTTTCTGGGTGCGGGAGGGGAAGGGCAGCTGCCGTGTTAAATAAGCCAGTGGCGGGAGAGCGAAGGTGGCTGTCCTCAGGGGCCTGGCCCTCCGACACCCGGCACCTGGCCGCTGACAGCTGTGGGGGGACGCAGAGGAGGGTCTTGCCACAGGCTGCCCCACACCCCGGCCCCAGCTGGGCCTGGCCCTTCCTGGAGCCGTGGGCCAAACCCTGTGCCCCACCCCCCCGATTCTTACATTGAAATCCTGACCCCCAGGACTTCAGGATGGGCCTGGATTTGGAGATAAGGCCGTTATAGAGCCCACCAAGTTCACGTGAGGTCACTAGGGTGGCCCTAGTCCAGTCTGACTGGGGTCCATATGAGAAGAGGAGGTGAGGACACGGACACACACAGAGAGACGGCCACTTGAGGACACAGGGAGAAGAAGGCCGTACACGCACCAAGGACAGAGGCCTCAAGGGGTCCAGCCCTGCGCACCCCTGGGCTCTCATCAGGAGATATGGCCTTCTGTCGTTGAAGTCACCCGGACTCTGAGACACATCACGGCCACCCGGGCACCAGTACAGCTGGTGTGCATGTCGGCCCACAGTGCAAGGCAGAGACCAGGGGTCGGCCACACAGCTGGTGACAAGTTGGCCGCTGACAGACAGCCAGCCAGCACCCACAAAGCCCCGTCCCCTCCCACGTCCGGTAAGAGGGCGAACACGTGAGACTGAGCACCAGACTCGGGTCCCGTCGGCTTCCACGCAAAGGTTCCACGGTGCCGTCTGCGTGTCGCTGCACATGCCGGAGGTACCTCCTTACCCCGTCTCCTCCCGGGGGGCCTCATGGGCCTCCGCTAACCTCACCCAGTGCCCGGGGGGGGGGCCTTCCTGGGGTCTGAGTGCCTGCTTGTCCCTGGAGAGCCAGAAGGCAGCCCAGAAACTGCTCAGGAGGAGGAACACCCCAGAGGAGGGCCGCCTCCCCTAATTCCGGTCTGACTGTCCCCCTAGTAAATCGACAGCTCCGTCATGTCTGGGATGGAGGCGTTCCTAGGCAGTGCGGCATTTCGTTTGGGGGGACTGGCTCCCCATGCTCTGCTCTCACCCGGTGACACAGATGTCCCTGCCAGGGTGCACCTGCACACCAGAACCACCAGCAGCAGCCCCCGCCCCGCCCCGCCCCACCTCTCGGCTGCTAGAGAAGAGGTTGCTTCATGCAGCCTAGAGAATCCATCTTGGCCCTGTGTTCTGACCCCATCTGCACCCTCTTCCCAGGCCCCAGCAGGCGGGAGATCGCAGCTGGTGGGGGGCAGCGGGGCTGAGACGTCAGGAGAAGCCCGACCGGCCCCAGGAGTGAGAGGGTTAACTGGCCTGGGGCTGCCTAGGAAGGGATGCTCACCCACCCCGAAGACTGCGTGGGCTTCAAACAGACACTGAGCGAGGAGAGTCAACTGCCCGTAACCCCAATTACCCAGGAATAACACGACTCAGCAGATGCCTCCCAGGCCTGGGTCCCATTCGTACGTGCTCAGCAGTTTCCGCTTGAAGCCAGGTGTTCACACCCGTCGCTCCCGGCCCGGACGTGACCGGAGCCAAGTGGGGCTATTGTCTCCGGGAGGGTCTCCTGGAGCCACCTCCTTTGTGTGCACAGGGGGGCGCATCTGGGGAGAAGGGACGTTCCCGCGGGGCCCCCTGAAGGAGACAGGGTACCGGGGCCATGCTCCCCTTGGCAGGACCTTGTCGAAGTCCTCCAGCAGCTCCTGGGCACCGGAGAGTCCCAGTGTCCCCAGCCGACCATAAACAGTGGCCCAGCTGGAATCGGCTTGGGGTGCCCATCACTGTCCCCGCAGGGCTCTGGCGTTTCCCTCGAGTGTCTCCATGGGGACGGTGACCACTGCTCACCAAAGACACTTGTCCAGACTCCCAACCCAGGGACCCCTGTTTGGCCTGCCCAGGGCTGACCGGAACATCAAGCCAGGTGGATTTCGGGACAGGTCATCTGCCACCTTTCCTGGTACTGTCTTTGGGGGTGCACGCGAGCATCTGGGAACCCAGGGCTCCCTGTCCCATCAAACAGCCGCGTTCGAACCCCGAGGCTCAGGACAGCAGCCATCAGTAGCTCTCGAGGTGCACCCGGGGCTGAGGTCTACAATTTGAACCTAAAGCCCTGGAGGTCACATGTGCCCATACCTTGGCCAGAGGGTGGGGGAGCCTGGGACAGGCGTCTCTCGGCCCAGAGGCTGTGGAAGGCCTCTGCCTCCAGGCCTGGGGGAGGGCACAGGGCGACAGGAGAATGGAGCAGGTTTTTATTGCATGTCTGTTGTTCCAGGCATTCGGCAAGATGTTTACATGTTTCTCCTCATTCGGCTCCTCCGGGGGCCCTTGCCTCTAAATGTCGTTTTCTCAGCGGGAGGAGGATCAGAGACAGCCCTGGGTTCTCGGCCGCTCCTCCCACAGACAGATGGGGCCCAGCCCCCGCACGGGACTCTGAGCGGACTCCGTGACTGAGTGTCTAGCACAACAGCAGAGCTGATGTGGCGGGTCCCAGGGCCTTTGGACACCGGCGCCTGTCTCTGCCCCCTGAGGATGCTTGGTCCTTGGAAAGCCATCTGCTCGGTGAGGTCAAGTGCTCCGCGGCGTTCATGCCGTGAGGGCGCCCAGGCCGGCTCCCGGACAGGCGTGTGGGACAGGGGGCGCTCACCGGGCACCCCCACCTGGGGCCCGAGATGGAAGGGACCTTCCAACCCATCCGGCTCCTCATGGTTCTAGACACAGCCACGGTGTGAATCGGACCACGACAGATACCAAACAAATCCCACCCTGTGGAACCCAGCAACCAGAGTCAGGAAGCATCAGTGAACCGTGTGGGGCGGTTCGTCGCATGGTGAGGCTGTGAGAACACTTGGCTACACCGACTGCGCTAGAAAGAGAGTTAGGGGTGTCTGAAAGGTTAAGTTCTCTGAGGCCACGACATTGTCCGCAGGTGAGGTCCACAGTGGAAGGAGGAATCGCCTCCCTCCCAAGACCCCTTCTCCCCAAAACCTTCATCCTGCGAAATGCAACAGCCACATCCGGGGCAGAATTTATGATCAATCCAAACTGGGGAGAGGGCTGTAAGTCACCCTGACCTACCCCCCCACCACCACTGGGTCCCTCCATTTGTCCCCACACACCCAGAATCGCCACCAGTGTCTCCCCTGGAGAACAGCGCCCGCAGCCCCTCTCTGGCCCTGCAGCGGCTTGTGCAGGACGGTCCCCAGCCACTGTGTGCCAGCAAGGCTGTTGACGAGGGACGGACGGCCACGCTGGCTGCTGCCTGCTGCTCTGGTGAGCGCCTGCTCTCAGAAATGCCATTACACCCTAATGAGCCGCTCCAAGCAGCAGCTTCGCAGCCCAGCCAGCTGCTGCAAGGGTCGTTACAGCTTCGCTGCAGAGATAAAAACACCCAGAAAACTCCTGAAACTGATCTGACATTATGCTGTACTTGGGAGCAGTCTGGCTGTCTGCCACCGACTGATTAAACCGTGAAGGTCACTGTCACGGGGAGAGCAGAGCTGCAGGCATGGGGCAAGCATGGGTCCAGCCCTGTCCATCACGGCGGGACCTGGGACCGCTGGGCGATGCTGGCCGCAGTCCAGGGTCCCGGCATCGGCACAGGCTCAGGGGTGTCGCCCGAGCTGCCCACCCCCAGGCTCCCACACCCCAACCCAGTCAGCGGGTGGCTTCTGCTTGCAGTCAGGACACACAGACCCTCCACCCGTCGGGGGGTGAGAAGCTGCAGCCCTGGAAGGCAGAGCCCACCCTGCCAAATGATCCCAGCCCATCTCGGGGGCAGATCCACCCAGTGGTTTTGCTTCGGCTGGAGAAAAGTTCCGTGGGCTGAATGCACCTTCGATGTAGAGGTGCCTCCTCTCTGACCTCAGTGGGGATGACAATAGGGAGGACGATGGCCATGGTGATAATGACGATGGCCATGACGATGGCCATGAGGATAATGACGACGGTGATGCTGAGGATCCCGGAGGGAGTGTGGATGCCAACAACCATGGTGACGACAACGACGACGATGCCGAGGACAACAATAATAATAATCAAGAGGATCCATGTTGATGGGAGGCGCTCACCTGCGCCAGGTGAGAACTTACAGCTCTCGTGCTTCCCACGGCTGCAGCAGGGCCAGCGCCCTCCCTGAAGGCAGGTGGCCCGGGGACACGGCTCCAGGACTCGGGCACAAGGGCTCAGCCAGGGGGACCCTGGCTCTGCCTCTTCCCTGCCTTGCTCAGACTCGTCCTCTGAGGTTTGCACGGGTTCCAGGGGCCCAGATAAGGGTGCAGAACTGCCCTCGTACAGCACAGGACCCCTGTGGCCGTCCCCTGGTTGGCAGGCCGTGTCCGAATTTTTGCAAGTGGTCGTGCATCAAGGAACAGCCACCCAATCCAGCAAAGAGCCCTTCATCACCCCAGGGACAGCTGGTGACACGGGCGGCAGGCCCACTCACTCACACTTAATTCCACTCGCTTCTACTGAAGACCGCGATGCGAGGACCTGAGTGTGAGGGCACAGGGTGGGCCAATGCCACTGGGTCCAAAGCTGGTGCATTTATTAACATACTGTTAAATACACTTGCGCAATTGTCGAAAAATTAGTTCTAACCATGTGCAAAATTATTTTATGATGTGCATATCTTAGAAAATTAAGTAGTCAAATAACCAAGTACAGCAGCGATAACTTGCTGTGCTCTCCCAAGGTAATTTCGCCTATGATATGTTGATTAAGCGCAAGTTCATTACTCCAGACAATACTGACCTACTTCGCCGCAGCTAATATCAGCCACTCGGCACTTTCGTGTATTCTCATCACCACCAAAACGGCCCCGTCCCTGAATGACAGATCTCTAGCATGAAATGGCAACTCTCAGGCTGACGGCTGGTGCAGCGAAGGCTCTGCAGACAGGGAGCTCCCTCCATCAGAGACAGAGCTGCAAGGTCAAGGGCACGCCTGGCCTGCAAATGCGAGATGTCTCGTTCCACTCATCTCTCTCGTTCTGGGAAGCCAGAAGACAGGGTGGAGAAGGGTTTGCTTGGGGAGATGCGTCAGGAGAACGTGTGGATTAATGGGACTTTAATTTGCCCCTCCCCTCAGTTCATGGTCTTGGGGACTGGGCAGTGCCAGCAGGGTGGCTCAGGTGGCCCCCGCCAGACACCTCGGCCGGGGAAACGTCCCCCTTAGGCCCAGTGAGCTGGTCCCCTTTGTGGTTCCATTAACAGCTCACAACGCTCGTGCCACGGAGGTGCCATCGCCTGTCCATTTACTCTGACGAGACCCTTCGCTTCGGGCTCAGGGGCCTCCCCAGCTTGCTGTGACCCCCACGGACTAACAGCAGGGGGTTTGGCTGCCTTTCCAGTGCCCAGAGAGGGGAGCCGGGGCACAAAGTCCTGGGACTTGCAGTCTGGAAGGGCCTATGGTGGGTCCCAGCCTCCAGCCTTTGGTTGGTGCCCTTGGCCAGTGAACAGCCCAACCCCTGAGGACAGTCTCCTCTGTCCTCCAAGTTTCAATGGAATTGACAGGACGATGGGGGACCATAGTCCCCCTTGCTTGCGGCTCCACTTACCTGAGGTCTATGGCCGTCTGAAAATTCCAGAAATCAACACTTCGTACGTTTTAAATTGCGCACCATTCTGAGCAGCGTCAAGCACTCTTGCGCCGTTCCGCTATTGCCTGTCAAGGTCGTGGCTCGACCCTCTGTCCAGCGTCCCCACACGGCAGATGGTCCTGCCCATGGGCACTCAGCAGCCTCTCGGTGATCAGATCGACTGTCACGGTATCTCGGTGCTTGGGTCGGAGTCACCCTGGTTTTACTCACTGATGCCACATTCACGCAACGTTTTATCACCGCAGAGTGTTATTGTTGCTCTAGTCTATTATTGTTGTTGATCTCGTCATTACGGGTTAGTGCCTAATTCATAATCAGTCATTACCATGGGTGTGTGTGTAGAGGAAACACACGGTCTTCATCAGGCACCCACGGGGGCTTTGGACGGTGTCCCCACGAATGGGGGTGATGACTGTACATCCTCTGTCACGGAAGGAAACTATGTCTCAGACAGGCTCAAAGGTTCTCAGTGTTTACAACCAGGGCCCAACACGTTCAACACGCCTCCGTGCCCCATCCACATGACAAACAGCTCTCGACCCCTCACCAGGTCACTGGCTTCTACGTCAAGTTCTAGGCTCGTTCATGCCACTCACACATGTGCAGCATGCGCTGCGTGACGAGAGCCCACGGCCAGTGCTGGGAGACGGAGAGCACGCGAGACGCTGTATGAGCAACTCCCAGGCCAGTGGGAGGACTTGGGCTCAGGCAAGGGGGTCAAATGTGGGGGCAACATGCGGCGATGGAAGGGAGACAGCCCCTGGGGCGGAGGGCAGAGTCTGTGAGTGTGTAGATCCGGCCTTGCCGGGACCCTGCCTCCAGGGGACAGGTGCCTGCTGGTCACAGGACGCCTGCCCTGCAGGCTTGGAGCGCCAGGCTCTCTGAGAACCCACCCTAAGCAGGGAGGCGGTGGGGTGGGCGGGCACTCTTCTGCTCTCCATTCCCCAGGGAAACAGGGCGGCCGACCCCCAAGGCACCTGCAGCACTAACGGTCTGGTTGCATCTCGAGGCTTGGCCAGTGAGCAGAGCCTCATTTGGTTTGTTTCGGTTCTCTGAGAGGCTCGAAGCCTCGTTGCCAGTGAGGCTGTGTCACTCCTCCCAGTCTCCCCTAGCCAGCCAGAGGCTGGTCACTCACAGTGTCTGTGGGGCTGTGTCTCTGCCGAGGCCTCCTGGTCTCCCAGGGACACCAGGCCTCCTCCCAAGGGGCTGGCTCTCCCTGGCAGCCCCCACAGTGACCCCGTCCTCTGTGGCCGGAGAGAACAGAGCAAAGTCCTCGAGCTAAAACTCTCCTCACCGACAGCAGGCAGAGAGGGAGGGGCAGGTGAAATTTCCAGCGCGGGCTTCCGTCCGGAGCTCCCTGGCTTGGGCCGGTCTTCGCAAGGGCTCGGAAGCATTTTCTGGAAGAAACGAAGAAGAGGTTGGTCTCTGTTGGGATTTTCCTGTGCTCTCATCACAGACACTCACCTGTGATGCGCCTTTTCCCCTCGCCTCCAAACCCCACCTCCGACTCTGCTGGCGGCCGGCTGGTCTCCGTGGAGGACGGAGCTGGGGAGGACTCCAAAGGCCCCGTGCGCCCCACCCACGCCCGGGGGTGGATGCAGGGGGCCTCGGGCCCATGCTCTCCGGAACCCTCTATGCAATTCACCCCGTTGATTTAGGTCTATCCATACTGATCATATTAGAAGTCGAGGATGAGAAAAGTCTAAACGGCTTGTTACCTCATTAGCAATAATAAGCTTATTACATATTAATATGAAGGTTTTAATAAAATTACTCTATTTTATAAAACAAGCAAACAGTGACAAGAGAGGCATTATTTCACAATTGCTGCAAACCTCTCTGACCTCTGGCTTCCGTGGAAGACGGCTCAGCGGCTGCCTCACTCAGCCGGTTGTGACCCTACGTGTCGTGTGACTTGGGGAACCGCCGCACACCCGCGAGAGGGGGCGAGTACAGAAGGCAATACCATCTTGGCGACTTGATGGCTCTGACCCCGAAGGCCCCCAGGAGGGCATGGGGGTTCCCAGGAGTCTCTGGACCACATTCTGGGATCGTGGTGGCTCCGTGCAATTTTCGGGTATAAACACTTCATCCTGGGAGAAGACCCAGCCTCAGAGACCCTGGGCGGAGACCCTGGGTGTAAACCCGGTGCCGCCACTGTGCATCCGGGCAGCGACGGCAGGTCAGCAGCCCTCTGAGCGCAGCGGCCCCACCCCTCTGGGGCAGGACAGATGCCCACTTCCGGTCATTATGAAGGCGGATGTGGTGCAGGTACCCCAGCAACACAGCACCTGGGGGCTTCGGCCCGATGCAGGGGCTTTCATGACCCCCCAAGCTCATCTCCCCCAGTGATGGAGGGGACCCACCTGATTGGAAATTTGGGAGAAAAAACTGAGACCGCTCTTGAAAAAAGCCCATGTCCCTGTATTCTCTCAGGTCCCACGTGGGGTGTTCTGGGTGGGTGGCCATTTCCCCAGCACTGGCAGCTCAGGGGGCTCACACATGGGGGGCTGCATTGTCCCATCTGTCCTGCACCAGGGGGAGGGCTCCTACGTGCGCCTCCTTTGGGGGCTTTCCTTTGGTTTATTTCTCGATGTGGTCAGAACCTGGCGGGGTAAGTGGAGTCACAGTGGGGCCCCTGAAGATCCCAACAGCTACCGCCACCCCCTTCCCCACCAGCACCACCGTCATTGAGAACTCCAGGAGCATTTAGTTTTGTAAAGCGCGTTACTGTGGCCATGAAGACGCAAGCGCACATGCATGCACACACATGCACACGCATGCACGCACCGTGTCTGCAGCGCAGACTTTCACGTCTGCTTCAAATTGTACAAAAGTAAAACTCTTTAAAGTGCTCCCATAATCTGGGCATCGGCAGCCGGACTCAGGACGGACGGATTAAGAGTGCATCGTCATTCGGGATTTCAGTTGCCAGTTACAGGGCAGACACGTGGATGTCGCCGGTTCATGATGTCACCGGGTGATGTCCTCTGCAGCCACAGCGGGAGTGGAGTGAACTCCCTTCTGTGCACAAGAGGCTGGCGAGCAGCCATCGAAGACGCCGCCTGCCTCTCAGTAACCCTCTTACTCGTGTCGCGTGGTCACTGCACTCTCGTGCACAGGCTCCCGCGGACAGGCCTGCCCCAGCCGCCCTCAGCCGGTTCCCAACCAGAACCCAGGGCTGCCACCTGGGAGCTGACAGCCAGCGCTTCGCAGGCCTCATCTCTGCAGCCATGACCCTCTGGCTCCTCCTGTCACTGAGGACACTGGACACTGGTGGATGCCATCGGATGAAGTTCGGATTTAGTGACAGAGATATCTGAACACTTTAATCCAGGCAGCTGGCTCCCAGGTCACAGTCCTAGTCACCTCTGTCTCCCTGGCCCCCAGGTTTGGTGAGTTGTTGCCACACTAACTCATTCGGGCTCCCAGGATGCCAGGTCTGTCCCTCCATGGGACAGCTAAGAGCACCCTCGTTGTAGCTGTCACCAGAACCTCCATTGGGGCTTAAATAATTAGACCCACTTAGTGAGATGGAGCCGACCAGCTTCCCGTTGGTGCCCAAGAAATAATTGCCCTTTGGTCAGACCCCTGCTGCGGGAAGAGACACTCTGCCTGGACCCCGGGAGCAGGGGACGGGGACAGTTCTCCCTGGGCACCCTGCACAGTACCGATTCAACAGCCGGGCCCTACCCCTGCGGGGCATGCCTGCCATCCCCCGCCTCCCCAAAGCCTCCATCATTCACATATTGTTCCAGAAAACAATACGTGAACGTAAGCACTGGGCTGCTTACGGAACTGAAAAGGGGCAGCAGGTGAGGGAACAAGCCAATGAGGCCGACACTGGACACCGGGGCACCAGTCCCCAGCTCTCCCGCGTCCCCTGAGGGCTTTGGAGGAAACATCCATGTGGAGAGCTGGCTGGTGCCTGGCTGGTGCCAGACGCACGGAGCTGGCCTGTCCGGCGCCTTGCCATCAGGTCCGGGCTCAGAGGTCACGCTGCTAAATGCCGAGGAAGAGGCTGTCCGATGTCATTTGGGGTCTTGTTTGGCATTGTCGGAGCTCTAAACAATAATTGACTCCCCAGACACGGAGCAGAAGCTGACCTCGCAGGGTGAAATCAGTTCTCGGTCACAAGCTGAAAAGTTAATTGGCTTCATTTCTTTAAATAGATTCAATTATTTAGGCAACAAAGAATCTTCCAGTGTTGCTTACAACTTGGGGATCACTACGGGAGAGGCAGGTTTGAAGGCCTCTCTACCCAAAGGCCTTTGCAAACAGCCAGCCACCGGGGGGCCCAAAGATCGGAAAGGGATTTATTTGTGCTTGTAAAATACAAAAACTGCCCTCCATGGCGTGATTAGATGCGATGCAATCAGCTTATTAAAAATTAACAGAGCCGAGAAACGATGCCCACATCCGCGGTGGATTTCGGTGCTGTTGAGACCAGCAGGGGTTTTCGAGCGGAGGGTTTTGGGTCTAGAGCCCACTGTCCACGATGCAGCATCTCACACAAAGCAGCTAAACCCCATCTGGGGGCGTCTTTGCTCCCACTCACTGCCCAACGACATTGCCGCCTCAGCAGGGCTCGCAATCAGACTCTGAATGAAAAGGTTAATTCCTCAACTCTCAGACGGACCGCAGGGCCGCGGCTTCCTCCCACAGGACAGACGTCTGTGGCTCTGGTTCAGTCTCCCCCCACCGCATCCTTTGTCCCTCCAGCTTGGCCCCCGACTCCGACGGGTCATCAGTGCCAGAGCGAAGTGTCAGTCATTAAGCAGAGACTCTGCCCTAACCTCCAACCCACGGCCGTCGTTTTAATAAAAGTTCCTTCAAATTGCCCTGACCCTGTACCTCGGACACGCGATGGCCGCACACGCTTCCACTGGTGTGTGTGAATGACCTTCCCCAAGAACATGCTTAGAAGCACAATTGAGTCGTTAACCTTAACCCGGAGTTTCACTAAAGGGGAGGTATTTGAAACAGCAGGGTTAGGTGGGTTAATTAGGAGCGAATGCCTTTCTTTTCCTTCCAGCAAGTGAAGACGAGAGAGATCGACGCGCTGGCAGCCACGGGCACCCTTCAGAGAGTGGGGGGTGGCGTCCACCTTGCAGGCTGGATTTTTCTCTGATGCAACCAGAAAAAAGACACACAGCTCACCATTAGGTCCTCAGAGACTCACTCTCAGGACAAGGGAGCGTGCAAAGCAATCGCCTTCTGGGGACAGCGAGCAGTTCGGGGGGAGGGGGACCTTCAGGGCCGCCGGGGACCCGTCCAGCAGCCCGGGGCTGAAAACAGGGAGGCCCAGTGACACCGGGTGTGTCTGGGTGTCCCCATCGCTGCCCTTGTGTTTTCTCCAGGGTCCAGAGGGGGCCACATGGAGGAGCAAACGGTCTAAAACAGCATGTTGGATGTGTTTCTGAGAAAAGGACTGCGCGGTCCCCGTTAATTTCTGTTTAATGGGAACACTGAATCGTTGGCCTCCACGTCTGGGATGTAGCCGTTCGGACAAAGCACCAGACCCCACCTCACAGGGTGGCGCCTTCTGCAGTGACTTAAACGCGCTGAGAGGGTAAGAGAAGTATCGGTACCCGATGTTCTCATCCCAGGACCCCTCCCGCGCCCGCACGCGATGCTCCGCTAATCAGAGCTGAGGGCGGGGAGCTTCGTCTCCCTCCCGCCTCGCCCCCTGTCACGGATCTCCTCTCCAAACAATTTCGGGGGGAGGCTGCCATTTCCCCATTCATGCAGTGTGCCTCTGCGCTCTCAGACTTTTCTAAAAAAAAAATCCATTTGATGTTAAAAGCGCACAAGCTAGTGTAAATATAGAATTAATTAAATCTATCTACGCTTACGTCTTCTCAGAATTAACTTATGAAATGTTTGCCGGTAATTTTATTAACGTGTAACTCTGAAGATAATGAGTCGGTTTAAGGGTGTTTAATTACCGGCAGAGCCGCGGTATCCGCACTACCGTCGCTGCCGCGCTCCAGTCTCGGGGGGGCCGCGTCGCCCGGGGCGCTCGCGCCAGGCCCCTTTGGGTTTCTCGTTCCGATCGTCCTTTCCACCTGAAAGGGTGAAACCTGTTGAACACACGGAGTCACTGGCTCCTGATTGGATGGGCAGCTTGGGCATCGATCGACACTTCGATAGAGGAGGCATTGACGAGCACTAATCGATCACCATGTCAATGTGCCAGGAAGCTGAGGTGGACGCGCCCGAGTCCTGAAAGCCCAGCCCCTGGCCCCCTTCCTGCGCAGGCAACACAGGGCGAGTCTCCATCAGCAAGTTCTCTCTGCGGGACCCAAAGGGCCCGTCAGGAGCTGGACCCCCACAGCCAAGAGCCCATGGCCCTCGGAGTTCTCACTGAGTGCAGCGCCATCCCACGGAGTGGCCTTTGCTGAGTGTGCGCGTGGCCACTCCCCCTTGGTGTGGGCGGAGGCAGCTGCCCCTCTCAGAGGCCCCGCCGGGCAGTGAGTTCTCTCCCAACTGTCTCCCACCTAGTCCACTCTGCTGCCGGGGGGCAGAGTGCTGTCTGCCGGAGGGAAAGCTGTTCTGCGGGGTCACGCACAGCGTAGGTGCCTCAGATGTGGCCACCCGGCCCTTTGGAAATGCTCCTTCTCCACCTGATGGTGAGAAACGGGCCCAGATCACATGACGAGGTTCGTCAGGAGACGCCGTGAGCAGCTGGGCAGGCCCTGGAGCAAGGCGCGGGGCTTCGAGGGGACACTTCAGCAAGAAGCAGGGCTGCCCCCTCCTTGAACGGAGCAGCTTAGAGGGGGCAGAGCTGGACCGGGTGCCGAGGGCTGGATGCCACAGATTTAAATTAGTGTTGACTTTATGATGACCAGACCTGTCAGGCAGGACTGGCCATGATGGGGGTGGTGTGTGTGTGTGTGTGTGTGCGCGCCTGGGTACATCTGTGTGTGTGTGTGTGTGTGTGTGTGTGTGTGTGTAAGGCAGTGTAGGATGCAGTCCCAGAGTCCCTGGAACTTACCTCTTGGGGAAGCTAAATGCACACACATCATTGACTAGGGAAGAGTGGGAGACCGACTATAAGTGAGGGCAAAGCTAAATGGCCCCACACTCGGGGATTGGGGACCCAGAGAAAGCCCTCCTCACCTGGGGCCCCCTCTCAGTAACGTGGAAAGGGCTCTGGGGACCTGAGAGGGGGACTGTCCAAGTAGAGAAAATGGGAGGAGACGGCCGCAGGGGGGTTGGGTGAGCGCCTCTGCTGGGAGCCTGCTGAGGTTCCAGGTGCAGCAGTGGTGAGGGAAACGAGATGCTTCTAACCATGGAAGAGTCACCCCCAGACCGTGGGGTGGGGGCTTGAGCGAGTTTAACCTCTGCAGGAAACTGCCACCGGCTGCAGGAAGACTGAGAACCCACCGCCCTCCCAGGCTGGCCTCGCAGGGCTGGTCAGGAGCCGGGCCAGGGCGGCGCCAGCCTGCCCACCTGCCCCGCTCTGTGCCTGATGGGAGAATCTACTGCAGCGCCGCCCTTGGCCCCCCTTCCCACCAGGGTCCCCGGGGTGCTCCCAGCTCTCCAAGGCAAGGAGAAAGACAGGTAAAGCTGCAAAAGAGGGAGACTGTTCGTTTTTTACAGGAAGACATACGGCCCCAAGGCCCGGAGAACCAGACTGCAGGGTGCCCAAATGTAACACAAAATGCTGAGATTTGTGGAAAGCAGCTAAGGGCTCTTTCTGCTCAGAAACTGGGTTGGGGGGCACTTCATGCCCCGGGGCCTTGGTGGGTGGCTGCGGGGTCAGGAAAGGGTGCCTCCACGGGGGAGGGCACAGCCTCAGAGCATCAGAAGCTTCGAGCTCCAGCTTTCCAGAGACCAGCAGAGAGGCCTGCAACCGGCACCAGGGCCTTGGGAACGATGGGCAACCACAGCCGTTAAAGCCAAATCTGGCAAAGGGTGGGGGGAGGGAAATGGATGGTTTTATCACAGCCCCCCCCCATGTTTAATAACAGCGCTGTCGCCTTCGCCACATTAGCCCCGTTAATTCTCGCCCCTCCCCCTCGCTTGGTTTTCAGATGTGTGCGCCGTAATTTCCAATTTAATTAGTTGTGGTTCTATTTGACGGCAACAGGTCCCGGTTTATCTTCCCCGCTAATACTGCTAATTGTTTATCCAGCCTTCAGTAATATCTCATTAGCGTCACAGGCTCTCGTTGTCACATCAGCTACAGAATCCATTTTCTGCGAATCTGGAGCGGCCGGGGCTCGTGAGCGTTTTCTTTAAGAAACCCAACAAAACCCACCAGAAAGGAGAAAAGGCACCTGGCGGGTTGGATCAGCCTGTTGTCATTTTCGGAGGCGGCGTCCCTCATGGAAATAATGCCTGAAAATGATCTTTCCTCTAATTTTTTTTTTTAAAGAAAGGACCCGCCGAAGCCATCCGTCATTTTTATAACGGCCATTATCCATACGGCATTACGGATGCACAGATAAAAGATGAGGCGTGCGCGCACAGCGCTGGAGGCAGCGCACGCCAGGCCCTTCAGGAACTCGCTGCAGTCTGAGGAGCTGTTACCCAGATGGTTCTCACTGTATCCGTCTTGATTTCTGCTCTGAGAGAGGACGGGGGGTTTCGGAGCTAACCGTGTGCAATTCCCCCGTAATCTTCCGACACCCGTCTGAGCGTTTGCCGCCTGATCTGCCCTCCTTCCCCACCCCCACCGCCCGCTTTGATCCAACCAGCAAAACATGGGCCCCGCGTGCGCCCACGCGCCCNCGTCATTTTTATAACGGCCATTATCCATACGGCATTACGGATGCACAGATAAAAGATGAGGCGTGCGCGCACAGCGCTGGAGGCAGCGCACGCCAGGCCCTTCAGGAACTCGCTGCAGTCTGAGGAGCTGTTACCCAGATGGTTCTCACTGTATCCGTCTTGATTTCTGCTCTGAGAGAGGACGGGGGGTTTCGGAGCTAACCGTGTGCAATTCCCCCGTAATCTTCCGACACCCGTCTGAGCGTTTGCAGCCTGATCTGCCCTCCTTCCCCACCCCCACCGCCCACTTTGATCCAACCAGCAAAACATGGGCCCCGCGTGTGCCCACCAGCCCTCCCCTGCTCCAGAGCTGGCCCCTGAGTAGCCTGTCTGGTCCCTGATGTTTAAGATGAAAGAAAGAGAGAGAGAGGAAGGGAGGGAGGAAGGGAGGGAGAAACAGTCCCCCCTCACGCCCCCCTCACCACCGGGACCATGTGGAGTGACCGCCCCCTTTTCAGGGCAGCAGACAGCAAGTACCGAGCTCCACACTTGGCCACAAGCGCCAGAGAGCGCGCTGACAGAGTGTCCCTGGTAACAGCGGTGCGGCTCCCTTCGCCCGGTCTCCAGGCGCACAGTGGGGCACACTTCTGCAGGGGTCTGCTTTCCAATGGGCCGGAGTATCCAGCTCGCTGTTTGGGGGAACGGGCAGTCCTCCTCGCCAGCCTGGACCCCACCAGGGGTTCGGCGGCCATGCCATAGCTCCTGGAACACTCGGAACCGCCCCTCAGCCAGGAACTAAACCGAACCGGGCAGGAGGTCACCAGCACCCAGCGAAACGGTGCGGGACCTGGTGAGCCGCACTGAAGGCGCAGGGGGTCCGGCTCTGGCTGCTTGCCCATGGCCATGGCAACACAAGGGGCATCTGAGAGTCAGCCATGGGGGTCCTGCTTCGATCAGCAAGGGGGACTCGAGAGATGACTTTGCACTTCAGTTGGACATAAGAGAGGATAGATGATGACCTTGAACTTCTCTTGATTGGCCATTACCCAGTCAGCTTAGGCAAATGTCCACGTCCGTCACCAGTGAGCATTGGGGAAGGGCCCAGGTGACCAGAGCACCCTCGTGAGTCACCCTTGCTGCCTGTGTCCCACTCTGGAACCTTCTCCCCAGACCGTGTCTAGTCACTCGTTCTGCTTGGCCATGACTGCCAGCCCCTCCAGAGCGTAGGGAATCCCAGGGACGAGAAGGGCATTCGCTCCCAAACACACCCACCTCGTCCCGGCTTTGGGCGTCTGTGGGGTCATTAGGGACCACAGCCTCCCTGCTCTCCGGATGACTAGTCCAAAGTGGCCAGGGAATTGGCCGAGGTCCCCTGAGACACTTCGACAATCACGATGAGGCCAGACGCTCCTCGGGGACCCAGGGAGCGAAGACTAGCTGGATAACGAAGCGCAGGGCCCTGCGTTCCTCCCGTCCTTGGGCACGACACATGCTATCCCATCCTGCAAATGTTTCCAAGTGTTGACCGAGGTCCAGCAAAGGCTGCATACTGGGCGCTTTCGGGCCAAAGCGGCAGGAGCCCAGCTCAAAATAGTTCCGGCTGCAGCGAGGTCGGCTGGCTCCTGTCATGAAATGACTTCTGTGACTGAGACATCCTGGCCCCAGGGACTCCCACCCAGGGGTCAGGTGTCCGGGTTTTCTTTGGTTTCTCCTCCCCCCTCCCCTCCTCTCTGCACCCCCAGCTCTCCCTTCCCTTTCCCTCCCTCCCTTCCTCTCCCCTCCCATCTTCTCTCTCCATTTGGCCCCCCTCGGTCTCTTGCTTTCTCTCCTTCTGTGAAAGGGTCTCATCTATTGGTGGGGGGGGAATTACAGAGATGGCAGCAGAAGCAGGGCCAGGTCTCTCCAGGGGCCTTTGTCTCCCTGGAGGTGCTGCAGGACGTGAGCCCGGCCGTGGCAGGGCCGCTGTGGCCCCTGTTTCCACAGAGGGTGGAAGTGGGACGTGGAAGCAGGAATGCCGGTGCACCCCCAGGGGCTCGGGGGGCTGCAGCCTATGCCTTCTGGGTGCAGACGATGGGGTGTCCTCGCAGGACAGGCCTGGGACGTGGAAGAGGGAAAGAGATGCAAATGTGCCTTTCAAGGAGGGAACTACAAGGGTGACATCAACTTCGGACCAACTATTAACCGTGGACAGATTGTATCCTGTGTGTTATCCTGCACTTGCGTTTCCTGGGTCCTTCTACCAGCACAGAGGCAGCCGGTGCGTGATGGGCAGATGGAGGGGAGAGAGGTGATGGACACGCAGACAGATGATGGGTAGATGATGGATAGATGATGGGTAGATGATGGATAGATGATGGGTAGATGATGGCTACGTGATAGATAGATGATAGATAGATAAATAGATAGATAGATGATAGACAGATGGACTACGGTCAGACTCAGAGGCAGGCAGACATACAAATACACACCCAGGCACAGGTGTGCGCACGCAGGTAGATGCAGAGGTGAGAGGTGAGCTCCCAGGCGCAGGCATTGACGCAGACCAACACAGGTGTGGGGGTGGCACATACATTATGTTTTCTGCGATGTTTTAACATAAAGATCGTGTGATTTCCTCCATAAAATCCCTGCACTTCTGCCGTGAGATGTATGCCTCTTGCAGTTTCCCACTTACGGAAGCCACAGAAGCACAAACTACATTTTATTTTCATCGCAGGTGTGCGGGATCGAAGTCGTTTTCTCCCTGAAATCCTTGCATTTGTTCGTTTGTCTGAGGAATGCCCGTCGGTCTGCGCCGTGTGCTGGAAACTCCAAGGGCTGGGATGGCACAGACGCTCAGATCAGCCTCGACCCCCACCCCCTGGAGCTGAACTTCCCTGGGGGAAGCGGGGACATCAGCAAATGAATACACGGAGAAAATAAAGCCGGACAAGGGGGCAAGGAGCGGGCCCTCCAGGACCTCCAGCCGGACGGCTGCTCGCATGCCTGGCCACTGAGCAGTCTCGAGGAAGGAGCCTCCGGGTACCTGGCTCGGCCCACGGGTGCCAGGTGCGTGTGAGCCAGGAGCAGCGAGGAAGGAGATGTGTCCAGGTAGCAGTCGGGGGGACCACGTGGGGCTTCCCCAGATCTGAGCGGGGCTGCCTCCTTCCGGTGTTTGCTCTGAGGTCAGGACCCCTTCAGCCAAGAGCCCCCCAGGACCCTGGTCACCACCTTTCCTGCGTCTGTTCCATTATGTTGGCCCCGCACTTCACTACCTGGTGGTCGCCGAAGCTTGTCCTGACTATGTGTTAGCTGGGGCAGCTCCTGGAAGCGATGCTTCCTTCCCAGCAGAAGGGTAGTCAAAGGAAGGCCCCCGGTTTTCCTTTACAAACAGCTCTCAGAGTAATGGCTTGGTTCACTAACGCAGTTTTTAAGTTTCTATCGATTACTGTTGTTATTCTTAGAGAAGGTTTTCTTTATTTTTAGAGAACGGAGGGGAAGGGGAAACCAAGAGGGAGAAACGTCGATTTGCGAGAAACACAGATCAGTTGCCTCTTGTGCCCATCCTGACCAGGCACCGAACCCGAAACCCAGACGTGTGCCCTGACTGGGAATCGAACCGGAGACCTTCCACTGGGCTGGACAACGCCCGACCCACTGAGCCACACCAGTCAGGGCTGTCGTTATTTTTAATGGTAATTGGATTGTCCTCATCGTCGGCCAATGAAGATCTCTCTGAGTCGACTGTGCAGGTTTGTCTCTGTTTATTATCCTTTGTCACCACTGTGATTTTTACTGTTGTGTGACCCCCACTGGTCCTCGGCAGCCTCCCGGCCTCCTCCAACAGGGCCTCTGAGCACATCTCGGCCATGGCCTCCCTTGCATCCGAAACAAGCCATTTATTGCGGAGCCGGCTCACTCTGATGGCTCGGGGGACCACGGCCTCAGCACTCAGAGTGCCCACTGCTACCCGACACGTCATTACTTCTAGGGCTTTCAGTGGGCACGGAGAAGAAACGGCTTTAATGAGCAAATGCATCCCTAGTTTACACGGTGCTCCCATTTAGGCTGAGCTGTGCACCGCTGACGAAGCAGCATCGGTGTCACAGACGCCTCTTATGTGTCCCACAGTGACAATCCCAGCTTTCACAATGCTGACAAACTTACCGTCTCTCTTTATCCCAGGGACCCAGGTCAGCATCTCGGAAAAACAGCGACCACTCCGCCCCGCAAAATGTGGCCCCGCAAACATCGCCTCTGCGTGGGTGTTGGCCAGGACCCTCCCCAGTGGGGTGATAGTCCCCATGATCTCGGCCACTTCAAAGGGTCTTTCGCCCCGACCAGCGAGGCTCAGTGGGGCGGGTGGCGTCCCACAAACGAGAGGTCGCCTGTTTGGTTTTCGGTCAGGGCACATGCCTGGGTTGTGGGTTCGGTTGGAGAGGCAACCAACTGATGTTTCTCTCCCTCTCTGTCTCCCTCCCTTGCCCTCTCTCTAAAAAATAAATAAACAAATAAATATATATTTTTTAAAATAGCTCTTTTCCGTGGTATCCAACCCAACAAAGGGCTTCGTTCAGTTCATTCCTTTCAAGCCGCTTTAATTCATTCCCACGGGCAGCTCCGGGTCGTTCGTCCACGCCGGGTTAGGGTGTGTATAGGGTCCAGCGCCATTCTCCGCACGTGGACAGTCAGCTGAGGCAGCATTTTCATCTAACTGCATGTTCAGTTGCACGACACAGTGACACGATCCAAAGTCACATCTGCCAAGTAATTCATATCGAGCCACCTGGTTCTATCCGTCTCCCCCATTCCCTCTCTTCGCGCCCTGAAGGTCACCTTTGTCTTTTATACGTGGCCTTCGCCTTCCCCTGGTGTTTGATAACGTAGACAAATGCGTGTCCTTTGGCCCGTTTTGTTTGGGAACCATTCTAAATTCATAGACACGTCGCAGAGACAGTGCGGAGCTCCCTGCGTCCTCCCCCCAGCTCTCCCTGACGGGACGTGTTTCGGAACCAGGGTCCGGGGCATGCACATGGGCGCCACGCTGCCCGCCACATCACGGGCCGCGGTTAGATGGCGGCGTGGTGTCCGGCTCACACGCTTTCCGGCCCCAGCGTCCCGGCCAGGGCAACAGCGTGCACTCAGCTGTCCCGTCTCCCCCAAATCCTGCAGTGTGTAGCTGTTAGTCTTTCCCATTGGCTATGACCTTGAGCTTCTGGGGTGGTCGGGAATTTCATAGAATTCTCCTCCATTCCTGTTTGTCTGACTCAGCCTCACGATTAGACTGAGGCTGTGGATTCAGGGTAAGATGACCCCAAGGGTGGAGGACCTTCCCATCCAGTCACGTCAGGGCTGCCTGGCTGATCATGTGGACATCAACCTCGGACACTTGGCTAAGGGACAACGGACACCTCTCTCTCCGGTAAAGTCACTGTGTTATCTTTTCCACACTATTCTTTGGAGGTGAGTTCACTAAGTCCACCTCACCCCAGAGAGACAATATCAATATTTACTAAGTGGAATTCTTTTGCAGAGAAGTTCTGTTCCCCCTTCCACTTGTTTGTATATTCAGTAATTACTCATAGCTGCAGGAACGCGTGGATATTGATTTTATTCTCTAGTTTATAATCTAATAGTGTCGTTGGCTTGTTACTCAGATTGCTATAGTGCTGGTCAGCTTCCAAGCTGGCCCCTGCATCCTTCTGACAGGCGAACGCACATTTTTAACAGAAGAAAATTCATCTTTGTGTTTTCACCCGCACCATGCCATGTGCACTCACCTCTGCCTCCTGGAGCTCACTCCCACCACGCTCACGAAGAGACACTCCTTGCTATTCCCACAACGACGTGCAGTCCCGTGTGTGGACAGGCACATGGATGGGGACTGTGCTCCGCACAGGCTTCCCGTTGTTGTCCTGGTGCCCCTGCAGGCATGGTGACAAGGCGGCCTCCCCAGACAGGAGTTCACAGGTGTAAGACTTTGCTGAATTTGGCCAACCCCGCCCCTGGTAGGAGCTAAGAGTATCTTGAATTTCCACCAGCAAGGTTTTTCCACCACGGAACCAACAAAGAGCGTGGCCAACATTTTACAATTCTGCACCTGCCGGGAGAGGGTGCCCCGTGCAAGCTCGTGACAGCTGCGTGACCAGAGAGGCTGCCTGGTCGGCCAGAGGGGAGCCCCTGCAAACACAGCCTGACAGCGAGACAGGCGACAGAGGAATAGGGACCCGGGGTCTGATTCACAGTAGGAGGCTTTGGTCATCGCCCCGGGCCACCCCTGCGGGCAATGCAGAGCAGGGCTCAAACCCCCCAGCGTGGTGGCCAGGGGTCGCTGGGAGGCAGGGGAACAAGCTTCTCCATACCTCAGGGGGACGCCCGAGGGTGTGGCAGGGAGGGAGGGAAGCCGTCGTCCCCTGGGGGGTCCCGCAGAGCCTCACACAACCCGACCAGGTCAGTGGGCACCTGCTGTCTTTTCCAGGAGGAGAAACTGAGGCTCAGAGAGACTGAGTGTGTGCTCTGTGCCCACAGGTAGCGTCCGGACGCACCAAGGTTGGACCTGAGAGTCCCTGACTTTCAGGAATGCTGAGACGGAGGCCAGTATTGGAAACACCTGCGTGGCGCGTCGGGCAGCTCAGGCTGTTGTAACAAAACCACAACAGACAGGGGCGGGGCTCACAAACGGCGAGTGTTGCTCCCAGATCTAGAGGCTGCAAGTCCAAGACCACGGCTTCCACAGACTTGGTGTCTGGGAAGGCCGCCTCCTGGTGTCACATGGTGGAAGGGACAGGGGGGCTCTCTGGGTCCCTGTGATAAGGGCGATGGTCCCGTCCCTTCATGGGGGCTCCACCCTCATGACCTGACAACCTTCCAAAGGCTCCACCTGTTAATGCCACCCTGTGGGGAGCGAGACGCAGACGCGTGAATTCTGGGAGCACGGACATTCCGTCTGTTTCACCTGGCTCCGGGTGTTGCCTTCGAGGCCCCAAAGGACACCCTCTGGCCCACGTCTTGCTCTGTGTCTAGGGTCTCTCCCACCCCACCAGCCCACTCCCTGAGTTTCCTAGTTTCCCCCATGTCCCCCCATCAGGGTCGGTGCAGCAGAAGGGAGGAGGCTTCCACGCAAGCCGGGGGCAAGGACGGCTCCGACGCACTCGGCATCTCCCGCCTGCTCGTCCCCCTGCCCGCCCGCCGCTGCGTGTGTTCACTGACTCCTCCTTCCAAAAAGGAGCCGATACAACTTGTAACAAGGCCTGTGGGCGTCTGCCTGCAGCCCCCTGGAGGGGCCGCTCCGGCAGCTGAGGGTTTGGTTTTGCTCTTAATGACGGGAAGCTCCCCTTGTCTGCAGCCTCCTCCGTCGCCCTCTCCCATGTTCCCGCATTCTCTCCACTTACCCGCACGGTTCCTCCTGCCAGTGCCTTCGGACCGGAAGGCTAAGAAGGGCTGTTCGGGGGAGCAGGCCCCCACACGTGCCTCCAGGCCGCCCCCATCTTGGGCTTCATCGCCGGCATGCTGGAACCGGGGGCCTGTCCTCCCCCAGCTCCCTTTCTCTGGGTCTCTTTCATCCTGTGCTCCTCTTCCTTCTGCCTCCCCCAGGCCAGCCCCTGGGACCCCCCCTTATCTGGGGGTCCTCACTGAGACGTGAGGTTTGGCAGTGTCCTCTGGGGGTGTCCGAGGCCAGGAAACGTCGGCCATGGAGAATGAGCCAGCAGGGGCCACAGGGCCACGGGGCAGCTGCCGGACAGAGCTCAGCCCCCACAGCGTCCCGCTGTTGGTCTAAGCAGAGATGGGCACTGGGCCTTTTGCAGAGCCCTCTGCTGGCACGGTGCCCACCCACCACGGAAGCGGGTGAGACTGTGGCCCCCGGGATCCTCTAAGGACACCCCTCCACCTCCCTGAGAGAACAGACTCCTGTTCCACCCACCACACCCTCCAGTGGCGCCTCCTGGCCCCGGAGACCCCTGGCGGGGCCTGGCTCAGAGCACCGGCTTTACAGCTCACCTGAGGGCCAGCCAGGGCAGGCCTGCCGAGCCGCGGCAACTGGTTGGCAACACCGTCAGCCCGTTCCACGGCCTCCCTGCAACCCCACTCCATTGCAAGGAAGGCAGAGGGGCTCCGTGGAGCCTGGGTTCTGCCCCCCGCGCCTGCCCTCCACCCTATGAAGGGATTAAGACACATTTCCCCCAGGGTGACGACACTTCAGACCAGGAAGGAGAAGGCAGGAGTGGCCTCCAGCCGCCAGCCCTTGGTCTCGGCCCCACACAAGAGGCGGAGCTGGCCGCTGCCCTCCAGGCTGTGAAAGGCAGCGCTCCTGCAGGGACTGAGAAAACCGGCGTGTGGGCACCAAGCAAGGGTCTAAGTGCGTGACCCCTCCAGAGTCGGAAAAGCTGAGACCCTCTGGCCAGGGTGCTAGGGGCCGGCCCGACCTCCAGAAGACAGCTCTGGGCTAGGGAGAGGGCCCTGCCTTCACCTCACAGCCCCAAGGTCAAGTCCAGGTGCACTCGCTTGCCCTGAGGGGCCCCTGCCGTGCTGGCCCAGCCCCCAGAGGAGAGCCAGCTGCTGGTCTGGGAAGCAATAATCAGAGGTGTTTGCAAAGGCCCTGACAACCAGACGGCGGTGGGCCAGCAACTCCTTAGTAAACATGAGGATCGAGCCTCTGCCGACTCCGAGGCGGCAGCCGCAAAGGGCACAGAGGGTTTTAATCAACTTTTTAAATTCTCAGTCCTTGCTGTCAGCTGGCATCAGAGTCCAAGCCAGAGAGCCCCGTGTCCCAGCCCACGGGCAGATCCAAGCAGCTCGCCTTTCTCAGCCAAAGCCGCAAGCCAGCAGGAAGCCTTAGGCGTGACGCAGAGAGGACACACCTGCCCCACCTTCACCTCCCTCTGTCTGACACCTTTTCCTGGGGTGGCAGTCCCGATGAGCAGGCTGCACCCTCAGTACCCACTCCCCAGTGAGGAGGTCCGGGCCACCACAGGGCCGAGCCCCCTGGGACCCCAGGGAGGTCACACTCGTCCCAAACTTGGAACCAGTGACATCTGGGGGCTGCTGAACACCTTTGGTCTTGTCCTTTCCCCACCCCGGTTCCGGCCCCGCGCAAAGGGGGGTGGTGTTCAAACAGGAATCTGCACACGCCGCGCCCCGTGCTTCTGCCAGGAGCGCTGGTGGGCGCTCACTAGTTCAGTGTTCCTGGTGGCTTTGCAGGCCAGGCCTGCTGTGATGAATGAGCATGGACAATAAAAGCAGTACCTTACTCCTCTGTGGGTTTCCTGACAAGGCTCACGGCGTATACCTGGCAAGCCTAACAGAATCTGCCACCGGGTTTGTGAGACCAGGGGCGGGCCCGGCGTCTATCCTCCCAGCGCTAGCGGTCACCTAGCTCCAGGGGCAGGCCTCAGACTCCCGTGTCAAGCAGGGCTGAGTCCTCCTGACAGTGGCGGCATGTCCCTGAGCCACGTAGCTGGGCTGTCTCTGCAGGGCGCGCACGGAAGTTGGACAGTTTAGCAGGAAGACATCAGCTCCTAGCGGTCCCCCGAGACAGCCTCAAAGAGGCCTTGCTCTGCTGGAGCCCCTGGGATGCCGGGGAAATGCCAACTCTGACCTGCAACACCTGGTGGGCCTGCTCTCCTGACCTGCGTCTCTAACGAGCTTCCCGGTGATGTGACGCCAGGTCCCCGTGGCCCGCACCGAGGAGCGAGAGGCTAGAGCCACATGACCCACCAACACGCCCACTGCGTCCGCAGCACCACCCACTCGCTTCCCCACCCACCCGGTGAGATCCACACGGAACCCCCGTTTGGACCCAGTCGTCTTCACTCCCACCAAGCTCTCACCGTGGAGGACGTCAGGGACGGGTGCAGGCGCAGAAGGCTGTCCCTCGCTGGGGATGATGACACTGTGGCCCAGGAAGTTGACGCAGCATGGTCATGGCCACCCTCCACGCCGTCAGCAGAGCCCCCAGGAGCAGCCTGGGTGGACTCTTCAACCGCACACACGTGGAGCCCCCCGGCTGCAGGCTCCCACGGCCCCTGCCAGAGTGTTGGGGGTGTCTCGTATGCAGGGGTCCCACGGTCAGCCCTCTCCAGGTCAAGGGGCAGCCACATCCACGGGCGAGGCTTCCTCCCCTCTCACGGCACAGCCAGTCACCCCTCTCATGTGACCAAGCGCCAGATAAAGACAGGGGCTCGTTTTGAAATTCGTCATCTTCTCTGTGAGAACATTTGGCAAACTTCTGCCCCGTGGGTGCAGGACCCACCAGAATCAACACCTTCACAGTCCTTGGCGCTTTCTGATGCTTGTGCCAATCTGTTTCCATTTGTGTTGTCACCATCACCACTACCACCATCAACACCACCATCACCATCACCACCACCACCACCATTATCACCACCATCACCATTACCACCGTCACCACCAACCACCACCGTCATCACCACCACCATCACTGTCAACACCACCATCACCATCATCACCACCAATACCAAAATCATCATAATCCTAAATTCTGACCCACAGTGGACTGACTGCATTTGGCACCCCATCCTCTGCCCACCGTGAAAATGCCCCTCCCCTCCCCTCCCTTCCCCTCCCCCAGGGTCCTTGAGACCCACGTGCGCCCCAACAAGCTGCTCTTGCTGGGGACGCATCCCATTCCAGATCCCTGGCTGTGGTGGGAATGGGGCGGAAGCCGTGGCCCCGGGGAAGGGGCAAAACTCGTCTCTCCAGCTCTTCGATTCCACCTGAGTGAAGGCCTGGCCAAGGGAATCGCCGCTCAACCTCCCTAAACACGCCCTGATGCGGAGAGAGCCTGCAGGGCCAACCGCAGAGCTCCGTGTGAGTTCCTAATAGACCTCTCAGCTGTGCAGGGTCAAGTCCTTAGAGGTGCTCAGTCAGTCCCCACGGTGGTGGCCTTGACCCACCCATTTTCCTGGTGCAGGTTTTCACAAGGGCAGCCCTGGGAACTCGTTAGAAATGCAAATGACAAGCCCCACTCACCCACTAACTGATGCTCAGGAGAAGGGGCCCAGCAACCTGCTTGAACAAATTTTCAGGTGATGCTGACGTGCACTGCCGGACCTCTGTTCCAGATCAAATGGATGAACACCTTCCCCCTCACCAACTACTACCGGCCCACCTGTATGCCTCCCGAGACAGGTGAGCAGCTGGCACAGGGAACCTCGGTACCAAAACGAGATGACGTCCTCTGGTGGAGCTGAAACTCCCCTTTCCACTGTTGGTGAACCAAGGGGCTCCGTGAGGACATGGACTGGGCGACCAGAATGACGAGGGAGCTGCTGGAAGGAAGGAGTGGGCTGTGGACCCCTTTGCACAGGGACTGCTCACGCGCAGCTGGTGTCTCCTCACTGAGAGTCCTCACAGGGGCAGCGGATGTGCTGATGAACGCTTTGAATACGCAAGTTGGCGCCCTGCTCGGGCGTGAACGCGGTCGAACGGAAACTCCCTCCGGTCTGGACCCCACGCAGGCAGGCCATTTCCCCTCCAACCGGCAAGCGGCCCCCCAGAACGCACACTGGAGGAAAGAGCACTTTGCTTTTCTCGGAAAATCACTGGTAAAAGGCCCACACCACTGCCCCTTCCACCTTCAGCGGAGCGTGGCAACGGCAACCTGAAAAATCACAAATGGAAAAAGACGGCCATCAAGGGCGGCCTGGCTGACAGTCTCATCAGACAAAGTGACAGAAAGTCTTGGGAGACACGAACATGCAAACAGGAGTTTGCACAGTTCCCTTTCCTCGTATCGACTTCGGCTTCCAAAATCAATTTTCTTTATTAGCTGATGTATCTCTGCGTGGCATCAGGATAAATTATGTAGGCAGTAAATTGTTTCCCCGCTAACTGGGAACGGCAGGGAGACTTCTCCGGGGGGCGGGGAGCACCGGCTAAGGGCTTCGGGCAAGGTCGGCCCGGAAGGAAGGGGACAGCGTGAACCGGCGGGGCTATATCCTAGAGGTCGGGACCAGACGGGATGTCCACCGTGCACAGTCCGGGGAGGGTGGCCTCATCATCCAAGGGTGGTGGGGCAGTCTCTGCTGTGAGTGGCCTCACAGGGTGGCCCCGGGAACCGGGGTGTAAGACTCATCAAGCTTCGTCCAAAGGACGGAAGGAGTGTGACATGATGTGCCTCTTTCCCTCTCCACGCCCCTTTGCCGGGTGCCAGGCTCCCAGAGACGCGGAAGCATTAGGATGTATGTGTGGACAGAGACGTGGACTTTGGACGTGGATGTGGGCGTGGACGTGGACATGGCCACAGGCACAGTCTAGACGCCGGCACAGAAGCAGCTCTGTCTCGGAGAGAGGCGTGTTCTCAGGAACCCTCTCACGTGACCGCGGGAGCTGGGGCACGGTGGAGGAGAGACCCAGGAAGGAGCCGCCAGCATGGCCCTCGGACCACAGGTGGTCACTGGCGCGATGCCTTCCTCTCGGGTTCTCTCCGAAGGCCTTCCACTGACCGACCGAGGCCCACCCACTTCAGGGAGGTCACCTGCGCCCCTCCAAGTCCACTGACAGACGCTAATTCCATCTCAACAGTGTCTTCCTGGCGACAGGAAGGTGCTGACCCCCGTCGGGGCCCCACGTCCCAGCCAAACTGACAAACAAAATTCAGCATCCCAGGGCACATCTGCTGCTTCTGTCGGCGGCCACCCTTTCCTGCTTTTGTGGGGTTTGGCGGGGACGCCCCCCCTCACGCTCCTCGGGAGTCTCGTCTTTGCCACTCAGCCCCCAGAACCTCGGGTGCGGGCACACCCACTCAGCCCTGAGTTCCAGGCGGGGACCATGGAGCCAGGCCTGACCGATCAGCTCATTCGGGCGGCACCCCCACCACACCCCCTGCGTGCCAGGGGGCTGGTTTTGAGGCGGACACGGGACCCAGGCCCGTCAACCAGAGCGCTCTGCCCCTCCCCTGCTCCTGTCGCTGTGGGAGAGCCAGGGTTGGGCTGCCCCCCCATGAGACCCTCTGTCCACGGACGTTGTGCCAACCGCTGGGACATAAGGAAACCTTTGAGCGTTCCGAAATCATCTGAACTTCTACCCAGGGTGTCGGAATTCTGAGATTATTTTGACATTATGATGGGACTGGATGTTGGCCAGCCAGCTCGGGAGGGCAGGGCTGCCTGGGTGCCAGGCTCTGTCTGCTGAGTCTAAAACTATGCCCAGCCTGCCAGGGGGGGCGGGGGGCGGCTCGGGGACGATGTGCTGAGTGAGTGACTGGACGGATGAACGAGTGGATGAGCCGGCGATGCGGTCTGTCCCCTGCAGGCCAGAAGCCTAGTGAGTCCACCCCTGAATGAGTCCCCCTCCGGCCTGGACAACGGGCCCGTGGTCCCCCCTGACCCTGAGGGGGGCATCTTTAAACCCAAACGCGGCCCCAACCTTCAATGCAGGTCACAGTGTAGCTCTCTCGAAAGTAGGTTGATTGGCAAAAACAAGCCTCAAGTCCTCCCCCCTCCGTGGGTGACGCTAATGGACCCCCAAAGCTTGTCCTTCCGGAAACCTGCCGATTTTTCAGTGCCGATCAGCGGCTGACCGGAGGGAGGCCCAGCGGAACACTGGTGCCCCAGGGCAAGGCGCCACGTCCACTCGGCCGCCCGCGTCACGGTGTGATCAGGAGACTCACCAGCGAACTTGAAGTTCTCACAACAGACGGGTCTCGGGAGGGTATTGTGTTGGGTTTGCCTCGTGTCTAGCGGGCAGCAGGGTTCATCGGCAGAGAAGGGCTTCAGGGCCGAGGCACCAAACCCGGAGAGAGGTGGGTGAGCAGGGGCTCACGTGTGCGTCGAGGGACGGAGGGCCTGTGAGTCGCCAGAGGCGGGGGGGTCTGTGCATGGTGGGCGATGGAAGGTCTTGGCTTGGGGGACTCCCCTCTTGGCCGGGGATCCAACCACCCTGTTTGCTCTGTGCTGAGGGTGACGGGGCTACAGGACTCTCTGTGCGGTGGCTGGGACAGTCCCCGCCCACCCCGGGCTCCCTGGTGAAGGCCCTTCAGCCCAAGGCAGCCTGTACCTCCCCCCCCCCCCCACAGAGGATGAGCCACTCTAAGGTGTAAGTGTTCCAGGAGGAGGAAAACACCCCCAAGAGTCAGCTGACGGACGTGGCAGTGAGAGAACCCCTTGGCCGCGGTCCTCTGATGGCGGTCCCTTCGGGGGACAGCACGTAGGAGGAAGGGCAGTGGCAGGCGGGCGGAGGGGAACCTGTCTGATGCATGTTTACTGCCCGGTGGTGACTTCACTTCTCACTGCCCGGGGGTGATGGAGGTAAGACTAGTGCCACCTGCCAGCGCAGGTGCCCTGGGGGCCCCGGAACGTGCCCACTCCCACGACACCCAGGCCCCTCTGCTCCTCACGGCGTGAGGACGGGGTCTCAGGCAGGCCAGCCCAGCTGCCTCGTGGCAGAGGGACCCCACTGCTGTGCACTGAGGTCAGCGTGGGGGCTTGCGCTCAGAGCCGTGTCTTCCCCAGGCCCCCAGTTCCACCACACTCACTCGGGCGCTCTGGATTTTCACGGTTCCCAGATGCGGCTGGTGGTTTGGGGCGGGACTCGGGAGGATGGCCGGCCCCCGGTCCCACCTGGATAGTCTGCTGGGGGTGTTGCCACAAAACGGCACAAAATGAGAGCTCGGGAACCACCGGAGCCTGTTACCTCATCACCTGTCGGGAGCCGGAAGTCCGACGTCCAGTGTGGGCAGGCTGCCCTTCCCCGGAGATTCTGGGGAAGAGCCGTCCCCCCTCTTCCGGCTCCCGGTGTTTGTGGCAGCCCTGAGCGCCCCTCACTGGGGTCACATGGCCACGTTCCCCCCCCCCGCATGCATGTTTGTGTCCAAATCTCCCCTTTTGTGAGGACTCCCCACCTGTTGGCCCAGATAGGGAAACCCCATTTAACCTTTACTGCATCTGTAAAAACCTTATTTCTGAATAGGGTACCGTGGAGAGGCACTGGGGGCTTGGGTTTCGGCATGAGGACTAGAGACCCGTGACTTGAGAGCAAGAGCGACAGCCAGACCCCTGGCCGCCCCCCGAATTCCTGTGCAGAGACCAGTGTGATGGGGCACACTGAGCTGACCGTCTACACACGGCCCCCCACTCACACCAGTGACCATAACTGGGTGGGCTGGGTTGACAAGGCTGGGACTGGCCTCCAGGACAATTGTCTTTCGACCTGTCCAACTCTGACAATGCCAGCAGCACAGGGCCACCTTCACCACTCAGAAGGGCCCATCTGAAGGGCTTCACTGGGCACAAAAGCCTCGGTGGGCTCCCCCGGCCGGGGCTACAGGGTGAAGTACAGAAACCAGACACCCCCTGGACAACCGTCACTTCGCAGCGATGCCTGGTTTTTGTCGCTGATACGGGCAGCGCTTGTCATAGGCTGCCCCTTCCAGTCCCATCACTCTTCCCAGAGGGGGTCCCAATGCTGCGGGTGCAGGCAACCTTGGCCTCAAAGCTGAGGTGGCCTGCGAGAGCCTCTGCACGTGAGCACGCGGTCAAACACATCCCTCCGGGGGACGAGTGCCCGGGGGGGTGGGGGGCAGCCCATCCAGGCTCCTCGGGAGCCCTTGCCAGGTGAGTTGCTCCTGGGGAGGGAGCAGGGCCCAGCCCCCCCAGCTGCAGCAGACGGCGGCAGCAGCGGGGGTCAGTGTCGGGTTAAGCTCCCCAAAGCGGACAGTGACTTAAGGGAACCCCGCCTGGACAGCTTGCGTGAACGAACGCCCGGGATCAGGCATGCTCAATCGGCCCTCCATTCCTTGTTGAGGAGCTGGTACAGAAAAGCATCGAACTGCCTGTCCCCTGCCCTTGGGAGGGGCAGGGGCCTGATTCATTCATGTGTTGGGCATAGAAGTGCACTTGGCATTGATGGAGCCAGTGTGCTCTCCTCGGGATGAATAATTAATGCCTTATTGGCTGAAGGATTTAGCGTATTTACTCTCACCTCCCTTGCTGCTCCGACCCCCGCCGTCAGCATCACCTTCCCGTGGACAGCCCAGCCGGCAGGAGCTGGGCAGGGGCAGGGCCGCGCTGGAGGGAGCGAGTGTCCAGGAAAGCAAATGCCTCATGTTCTGCAGGTTAGTTTCAGTTTTGTGACCCCCCTTGGGCACACACAAAGCGACCATGGGACATACACACGCACACACTCGGGCCTCTGCTTCAGGAGGTCCTGGTCCTGCCCTTTGCTGGAGGCAGGAGGTTGGCACAGGGCTGTTTCCCGAAATGGCCTCTGATCAGCGCCCCCAGCTCCCAGCTCCCAAGTGCACCCGCAGCCCCTGGCACACCTGTGGCTCCCTACCCTCTGCCTCCCCTGGGTCAGAGGCCGAAGGGTACTTGGTGCCCCCTGTCTCTCCTGGGAAAGACCAGCATCTGCCCCCCAGAGGCCAGTACAGGCACCCGTGGGCAGTGGGGAGCCCGGCCTCACCGAGCAGCGGACCCGCGCCTGACTCGGCCATCAGACTGGGGAGCTGGAGAGGGTTCCCACGGCCTTCCTCGGAAAAAGCACTTGACATTTCAGAACAGCGAGGCTTTTGGCTGGTCGGAGAAGAAAGACGGCTCACCGCCGGTGGCAATTAATACGCCCGCTTTCCCGCCCAGAGCTATTTCCAACCCGTCTCAAGCTGTTTCTCGCCGCGCTCTGCCACTCGAAGTATTCCGTATTTAAAGTCGAGGCGGGCGGGTGTGGGGGGGTGGGTGCTGGTGCTCGCCCCCCGGGAGTGGCCATGTTTTTCCAGGAGGGGCAGCTGGCCTCCGCCGCTGGCTGCCTGGCGCTGCGCCCAGCCTGAGGTGGGTGACGGAGGGGACATCAGAGCTGTGCCCAAGGTCACAGCGCCCCCTCCCTCCGCACTGCCTTCCCTCATGAGAGAGAGGGAAATTCTCCTGCATTTTCCGGGTTAGGGGTCCGCAGACCAGACCTGCCGCCGCCTCTGCTTCTGTGCAGCCTCTGAGCTAAGAATGACTTTTACATCCTCAAATGGCTGGGGGAAAGATCAAAAGGAAGATAATATTTTGTGACTTGTGAAACGACACGATTCAAATTTCAGTGTCCATAAATAAAGTTTTATTGGCACACAACCACGCTCATTCATTTACATGTCGGCGGAGGCTGTGTTCCCCCCTACAACGCAGAGCCAGGCGGCTGGGACAGACACCGAGCTGCCCGCCACGCCTAACTCACGGGCTGCGTGGCCCTGGAGAGAGGCGTGTGGACCGAAGGAAGGGGAAGGAGGGGCGTAGCAGGCTTCAGCCCGAGTTCTGCTGGAGTGTGGGCTCCAGGGTGGTTAAGGTCAGAATGTCTGTATCCCCCAAAATTTGTACAGTGAGGCCTCACCCCCAAGGTGACCGATCGAGTTAGGACCTGGGCTTTGAGGGATGATGGTGTCATGAGAGTGAAGCCCCTCTGAACCGGATTAGTCCCTGGTAAGAGGGACCCCAGAGAGGCCCTCACCCCTGCCACCACGGGTGGACACAGCAAGAAGAAGTCACCTGTGAACCTTGAAGTGGGTTCTCCCCCGACACGGGACCTACCAGGCCCTTGACCTTGGGCTTCCAGCCTCCAGAGCTGTGAGCAATAAGCGTCTGCTGTGGGGAAACCGCCACCTGTCGGACTCGATCACAGCAGCCTGAACGGACCGAGATGGGGATTCAGGGGGAAGGGGAAAGACAGGCACAGACGTCACCGAGATGGGGAGGAGGGGCACTGGCTGTGGGCCTGTGGGCCTGGGGGAGGGACCACTGCCCTGAGGACACCAGGGATAACTGGTACGCCTGCGCAAGCCGGCTTGGCACCAGTGAGTGGGAGGAGCGCCCCCAGCGGATCCCGGCTGGTGAGAGCCAGGAGCTCGGGCTCCCGGCCCCGGAGGGCAGGTCTGTGTCTACCCTCTGCCTGGGTTTCTTGTGGCTGCTGGGACCACTTCCACAGACGGGGTGTTGTCAACAATGCCCTCTGTCTCCCAGTGCGACATCGGTGACCACAGGGCCTCGAGGCAGGGCCACCCTCGCTGCTTCCAGTGTCGCGTGGCTCCTGGGTTTGTGGCTGCAGCCGCCCCCACCCCGCCTCCACCCCAAGGCCACAAGCCTTCTGCTCTGTGTCTGTCCTCTCCTCTTAGAGGGACACTTGTCATTGGACCGAGGACCCGCTCTAAATGCAGGATGATCTCCTGAGTCACATCCGCAAAACCCGCTTTGCCAGATAATCCCCTTCCCAGGTCCGGGGACTCCGGCTGGAACGGTTTCCAGGGGCCGCGCAGCGGCGGGTGGAAAGCTGGACCCCACACGGAGGCCACTGAGAGAGCTCCGTCCTGTCACTCAGCGGTCCGTCTCCGCTCTCTCCCCTGGACCCCGAGGCAGGGACTGGCGGGGCCTTCCCCACCGTCCTGACCCTGACACCCACCCACGCTGGGAGCCACTGGGCCAGGTCCCAGCCCCCACTTCCTCGAGGGCCCAGACACCTGTCCTGGTATAAACAGAAGCCACAGCCACGGCCCCTGTCCGGGGAGCCCTTGACCTTCGGAGCAGCACCTTCACAGAGATTCTGCTCCTGGGCCCGGCGTGGCCTGTTCCCACCTGGAACACAGGAATCTGTGCCCTCTGGAGACCACAGGGACCTGATGGCGGTTCCCAGTCCAGTGTCTGTCCACGGCTCTGGACAGACTGACACAGGCATCGGAGGCCCAGGTGGACCCGGGGGCCATCCCGGACACAGTTGGGGCTGGTCTGGAGCCTTGAGCTGCCTCCCAGGCCCTGGCCCTGCACCCTGGGGCCTTGGGTGCCATTCACCGTCATCCCAAGAGCAGCAGGTTTTCTCCAAACCTCACTGAGGTCCAGGTTTCTGACCCGTCCCCAGAGGCAACGGCTCCCCAAGACGGACGAGTGTGCCCTCCGCTCCGGACACGCATGGAGATGAGAGGCTCTGGGAAGTGGGTGGGGGGGCTGCTTTGTTCCCTCCTCCAGGGTGGCCACCTTCCCTGCCTGCAAGGCCAGCTGCTGCCCTCAGGGCATGGCACCCTCCTGGGGGGGTCCTTCCCAACAACCCCGCCCCTTAGGGCCAGGGCTGCCCTCCAGAGCCTGTCTGCTGGGACGGGCTCCTCCCCCGGCTGGGTAACAAGCGCTCTGCCCACTCTGCTCCCCAGCTGCAGGTGCAAATTAGGTACAGGAGGTGCCCGTGGCCCCCGCTGCCCGGCTGCCCCCACTGCCCCCCTTCTCGTCAAAGCTGCAACAGAAACCAGGTCCGTCAACAGGATGGGGCCAAACAGAAGGTGGGGGAGGGGTGAAGGAGGCTGTCCTTCGGGGCCCTGGGCCCTTGTGCCTAGATCTGGAGGGAGAGAGCACCGAGTTTGGGGTGGGGGTTTGCTTGTGGCTCCCCCGTCCAAGGTCGCATGGATGAGGGGGCAGCTGTGTGGGAGGGGGGCAGAATCTGGGGGTCTCAGGATAGGTGGATCAGGTGCTCATGTTGGCCCCCCACTGTACATACTCAGTCATCCTCTCAACCCAAGTGAGCCAGGCAGATACCTGATGTCAGAAGGCGGGGCTGCCCACATCTGTCGTGGAACAGGGCTCAGCCACACAGGGCCCACCCCAGTCTGCCAGCCACAGCTGGGCAGCCCCCGGCAGGGACATGCTGGAAGGGCGGAGGAGGCAGCTGCGCTGGAGAAGGGCCTGGGTGTCCTGCGGAGTCCTACAGTGGCCTCCTGAGCGGTGTCCCGTGCACCTCTCCACTCCAGTCGGACACTGGACACCAGAGCCTTTTCTCCCATGTCCCCACCCAGACCACAGACCCCAGCACTGTCCCTCTGCAGAGCGATGTCCTTGTCCTGGCATTCAAGGCTCTTCCCAGTGCAGCTCCCCAGACTCTCAGAGAGGGACTCCGTTCCCCACCCACTGTGGGTCACGGAAGGACCCTGCTCGGCACGGCACCCACAGCAGGGACCCAGGCCACTTCTGCGCATTTTCAGAGATGGCGGTTGTGCGGGAATGTCTCGGGCTTGGGGCCTCACCCGTAACGATGGCACGGGCTGGTTGTCCTGGGACCCACCCCCGTCCATCACTGGCAATTCCTGGGCCCCTGAGCAAGGCATCTCCGGGTCCTGGAGGAAGACACTCCCCTTCTGCCTGTGCCCACCAAACTCAGGAGAGGGGCCCCCAGTAAGCGCTGTCTACAGCGGGTGGAGGGCCTATCGGGTAGTGGTTCAGTTTTTCAGTTTTTCTCATGCTTGGGGCACCCAGTGATCCTGTCCACATGTGACGAGGGAGAGTTGGAGCCTTCGAGGCTGTCCTCTTTGAGATCAAGGTCAAAGTCTGGGCCTTGCTATAGACTCGATGGGAGTGTGCTCACAACGCTCACAATGACAATGGTGCAGGAGGCCCATCAACGGGACAGACCCCTGATGGGACCTCTTGTGAAAGGCATGCCAGCAAGCACCCCCCACCACGTGAGGACACAGGGAGAAGACTTCTGTGGGCCAGGAAGCGGGTCTTCGCCAGACACCAGACCTGCTACACTTTATCTTGGACATCCAGCCTCCAGAACTGTGACGTAGAAGTAGGCATAGTGTACCCGCCGATCCATCTAAGGTTTTGTGATTTAACAGCCCAGAGGGTCAAAGGCGGCCTCTCCTAATGCCATCCCATGGGGTGGCCGAACCCCACCGTGCATTCAGGACCATAGCACTGAGTGCTGGTGCTGAGCAGATGGCCCCCCAACAGTCCAGGGACCTACACGAGCCTCCCTCCAAAACCTGAGCTAAGAGAAGCGGGGTGACCTGCTTCTGGGGCTGTGAGCTGCAGGAGTTGAGGGAGAAGAACACAGGTGTGTGGGGACACGCAGAGGGGGGACCGGGAGGCCTGTGGAGAGAGCAGGGGGCCTCGGTGGGCACCCACCTGGTCCCCAATCTAGTCCTCTGCCCTCCAGGTTGTACAACGATCTCCAAACCCCTGGACGACTGTAAGGTCGCCAAGGCCAGCCAGTTCCAGGGACCGCCTTTCCTTGCAACTGACAGAAAGTGGAAGTCTTCCACCTTCTGTGCCTTGTCTGGAGTGGGTTCCCAGGCCCACTGTGCAGGCAGGTGGCAGCGACTCCATCATTTTCTGGGCCCCCAGAAAGACCCCCTGGCCCCGGGTGTGGCCACAGCGTTTGGAAAGCAGGGTCCGGCAGACCAGGTTCCGGGGACGGCCGTGAGCTGTGTGGCCCGGGGGCCGTCCCATGGCCTCTCTGAGCCACGGAGCCCTCTGTTTCCGGAGCCCAGGGCAAGAAGTAAAGGGGAAAACACAAGCAGGTACTGAGCTCCATGTCGGCCACGCAGGGAAGACAGCCACTGTGGCACAATTGTTCTCCAGTGGGGGCTTCAGGGAAGGGGACATGGCTTGTGCTAGGGCTGGGTGCAGTGCCAGGTGGTTAGACGGGTGTGGGAGTGCAGGCGGGGAGGCAGCTGGGCGGAGGAGGGCTTAAAGGAAGGGGGGCTGGTGGCGTGGGGTCCCCAAGCAACCTGGGTCTTACATCTGCACCTCCTCAGGCAGCGGCGTGAGTCACATGAGTGTCTCCCCCACTGTCCTGCCAGCGACCTGGTGGGCCACCCTGCCCCCGACAACTCTGGGTGCAGCACAGCTTGCAAAGCCCCCACCTTTGACCCCAGGGGGGTGGGCCCTGTGATAACGTGTGACTTAGAGGGACCCGGGGCAACATTTCATAGTGTAACTTTCTCTTCAGAGGCTCGGACCAGGTCACGCTCGGGAACGGTCACAGGATTTCCGAAAGGAGAGAGTCACCTCCTCCCCCTGAGGCCGGTCTCTACGCCTCCACCCAGGACTCGCCTTGAGTCAGCCCCACCCCTGGTCGCTGCGGCGGCAGCTGCGAAGCTGGAAACGGAAAGTTTGCTGAACGTTGCTTTCTGGCTCTCTCACTCTTTAGCCTGGAGGAGAATGTCCTGACGCTGCGTTTGTGCCTGCCACATTCAGCCACATCACGGTGTCACCTTCCGGGCTGCTCCCCACCTGGATGTAAACATCTCCTTTGTTGCCTCCTGTGAGGCGTGACAACACTTCCTCCCCCCGCCACCCTCCCCCAGAAGACAGCTGTCATCAGCCCGAGAGGTGCCAAGAAATAACGCCAGGGTCAAAATAGCTCTTCCGGCGCTGGGCCTCCAGAGCTGCCTGCAGCCCAAGGCTCCCAGCAGGTGGCCCAGCAGGTGGCTCAACAGGTGGCCCAGCTGGGGCTGAGCCCCGGGACCCCTCAGCCAGGACTTGGGAGGTGACTCACAGCCTCTCAGAAGGCATCGCTGTGGGAAGGAACATCGAAGCTGAGTTTGCAGATCACGAGAGAATGTCCTGGAGCCTCTGGTGGACCGACGGACAGTCCCTCTGCTGCGTCCCAGACAATGTGGCCCCCTGAGGCGGCCCCCCCTTCTGTCTAAGCTGGGGTGAGCTTTCTCACCACAGGCTGGGATGGGCCACACCAGCCCCGCCTCCTAGGAGCCGGCAGGACCCTGGGCCACAAGCAGCGTGGGGAACCCCTTCTGCCCTCTGTTCCTGGTGCTTCCGACTCCAGATGGTGGGGTGCCCACACCGGGCCACTCTGTGACACTGACTGGCTGTCCCAGAAGCCACTTCAGTCTGACATGGTCCCTGGCATGAGCGTCACCAGCCCCCACAAGCTAAGGCCTTCATCCGACCAGACCACCCCCTCTTCAGATGCCAATCCCATGTCCCAGGTGGTCCCCTGTGCTTCAAACCCACCAGCTGCCAGCCAGGGGCCCCCACAGCCGCTCCTTGAGTCTGATAATTTGCTAGAACAGCTCACAGAACACAGGGAAACACTTATTCCCACCGATTTATTATAATGAATTTTAAAGGTCACAGAGGGACAGCCAGATGACGAGGGAGGGACACCGGCCGAGGTCTGGGAGGGCACCCATAGGGTTGGGGCGTGTCACCCTCCTGGCACCTAGAAGTAAGTGTTCACACACCTGGAACCTCCCCAAACACCATCTTTCAGGGATTTGAGACGGCTCTGTTATTCAGGCACAGCCGCCCCTGGGCTCAGTCTTCAATCTCTCCTCTCCGTGGGGTGAGGGGTGGGGCTGAAAGTTCCTGGCTTCCAAGAAAAAGAAGAAGAAGAACTTGGTCTTTCCAGCCAGCAGCCCACCAGAGTCCGTCATTAAGACAAAAGATGCCCCTGTCACCCAGGAAACACCAAGGGGTTCCGGAGCTCCGTGCCAGGACCCGGGGCCGAGGGGGGCCTGCGTCTGCTAGGCCGATACCCATGGGCAGGCAACTCCTCGGTCACTTAAGAAAAGGTCCCTTTCCTGGCAGAATGAATGAATGGCCACCAGTCAGGGAGGGTAGTGTCTCAGCTGCCGGCAGGTGACACCCGGCCCCGACCCGGGGCCCCTGGGAGTGAGGATACCCCAGCTCGGAAAGCGGGGTGTCCCTCCACACCTGCGGGGTCCGCGTCACAGATGCGAACAACCCTGGGTCAATCCCATTCCGGAAAAATGTGATGTGGTTCGGGACGTGCTCTGCGTCGTGAGGCCTCTGCGGCTGCACCTGCGCTCAACGCACGGGCGAGTTTTTGTCATTAGTCCCTGAACAGCAGCGGACATAACCGCTATTTTTTCCCCGCGGTACGCGGCAGCGGGCACTGCCAGTCACCGAGCACAGATTGAAAGCGGGCGGGAGCACGTGCCACGTTCATATGCAAATACTATGTCATTCGATAGAGGGGACTTGAGCATCAGTGGGTTTTGGTATCCGAGGGGCCCTAGAGGCAACCACAGGTGTTAGCGCCGAGGCCCGTGGTGCAGGGCGCAGGGCACAGGTCTCCTCTGCCTGGAGAGAGGTTCAGGCAGAGTAGGCAGGAGGGGTTCTGCATATTCATGACATGCAAATCGCAGGAAATCGATGGTCAGCCACTCACCTGCTGCCTCCCTCGTTCCCCGCCTCCCCGGGTGCCAGGCCTTCTCCATGGGAACGAACGAGCTTGCCCAGGGTGGAAGCTGTTACCCAGGAAGACACTCCAGTTGTGACAAGGCCAGGAGGAGAGCAGGCTTCCTTATTTCCCCAGGGGCCACTGCGGCTAATCCCACCCCGAGCAGAAGGCTGGCTGGCACTTCGTCCCTGAGGTCCTGAGGATCCCCGAACAGCAGCTGAGAGAGCGGAGTGGCTCTTCGCCATCTCCTGCTGCTTGTCAGTTTTCTCTATTGCGTTTCAGATCTTGGAAGTCAGGAAGGTGAGGGACCCTGGAGAGGGGGCTTCTCTCTCCTTGTCCCTCTGTTTGAGATGGTCGCTTCGAGATGGAGGGCATGCCAAGAGGTGGAGCCGGAGGATTGGGGTGGGGCTGGCCTTAGAGGCCCGGGACCGACCACCTGCGCAGCCCTGTGGGGGACGCCATTGGGAGGGCTGAGCCTGTGCGTGGTTTAACCTCCCACTGCCACTGGCTGCATTTCCTCTGTGACTTTGAGACGGGGGCCTGCGTTTTCATTTTGCGCCGAGAGCGAGGGAGCTGGTGTGGCCAGCAGGCGTGGTGGGGGACAGGAACCCTGCGTCCCTGGGAAGGAGACAGGGCGCCCGCTCTGGGGGGGGCCCTGTGATAACGGACTCTAACAGGGCCTGCCTTCTGCTGAGGAAGAGCCCAATGGGGAAACTGAGGAATGTCCAAGCAAGGGCCCCCCCAGGTCCTGGCAGCCTGCCCGCCCACCCTACAACCCTCAGAGACGGGGGGACGTGAACAGTGGCCACTGTCACCTCTGCACCTGCAGGTTGACAGAACCTAAAATAAGCCCCAGAGGGGCTTCTGGGGGAAGGTGGAGATATTCAAAGTGGGGGCTGCAGACGCAAAGACTAGGTTGGCCAGAAAGTCTGTTGAGTTTTTTCTGTAAAACATCTGACACCTGGACAGATGTCACCTGCTCAGAAGGTGACAACCCATTTCTGCAGATAGATCCTGTCCCCTCCGGAACGGGGTGGGTGTTCAAGTCTTATTTTTATGTTTTTCCCCCGAAGATAAAAACATTAATCTTATATAAGGCGCTAATTTAAATTTTCTAGTGGTTTCCAAATGTCCTTTATAGCCTCTTTATAAGCCTCTTTTTAAGGTCCAGGATCCGATCAAATGTCATGCATTGCATTTCATGGACACGCCTCCTTTTCCCAACTTAGTCCAGAACAAGTTCCTTGCTTTAGATAATCTTTTTAAAGATAATTATCTTTATCGTATGTAGGTAACACCCTTGGATGCATCATTTCAGCTCACGGCATTCAATCCAGGCATGGTGATATCTGGCTGTCACCTCCCTCTATCTGCAGAACGGTTCTGTCTCCCTAGTCAGGAGCACTGTCCCTGTCCCGCACCAGCGCCACCCCCAGCCCCGCCCCCATCTACTATCTGTCTCTATGGATCCCACTGCTCCTGACCTTGTGTGAGTGGGACACACAGCACCTGGCTGTTGTGTTTGACCGACTCCACTCTGTGTGACGTCCTTGGGTTTCATCACATTGTCACATGAGTTTCATTGTCTCCATGGGTGTCATCTTTCATCTTCCCTGACCTGGGGTCACCCTTTCAAAGAAGTCCCACGAACCCATTACACTGACCCTTCAGGGTCCCAGCCCAGGTCACCTGGGCCTCCCATTAAAATCAAGGTCAAGGCCCTCACCCTGGGATCTCAGCACGTCAAGGACGGAAGGAGCTCACACAACATGCTTTTGAAGCCTGAGTGGAGCATCTCTCCCAGGACATCCCAGAAAGCCCCTCCCGCCTCCGCCCACCACCGTGGGCACGCAGGGCACACTGGTCCCTCATGCACGGACCGGTGTGCTCTGAGTGGCGCTGTGATGCTGTGATTTGCAAGAAATGGGAATTTGGTCTCTGGCCCTGGTTCTGAGCCCCCCGAACCCTTGGAATTTCCTGGGGGATGAAGGGCGGCCAGGCGTCTCTTGTCGTGAGCGGGATGGCGTTGGGACCTCACTTCAGTGAGGCGTGGAGCCAACCCTGTGACTCCAGGGTGGGGACTGTCTCTCCGCCCCGTCACCAGCGGCCAGCAAGTTCGTCAGTCATGCTGTGGGCTGAAGCCTCCGTGGAAATATTTAATGGCAAAGTGGGTGGGGGCTTCTGGGGGAAGGTGGGGATATTCAAAGTGGGGGCTGCAGACACAAAGACTGGGTTGGCCAGAAAGTCTGTTGAGTTTTTTCTGTAAAACAAAACACACTTTTTAAATTTTCACCAAGAACCTTATTGACTTGAGTATTTTGAACCTGTCGGCTCTCTCCCATGTGGTATGACGTTGATCGTTCTTAATGAACGCCTCGATTCGAAGGCTGTCGGCTCCAGCCGGTCCGCCCGGCCGTGGAGCATCGTCCAGCGGGAATCTCCGCCTGAGACTTCACAAACCACCTCTGACCCGTTCGCTCAATCACAGCGCCTTCCCCTGACACAGTATAAATCTCTGTGTGTGTGTTCAGCGGTGTTTTACCTTTCTTGAAATAATGAAGCCTAATGTGCTGAAAACGTTGCTTCTTTTCTTCCATTTCAGTATTAAAACGGACACAGAAAAACTCACCGATCTTGGTAAGCTTGTTTACGTGCCCGCGGACGTCACAGCTGTCACAATCCAATCCAACAAAAACACTGTTTCGAGGGAAGTCACAGACCACAAGGTGCCACCGGAGCCAAAGAGCCGAACGGACTCTTTGGCCACCCTAGTACGTCCGACACACTGTTTCTTGGCGTCTTTGCCACGATTTGGGCAGCGGTGGACTTCCTTAAGCGTTCCTTCATCTTCATCACACCAGATAACTCACCGAACCGTCACAGACCCTCACTAACCCCGGCTGCTCCTCGCTTGGAGGAAGCAGCTGCACCACACTTCGCTCCACTCCCCAACAGAAGAGGCCCGACTCGGGAGAAGTGGCCCAGAGGCGTTTGGGGGAACAAGCGGCCCCCGGACTCCCACCAGTGCCCTAAAGGGGGCCTGGAGCCCACCCTGCCCCCTGGGGCGGCGATTCAGGAGCACAATTTCGAGCTTGCTTGGTTCTGCGGTTAGAGACCAGACCTCAGGCTGGAGGCGAGACTGGTCCGATTCTATCTACCACACTCGGTGCCCACAGGCAGTTTTCCAAAGCCATTTCCATGTTCTATGAACGCACTCGTTAGTCTAACGCAGTGTCGTATGGCAAAGAACTTGACTGGCTCCTGGGAGGAAGACCTCGTTCTGGGAGTGTCCCCAGCCATCGGAGCGCCTTTGTCACCCATGAGCCCCTGGGATCACACCTGAGTTCATGGTCACGGGGATGCCCACCATGATTAGAAGACCCAGGTCTGAGTCGGGACAGCCCAACCTCTGCAGGGGACAGGAGGCCTGGGGACGGGATGTGGCCGTGTGGTCACCCATTCAGGCAGCCAGTGTGCCCAGTGAGATGCCAACTAAAACCTGGGACACTGTGGTCTGGTGGAGCTCATGTTGGCTAAAAACCCCGACCACGATGTGCCAAGAGGCAGTGCACCCGGGCGCCGTGGGCGCACGGCAGGCTGGCGTCCTCCACGTCTGAGAGCTCCCAGGCCTCTCCACCGTGTCTCTTCATTCGTCCGCTCCCGAGTTGGGGCCCTCCCTGGTTCTGAGTCTTCGTAGTAGATTAGCTCAATGGAGAGGGTCACAGGACCCCTGAATTTGTAGGCTGTGGGCCACACATGCAGGCAGCCTGGGGACCCCCACAGTGCAGCTGGTCTGAGGTGGGGGCGGTCCTACGGAGGGACAAGCCTTGGACCTGGCGGTCTGCACTAACCCCGGCTGTCAGTGCCCAGCTGCTGTGCAGTGATCGGCTGGAGGGTGGGGACGGCATGAAGGGGACTGAAAGCTTCACACGTGTCCCCCCAGGGCACACAGCCCCGCCGGGGGCAGGTTGTGATCAAACGGGTCAACTTGGTCACCACCACTGGACGGCGTTCCAGATCCATGGGGGACAAATGACACGGAACTGGGTGCACAAATCAGAGCAATTACCTCCAACCAGAATCAGTCCGTCTTGGAATCACAGAGGCCGAGGGGGAAAGGGCGCTCATAGCAAGCTGCCGACTGCCCGGGGCCAGAGGGAGCTGTCTGGTGAGTCATGTCTCCTGGTCACAGCAGGGGCAACGACCTCGGCTGGGGGAACGGGACCCCCCAGTTGTTGCCCTGAAGAAAGCTTGGCTGCGGTGAGCTCACAGGTCCCTGGCAGCAGCCCGGCTGCTCCTCGCTTCAGAACTTGGGGGGCTCTTCCAGGGGGAGGCCAGTCGACCAGACGGCAGCAGCGTCTTTCCCGGTCTCCTTGGCCTACAAAGTCTTGTCTGGGGAGAACTCGTCCACCCTGCAGGCCACCTCACCTCCAGGGGGAGTGTGTGTGTGTGTGTGTGTGTGTGCATGCACGCACATGCCAGCCTCCTACCAGGCCGGCTGGTGCTCTCCCGTTCCTGAGAAGGAACGTCTGCTCACAGCTGCTTCTTGAAACCTCAGCTCCAACGGGCTGAAGTGGGAAAGTGTTGTCGCCCGGTGGGTACAACCTCCAGTCTGGGGGTAGGGACAGTGTCCCCGTTCAGGACCACCTTGCCCCCTGTTCCTCCATCGTGTTGGGGGCAGGGCTTGGAGGCAGAGGCCCCCACACTGGGGGTGTCGGGAGCTCCCCTGACTGGGCCCTTCACCGGCTCACCTGTCAGGACTTTCCTTTCTCCTTCCTCCCCAAGGAGGGGTCACTTGCAGACCTGGTGAGTGACAAGTCCTAGCTGTGGCTCACAAGTCCCATGGCCCCTAGAGCAGCCCCTCAGTGGTGGGGGACACGCACAGAGAGCCGGCCGTCGGGCTGTCCACCCACAGGGGCGTCGCATCCTCTTCTCAGCATCGGCCGTGGCACCCGTGCCCAGTTGCGCGGCCTCATCCCACTCATGAGGCACATACGGGGCCCCCAGCTCGGGAGCAGTGGGGGGGGTGACCTGCAGCACGCCTGTGTGGCCGTCCCTGCCTCAGGCAGACAGCACAGACCTGTTCATGCCTGCACACGTGTGTGTACACATAGAGCAATAGGCCGCGTTGGTCTACTCGTGCGTGTCTGTCAATCAAAGCATTGCTGGTCCGTTTGTTGTTTTGTTTGTTTGTTGCTCCAATCTCCATCCACCACGATGCCCCTCTGTCCCTCCCCCCGTTATAAAGTTTTGGGCTGAGAGCTGGGTGGGGGCCAAGGTGACGACGGTGCAGTGCCACCCTCCCCTCGAGGAGCCTGGAGGTCTGGTGGGACAGAGGGCAGGGATGCCTGACGTCTGTCTGCATTTCGTACAAGGACAACTGTTTGTTCTTGAGACTCTGCAGGAGCTCGGGGGAGGGGCGCCCCACTCCCTGGGGAGGCAGGAGAGTCCCTCATGGGGGTCGGTCGGCCAGCCGCGCCCCTGCCTGCCTGCCTGGAACTTCCTCTCCAGCCTGGGAGAACGCCCAGCCTCAGGCACGCCCGAGAGAAACTGCGGGTGCAGCTCGGCCCTAAAGGAGAAGGAATCCTGCCATTTGCAGCGTCAGCCATGACCCCCGGGGGGACACAATGCTGAGTGACTCAGAACGACGAGTCTGTGCATTCTCACTTACACGTCGTGGAGTCCAAAAGAGTTGAACCCACAGAGCGAGAGAGCGGGCTGGCGGTCACCAGAGCAGGAGGAGCTGGGGGCTCAGGGAGACGCTGGGTGACGGGGCCAAGCCCTCCGACACGAGATCAGCCAGTCCTGGGTCCCATGTGCAGCACGGCGACCGTAGTTCACAACACTGTGCTGCGAACTTGAAGTTGGCTAGGACAGCAGACTCCCTGTGACCTCGCCACACACAGAATGCGGAAACTACGCGGGGTGACGGGGCCTCAGTGCCCCCACGGTGGTGGCCGTTTCACAGCGTGTCCGCACGTGGGAACACAGTGCTGTGTACCTCAAAGAGTCGCCGTCTTTGTCCAGTTCATCTCAGTAAAGCTGGATGAAATAGAAAACGCCAAAGAGCCCTGGATGGGGCGAGGGTGGGGGGCGCACAGGTGCTGATGGGTTTGAAGGCGTCATGAAAGTTGTGGGTGACCAGTCCCCGGCAGCTGCCCCAGAGGCCTCTCTAAATGCCCTCCGAGGGCACAGGAGCCAAGCCCCAGTGTGACTCAGAGGCCAGGAAGTCATCTGTCTCCCGAGGTTTTTCTCAACACAGATGTCATTGCCATGACTGACACAGGGACCTGCTCAACATTCCCAAGAGCTGTAATGCGCCCAGACCACAGCTCCCCGTTCCAGCCAACAAAAAAGTCGGGGTCGGCTGACGTGACTTCTGCCCCAGCCTGCAGTGCTCCGCCCTCCACCAGGGACCCTCCGTCCTGCTTCCCCAACTCTGCCCTGCCTCTGGGGGCAATGCCACTGCCAGCCCTGGCACCCCTTATCCCAGTCACCCCCAGTAGGTGGTCAGGCACACGACCCCAGAAGCCTTTGCAGGCGGCCCCCCAGAGGGCTGGACTTGGAGGGGGGACAGAAGCAGCTAAGGCCCCTGAGGCAGGTGGGCATGTCCAATGCTCCCTGAGCTGGCTTCGGGCCACCCAGCCAGAGCTGCGCCCAGGCCACTCGCCACCTCCTGAGCTCCTCTCGCCGAAGTCCCGTCCCCTGGGAACAACCTAATCATGCCGTTGGCTCCCGAGAAGGGAGTGGACAGGGATTCATTTCCAGCTCGCTGCCGTGTTTCTGATCTATGAGCGTGAGTGGGTCGCTGTGGGGAGATCAAAGGAGAAGGTCCCCGGGCAGCTGGGCTGCTTCTGGCACGTTCTCCGGGGGCCGGCTGGGAGGCACAGTGGCTCTCTTGTTTGTTTAGGTCTGCAAAGCCCCCGCGTAATCCTGGGGGCAGGCTCTGCAGGGTGGCGAGACCTCGGTGCGCCCTGGCCCTCCCCGGACCAGCTGTTGAAGGCTGTTTAACTGCTGGGAGTGGGCGCAGAAACCGGGGACCTTTCCAGAGAGGCCATGCAGGCCTGGGCGCTGGCTTGCTGGCCTCTTACTGGTTATGTCCCCTTCATGTCCCCAGGGCACCGGGGGAATGCAGGGGGCCTTGGGTTAGAGGCACTACCCCCACACAGGCATTTGGTCTGATAGCTGGGAGGCCCGGAGAGAAACGTCCGGAAGCTTTGGCCCAGAAAGAGACACAGAATGTAGGAGCTTTCTCACCGGCCAGACACTGAGGGCCCCAAATCTGGGCCCTTCACAGACGTCTCCCTGATCTGCCACCGATGGGTGGGAGGGTCTCTTCTGGCTCAGCAGCTGACAGAGCCGGCCCCCTACCCCCAAGGCTCACGTCCCACGTCCCTGACTAAAGAAAAGGCCTGCTCCTCCTCTGTCCCCACCCCCACTCTCCTTCAGAAGATACACCAAGTCCCAGCCAGGAACCCCAGCATCGCCCGAGCCCCTGCCCTACCCCGTCCGTGCTGTGAGTCCCATGGACTTGTCCCCGGGGGCTGTCTAACCGCCCACTCTCTGCCCCTCTTCTCTGCCCTGGACGGGTCAGCGTCTCTCCTCCCACACCCTGGTGCTGGCTGCTGAGATGGCCTCTATCATCCTTTCTCAGATGCAGCCCCCCCTCAGAACCTTCTCTCCAAACAGCTGCCAATGTGATCTTTTCAAATGACCGACTGGATGTCTCTGAGCTCTGGCCCCGCCTCTTGGCCACCCTCTGCCTTCAGCCCTCAGTGGTTGTGGGTGGGCCACCATCTCCCCCACTGTGCTCCCCCTCTTCACACTGGAGACTGGCCCCGGTACGTGTGCTGGGCTCTGGCCAGACGCAGGGCCTGGAGCCAGGCCAGTGCAGGTCACTCCTTGAAGGACACTGCCTGTCCACTGCTTCCTCTTCCTCAGTACAGCCAGCAGCACACTCCAACCCCCAGGGACGGTGCAGTGCTTTGGGGGTGGCCAAGCAGAGCTCAGCTCCCCACGCCCCGAGGGCCTGCCTGCTGGGGCTGCCTCGGGGAAGACAATCGGACCTCCTCTCCGGTTGGATCTCTTTTATTCCGTGTCTAATAGAGCGGCCGGACCAGCAGCAAACACGCCTTCCTGCTTTTCTCCAGATCGATGCCCAAGTGCCAGCCCTGCTGGGCTGAGCCCAGCCTCCGTCAGGGCCGCTCTGGCCCTCGTCCTCTTGAACTTGCTCAGATTCGCTGCATCCGCCCTTCCTTCTGCCCCAGGGCCTTTGCATGTGTCACCCCCACTCCCTCCACCACCATCCCCAGAGCAGGCCCTGCTCCGCCCACCCTCCTTCTAGGGTTTCTCCGGGGCTTGTCTCAGACACCCCTCCCCCAAGACCCAGCCACCCAGCGGGACCCAGGGGGTCTTGCTCCAGTCTCCCCTCTCTCATCCCCTCATTATTTCATAAGGACCTTGACTTGTGTCCCTAAAATAGTATAGTCAAGTTCCAATCCCTAGAACCTGTGGGTGTGACCTTAGTCATAACAGAGTGTTTGCAGGTGCAGTCAGGGTAAGGTCAGCTCCTCAGGGTGGGCCCTGGTCCACAGCTGGCATCCTGTGAGAAGACACGGAGACACCAGGAGTCAGGAAACAGCGGAGCAGGACACCAGGGTTGTGTCCCTGAGCCAAGGAGCCCTAGGACACCGCAGTCACTGGAAGGCAGGACAGGCCCGGGACTAACTCCACCTCAGAGCCTCGGGAAGGAACCAGCCTCACCCTGGCCATGACCTCAGACCTCAGGCCCCCAGAGCCAGACGAATTGGATTTCTGCTGCGCTAAACCCCCACGACGTGCACTTGGTTGCCCTCCCACGACCTGTCTTCTCCACTAGACGGCCGGTGCTGGGGGCAGGGCTGGGTAGCAACCCTGGGGACAAGCGGCAAGCCCTCCCTAGGTAACGAGTCAGGGTGCGAGAACCCACCAACGCTGTGGCCACCGCCAGCCCTCTCTTTGCTTCTGCCGTCCTGTCCCTCCAGTCCTCTGGGTTCCCAGGGGAGGCAGTGGCCCACGGGACGAGCAAGCCAATCCATTAAAGGCCTGGGCACGTGGGCACGGCACTGCCGGCCCTGCAGACTCAGCTGAAGAATCTCAGACCGATTCTCAGTGGCCCTGGGGCCCCGACTGGATGCCAGGCCGAGAGTGGCACAGACTCTGGGCCAAGCAGTCCAGGAGGGCAGGGGTCGGCCTGGCCCGACAGCCCAGTGTGGCGAACAGGGTGGTCACAGCTTTTCGTGTTCACTTTTACCTTGAGGTGCAACCCCCAAAGCACAGAATGAGCCATTTCTTAAACGCCTGCCTTCAGCGGCACTCAGCACCTTCACTGTGTTATGAGGGCCCCGCCTCTATCTGGTTCCAGAATGTGTTCTCCCCGGAAGGGAACGGCAGAGGCAGACACGCACCAAGTCTCCTCTTCACATCACAGGACGGACAGAGGTCACCTGTCTTGTTCTTAGGCGGCAGGCAGCTGGGCAGCTGGGGGATGGGGACCAAGGTGGGGGCTGGGGTGGCGGCCGGGGCAGGCAGGTAGAGCAGGAGCCGGGCTCTAACCACTGCCAGACCCCCCTCCGGCACTCCTTTCTCCCCTCTAGGAACTTGGGGGGCCCAGAGCTCTTTGGCGGGGGCAGGACACTCCGGGTTTGGGTGGGGACCCGGGGGGCACACCCCCCATCTGGCACTCTAGAAGATGTTCTCGGAAACACACCCCTGTCTTCCAACCCATCAGCCGGTCCAGCCAACATGCAAATGCGTGTTGCTGCCTGGTGAGCGCGTTTCTGAAATATCACCCTCTGCGTCTCCGGCGCCCCACGCCTTGTTTCGCCGGGGCTGCGCCTCTTCAGAGTCAGAGCAATTTGTTGCCATAACAACCCTGTCTCCCACTCCAGAACGTTTAAATGCCAGCCTCCTTCAGCCTGGCTCTTCTCAGGGGACTCTGCCCAGGGGCTTCAGCGAGGAGAAGCGGAGGCAGCTGCTGCCTTCCTGGTCCCCAGAGGCCGGTCGCCCCCCAGCCTGGTCCGAAGACTCTCTCCGCCCAGTCTCGCCCCAGGGCCTCAGAAGTCTTCGTCCCACATCTGGCTCAGCCTTGTTCCGTCATAAAGAAATGAAAGAAATGGTGGAAGACTGGGAAGGGAGACAGGGTCGTTTTCCCACAGGGGCAGGGGGGAGAGCGCTGTGTCCGAGTCCCCACCCCACCCAAGTGTCCGTCCAGGGCCTGGGCTCTGGCTCCTCCCCAGGTCCCCAGGGCAGACCCCCAAGGAGCTATGGTGAGACCTGGCACGCTTCCAAGTCCACAGGCCACTCCCAGGAACGCAGGGTCGGGCTCAAGGGAGGAAAAGACCATTTCCAGTTGGCACCATCCCAGGCGCCTGGGGCAGCGAGACTCAGAGCAGTGGGTTTGAGTGTGGGCCCTCGACGGGAGCCTCAGAGGGCACCAGGCTGTCCTTCGGGGGGACCGTGGGCACGGGATGGTGAATTCTGGAAAGCTCCCCCAGGAAAGGTCCCCGTGCCCTCCCAGCGCTGCCTGACCGCGCCTCTCCTCCTGCCGAAGCTGGGACATGTTTACTCTGGGAAATCCTCCCACCCAGGCCAGGTCTTATTTACCTGCCCTTTCTGACTTTCAAACACTGGTTGTTAAATGCCAATACCTTCGATTTTGTATGTAAATCACGCTGCCGCCGGCTTTCCAAGCTCCTGAGAACAAACCTCTCTCAGAGGTCTGCCCTTTCTGCCTGCTCCCCTCAGGAACAGTTTTAATACCAGAACTGCCACTTCCAAATTCTGTCCCTGGCCCCCCGTGTTCAGCGGAGCGGCCCCCTTATGTTAACATAAAAACTAAACAAGAGAGAAGAGCCGGCGGAGCGGGACTCACCCACGTGGATGGAGGGCCAGCGGCCCGGCCAAGCAGCAGTGCTGGGCTTCCTCCGGGGGCTTGTGGAAGGGACAGGAAAAGGGGCCTGAGAGACGGAGGGCCAGCGTGCAAGGTGAGATGGTTCTCCATCTCTGGTCACACGTTAGAGACGGTTGGACAGGGAGCGGGGCATTTACCGTGATGTGAGGAGGGAGACACTAAGGACACCGGGACAGGCTGACCCATAGACGTGTCCCCGCCAGCTGCCCTTGGGAGGTGGACCGTTTCGAAGCGTGTCCCCTCCGCCATCCCGAGATCACACGTGGTGGGCTGGCCAGTTCCGACAATGAACGTGCGGAGGCCGAGGGGGCTTCCGGGACCCCCCCAAGCATGGGCTCTGTCACGCAGCCTGGAACCGCAGTCAGGCCACCTGCTCAGGACCAGCCCTGACGAGGCCCGGGCCTCAGTGCCCAGTTCCTGGAGCCTCAGAGCACGGGCCCCTCCCCCCGACCCATCCCGCCAGCTACTCCCCACACACCCCAGCTGCTGCTCCTTCCCTGGGCCTCTCAGGACACGCTCCCCTCCCATCCCCACCCCGACGCCCCAGGGGCTCAGTTAGATGCCCCCCACCCCCAGCCCTCAGAACAGGACGGGGTGTCCCTTGCGCCCCAGCCCCAGGGACTGGACAGGGTGTCTGCCCCTTGCACTCGGGGACCCCCTGAACTCCGGCCTCTCCCCGAGTTCATCCTTCTACTCTGTCGTCGGTCTGCCTGTGCTTCCCCACTGGATGCCCCTCGGGGGCGGGCGGTTTCCAAGCTGTCGCCGGCTGCAGCTCTGGACCAGCAGTTGCGAAGCCATGCACAGGCAGCCCCGGGCAGCCCCAGCCAGTGTGGGTGCGAGGGTTGGATCGCAGCGACGGCGGGGGCCATGCCTCAGCCTTGGACAGTGGCAGCCATGCTGCTGGGCGAACTCGGGCTGCAGCGGCTCTGGCAGAGGGGGCGTCTGCGCTGAGCTTCGGACCCCAGGACCACCGGCCCAGGGCAGCCGTGTCTCTGGGGTGAGTCTGGGGGAGGCCTCGGGGGGGGGGGACACTGGGGCAGAGGGGCCAGGGCTCTCCCCATCCCCTTCTCCCCCAGCTTGAGGCCAGGGTCCTGGTGGGGGACATCATGTAGTGACTCCAACCTCTTGAGATGTTCCAGAAGGAGGACGTTCCTCTCGTTTTAAATGAGGGGACCTGGGGCCCCCAGGGAGGAAAACTAGTTTTTACCGAACGTCGGAGCAAGGGGTTGGGCCCAGTCCTCCAGCCTGACTCCCTGGGGGGTCCCCCTGTCCCCACCCACTCCCCACCACACTGGCTGGCAGCCAGCCACTCTGAGCGATGCTGATGCCGGAACAGCAGCCCACCTCCCAGGACACTGTGGGGCGTTCCTGCCTGTCCTCGGGTCAGATGCTCCGACCAGGCAAACAGGAGACCTGCCAGGCCCAGGAACTGAGCAGAGAAAGCACAGAGCGCCCAGGTGGGGACAGTCTGCGGGGGCCAGACTCCAGGGAGCAGCAGCGAAGATTGTCACCCCCTCACGGATGTGTGGTGGCCTCAGAGACGGCCGGAGGGGCCACTGGTCCTCATGCTCTCCACTGGAACGGACTCCTGCTGGAGGGCGGAGCCAGCGATGGAGAGGACACCCCTCTCTGCTTCCTGAAGGTGGCACGTCGCATGCAGGGCATTTCCCCATGGTCTCTGGGGACCGTGGGAGCTGCCTTCTTGGGGCGCTGTCCCTTGCAGTGCACAGGGGCCCTGGGGTGTGGCAGGTGAAGGACAGCGCCACCCTTGGCCGCAGGTCTCAGGGAGCCGGCTCAGGCGCTGGGCCCTGGCCCTGGCCCTCGAGACCCGTCAGTGCCACCCTAGGACTGGTCCACCTTCAGAGGCGGGGCCACAGAAAGGCTCCAGCAGCTGCCCAGGCCGTGGGCAAGGCTTGCTCTGGGACCCTCCCTCAGAGCAAGCCAGGGGCGCTGTGCACTCCGTCGTCCAGGGGCGCTGTGGGCTCCGGCCTGCTGTGCAGGAGCAGTCCCACCCCAGGGTCAGGGAGCAGTGCCCGGGAGTGCGGGGCCCTGAGCACCAGACCAAAGGGCCCAATGCTTGGGCCAGAGACAAGCCCTCCAGCTCCGCCCCTATCCCCAAACGTCTGACCGGGGCAACAGCAGCACGAGACCACCCAGCTGTTCGAGGCTTCTGCTTTCTTTGTGCCTAGCAAGAGAGGCGCCCAGGCCCCAGTGTGCGGGGCCTAGAACAGGGGTCCTGGGTTCCTGCTCCTCTCCCCCACGTTTTTTCCCTGTGAACGTCAGGGTTCCACAGGGAACAACCAAGCAAGTTCGGAGAAGGGATCGGAAATTGGCGCTTCACTGGATGTGCAGTCGGAAGAGGATGAGGGGCCGGCAGTGACCCGGAGGTCCCTCTGCGGTGAGTGTCCCAAAGGTGGCTCCCCTCAACATCAGCTGTGCCTTCGGTGAAGCTGCTCCTTCCCTGCTCAGCTTGCTTTATGGAACCCGGAGGGCACTACATTCTCATCACAGGCCCCTCCAGGAACCAACGGGAACGGATTTCTCAGTCACATGACAACTCCAGGAACCAATGGGAGGGAACTGACGTCTCACTGACTCAGACTTCCCGCCCCCTGTCCGTCCTGGGCACTGTCAGAGGGCTCTGGTCTGGAGGGGGTGTGCGGAGGGCTGCCTCGAGGCCCCTGGTCCCCAGACTGAGGCAGAGTCGGCCTGGACAGTGAGTGGAGAGCGTCCAGTCCTCATGGGCACCCATCAACCTGGCGGACCACTGCACTCCTTCTACAATCGCCTTCAACCCCCAGAGAACCAGTGCCCGGGCCAACCCCAAAGCAAACCCTCGGAAGGCCGCCTGCCCCGTCCTGTGGTTTAGCATCACTGGCGGGGTCACCACCTTGATTTCGGTCATAAGGGTCCTGGGGTCGTGTCTTCCAGCTGGAGGGCCCCGTGGTGTGGTCACAAGACAGGGTTGACCCCGAGTCCCTTTTCTCCCCGAATCCCGCGAGCTCCATTGATTCCACACAGTGAATTCTCTGCCCCCCGGTTTTGGGCCAACTCAACTCCGAACTCTGCTGGTGCCTTCCTTCCTGGCTAGTCTCCCGGCCTCTTGGTTCCCGGTCTTCAAAGAGGTACATGAATGCCCCCCGCCGCCCTTTGCAGAAGGACTGAGGGAATCCACTCGTGCGTGTGAAGGGCGCTGCGCCTGTGGGCGTCTGTGCTGTCCGAGGATGAGACATGCGAGCGCCGGATTCCGGAGGGAAGAGGCAGGAGAGCCGTTCTCTGTTTGCGGACACCCGCGACCAGCCACTTCTCTGCGACGTTTAGCACAGCCTTTTATGTTTTCCCGAGTTCCCTGCACGTGCGTCAGGGCCGGCCTTTTGAGGGGGCCACCCGAGACGAGTTTTTAAGAAACTCTTGTGCAAACCAGGGACTGGAGGTGGCAGCCTGTGGCCTGTCCCCCGGAAACCGATGGTGGCCGGAGGTGTGCTCGGGGGTCTCAGGCGTGGTGGCCAGTGCCCTGCTCCTGCCCGGCAGGCCACCCCAGGCTGCAAGGACCCTCTTAGTCTAAGGAGTGAAGGACACTGCATTTGATAACTGACTTCCTAGCGGAGGACACCGTGTCTGTGGGGACCGAACTGTGTCCACACATGCAGAAGCCCTGACGCCCAGGACCTCCAGACACGACCTCCGTGGCAGAGAGGGGATGACCGAGGAACAAGGGCACCAGGGTGGCCCTAGTCCAGTGTGACTGGTGTCCTCATGAGGAGGAAATGTCGGGACGCGGACACACAGAGGGGCCACCAGGCGAGGACACAGCTGGCTGACCCCTGGGTCTGGGACTCCCGGCCTCAGGACTGGGAGAGAATGGTTTCCACCCTTTAGGCCGCCCGCCCGTGTGGGGCCCGTTGTGCAGGGGCCTGGCGAGTGCAAGTTCTCAGCCAAATTTCTCCGCGATCGGTGAACCAGGAGGGGACGTCGGGCACAGAGATCCAAGTGGGTGGCTACGAGTGACGTCACACGTGTGTCTGCCCTCGGCAGTCACCTGATACCCTTTGGGGAAAACAGCTTGGCGTAAACACCGCCTGCAGGCTCATCTGACTCCCAGAGGACCGGTTTCCCCTCCACACTGTCTCATTGGAACCCTCGCTTGCAACCCACCGTCTGGTGGGTGAGGGGACGAATCCAGAGTCCCCTGTCCTGCTGCTTCCGGACGAGGTGCCCCGGTGAGTTCTCTCCCCACCCCCCTCCCATCGTGCCCTAACCCCTGGGAATCCGCCATCTTCGGCGATATTTCTATATCAAATAAGAACACAGGTTCTTGGCTGCTCCTCCAACAAAGCGCTGGGGTCTGTTTCTTTCCCCCTTGACCCTGGGGGTGGGGGACTGTCATGCATCAATAGAGTGTGATGGAGATGACATGTGTGAGTTTAGGATGGATATTAGTCAGGGATCTCCATAAAACAGAACCCATAGGCAAGAGACAGTAGGTCGACAGACACACAGACAGATGATAGAGAGAGAGAGAGATAATAGAGGACAGGCAGGTAGGTAGATGGTAGATGATTAGATGGTCGGTAGAGGATGGGTGGGGGGTAGAGAAATAGATGAATAAGTGGGATTGTCTCTCATAGTTATGGGGGCTGAGAAGTCCCAAGTCCTGCCACCTGCAAGCTGGGGACCCAGGAGACCCAAATTCAAAAGCCCGAGACCGCAGAGCCCACGGCGTAAGTCCAGTCCTGGAAGCCCAAGGCCCAGGAGAACAAAGGCCCACGTCCCAGCCTGGGGTCCTGGGCCTGCGAAGCCGCGGAGACAGCAGGGCGGTTCCAGTCCAAGGTCCAGAGGAGGCAATGTCCCAGCCCAGGCCATTAGAGGGGGTCCCCTGCCCCCTGCTCCACTGTCTCATGCCAGTCGGGTCCCCAAGGGATCGCACGAGGCCCACCCACCCGGAGAGGCTCCTCTGATGTGTTCTCCCCTGCAGGCACCCACAGACCCACCCAGGACCAGGGCTGCACCCACGGTTTGCACACTCCGGGACCCAGTGGTGTGGGCATAAAACACCAACCACCGTTAACCTTGCGGCTCCAACTTCACCTGCTGAAATGCTTCCTGAGACAGCCACTCCGGGGAGAAGTCCCGGCGGAGAGGCCGCCAGGAGCCCCCCGCCCCCACCGGTGGAGCTGGGCCCAGACGGCACCAGGCGCCCGTGCCAGCTCAGGCAGCCGTGAGTTCAGAGGCCGGTGCAGTGAACTTGGGGCGGGTTGGCGGGACTCACACGCTGCTTTTCCACGCTGTCTGTGAGGAAGGAAAGTCCACCTGAGTCTGATGAAACAATGGACTTCCGGGGTTTTTTCTTAAAAACCCAGTCCTACAGTTTTGTCGAGCTAACGAAACGAAGATTTGGATCAATGAAAGTGTTGGGGATGCCGCGATCATTCACAATCCTTTGTAACATCATGTTAATTGCATGCAAACAAGGCGTCCACAACACTAGGAAACGATCGATTCTTTTAATCATTCAGACAATGCCCCTGAAACCCTCCTCGACGTGACTCGTTTCCTCCTCGCTCTGCCCGGGGGGGGGGGGCTTTCCGCAGCCCCCCAACTCCCCAGCCCGACAGGAAGAAAGGGCAGCGACTCGGGACACACAGGTGCAGGCGGCGACAAACGTTTGGCTTCCCAACCCTTCCGGCCCATCTGCCCCCCCATCAGCCCTCCCACACGGCGTGTCTCCCCTCAGGGTGTGCAGTGCTCTGTGACCCACTGTCACTGGACCACAGACTGGACGGCTTAAATGGCACATGAGTTCCCTCCCTGTCCCTGGGGCTGGGAGTCCGAGACCCAGGGGTGGGCAGGGCTGGTTATCCCCCGAGGCCTCTCTCCTCGGCATGTAGTGGGTGGTCTTGTCCCTATGTCCTCGTGCGGTCATTCCTCTGTGTGTGTCTGTGTCCTGGTCTCCTATTCCTACAAGGATGTAAGTCTCCTGGGGTTAGGGTCACCCCAATGACTTCATTTTACTTTAGTCGTGTCCCGAAGGCCCTGTGTCCTAAAACAGTCCCATTCTGAGGTCCTGGGGTCGGGACCTGAAGGAACCAAGAAAGGGCCCTTTCCTCCCATGGCGTCCGGTGCCACTGTGCGCTGGAGCACAATGCCAGCTCCCGGACGCTTGCCTCCGTCCTCTTGTCCACGCTGGGCTCCGTCCAGGCCCGCCGAGGCCAGTGAGCCACAAGAATTAAATGGAGGACAGACCGTAGGCACTCTAACACTGGCTCTCTGTCACGGGAGAGCCCCTGTCACTTTGGTCTGAGTCATTCACACTTGGCCCTGGTGCTGCCCGAGGTCCTGGCTCAGCCGGTGCAGCCCATGCAGGCCTCTGTCCTCACCGCCTCCCGCCGCGATGAGGCCCCGCATAGCCAGCGGGCTGCAGCCCCTGGGGACAATCTGGGCGGGGATCCGAGGGCGGGCCAGCCGGGCCAGAGGGGACACTCCCGGTGGGCCGCCAACCAGCCCCCAGTAACAGGCTTCCTGGGGTGCAGGGCTAGGCCCTCCTGTCCCCTCGGCTCCACATGGGGTCAGGTCCAGTGTGCTGGCCTGTTGCCTGCCCAGCCAGCCGTGGTGGGACCTGGCCCCGTGGCTCCTCTTCCCTCTTTGGCCCGTCTGCAGGTTCATGGGCCACCTCCTCTGCTGCCCCTCCTGAGTGACAACCGCAGCCAGGGCAGATGAGGGGCGGGTCCGCAGAAGAAGAGACCACCGGGCTGGGTCCAGCCGCGCAGCAAGGCAGACGGGCCCGGGGGGCCCGCCGCTTTGTGGTTCCCCACCCTCAACCTCACGGATGCCTGTGTCCTGGCCAGGAGCTCTGCCCGGGGAGGGTCTGCAGCAGAGGGCCTGTGTCCTGGTCTCCTCGCCCCCGAGCTCGCCGTGGCTCACCCACATCTGCAAGCCCCACGTCTGCGAGCACGGCGCAGACCGGTCAGGGCTTGAAGCGTCACAGCTGTGGGAAGACGGTCGGCACTGTGCCCACCGCTTGCACAGAAAAGGCGGCAGAAGAGCCAAAGCCCCCCGCACCGGCCGTCTTCTCACCGGAAAGGGACCCGCCTGGACAGCAGCGACTTCCTCCTGCAGCCTGTTGGCCAGAACCTGTCACCTGACCACCAGGGGCTGCCTGAGAGTCTGCACACGAAGAAGCATGTTGGCCTGGGGACCTGCCACCCTGGGCCAGATTGGGGTTGTTACTCAGCAAAGACGGGCACGTGGCGGGCACTGGGCACGGCCGCCTCCCGAATAGCGGGCTCCTCTCTTTCCCAGCACCTACCTGGACTGAGGAGCTAGGACTGACGCTGGGGGAGACCTAATTCTCTTCTCATTTTTCATTTTAATCATCTTTATGGAGATAAAGGGCCCAGCCACACGACGTGCCCACTCAAAGTGCACAATTGAACAGTCGTGGAGTTGTGAAGCCGTCCCCACAGTGGATTTTAGAACACACCCCTGTCCCCAAAGAAGAGCCTCCTCAGCTGTCACCGGGGTCCTGCAGACCCCTCCCGGCGCAGGCAGCAGCATCCGCGCCCCAGCCGGATAGACTTGCCTTCTCTCGATGCTTCACGTGCACAGAACGGCATATCACGTGTCAGGCCTCTCGCACACAGCGTGGCGTCCAAGGTCCCTCCACACCATGGCGGGAGTCACGGCCCCTCCTATGCCTGAGTGTGACCCCAGCGTACATCTGGGGCACGTCTGTGTGCTTGTTCATCTGTGCCAGGTTGTGCCCTCCTGCTGGCTCATGGGCGCACCGCTGTGAACGGTCCCATGCCAGCTCTCGCAGACACAGGCCTTCGCAGGTGCTGGGCGCCCTCGGAAGAGGGGGCCGCTGCCCGGCTTTCCTTCGGGCGTCCCCAGGAGCCCGCACGGCTCTGGGTCAGTCACCAGACCGAGCTGACGTTGCTGACGGTGCCTCGCCCGCAGCGGAGTGAGAGCCTCCCCTGGAAGTTTCCGGCCGCCTCTGCCACGAATCACCCCGCCTGTTTCCTTTGGCCCGCACGGGAGAAAAGTGAGTGTTCAGGGGACAAACGTGCCTCTCCGTGTGCTGTTTGTTTCCACAAGGGACCGCGCACCCTGCTGATGAGCTGAACCCTGAAACTGGGGTCCCACTTTTGCCTCCCCAGCCCCCAGCCACAATCTGATTGGCCTGAGTCCACAGCAGAGGCACAGTCCCCTCCGTCCAGCCCACCCTGCCAACGCATCCCCTGGCCCCAGGGGCTGACAGTGTTCGAGGAGCCCTCAGTGACAAGCCATACCTCCCCTCCTTCAGCCCAGGCTGTGTCCCCAGGGACACAAAGTACATTCGATATTTTTACTGTGGTGTGAGTGTCTGTCCACCATAGTGATGGTGAGCTGGACAGAAAGGCCCCCCAGCCCGCTGGCCTTCGTTCCCGGCATCCATTTTTCCAGTGCCATCAGCCTCTGGCAGGGCCCGGAGTGGTGGGCGTTTTATCTCTCCGAAGCTCTTCTCACACCCCGCCCTCGGACACTTTGGCATTTGGGTTTAGGGAGAGTGGTGCCCCAACCACCCAAGGGCACGGTTTCCGGAAGATTCTAAGAGAAGAAGGCGGGGGAGCCGGAAGCCCCTGCGGCAGGGACGCCCAGGGGCCAGGTCAGACGCTGGGTGCCCGGCCGAGGGCGGTGTTTCCAGTTGGTGGTGACAGCGGGCCCTGGACACTTGCACAGAACCGAGGCCACTTCAGCTTCAAACGCCTCGCTGTTTCCGTCAGCCCCCTCGTCACACAGGGACCCTGGGGCTCAGACAGCTAAAGCGACACGCTGCGCCCTCGTTAGCAAACCAGTCTCCTCGGGAGCGCCCTTCGGTCAGGCCCACCCCGCTTTGTCGGCTCTCAGCGGCCGCCTCCACAGCGTGACCCCGGTGCTCAGGGCTGCGTTTTGCTTTGCACATTTTCTGGGGAGAATTTTTTAATTTGGCTATGAAAGTATTATTAACATCGATTTCACAGTTTCCTGTGTCGTTCGGAGCCGTTCATTTTTCTCCCTGGTCTCGTACAGGCATTGCACCCTCCACGCGGGCCAGTCCGCCTGGCTGCGCCCCGCCCCCACCTCCCGCACTCACAGCCTCCCCACACCTGCCCCGCCGTCCTCCTTTGGGCCCTGACTTGGGCTTGGCTCGCAGCCGCAGAATGTTCTGGCTCCTGTCCCTCCCCTCCGGAACATTCCGCCCTTCCTGGGAACACGCCTCGGAGCTTCCCAAAGTCCGGTTTCCCTCCCGTGCACCCTCTAAACGGCGCGCAGTGGGCCTGCGCCTGCGCTCTCGGGCCTGGCAGCACCGCTCCCTGCACCCAGCGAGCACCGACTTCCCACCAGTGAAGGGCTCCTTTCCCGGGGAGCTACAGAGCATTCCTGCCACTCGGTCATCTCCGAAAGTGTCCTTTAACTGTCCCTGTACCCAGCTCCATTTTCCTGAAGCATTCAATCACACTAGGCTGCTAGCAGCACACACACACTTCCATGTTCCTGTTTTATGCCAGATAAAACAATGAGCAGTGAGAGTAACGGGGCGACCCCTCCCCGGGCCTTCTCCCCACCCCCAGCCCCTCCTTTCTCTGCATCTCCCTCCCTGAGTGTGTCTGAGCATCTGAGGTCCTTGGACCCCACGGATGAGGCCAGCTGCTGGGACCTTGGCCATGCACCTGCTTTCTCCCCGGGCTCGTGGGCAGGGCTGGGAACTCAAGGACAGCGGAACCTTCCCTGGTGGCTGCAGACGGGCGCACGCAGCCCTGGCTCCTGAGCTGCGCTGGTCTCCAGCTGGCAGGGCCGGAGTGCGGGGCAGCCGGCTGCAATGCGGCAGCTCTGTGAGTCCGGGGGACTGGGGGACTGGGGCCCGCTCAGCCCACGCACCTCTCCAGGACCCCACCTCGGCAGGCGCAGGGGTGGGCTTGTCTCGTGGGGAGTGCCTGGGGCCGGGCATCTGGTTCTGTGGAAAAGTAATACCTGTGAACACCGAAGCCCCACTCACTGAATTGTCTCTCTAGGTTTGGCCTGGTTGTGGACCCCAGGGCCACATTATTTCACACAGTCACTGGCATTCTAAGCCAGCTGTCACCGTTGCCTTTGGGAAGGAGAAAAAAATGGTGGTGCCCCAAGGAACCCAATGGTGTCCCTGAGTTGGAGGGGACGTCAGAGCTCAAATGTAGACTTCAAGTCTCGCCCTCTTGTTCCTTCCCCAAGGGGAGCCACCAGTGTCTCCAGGATAACTGTTCTCAGATGCTGAGAATCTGGCTGGTCCTGTCAGTGACTTCTGTCGGAGGTGTGGCTCCCCAGTGCCTGTGGAGTTGGGGCATCCATTTGAGGGAACCCCAGAGGGCAGGCTCTGGGATCTGACTGTTCAGGTTTCACCCCTGTGCCAGATCTTACTGGCTAGTGGCTCTTTGCCAAACCTCGTCTTTCAGACAGGCTCGGCCGCTCTAACAAGAAGACGGCAGGCTGCAGTGGTTCCCACGGGGCAGCGCTGGCTTCCTCCGCACACAGCCGCCCCAGGCAGGCGGCCTCGTTCCCGCTCAGGGGCCCGGACTTTTTCCTGCGATTTCTCAATTACCCCCTAAAGAACCATACTCTTCGCTGCTGAAGCTGGCACTGCCGTTCCCGCATCGCCTTCCAGCTGAGGGGCAGCGAGGGGATAGGACGTGATAGATTTGTCCTCCTCTCTTCTGGTCACCGTCTGTTGGTGACACTATAGTTCAGTGACCGAGCCCAGCTGCAAGGGAGGCTGGGAGTACAGTCGCTCTCGGGCAGCCACGTGCCCGCCAGGCCTCCCGGCCGGCACATCCGCTGCGTGTCTCTCCAGCCTCACAAGGCAGGTCTCTGGCTCTCTGTGGACACCGGCCGGGTGCCCTGCACATTCAGCTCAATTCTGACACTGTCTACATGGAGAGAACACCAGGCCCCATGGAAAGAGCTCAGTCTCACAGGACCACCCCCTTTCGGGTGCCAGGCCCAGGCCCAGGTTGCCACCTGGGCTTCTACTGACCTCCAAGTCACAGGACCCTGTGACGGCCCCCTCGGGCTTGACTCGTTCCCTAGAGGAGCTCACAGGGACATTCGCTTGTGTCTGCCCCTTATTGAAGGGCATGACAACGGGTGCAGAGGGACAGCCGGTGGAGAAGGTCCCAGGGCGAGGTCTGCAAGGGTCCCCAGTACAGGACTTTCTGTCCCAGGGGAGTGGGACGCAGCGCCTTCCCAGCATGCAGATGTGTTCACCAACATGGAAGCTCTCCAACCCCATGTCGGCGGGGCGGGTTATGTAGGCTTCATGGCACAGGCATGATTGATTAGGTCATGGGCCATCGGCAGCCGGCTGGACCTCCAGCCCCTCTTCCCTCCCAGCCGGTCCAGGGCAGGAGAGTCCGAGCTTTCTGCCACAGTCGGCTTCCCTGGCAAACTGTCCCCGTCCCCAGTCAGGGGGTCAGGGGGCTGTCGGGAAAATCACCTCGTGAACACAACAAAAGCCCTTTATTACTCCTTTCATTTAGGAAATTCCTAGGGTTTTAAGAGCTTTATACCAGGAACTGGCAGGAAGGCAGATTATATATTTCTTATTATAAGTCAAAGTGTAACAACAGAGTTCTGTAGCTAAAAGAAGAAGCAGAAAATGAATGCCAGGGGAATATTACCACTCTCCACCCAAGGCGAAATCCTGCACGCACAGGTTTCCTGGGAAGGTTAAAGGAGACAAGCACTGAAGCTTGGAGGGCAGGAGAATGACATTCGCAAAACCTCCTACAATGGTTTTATCTCTATCACCACTGTCACCACCGTCACCACCGTCACCTCCATCACCTCCATCATCTCCATCACCACCATCACCTCCATTGTCTCCATCACCACCATCACCACCATCACCACCATCACCTCCATCACCATCACCACCATCACCTCCATCACCATCACCACCATCACCATCACCACCGTCACCACTATCACCATCACCATCACCATCACCACCATCACCATCATCTCCATCACCATCATCTCCATCATAATCTTATTCATCGTCTCAGGTCATGCCTACCAACCACCGGCAAAGGTGACAATTAGGCTTGTGTTGCACTGACTGTCCCCGAGGCATTGGTACACTTTTCTAATTGCTGCTGCTCCACTTGCTTTTCGAATTCAAGTGCAAATCGAAACCTGATTTGTCGTCACACTAGACTCAGTATAGGCCAGTGTGGCACACTAATTCTTACGGGTTTCAAAAGCAGTCCTGATTACCAGGAGTTCACGGCAAAGCCCGTCCATACGTGTCTAGTGGTAAACGCTGTGGTCTCTGGCCCAGCAGCTTTGCCTTTGAGACTTTATGGAAGGAAAATAACGGCGGAGAAGCAAAGGCAGCTGTCTGCCAGGCTGTGTCTCCCGGCAATATTTACAACCATTGAAAAGTTGGCGACTAACTCGGTGTTGAAAAATAGACACGTCTAAAACAAATTATCCTACACCCAGATGATGAAATGCTACGTACCTTTTAAAAATTATGTTGTCAAATATTCAAATATATGGAAAATATTCTTGACGGATTTGTGACGTGAAAAAAGCAGATTTCAAGAACAGTTTGTGAAATTGCAGCCTCAGTCTGTGGGGGGGAAACAACTTCAGTGATGAGACGCAAATCCCCGTCCCGCCAGGCACCAAAGGTGGGGCCTTCGGCCAGGCACTTCACTCCCGTGCCTCAGTTTCCTCATTTGCACGCTGTAGATTGTTGGAATCCTCTCTGCAGACGCATCCAGGTAAAACGCTTCCCCCTCTTTCAGGGAGGCACACCTGGCAGGTGGCCCCCAGCCTCTCCTTGGAGGCCCCCAGGGAAGGGCCCTGCCCTCCTGACCCCATCCAAAACAGCGGTCTCTCTCACCGCATATTCCACACTCCGTGGCTGGAACCCACCTTGACCCTCACGTTCTCAGGGCTGGGACGTGTGTCCCCACTGTCATTACCAGCAAAAGAAAGGGCAGTGGATGGCGATGGGGGGCACCACCCTGCAGAGCATCCGGTCTCTTCTGGATCCCCTTGCTTTGTTCCTGGAGACATCTAGACGAGCGTGGGGCTGGCGTGCTGGCGATCACCCCGCGGCCCAGCCCAGGGCTCAGCGCAGACGAGGGAGGGCGCAGTGTAGTTATGGGGAGGGAGCTGGGCCCCAAGAGCGGATTCCAAGTGGGGCGACGCGGAAATGCCACGGGCGGTGTGTGATGTCCAGCCGCACATCAAGAAACGCTCAGAGAATCAGCTGCACCTCAAAGGACCCAGTGACCCTGGACAAGTCACCACGTGCAGGCTTCATTCAGGCCCCGGACCAAGGAAGAGAGATGGGACAAGGAAGGGTCTCCAGCGCCCTTTGCAGGAGGGCAGCCCTTTATTTAAACTCCGCTCTCCTTGACTCTCTGCCCCCAGGGACAAACTCCGGGGCTCTTCAGGAGCCAGCCGCACCTTCGTCTTCCTCCACGTCATACTGTGGAACTCACCCCGCAGAGCAGCCAAAGGTGGGGACAGCCCTCGGGCCCATCAGCAGACCAGTGGACGTTCCAGTGGGACATGTCCACGAATGGAATGTCACTCAGTCACAAAAGGAACGAAGCTCTGATACACTCTGACGACGTCGTTGCCGGTGGGAGAAGCCAGTCACAAAGGGCCCCACGCAGGGCACGGCCCCATTTGTGTGAGACGCCCTTGGGAACAGACACTGGATCTGTGGTCACAGAGACGGCGGGGGGAGGGGCGTCGAGCAGGGGGGTGCCGGGCAACGGGAACAGGTTTCATCTGCGGTGACAAAAATGCCTTGGAACTTCACGGGGGGGGGGTTGGCCAACATCGTGAATTCACTAAGTGGACGCGTCCCATTCACATGCAGAACCACTCACTTTAAAACGGTTAGTTTTATTTTACGTGAATCTTAGCACAATCTGAAAACCCAGAACAAGACGAGAGGAACGTCCACACCCCAGAAGGGAAGGACACTCACCTAAGGCAGGCAGAGGCGCCAGCAGGGGGGCGCGGTCCCCCCACCCCCGCAGGGGAACCGCCCTCTGCGGAGTGACGTGAGGGGATGAGACCCCTGGCTGGAGTGTAAGGGATGCTCTACCAGCCACCAGGCAGCCACCGGTCCTCGCTCAGGGGCGCAGCTCCGGAAGACAGTGGCTGTGGCCACAGCCTGGGGCATTCACAGTGTGGGCCATCATGACAGTGGCCGCAGGCCCTCGCCGATGTGTCGCTGGGTGCCCTGTGCTCTAAAGGCGCTGGGTGACCCAGGGAGTGTGGGGCAGCTCTGGTGTGCCGGGTGGAGACCGGCTTCATTCCGTCAGCAAACGGGTGCTGAGCACCCACTGTGGGTCCCCTTGAGACCCCGTGCTGGAGCTGAGGCTTCTTGGGGGCAGGGGACAGTCTTCCTAACGGGGCCACAGTCACACAGCCTCCTGAGAAGTCTGGGAGCAGAGCAGGGGCCTGGGGTGCACGTTAGGGGTGGAGGGGGGGTGGAGGATGCCCTTCCAAGCTGCCACAAGAAAGAGGGAGAGCAGTCATCACCCCTGTCACCCACCCCAGACCAGGCACCAAAGGTGGGGCCTTGGGCAAGGCACTTCATTTCCGTGACTCAGTTTCCTCATTTGTACACTGTAGATTTGTCTTCCCCCCTGCACACTGTAGCCTCTGTCTTCCCCCCTGCCCCACACTGCGTGGGTGACGTTCCAGAGGCCACGAGAGGGTCGACGGAGTAGCTGGGGGCTGAGGCAGCACCGTAACGTGAGTGAGTCTGCACTTCGGCGGGGGGCCCACTGGCACCGGAGACCTGGGTGCCCAGGTCCTGGGGGGTCAGGAGGATGACTGTGGAGGGAGACGAGCCACGAAGCACACAGTGCTCTCACGGTGACTGGGTTTACTGAGGGCCTGCTGCGTGCTGGGCTTCCGGACCACAGGGACCCACACCCGCAGGGTGGGGGTGGTCCCCAGGAATCCGGGAGAGCAACGGCGATGAGCTCAGCACAGCCGGGCACCGGGAGGCCTCAGCAGTTCTCCTGGCACTCCCCGCCCGGCCTTCACGGCAGGCAACTCAGGCGGTGCGTGCCTTCTGTCCTGGGGCTCAGGGAGGAAACCGAGGCAGGCAGAGGGTGGGTACCTTGCCATGGTCACAATCTCAGTCCACCTGGGCTGTCAGAACAGGGTGTCACACACCCGGCGGCGTAAACAACCTTCACCACTCACAGATCTGGACCTGGAAGTCAAGGTCAAGCCTCTGGCAGACTCGGAGCCGGTGAGGACTTGCTTCCCAGCCCACCGATGCCCATCAGCCTGTGGTGGCGGCCACGGGAGCCCCCAGGGTCTCCTGGAGAAAACACGCCTGGTTCGGTGCAGGAGGGGTCCACCCTTGTCATCCACTCACCTCCCGAGGTCCCATCGGTGAGTGCCATCCCGTGGGGGTTAGGACGCCAACGTGTGCCTTTGGGGGACACAGGCACTCGAGCCACAGAAGTCCGGCATCCAGCAGCCGGGTTCACACCCGACAGGGCCCCCCCCGCCGGTGCCCGGTCAGGTCACATCACCGCCTCTGCTTTCGGAGGTGAGGAGGTCAGATTTACTCTCCCAGCGACTCTGAAAGACATGACAGAGGTTACAAACCGTACCACCCTGTGGACTGGGCGCCCTTTGACCACCATCTCCCCGGCCCCCCACTTCCACCTCCACCCCCACCCTGGGGACCCCCATTCTCACCGCCCTCTCCGTTTCCCTGAGTCTGGCTGTTCCAGATTCCACATGTAAGTGGGATCGTGGTGTTGGCCTCTGTCTGTCTGTCTGACTCCGGGAGCCCACATTGTCTCCCCGCGGCCGAGGGCTGCCCTGCCGGACACACGGGCGCAGCGTCTCCATCGTGTTGCGTCCCCACGCTGCTGACGCGGCCAACGCTGTGGTAAACACGGCTGCAGCGCTCTCTTCTCCCTGGTTGCCTTTCCGTGGGATGAACTCCCCGAAGCGGCGTCGCGGGGTGGTGAGGCAGTTCCCGTTTCAGTTTTTCGAGGACCCTCCCCACGGCAGCTGCACCGACGCACAGTCCCACCAGCGGTGCACGAGGGTCCCTTTTCTCCGCTCGCCTTGCGCGGCTGTTCTGTCTCTCAGCCAACAGCCATTCTGGTAGGGGTGAGGTGACAGTGTCCTGGTGGCTTCCATGTGCGTGTCCCTGCTGCCGAGTAACAGTTGAGCACCTTTTTCTGCCCTGGAGGTCACCTGGAGGCCTTCCCTGGGGGAAAAGAATCTATTCGGGTTTTCTCTGCCCATTTTTAAATCTGACAATTCCGTTCAATTACATGCACTCTTCATGTCCTTTGGATATCAACCCCCTATCAGACGTACGCTATAAAAGTATTTTCTCATACGTAGCTTAAAAACCTCTCTTTGCACCCATTTTGATTTCCCTCTTGCAGGGACGTGGACGACCACAGGACCGGCAATGGATGAAATTCCCCCACCAGCCGCCGCCCTGTTCCAAGATTTAGACGTTTGCCACCTTAAAAATATTTAATGACTTCTCTAAAAATTCAAATACATTAAAAACCTAATTGACTGAGGCCCAATCAAGCCATTCATTGGAACATCTCTGGAAGCGGCAGTACAAGAGGCGAGCAAATCCCCCACTAATCCTCACTTGTCACGAGGGTCCTGGTGCGAGGCTGGCTTTCTATGCAAATTGGACACCAGGGAACAAAAAGCCAGCCCGTGTTCGGGTGGGCGGACCTTATTTTCCTCCCTGAGTTGATTTCTACCTCAAAGAAATAATTCTTCACAAATGGTTCATAGGCCCCTCACAATGCAGCTCTATTTTTAGTCTGGATTTCTTTCTTCCCTCTCTGAATCAAAAGTTCTCTTCGTCCCTACTGAGCCCAAGCTGCTGGGGACAGTCCCTCCCAGACCCAGCGGGGGCGCAGCGTCCCAGGGCTGCGAAGCGGCTGGAGACCGAGAACCAGCCCCCCCACCCCCATTCACCATCACTGTCAGAGCGCGCATTCCCCATGCAAATCCTCTCTCATTCTTTGAAAATAGCTGAGCATTTAAACTCCAAAGTGACTCCACAATTAGCCGTTTTCCTGCGCGGAAATTCAGCCCATGCTGGAGCCCAACCCAGGCCTGGGACAAGGCCTCCCTGGAAACCCTCCTTTTGGTGGCGCTGCAGTGAGGGGGCTTGTCCGTGCGCTGAGCGGGCACGGAGCTCTGGGGGACTGTCCAGGGCCCCCTCTGCGGGGCCCACGCAGAGCCCGCGTTCGGCAGCACCCCTGAGGGCGTCACAACCCGCAGAGTGACTCGGGGCGTCCGCAGTCTTCACGGGTGGGAAAGGAGGTGTCATCATGTCGCAGATGAGGAAACGGAGGCAGGAATGCACAGGCAGGTTGCTCAGGTCCCTGAGGTTACTACTGCCTCTTGTAGCCAGGAAGCGCCAGGGTAAAGGGGGACGGCAGATGCCGCCTGCGAACACGCCGCTGCGGCAGAAAGATCACTTTCCGCTGAAAGCAGATGAGAAGCAGCAGTCTGGGTGGAGACTCCCCCCCTCCCCCCTCCCACATCCGCCTAAAACCAGCACATAAATCTCGAGTGAGCAGGGGCAAAGCACACCCTTTGTCTCTGAAGATGGAGATGGGTTGTCCAAAGAAGCCTTCTAAAACCACCCTTCTCTTTATTAATTTCCCCACGCGTTCGCAAAGCCGCAGTTCACACCCAGGGAAGCCCAAACCCAGGGAAGCCCAAACCCTTGCTCTCCCTCTGCCTGTCGCTCCTCCGTTGCCCCTTGTCAGGAGGGTACAGAAGCCCCAGGCTGACGGCCTTCTTGGGGCCTCATTTCAGGTCCCACACGGCTCTGTGTGCTCACACCGTCAGCGTGTCCTCCTGGCAAGCCGTCCCAGCAGTCTGACTCCGGGCCCCCGCCACCTGGGGACCAGCCCCCCGGGGTCCTTCAGCCTGTGTTCCTGAGGTCTGTGCCAGCTGCAGAGGTGGGCACCACTGGACACCTTCTCCTGCGAAGGGTCAGGCCATAAGTAGCTTTGGTGTGTGGACTGCGAGGGTCCCTGTCACCAGAACTCGGCTCTGCCATAGTGATTTGAAAGCAGCTGTAGATAATATGGGAACCAGCAAGCATGACTGTGTACCAATTAAACTTTATTTAAAAATGGGCAGTGGGACCAGATGACAGACTTGGCCCAAGAGCAGTAGTTGCTGACCCTGGATGTGTAACAGTGACAGGGTGCTCAGAGATGTGGCAATAAATCACTCTGTTTCCATCCCCAGGCGTGTGAGCAAATTATTACAGTTTTCTGAAATGTATGCTCTTCTGCAAAATGCTGCTGCGGTGACTCCACAGAGCAATCGTCCTCTCGACGTGGACAGCTGCAGAGTGGCCACTGGCCTCGGTCCTGTGTATGACCCCCGCCAGCCAGCACCGGCCCTCCTCCTCGGGGCCTTCATCGCTGGGTGGGGTGGCCAAGCGCACAGTCGGCCCGGCGCAGCCTCGGGCAGGCCCAGGCTGGGTGACGGACGACACGCCCCCTGTCAGTGTGCATCGTGTCACTTACGTCAAGTAGGCCTGGCCTAGGGAGGGAGGCACAGAGGACACACGCACCATGGCAGGGAAGCTCCCGGGCCCTGAGAGCAAGCCGAGAAGGCTTCCTGGAAGAAGGGGCCTGTGGACAGAATCCCAGAGGATGCAGAGGAGTCGGCGAGGCAAAGGAAAAACCTGGAGTCGGACCTGCCAGCAGAGGGGACGGCCACGCTACGGTTCCAGAGTTTGCGGCTGCTAACCCTCCCCTAGCCCAGCGCGGCTGGGAGGCAGGCCCGCCTCCGTGGGGGTGGGGGGAGAAAAAAATACACATATATTTACTTCTTTAGTGTAAAACACTTCTTTCACGCTGTCCCAGATTTCTCTTTATTAATATGAGGCCTCATAATTTACATTTAATTTGTTGGTGGTTCACCATCTAATTGCAAACCTCTAATTAAGTCTTCCTCTCGCAGTGAATGGGCTCGCTGTGTGGTGAGCGCCATTTCCTGGACTGACGCAGCGCACAGTGCCTACGAGCCACCTCAAAAATGGCACGGGAAGGGGGTCTCGCCCCCGTCTCCTTCCTGGGGGGCTCGGCTCACCCGGGGGGTCTGACCACACCTCGTGGGGGACACTGCCTCTCACGGTCCTTGCACGCCTGTGCTTCCTCACCACACGCCGCCCCAGCCTCCAGCCAGAACCTCGGTGACTCGGAAGTGGTGTGGGAACCGGGTGGCCGAGTTACCATCCCAGCCCACAAGTGTGTGCGTGTGAATAACTCAGCACGGAGTGAATGTGACATCACACGTACTATTCTACCACCAACACGGGACGTGGAGCACCGAGCCGCAACCACAAGCCCACGACATGTGCATGCGTGCATTAGTTTTTGTTGCTTCCCTGACCGTCGGCTCACACTCAGGGACACAGACCCACACCACTCCCCGTCTTAGAGGTCCCCGGGACAGATGTCAGCACTCGGGCAGCTCCACGGGCCCCTCGGACACTCGGGGCGCCTCAGGAGCGCGCCAAGGTCCAGAAGACCTGGTTAGGGGTGTGTGGGTGTCGGGCCCGCACCTTCTGGAAGGGGCGACAGGGTAAACAGCCCAGGCTCGGCCGCCAAGTGGTCACAGTGGCACTGCTTAGCTCCGCCCCTGTCACACGAGGGCAGCCAGAGACGACAGAGGATGGCCGGGCGTGGCTGCATTTCAGGGACACTCCCTGGGCACAGCAGGGGGCGGGCCAGCCCTGTCCGGGGACCACAGTTGCCGACCACTGGTTTGTGCCCCCGCCACAGACTCCCTGGCAGGCCAGAAAGCCCACGCGTGTCTCCTCGCCACACGGGAGTTGGGACGAAGCGGTGTGGAGCAGCGCCGGCTCTGAGCCCGTGAGAGAGGAGCCTGTGAGTGAGGCCCCTCCACGCCTGGCTTCCGCCCGCCCTGCCCTGCCAACCTCCACCACAGGTGCCAGGATGCGACCCCTTCTTCCTGGGCTGTGTGACACTGGTGAGTGTTTCAGACCCAGAGACACGTGCACCAGACACCCCGTCACTGCTGCTGTCCCCGTCTCAGCGGACAGCATGGCAGCCATCGTCTTGACGTGTGTGTTCCAGTCATTGCTTCTGTAAAGAACATCGAGGGCCCAAGTTTCTTGTCCGGAGGATTTGCAGACTTCATGACCCAGGCGAGGATGTGGGGACAGGATAGCAGCCAACGGCTGATTTCCCCCAGACAGGCTGCAGTCACAGACACCCCAGGGCCTCGGTGGCTTTTCCTCTCTCTGGGACAGGGCCCGAGGCAGGACCAGCCCCGGGCACTCAAAGCTGCTTTGATGAGACACCCCCCAAGTGTGCTCATACGCACCGACCGCACGTGTGCCACGCCTGCCCCACTTCTGCACGTGGAGGGGGACAGTCAGTCCTGAGAGGGTTCTGGGGCCGCTGGCCCTGCGCCTGCAGAAGACGAGGCACCAGGGGTCTCCCAGCACACCTAGGAGCAGATAAACTCAGTGCTCCCCAAAACAGAAAGGGAGGTGATGGGTCCCCACAGAAGCTGGCCACCTTCTACACCAGGGCCCTCTGCCTACGGGCAGAAGGTAAATAAATTTGCCTGCTTAAGGAAGCTGCACGGTGGGCACGCAGACTCCACTGTCCCTGCAGGGTTTACACTGCATACAGGGGTCTCAGCTCCCACGGGCCTGGCGCAGACCGACTCTCCCCTGCTGGGCGCCCTGAGGTTAAAACCCAAGGACCCCAGACTCTAGCACACGGGGTCTCGTGGCTCCCAGCCCTTCCAGGCATGTGTCGAGGTGCCTGGCCCGGCCTCAGCTCCCAAGTTCAAGGGGCAAATGGAAGCAGGTGTGACCACGTCTCACGGAGCCAAGGCAACGTCCCGTGAGGTGTTCTCTCCCACTGGAATGTACTCAGGCTGCCACACTTCTCGGCAAAATGGAGACGCCCGGCTGAGGGCGAGGGATTCACTGAACCTGAGCAGCTTCCACAAAAATGGCTGCATTTCCTCAAAACCATTAGAGCGGCTGTGGACAGTCCGCCTGGTGAACGACCTCCCGATGGCCTGTTTCTGCCGTGGAATTTCGTCTACACAGAAGTGTCTGGCGCAGACGCGTGCCGGGCAGTTCCCTTGAAACTCAGACGGTCCCCGATCTTGGTGACACACGCTGGGTGCTGCCCTTGCAGCCCACCACCTGCTCCAACAGGCCCGGATGCAGGCGCCGCTCTGGGCCATTCCCGCGTCTCTCACCGAGTGGGGTTGTGTCTGGCTGCCAGTCCCCACGCAGGCGTGGGGCCCCAGCTGCTGCTGCAGCTACATCCCGACACACACCCGTGGGCACACTCACTGCGAGGGGACCCAGCCGAGACAGGTTGTTCTGCGGCATTTAAGCAGGTGCCCAGCAAAGGCGAGCTGGGTGACTCTGGGCCGATCACCGACACCCTCTGATCCTGGGACGCTAACCTTGGCCTTGTGGGGCGGACGGCCCTGACGCCCATCCATTTGTCCAAGAGGCTCAGCTGACATGGGGACAGACCGGGAACCCGTGTGCAGAGTGACCGTTCCCTGACATCCAGGCTGCCTGCACAGCTCCCAGGGACAATGGAAGGTGCCACCTAGGAGGCGGCCTTCGCAGCTAAGGTGCTTTCGTCGCAATGACACACATTTTCACAGCCGCGTTCTGTCTACAGGTGCCTCCCGGGCACAGTCACCTGCTCAGCACAGAAACCTGCCACCTGTGCGCCTGGGCCCAGAGGGTCAGGCTCTCCCCTCATGGAACGTTCTAGAGTGTGCAAGACAATTAAACGCATCGGGGATCGACACAGGATATCTCGGCCCCGATGGCACAGGGGGAAACTGGAACACAGCAGGGGGAGCGAGCGGGGTCCAGGAAAGGCCTGCCGGCCAGTGGCCTTTGCACACTGGCCTGCGAGACCAGGGAAAAGCCAAGCTCCTTGCAGGGGACCAGCTCCAGGAGGAGGGAACAGAAAGGGCAAAGGCTCAGAGGCTGGACCCAGGAGGAGATGCAGCCCAGAAGACAGGGCGAAGCGCCCGGGGCTGGTGGGTGTGGGGAGGCCTGGCTGTGCTTTGGGGGGCGGGGGGGGACTGGAGACCACCGGACGCTGAGGTGTGCCGTGCCGTGACACCCCTGTAAAGCATGGCCCGAAGCGTGTGCGGGTGGGGGGCCTGCCCGGGCCGGTGAGAGGAGGCAAAGGGACCACGTCCAGCGGGTCACAGACAGGAAGTGAGGACCCCAAGAAACGCCAAAACCTTCTCTGGAAGAGGGCACTTCCCTGAGCAGTGACGTGAGTGAGGAGGGGCCGGTGTGGGTCCCGTCGGCCCAGTCACACGGAGCCGTTTCTCCAGGAGCCGATTCAACCCCTGCGCTCCCGGCCGCTGCTCTCAGCTGCTGCCCCCGGACGGCGCCATCGGACACGGCACACGCAGCAGGCCCCAGCCGAGAGGCCTGTCCTGGCGACCTTCGCCCAGTCCCGGCCAGCAGCGTGGAAAGAGCTGCCCGCACACGGGTGAAGTGTGGAGAACCAGATGGCCCGCGGGAGAGGCGGGGTCTGCAAGAGCCACCCAACAACCCCCCTGTCATTTGTCCTTCCGGGTGAAAAGCCGTCATCTGAAGGAGGACATTAATAAAGCTGACGTTTCCCCATCACTCAGCTGAACGCACAATATAACTTCCCAATCCAATTCCGCCCGCCCGGTGACTGACAGCCAGGTGAACTTGGCTGCTCACCTGGAACGTGCTTCTCGAGGGCCCTGCGGCCATTCATCCCACGAGCTGCCTCTCCCACCCGACTGGTCAGGGGGTGCTGAGGGGCTCCGGAAAATGCCACCTCCTGCAGGACGCCCCCCTGGCTTCATGCTGGGCCGGCCAGCAGTCCCCCCCTCACCCCCCGCCAATGGCACTCCTCTCCATCCGTCCTCAGCTCTCCAGGCCCCGGGCACTAACCTCCGCGCCCGGAGCGATGCCCCTGGGACTCAGCACCAGGCAGGGCCTGGGGGAAGAGCCCTGGGAAGTCCAAGGACCCTGGAGGAGTTTCCTGCTGTGGCTCAAAGAGCAGAGACCCTCCCTCACCGCCCTGGGGGCTGCAGTCTGCAGTCAAGGCACGGCCGGTCCGAGCCCTCTGGAGGCCGTGAGGGAGGGTCTGTCCTGTATCTCTCATAGCGTCTGGGTGTCCCCTGGCTTGCAGACCCACCCCCCCACGTCTTCCCATGCGTGCGCCCTGTAGCCAAGTTCACCCTGTTTAAAGGCGTTAAACAAAAGCGTTCTTCTGACACTTGTCAAAATGGCAAGGAAGACATTATTCAAGACATCTGCAATCGGGCAGTGGGGGGGAAGACTCACCTCGAAATGCCACACAGACAGCTGGGCATTTCCGCCAGGGAACGGAGCCAGGGGGCTGGAGGGACAGGACCCTGCTCAGAGGGTAGGGGCATCTCATGAACATGGCTCAGTAGAGGCCCTGCCACCCCTGGGCAAGGCAGGCCAAACAGGGCTGGGGCCAAGAAGGAGCTCCGAGGAGCCCTACCGAGGACTGGCCAGGCTTGGCCAGAACACACAGGGCAGGGTGATGGCGGCCACCTCGGTGACCGCACCTCTCCTTGACCGTCTGCACTGACCCAAACGAGGGCCAGTCACAGGGACCCGGAGTGAGGACTTCACCATCAGGGATTGGGCATGTTTCCACCCGAACCAAAGATGGGCGGAGGGGCGGCAGGTGCGGATTCCATTGTCAGGAGGAGTTCCAGAACGGAATCCCGGAGGTGGGCCCTGCTGAGCAGGTGCGGGTCTCAGGCAGAGTGCCCACCCTTGTCCCGGTACCCGTCAACCCTGGAGAGGAGGGGGCGGGTGGTGGAGACCTCAGGATCCATATAACACGGCACTGGGGGCTGCTCCTCGCCTTGCGAGGTGGCTGGGCAGGGGACAGCAGGGGACACGGTGCTCAGAGGCTCATGCCTGGCCCCAGCCTGGGCCTCAGCTCGGAGCTGCCTGGCCTTCTCTCCTCTCCAGCCTGCCTGAGCCTCGCCTAACAAATGGCCAAGAACTAATGCCCTTTAATGAAATCAAGTGACAGTGACAAAGGCCCTAATTTTATGTCTTTCCTATTCTCCAGCTGCAGCGGCCATGCCCTGGAGAGTTTCCTGTTGACGGAGGGCAGTTTGTCTGGCCGGGGAAAGGTGTGGAGCCGCAGCCCTGACACGGGGCTCCGCGAGCTCACAGTATTTATTTGTCCCCCACGTCCCCATGGGACGTCATCGCCGCCGGCTCAGAGGCAGTCAGCAGGCAGGTTCCAAATTGCTTTAAACTGAGGGAAAGAAATAATGTTTTCCACCTTCTGAGACTGAGGACAAACAACTTTGTTTCAAAAGGGTTTTTTTTTTTTAACTCTCAAGGGTCGCGTTGGAAACGGCAGGCAGAAACGCCTCTCGTTGGGCACTTTTAAAAAATTGTCTGTGGTCTGAATGTGTGTGGGAGGGTGGGGGACAAGAAAAAAGACACTGTCCGTTCCTTGAAAATCTTGAAAAGAAAAAAGTTGTTCCAACCCATAAGGGTTAATGACCCTGTATCTTGGAAGATGAAATTTTTGGTCAACTTAAAAAAAAAATCTTCACATATTTGCACTGCTTGGTTTCCATGGGAACCCAAAGAGGAGCTCGCTAATGCCTAGAGAACTTCTATTTTTACATTAACACTTCATATCGCAAACAAAGGGAAAAGAGACTGGGGCGTGCGGGGCAGTACGAGGGCCCTGGAGTCTCTCACTCAGAGCCCGCAGAGTGCGGTTCGTGAAGCCGCCAACGTCGATGTGAAAACAGAAAGCGCGCAGTGTGTGTGGCCTCTCTCAGAGCGGAAACGGGGACAGGGATGACCTTGAATATCGTTTGTTCAGCCGCCCACCTGTGTGCGGTGGTGGTTGTGGGCTCGTCCACGGAGCGGCCTGTCTCGCTGGCCGGAGTCTGTGGGCCCAGACAGGGGTGGGGACCGTGGCGCAGTGAGAATGCAGGGAGGGGGATGTTCGGGGTCCGCCGATGGGCTCCTCCTGGCCTGATGCCTGGGCCTGGGTGGGCAGCAGCCCGAGCGCACTGGGAGGACCCCAGGGCCATCAGGTCGCGGACGGGAGTCACGTTTCAGGATGTCATCAGAGCGTCAGTCGGAACCGGGGCCTGGCCTGGTTCGCCCAGAGTCCAGGTGTGTTTGGAGACAGATTCCTCTCCTGTGCGGGAAGGGGACCGGCCCAGAAGCCAAGGCCCCGTGGTGGTGGGTGTGATGTGAGACGGGGTTCCCTGTGTGATGTTCCCAGGCACCCCCGCAATGTTGGGGGCACCACAATGACCATGAGCAGCCAGGCTCCCGTGTAAGTGCTACTCAGGTTTCTACAGGTCACGTCCCCCCAAAATAAACCTGTTTTAAAAATAACCCGTGAATCAAACAGCAACAGGAAGCTGACGAACCTGAGTGTGGGCCCATTTTCCCTGCACGAGACACTGAAATAAACTCCCCATAACCACAGCCCAGTGGACAGACCAGGCCTGGTGAATGGGGCTCCAGGGGTGGGAGGGGCTCCACGTCACCGCTGTCTCTCCCACTGCTGGGACGGAGCTGAGGGCGGGGGGTGCCCAGCCCGGAGGGGCCCTGGGGGCTTCGAGGACAACTGTCAAGGAGCAGCCTCCCTGACACCTTGGGACAAGGTGGCCGACACTGCCCAGGGCTGCCCCGGCCTTTCTTGGAACCTGCAGCAGGCATTTGGTTCTAAATCTTTGTGGGACAGACTCCTGTGCTACACCCACCCACCACAATGCCCACCTGTTCCGGCCCAACGGCGCCGGGCCGTTGGCCTGGAAAGGAGGCCCGTGCTAACCACACTGCCGTCCCTGAATGCTAGACTCCTGGGTGACGTGACGGGCAACCAGCCATCGGAACCAGAGGACGTTCAGAGAGCACTTTCAAACCCACAGCCTCTGCAAACCCTGTCCCTTGGGTCTCCGTCCCCACTCTGTGGGTGGTAAATAGTCTTCCGTTTCATGAAGGGAGAAGTACAAGTTCAAAGGAACTGAGGAGCTCACTCGGTCAGGGTCTCACCGCCAGTCAGTGGCAGGGCTCCGTCTTCTGGCCCCACGTGGGGAGCCCGGCCCCGTCTCCCAGGCTGCCCTGCTCTGAACAGTCAGAAGATGAAGTGGCCAGTCTTCGGCTGTGGGACACAGGCTACGAAGGCTGAAGGTAAGCCCGGAGGGCCAGGTGCTGGGGAGAGGTCCACGGTGGGCAGACGCATGGGGGAGGGGGCAGGCGTTTCGGCCATAGGAGGGGAAGGTAGGCGTGAGTGGATGTCTGCCTTCTTAGAACCCACAGCCACACCGCCTCTGGTCCCAGCCTGCCATTTCTAAGTGTTTATGCCCCATCACCTCCTCCAGGTGCCCTGTACTCCACCTCACTCTCTGCCTCCCGAGACCTCACCTCAAAGCCCCCGCTCGCCCCCCTGGGAAGTTCCACGTGAACTGGCAGCCACAGGTCTGAGGGGCCCCCTACCTCCACGTGGTCCCCCTGGTCCATCCTGCTCGAAGCTGCTGTCTCCCCAAGCAGAGTGAGTGGGGGCGGGGTGGGAGGGGACAGCACACACCGTAATTGTCCGGGGCCCTGCTGCTGGCTTCTTTGTCACTGATTAGCACAACCTTTGCCAGGAAAGCCTTTCAGGACGCTCAGCTCCCGGTTTCCCCGGGGCCTGGCCTCACCCTCCGGCAGGTTTTCTGAAAACACATTCCTAAGAAACAGCAAGATATAAAACCCCGAGAAACAAAAGCTGACCCACCTTGCCCTCACCTAACCTCAGTTAATAATGCCTGAGATGGGACTGTCCAATTATCCACGCTTCCTGCCCCTTCCAGCGACAGAGGGGCACTGTCACTGACCCAGGACTGGATGCTGCAAATTCCAACGCACTGGCGCGTGTGGGTGGAGCCCGGGGCTCAGCCCATCACTGGTGTTCAGAGGCGCTGACTGGGAGAGGTAATCAAGAAACTGAAGACAGAGCCCTGCCCGGGAGAGATCATGCCGGGGGAGAAAGGGTTCCCAGGGACCCGTGAAATGAGTGGAGGCAGCCAGCGATCCTCGCAGCCCTGAGTAACTGTGACATCAATGGCCGAGGCAGAACAGTGGGAGTGATGGCAAAGCGTTGGGTTACCGTCATTCCTCGGCCCTCGGGAGGGAGGGCCAGTCGGCAACGTGTCCGCCGAGACACTGCCGGTCCTTCTGGGCACAAGGGCTGCTCCAGGCCGGGCTGGGCGTCGGGCGTGGGGACCATGGAGCCCACACAGGACACAGGGACACGGCCAACCGTCGTGAGCTCCATGAACAAAAAGAACAGGATATCACAGACGAGAAAACATAGGCGGATCTATCGGGTCGTCCAAAAAGTGTGTTGGGTTTTTCCCATAAAATAAAAGATGCATTTCTCATTCTCACCGGTAACCTTGCTGGTCGGGGGGTCTGATTCTGTCGGCTGTCTCCCGCTGTTGGCTTCCAGGGGGCAGAGGCCAGGGTGCAGCTCAGCCCCTCCCAAAGGGAAGGCAGCCCCACCGCAGAGAACTGTTTGGCCAAGGCGGCAGTGGGACCGAGAAACGTCGCACACCACTTTGGACACGTCCGGTCACACGCGGCACCTTCTCCACACGCTGCCCAAATCTTTGTTTGCATTTCCCTCCCTTGAAATAATAGAGCATAATACACTGAAAATGCTGTGTATTTTCTTCCATCTTCAATATTAAAATGGCTGCACAAAAATTCATCAATTTTGATACGTTTTTTTTAAATGCATGCTGATATGACAGCTGTCACAATACAACCTCACAAAACTGTTTCAAATGAAGTTACAGACGACTAAGTGCTGCCAGAGCCAAAATAGGGAAAAAATGGAGAAAACTTTTTGGCCAGCCCAATACAATAGGGACGCCCAGCGCCCCACCCCACCCCGCCCCTGCCCCCGCCAGCACCTCATGGCCCTGCTGTGTTGCCTATGCAGAAATTAACACTGACTCAAATGATTTTCTTGGTTGGATTTTCTGTTTTTAAAGCAAGGCTGCCTTTTCTTCTTCTTTTTTTTTTACATTTTATCATGGAAAATTTCAAACACATACATAAGTAGACAGAACAACCTAATGAATCTCTTTCCGCCCACCTTCCTCCTGCCACGTCGTTTGAAGCACATCCAAGATCTCTCCTCTGGAGATACTTCGGGGTGTGTTTCTAAAAGACAGAGGGTTGTTTCTCAAGTGTACAGACACAGGAGAGGGTGCTCGGCACCGCTAACCGCCAGGGAAACGCCGGTCAAAGCCACAGAAACAGGAGACGGCACCACACGCCTGCCAGTGCGGTTGTCACCAAACAAGGCTGGTGAGGACGCGGGAAGCCCTTGCGCACGGCCAGTGGGGTTGTAATCGGTGCAGCCGCCATGGAAAACGGTGAGCAGTTTCCACGGAAAACCGCATATCGAGCCGCCGTGCAACGCAGCAATCCCACTTCTGGGTGTTTACCTGGAAAAAAACACCAATTCAAAAAGATTTACGCACCCGTGTTCACTGAAGACTTACTTACAATAGGCGAGATACAAAAACAGTTTAAATGTCCATCAATAAAGGAATGGATAAAAAAACACACGGTCCACATACACAACAGACTAGTAGCCATAAAAAATGGAACCTCGGCATCCGTGACAATGCGGAGGGGCCTGGAGGGTGGGGTGCTCCGTCAGGTAAGTCAGCCAGGAGAAGACCGGGACCCTCGGAATTCACCGACAGGTGGGGTCTAACAGAACGAGGCAAATGAATCAACAGAACACGGCAGAAACAGCCCCGCAGACACGGAGAACGGGCTGACAGGTGCCACGGGGTGCAGAGTGGGGTGGGGGGGAAATGTCAATAAAGTGTGTAAGCACAGCCCTGTGCTCGCACCTTGGAGCATGAACAACAAACACTTCTTTAAAGTGATCAACTGTCAAGTCCAAACTTCCAATTGTGTGCACATTCACAAGTGATTGGCATGGCTTGCTACCAACCAGATGCCCCCCTGACGGCCTTCCCCTCCCTCCTGTGGACTGAAGAACCCGGCCCCTTCACCCTGCACCCCCCACCCCAGGTCTGGATGTGGCGGCGGGACGCCGGCCACCCACTCCCCCCCCCACCCCCCGCTCACCTGTCTTCGGTGTTTCCTGCGCTGAATTGCGTCCTGAACATCGCCAGCCACTCACTAGAACGTAAATAAATGGGGGTAGAGGCCCCCCTCCCCCATCCTCTACCGCGACCCTATTTCCAACACAGTTTCAAACACAGCACCTGTGCTCAGAACGTTTTACTGAATGAGCCGAGGTGCGACTGGAGACAGGCATGGTAACGGCAGGTCTTCTCCGTCCCAGGGAGACGGCGCACAGGAGCCGGACCCTCAGAGACGGTGGACGCGGACCACTCCTAGTCCACGTAGCTGTTTGGACTTGGGCTAGCAATGACGCCCCTTCTCCGTAACCAACACCATCTCTCAGCGCAGGCGGGCACGGCCCCTTCGCACACGGCTTTCAGGTGGTGGAAAGTACAGCCAGACGACTGAGCTGTAGAGGAAGAGAAACATCCCGCTCAGGGCTCGGACACCAGCTGTGCGGTGCGTTGCCGTCCTCTCCGTCTCTCCCCTGCCACCCCGTCCTCCCCAGAGCGACAATCCCAGCAGCTGAGCCGATCCCGTGACAGAACACAAAGAAAACATAAGGAGAGCTACCGAGAGAGAGTTTTACAGACAGATGGCAATTAGACTGACGACAAATGTCTCCTCTGAAACAAGAGGCCCGGGATCGAGGTGACTGACAGTGAATACAGCATCTGAGGTGCCCTGTGAGACTGTCGTCCGAGGATGAAAGGAAGGCGATGAAAACCACGCTGCACCAGCCTTGGCTCAGTGCAGAGAAAATTACTAAAGGAGGCACTTCAGCCAGAAGAAACATGAGCCAGACGAGAGTGCCCTACCAGAAACAATTCTGAGCAGAGAAACGGATAAAACATTTTTGTACATCTCATTAGCCACCAATTAGAATTTTTTTATTTAAGAGTATTGAATTAAAATTCCAATGAGGCAGGGTGGTGGGAAATCTGAAAGGGAGCAATGCATTGAATAACTTTAGACATGGTTATAAAAAGTTACGTTAACAACGTAAATATGCTAGTTTAAATATATAGAGAGATAATACCTTCCAGTCTACAGGCACAAAAGAACGTAAGAAACGCTTTGCTGACACAGCCGACATCAGGAAAAGAGAAAAGAGAAAGTGGAAGCCAGGGTAAAGTGGAAGTTGAGAGGTGAACGTGTAAAAAATGTGACAGCCAAAATTACCTATAAGAGAGACGAATGGGAGAATGAAAAATCCAGTTTATGGCACGCAAAACAGACAGACCGAAAGCTCAACAGCAGACATGTTCCACAAACAAGCAGAAAGTGTGGACTAAGCTACATAAGAAACGTACCTCCTGGGTTGAGGAACAGAACAACAGAGAGAAACCACCTAGAACTAGTTGAAAGAAGCACCACTTAATGTCAGAACTTACACGACATTCTTCAAGTGGTTCTTAAAAGTAAATTTATAACTCTTTATTGGGGTTTTTAAAGTTATAAAATAAATGAGCTCATTATTCAAGAGCCTACTAAACTAAGAGGTCAGCGAAGAAGAGTAGGGAAGAGCAAAGGGTAAAAGCAGAAAATAACCCAACACAAAAGCCAAAATATGGATGATTCGTGTAAGCCGTATCTGCTTTTTGGGAAAAAAAAAAACCTTAAATAATCAACTAAGTTATAAAGGTCAAGAGGGAAAAAGAGAAGGCGTAAACACATAGGACTAGAAAACTTTAAGAAAGTTTATAACATCAACCGAGGGTCATTGGCACCAACTCAGCTCCAGGAGGGATCCCCCCAGTTTTGGGTGACGTGAAGAAAGAAGTTTCATTCAGTGCACAGCTGAGTTGTGGCAGGGACAGCTCAGCGGTGTTTCAGTTCAGTTATGAAGCAGCGAGACTGTGAGTCAACCCTGGCCAAGGCCCCTCTCCAGCCAGACAGCTCTGCCCCTGGGAGCCATCACCCCAGCAGGGAAGGATGGGAGGCCTCACTTTCCAGGGTCCCAGCCACCACGGAATTCACTTATACAGGCAGAAGTCTCCGCCCCTTGTCCCTGATTGGTTCACCCTCATGTAAATGAGGACTTCAAACTCACAGGTTGATTGGTCCAAAAAGCACTATCCTGATTGATCAAAATGGAGCTGCTCTGGTTGGTCAGCAGGGATGATGATGGATATAGCCACACAGCTGATTGGTTGGAGAAAGCCTCAGTCCTATTGGTTGAAACAGGATTCCAGACCGCCCTTCATCAGGGCTGCTCAGACTGCAGGACACAGTGCGGGAGGGCAGTTCAGTGCAGGCTCCGCCCTTCTGTGGCGGGACCCAGGTGTAGAAATGGCTGCTAGGTCCTGGGTTTTTTCTTTCTTTCTTTTTTTTTTTTGTTTTTTTTTCTTTTTCATTCAAGCCCAGGTAGCCACCAGAAGCATTTCTTAGTAGGTATCTTTTTTTCTCAGGGTCTCAATAACTACATAGAAACAGGAATGTTCAAATCTTCAGAATATTACAAACAATTTTTTGCCAACAGTTTTGAAAACCTTAACGAGACACAATTTCCGAGGTAAAAATTATTTTTAAAAAAACATTGAGACACAAGTTCCAGTGATTTTTTTAAATATATTTTATTGATTATACCATTACAGTTGTTCTATTCCCCCCCTTCATTCCCCTCCACCCGCACCCTCCCTCCCCCACCATTCTCCCCCCTTAGTTTATAACCACGTGTCTCAAGTTCTTTGGATTCTATATTTCCCCCACTATTCTCGCCCTCCCCCCTATCTATTTTCTACCTACCATCTATGCTATTTCCTGTGCCTTCTCCCCACTTCTCCCCCTCCCACCCCCGTTTCTAACCATCCATGTGTTCTTCATTTCTATGGTTCCACTCCTGATCTAGCTGTCCTCTTGGTTTGCTTTTGTTTTAGGTGTGGTTGTTAATAACTGTGAGATTGCTGTCCTTTCACTGTTCATATTTTTCATCTTCTTTTTCTTATATAAGTCCCTTTAGCATTTCATACAATAAGGGCTTGGTGATGATGAACTCCTTGAACTTGACCTTATCTGAGAAGCACTTTATCTGTCCTTCCATTCTAAATGAAAGTTTTGCTGGATAAAGCAATCTTGGCTGTAGGTCTTTGGATTTCATGACTTGGAATACTTCTTTCCAGCCCCTTCTTGCCTGGAAGGTCTCTTTTGAGAAATCCGCTGACAGTCTGATGGGTACTCCTTTGTAGGTGACTGTCCCCTTATCCCTTGCTGCTTCTAGGATTCTCTCCTTCATTTTAGTCTTGGCTAATGTAATTATGATGTGCCTTGGTGTGTTCCTTCTTGGGTCCAACTTCTTTGGCACTCTCTGAGCTTCCTGGATTTCCTGGAAGTCTATTTCCTTTGCCAGACTGGGGAAGTTCTCCTTTATTATTTGTTCAAATATGTTTTCCACTCGTGGCTGTTTCTTTCCCCCTTCTGGTACCCCTATAATTCGGATGTTGGAACGTTTAAAGATGTCCTGGAGGTTCCTAAGCCTCTCCTCATTTTTTTGAATTCTCATTTCTTCATTCCTTTCTGGTGGGATGTTTTGTTCTTCCTTCTGGTCCATTCCATTGATTTGAGTCCCAGTTTCCTTTCCATCACTATTGGTTTCCTGTGCATCTCCCTTCATTTCAATTAGTTTAGCCTTCATATGTTCCTCTAATTTGTGACTATGTTCCTCTAATTTGTGACTATAATCTACCAGTTCTGTGAGCATCCTGATAAATAGTGTCTTGAATTGTGCTTCTGAGAGGCTGGCAATTTCTCGGTCGCTTAGAGTTATTGGCTCTGGGACTTTGAGTTCTTCTTGCACCATCTTTCGGGTTGTTCATGCCTGTTCCATAGCAGGATCAGAGCCCTAAAGTGTTCACTAGAGCAGGGCAACTAAGTCGCTGGGTTGTGATGTTGTATGTGGGGGCGGGGTCAAAGAGGGACTATGGCGTCCTGTCCGCCGCCTGCCGCCACGGCCCTCACCGGTGCCGCAGTTACTGCCGTCACCGGGCCCACGCGTTTCGTCCCACTGCACACGAGTGTGCCACCGCCGTCAGCCCTCGCCCCCTGGGGCCTGCGTGGTCTGTCTCACTGTGCGCGAATATGCGCCCCGCGGTCTGCCCCGCACCCCAACTGGTTCCCGTCTGCCTGCGCGCCTGGGTCGGGGGCCCTGTCCTGCCGGACCCTGCTCGCTGCTGGCTCCGCCCCTCTTACCATCCCCGTTGAACGGTTAGATGTAGTCGGACTTCCGTATAATTCAATTTTCTGTCCTTTGGTTGTGTCTTTGTTTCTCCAAACCTTTGTTGTATTCAAACTTGGTTGTGGGAGAAGGCACAGTGTTTCCACCTATGCCTCCATCTTGGCGGAAGTCCCACAAGTTCCAGTGATTTTTAAAGGAGAGTTTTACAAAAGCTTCAAGAAAGAGAAAATTGTTTTTATTATACAACTTATTTCAGAGAATTAATGAAGCAAATAAAACACCTGACTCATTTTTCGACTCCACTATAATTTGATACTAAGACAGGACCGGGATGTTAGGAGAGAAGAAAATCAGAGGCCGGTCTCACAAAGAGTGCAGATGCAAGAGCCCTCAATAAAGGATTTGAAAACTGAAGCTCAGCGTGTTTAACGGTGCATGATGCTCCGACGAGTGTATTTCTCCCAGGAAGTAAGAGTCCGTGCAGGTAAGAGTTCAGGACTTGCCCAGGTGAAGCTGCCGTCTGAGGGAAGAGCGTGGCCAGAGCCTCGAGGGCTCCTGCTGCGACCTCCCCACGGGCAGGGCAAGCATCACAAACAAGCAAAACGAAGCCAACAAAAGCAATGAACCAGAAACCTCCTAGCAAATCCAGGAGAGAAGAAAAGCGACATGCTCTACTTGATAAAGAGGAATGGAAAAGAGGAAGGGGGAGGGGGACAGGCAGTGCAAACCTGGAACTTCCTGGGGAAGCTGTGGACCTCGCCGCCCCCCCCCCCATGTGGGCATGTCCCTAGGCACTGCCGCCCTGGCTCCTTCCCCGTGATGCCCTGGGGGTGCTGTGGGGAAATGCACTGGAGAACCCAAGCTGACAGAAGCCTGAGGGTGGAGAAGAAAGAGCCCAGGTGCCATTGTCTGCGAGTGAGGAGACCGTCTGCAGAGAAATTTCAAAAGACTCTATCATCACGGTGTTAGAGCTGATAAATCGATCCAGGGCGTTTCCTGGATTCACAATCAACACACACACACACACAAAACAAAATAGTTCTGTACGTTAGAAAAAGTGCATCCAAAAGTGTAGCAGGAAAAACATTTACCCAAACCACCAAAACCATGGGTTACCTGGCAATACTTCCAAGAAAAGGTGAGCTAGAAAAGATATTGATAACATTTTATTGAAGGGCCTAAAAGAAGCAATATACTAAGGCCTTTGGTGGAAAGAGCAATCTCATAAAGAAATCGGTACTTCCTCAAATTGTCTGTAATTTCAGTGAAATTCCGATAAAATTCACAACCCAAGTTTTCGTCAGTTCTTACGAAAATTCCTATAAGGAGTAAACATCAAAGCCACGAAGACACCGAAGAAAGGAGAGAACACGGTGTACACGTGTCCCCCCAGGTGTCAGTCTCATCCACGGTCATCAGCGGCTGTCCTGTGTCCTATGTGGACGGACAGCCAGAACCGTAGAACAGAATAAAAAACTCAGAAACATAGACGTGTATATTTGCGGCTTTGGCATAAGACACGAAGGATGTCCACTCTAATCTGGTGACCCCGTCTTAGGACACACAGATTTTGTCTGGGTGCCTGGCTACTTGAAATTCTCACCTTCTCAGTCTGGCAAATGGACAAAGCAAAACTCCAAATGGTGGCTTAGAATTCAGGGGACCCCGTCCATATTCTCTTTGTCCACTGTCCCTCCGCCGTGGGTGGTGGGTGGGGGCTTCATGTCAAACCAGGACTAGCAGGGCCGCACCCTCGGGGCCGAGGGGTCTGCATCAGAGCAGCCAGAGAAAAGCTGTCTCCAGACCAGCACCAGAGAGAGAAGTGCGTGTGCGCCTGGCTTCAGCCACTCGCCTTGGGGCACGGCGCTCCAAGGAGTAGATCGTCATAGTAACTGGGAGAGAAGGCATTACACATCAGCAGGCCACTCCATAAATTTCGTGGGGACAATTGTCCGACCGATACGAGAACCAAACACAATTAGAGGCTCGCACTCGGCAGAAATAAACTCCAGACAGAGTTACAAACCGTCCTGGAGAATAAATTCAGAGGGACAAGCTGAAGCAACAACAGGCCGCCTTCAGCACGTGGGCGCAGGGAGCTCTCCGACCAGAACCAAGCAGGGGCCACTCAGGGGACTGTTCACGGAGCTGACTGTATCGCATTGGGACTGCTATACCACAGGCGGCCACAGGCAAACAAGGGATGAACAAGAGAAACGGCTTTTGAGAGACGACACTCGATTACAAGACAGAGTGATAGTTTTCACAATACATGAAGAATTCTACAAATCGTAAGGAAAAGACACCCAAAAGTAAAATGGGCAGAGGCCGTCTATGGACAAGACAATGCGGAAGGGCCAGGGGCAGGTGAACCCGGGAGCTGAATCCCCGCGTCACTGGACGTCAGGGAGTGGAAGGTGAGACGGCAATGGGGCCCCATCAGATCCAGCACAGGCCCCACACCAAGCCTGCGGTGACAGGGAGCAACTGGGAGACTGTGCCCCAGGTTGGTGCGGCAGGGAAGTCCTCAGGAGATCTGGGAGATGGGAAGGGGAGCCATGTAAGAATATTCCAGACAGGGGACAGCAAGAGTGCCGCCCTGGGTCGGGAAAGTGTGGGCAGGGCCACACCTGAGTGTCCCAGGGGGCAAAAAGCAGAGCACGGGGAACTGGGACCCGAGGTCCTGGCTACCTCCACGGGCTCCAACCTCATCTCTCTCTCACTCTGCAACCCTGAGACAGGCCTGGGTTTCATAAATACTCATAGCATGGACGGATGGATGGGTGGATGGATGGATGGATGGATGTATAGGTAGATGGTGGGTGGGTGGATGGGTAAATGGATGGGTAGATGGTAAATGGGTGGATGGTGGGTGGGTGGGTCAGTGGACCTGTGGGTGGATGAATAAGTGGATGGGTGAGTTGGCCAGTCCTTATTCACTGCTCGTCCCCACGTGCTGGAGACTCGGGGCCACTTGCTGTTCCCTGACAATGAGAGCCCACACTTCTCCCAGCTCCGCTCTCCCAGTCTTTCCATCCAGCCTCTCAGTCCCCACCACGCCCTATCTGCTTCCAGTTAAGGCATCCTGAAGCTTGTTCCTGCAGCCCGTGAGCTCTTTGGCCCCGCCCACGCCCTGGAGCACAGGTGTGGTGCTTTCCTGGCTCCCCCAGTCAGTGCAGAGGTAGCCGCAGGCAATGCAGCCCGAGGGCCGCAGTCAGCGGCTGGGCCTCCAGTCCTGCAGGCCGGTAGGGTTCCAGCTCTTGGCTCTTCCGCTTCTGATCTGTAAGTGGGAATAGTTAACACCCCCCTACGGAGGGGAGTCTCATGTCCCAGTCGGGGCACCAGGCACCTATGAGGCTGCAGGGCACACAGCAAGCAATCCCAGGGGCCTGGCTGTCTCTGTTGCGTGGTGCACTGGTGGCCTCCTGCCTCTTTGCCCGCTAGCTGCAGGAGGGGACCCGGTCTGTCACCCTCCTTAGATGTGCGCGCCCACAGTAACCGGTGATCTCAGGAGGAACATCACCAAGGTCTCCACCCAGCGACTGAATGAATGAATGAACATGAGAAGGGGAGGGTGGCAGAGCCCAGTCACAAACAGCAGTCCGGGTGCACCCGCCGGTCTGTCCCAGAAACACCCGCCCACTGCTCACACCCGCAGCTGCGGACTCTGGCTCCTCCTCACTCCCCGCCCCCACGCCCAGCGACCCATCAGTGTGCAGACCGTGCAGACCATCCAGGTAAAAGCCCAGAGAGCCCCGCTGTCAGCTGCCTTCTCCATTTTAACCGCACCTACACTCCTGACTATCCTGATGTCCCGGCTGGGGTGCTCTAGGTGGCCTGAACCACCCGAAAGCCCAGCTTCTTCCTCTGAGGGAGAAATGTTAGAGACGTCCACGCTTTCAACACGCCCGCGAGCCCACAGGACAGCAGCTCCCTACTGACGCTGCAGCACAAGACCTTACCATCCGGATGCCTGGGTATCAGGGCCCTGGTGACCGGGGCTCCTAACGGTGGGTGCTAGTAACTGAGCTTCCCAGGAATTTAAAAGGCCCTGTTGCCACGTCCAGTCCCAGCGCCAACCACGCTGTCTGACGAAGTCCGAGCGTGGGGAGGACGGCTTCAAAGAAGCGTGTTCCGGCCTGGTGGGCGTGGCATGAATGGGTATGTGGTGTTGTCTCTTGGTGTTCTAACCTTTACCTTTCTGATAATTTGGAATCTCCTAGAAATGCTGACCATTCTCAGAGCGGAACAGCAGCTAGGTCAGGCTGAGAACAATATCACCTTGGCCTTTCCCCAAAATAACCCCTCCTTCCCTGACCTGATTAAGCAATTGTAGGATATGATGGTATCAGCTAGTAGGGGGCCTGGAATACCCAAGGCAGCCCCCTTAAGTAAGTCCCGAGGCAAATCCCCTCTAATGAAACAGCCCCTGAATGTCTAAAGTTGTTGGAATAACAGCCCCTCCTTTACCTTAAATAGGGATATATATCTGTTAGAATTAGACAGGCAAAGAAATAGGAGAAGCTAGTTAGCTATTAAGCATGTAGAAAACAGTTACTGGGGAGATAGAGTTTATAGACAGAAAGATAGATAGCTAAGTTAGACATTACAAAGGCTTATAATGAATTTCCTAACCTCTGCTCGGTCTAGTGTACCTGTTGCCCGTGACAAATTCTGAGAACTTTGATAAACAATAAGACATTCAAACTGTGTACACACAGCTATTTCAAATTGTCTGATTAATGGTTCTCCTGGTCAAAACCACTTTTGTTTAACATAACTGAAACTATGGGAACTTTCGTACTTTTCCTGGTTACCTTTGTATTGATTTTTTCTGCTTAACTGATCCTGCTATGCACCTGTAACGTTAATCACTACCAGAAATGAAAATATAAAAACCTGCTTGTACTTGCAATAAACGGAACAGTGCTTCACCTGCCTTTGAGCTGTGTAGTTGCCTATTGCCCAGCGCCGACGCCTGTCCTCACCTCGAGGGACCCCTGGACCCTGCTGCGGCTGGACCGCGGCACCCTGTCCCTCTTCTGACTTGGTTCCATGGTTGGGTCTGGACGGCAGGAGCCATCCTCATGCTGGTCTCACGGAATGGACCCGTGGGCGGGGGGAGAGCCCAGGTACTGTTACCAAAACAAGCGCCCACTCCCGGGGTCTCTCTGTCACTGTGGAGTCTCTGCCCGCTGCCAGGTGTTCGGGACTGTGGCTCTCAATGTCAGAGTTCGGTGAAAAGGGAGGGAGCTACTTGTTCAAAAGCATGCAGATTGACAGTAATGGCAGAACATCACTGTTAAAAATCCCAAAGCCCCTTAAAACACCCACAAACACCCCAGTCCTGCCTTCCCCACTTTGCCCAGTCGGGCCAGTCAGGGGCACCGTGTCTCAGGAGAAGAATAGAAGTCCTCGGCTCGGCTAGACTCCGGGTCCCTCCCGTGGTCCGTGCTCCGAGGGCAGGCCTCCGCGGTTCCCAGCACCACCAGCTGTGTTGTGGCCACGACCTCCCGTTCTCAACCCCGAACCACGTGGCACCTCCTCACGGCCGCCCAGCGAGGATCCGCTCACCCCCTTCCTTCCCGCCAGGTCCCGCCTTGTCCCTCCTGCAATGTCTCTGCTACGTTCTTCCCAACCCCTAAGGGAGAAGAGCTCTGCACGGCTGCTGCGTCTCGCTGTCCTGCTTCCTAGGCCACGTGGTCAAGGGGGGGGCCGCCTCTCCACCCCCCAAACAGCGTGGTTAGACCCCAGCACGGCTGCCAGACCCGGTTTAAATCCCGGCGCGGATCTTCCTCCGAAGCCCACTTCTCACCCCTCCCGCCATCGGCTCCGCCCCCCAGCGCTCCCGCAGTTTCTGCCTTTCTGGGCGGCCGTAGTCAGTCCGGGCAGGCGCGGCCCGTGGGGAGGAGCGAACCCCGTCCAAGCTCCCACGCAGGCACCGTGACCCGGGGAGCTGCCTCCCAGCCACACCGCGGGTTAAAGCCACGCCCATCTCCCTAGCTCGCCTGCTAATAGTAAAGCAAAATAACCACTTTTGTACATCAGGTATGAAGCTGGCCAGCTACTGACACCTGGAGTAACTCTCAGCAGCCCTGCTCCCTATCTCCCATCCTCCACAGCACCCTGCCTTGTTGGGGAGGGGCGGTGTCCTACATTTCCTGGACACCCTGAGTCCTGCATCCTGTCTCAAATCCTTCATCTGGGGGGCCCTGGCTGCACCCCATTCCAACAGTGCAGGCGAACACACACCTGGGCAGAGGGAGGGGACGCCTCGGGAGGTGCCGCACTGTGGCTGTAGCTGCTCGGGAGTGGCGCTGGGGTTTCTCTTCTGGGCCTGGTTCAGGGTTTGCCTTCCCGCCTCGTGGCGCCCGCTGGGCTCCCTCTCCCGCAGCCCATGTGCTCTGCAAGCCCAGCTGGGCGGAAGCGAGCGGCCATTCAGCAGCTCCCTGGGAAGCTGGACTTGGCTGGACTGCAGCCCAGATGGATGAGACAAAGCCGTAAATGCCAAGGCCGGTGTGAGCGATGGGCCGCACACAAGGTCACCCGATAGCACAGATGTGATGGTTCGGTCACCACGCTCAGGGTGATGGCGCTGCCTGCGGCCTGGAGACTGAGACTCTGGAGGGGCAGAGCTCCCCGAGGCAGCTGCTGCGTCCATGCCCTGGGGCACCTGTCCCAGCCTGAAAGCCTCCCCCGCCTGCGTCCCATCAGAGGACCACTGGGGACTCGTTCAGCATCAGCAGAGAGTGTCATTCTAGCAAAGCCTTCGGGGAACAGCCCAGCACAAAGTGCTATCCACGTCCACAGTGAATGGTGGCAGCACCCCCACCCCCTACCCCCCCACCCCCCGTCGCGCCCTGTGCTCTCAGGGCCACGCCTGCTCCTTCAGTGCGGCCACGCAGCCCATGTCTGGGCGCACAGACAGCCTTGCAAGCCCATCCAGGCCTGCCCTCTTCGGCGCCTTCCCTGCTGCTCCCCGGCCCACCCTGGCCCCACAGACTGCCCTGTCCGGCCTGCAGCACCCACTCATGCTCGATTGTGGACCCCGCTCCTGGAGTTGGGAGAGACCTGGGTTCTCGCCGCCACCCGACCCCTCCTCTGTGTCAGGGGTGACTACAGTATGCGGGGCAGCGACGGGGACAGGAGGGGCACAGCAGCTAGACAGTCCACCAGATCCTACAGGGTTCACTGCTTCCTCCTGCCCCTCCCCTCTCTGGTTAAGCACAAAGGCCCTTGGTGTCCCCATGCTGGGGGACAAGGGAACAGAGAGGCCCAGGAGGGAAAGAGCCAGCAGGCTGGCCTCTCAGAGGAAAGAATTTGGAGCCTGGCTACCGTCACTTCTGTAGGGGACACGGACTCCAGAGGCCCGGGCTCCCGCCTGGCTGACATTGGAGGCAGCTGCTCCCGAAGGCCCAGGTGCTGACTCCCCCAGAGAAGCTGGTTCAGACTCCCAGGGCCTGGGGTCTGGGCCTCAGTGCCCAGCACCATGTGTGGTGAAGGGGAGGAGCCGCTGGCCCAGCAGTCACGGAGCTTGGCACACCCAAGAGAGCAAGGCCTCAGGCTCCGAAAAGCAGCAGGAGGACCCGCCCCCCAGCACGCCCCCCTCACCTAAAACCAGAGCGATGCTACCGTGCAAAACTCGCAGGTGTGATGCCACTGTGTCACTTGCCATCACGGCAGGGAACGCTGTCTGACTCGAGAAGTGCATTCAGAGGCCCCAGAACCCCGATGAGTGGGGGGGCTGCCCTTCACCCCCACCCCCTCCAGAGGCACGCCTCCTCCTCACTGGGACGCACTCCTTTGTTAACTAGGGTTATCTGTTTAAAGGCAAAGAATCTCATCTGACCATCAGAGGCGCCAATATCTTAGGCCTTTACAGCTCTTTGGGGACACAACTTGCGTGTCATTTTGCTCTTTATTGCTTTTTATTGGCTGTGGGGCCATTGGAAAGAGAATGAGGACTATTTGTCACACGCCGAGGAGACCTGCCACAGCACACGGCGGGCTGTCACCGGAGGGAAAGGCAGTGGGGACGCTATCGGCGCCATAAGTCATGCGGAGAAAGCAGGGAAGGACGAGAGGAGCGGGGCAGCGGCGGCTCGTCCTTCAGTCCCGGGTGGCCGCGCCCAGCACGCAGGACCCGCAGATCGGAAGCATTTACACCGGCGACAGCTGGTGCCTCCCCGACTGTGCAAACAGAGCACTTCCGGTGGATGCGGGCACCGTGAGTCTAACCGAAAACGTGGCCCAGCTCCGAGTGAACCCACGGTGGGGGCGCTGAGAACACCGAAAGGTGGGGCGGGGCCTGTGCTCAGCTGGGACTTCCCTCAGACGCCTGCAGGGGGAGCCCCTCCCGGCTCCCGGGGGGGCCCCCCCAGGAAAGGAGTTTCGAGAGGGAATGGGGACTAAAACATCCACATCCTCCCGAAAGGGTCTGCCCGGTTGGTGCGTCCTCAGGTCAGGCTCCTCTGACAGGAAGCTCCTGTTACCAGGGCAACCCACCACTTCCCAGAAGGTCGGACTTCCTTCAATCAGCGCCCACCTTCAAGTGGGCGTGAACACAGACGCACCCGGTGGCTCCACGCGCAACCGCGCACCCGGAGGTGGAGGCCCTGCCCGAGGACGCTGCCCAGGCAGGAACACACTGTCCCTCCCGGACGCCCACCGTCCTGCCCCTCTGCCAGGCCACCTGCTCCCAGACCCCAAGTGGAAAGAAGAGAAAGTCAAAGGGGCCAAGAAAGGCCAGCCCAGGGGCCGCAGGCAGCTCCTATTTGCTGGAATCTCAGCATTTCATCGAGGCCCTTGTTCCGAGAGCCAGGCTCCACCCCCCCACAGCTGGCGTCGGTCCCTGAGGCTGTTTAGTCATTTGAATGAATTAAAATCAGATGAAACTGGAAGGTGACGTTCTCGCCGTGTTAGCTATGTTCTGAGTGTTCACAGCCACGTGTGACCAGTGGCTGCCGTGTTGGGCAGTGTGGCCGTGGGAAGTTCCTTGCACTTCGCAGGAGAATCTCAAGATGTGTCCCGGGGACAGCTCTCCAGGGGGAGTGTGTGGACCAGACCAGGCACTGCCTGGTGTTATAAGACAGGGTGGGAGGAAGGGGTCTCCCCCACTGCCTGGGGACACCAAGTGCTCGGTCCCCAACAGATCGTCCAATTTCTGCCCAGAATAAGCCCAAAGCCTTGGAAAAGTCTTGTCTCCTGGCAAAGACATCAGATTCCTGACAAAGGAACGGCGGGGGTGGGGGGCGGGCACCTGGGGGCAGGGGGGCCCTGGTTGTCTCCGTGAGTGTACTTCGTCCTGACGGAGGTGGAGGTGACGAGGGTCTTCGGGTCCCCCAGCCCGGACTGGAGGGCTGTTCCTTCTGTGGGGTGGGCGGTTGACTATCTCCCCTCCAGGGGGAGAGAACTCAGGGAGCCAAGAAATGACTGCCCACTGCGCTCTTGGACAGTCCTCTGCGTGAGATGCTCCCCGAGGCACGAACTACTGCTGAGCTAAATTTGCAGTCCGGTGACGGGGAAGGAGCTGACGTCTTGCGTCCTAACGACGGAGGGGAGAAGGGGATAAGAGGTGGGCTGGGGGCAACGTTGGCCTGCTGGAGCCCTCGGGGTAATCTATAGGAGGACACGACCCTTCCCTGTCAATCTGTCATGGAGCTGGAGGGCCAGGAGTGTCCCGAGCTCACGCACGCTCGCACGCACACGCACGAGGGCGGACAGCTACCTGCAGACGTGGAAACACGCCCGTTGCTAAATCCAGTCCTGGCAGGACAACGCCTGCGTCACTGATTTATTTAGTCGCCTTTTCAATGGTTGCCAATAACAACCTGGTTCTGAAAAATTAGACTAAAAAAAGACACATCAGACTCTCCGGGCGCCTGCCCAGAGCGGCCTGAGCTGCTCAGTTACCCGCAGCGCGTGTCTGAGTGCCCACTGTGGCCGGTCCGGCAGCGCAGCCGGCCCAGGGCCAGGGCTGTGGGCGCACACACCCACGGATGCCCATGGCTCCAGCCTCCTCACTTACCTGCTTCCCTTTGTGGAAGCCACGTGTCACCAGCCTAGCCCGGGAATTCCAAGCCCCAGTGATGGAAAGGTGGCTGACCTGGCCCAACCCGACAGCTCCGCCCCCATCTCCCGCCCTGGCTGAGCAGGTCCAGGGTCAGGGGGCAGTTTAAAAGGTGAAGGACAGACAACTGCCCAGGTGCACTCATGGCTCTTCCCCGAGGCCTGTGTGCTGGTGATTGGGGGTCCCAAGGTCTCAGAAGTCACTGACTGAGAGCTGCCTACTCCTCCCCGTGGTCTGTCTTACACACTTCACGCACGTGCAGACGGACTTCACGTCTCTCGGTCGGTGTCAGTTCCAGAACCGAGGCCTGCCACACCAGCGGAATCATTCTGTGGGAGGGGTACGTGGGAGGGGAAGGGCCTCGTCAGCTGCCCGAGGGTGGGGGGCCTCAGACCCCAGATTAGAGCCGTCCTGGGAGGTTTCCATACACCCTCCCTCGCCTCACTGCGGCTTCGAAAGGAAGGAAAAGCACATTTAGAAACAGAACAAAATCCTGACCCGCACCAAAAATACCCGCCTCAGGCCGGCGTTCGTGACTCAGTTGGGGAGCAAAGGAGGCGTCCTCGTTGTCACTGCAGCGTCCTGCGAGCTCAGGCACCGAAATGGGGAGTTTGGGAACCAGTCCACGGGAGCCAGACACCGCGCAGAGGGTGGCCGGGCTGTCGCCCACAGCCCCCCGCACCCCGCCTGCCTCTGGGTCTCAGAACGAAACCTGGGACCATGGAGGGGAACGGGGTGCGGGGGGGGCACGTCAGATGCCCCCCCCCATGGAATGCTCTCTGCTCATGGGGCACTTTCCCCATAACCGTGTCTGAGTGTCTTTGGCAGAAACATCTGGCTCCCACGGAGAAACTGGGGGACCCAGATCGTGCCGGGGCGTAGGTGTCTCTGGGATCGGCAGCTGGGTGGGAGCCGCTTCTCACTGGAATCTCACTGGACTGCCCTCTTTGTCTTTATGGGCTTGTCCCAACCGAGGTTTAACACATACCTAATTCATGTGTAAGTAGCCAAAAAAGCTAGTGAAGCCCCCTAAGCACACTGAGATGGTCTTTCTTTGGGGGGAGCGAGTAGCAGGTAAATAACAACAACAAAAAACAATATTAATGACTCCCCGGAACCCCAGGCTGCCCCCGGTCCCTGGACTGGCTGCTGGCCCCCGGTGGCCCCGCCCCCATGGCCGTGGCTCCTCGTAGGAGGAACCTCAGAGCCAGTCCCAGTGGGGCCCCGTGTTTCTCTAGCCCGTGAACCTGGGCCGAGAGCCAACTGTTCAGTGTGCCAGCAGACCGGCCTCATAACTCAGAGCCCAAATTTTGCTTAGGTTGGTTTGTCCTTACAAGAAAAGTTCCATGGGGTCCCATCGAATTGAGAAAAAGGTCAGAAGTCCAAGATCAAACTATCGACAGCTGGTTCCTTTCAGGCACACTAGGGGAGACCCCACTCGGTGCCCCCCCGCCCCGGAGCCCCTGGTGGTCTGCCAGAATCGTTGCGTCTGTTCCTTGGCGTGGGGGCGCATCACCCCATCGCTGCTTCCTCTTCACGGGGCAGGCTTCCTGGTCCAAATTTCCTGTCTGTGAGGACACCAGTCAGAGTGGGTTAGATCCCAGGCCGACGACCCCTCCCTGACTTGACTGTACCGAGCAGGGTGTATTGAGAAACTCCTACTCACAGGCGAAGCCCCAAGCCGGGGAGTGGGGGGCAGTGGGGTTAGGGTCCCAGTGTATCTTTTTCAGGGCACACCAGTACATCCACAGCGCGTCCTCAGTTCAGAATGCGTGGGGCGGGAGGAAAACCCTCGAGTCAGACAAAGACAGGAAAAGCAGCCCCTGGTCGCTGGCAGAGCAGGTGGGGAACATGTGACTTAAGCCAGCACCCACGTGGCCCCCTAAACTGAAGGTGCCCCTCTTGAACCCCCCCCAGGAGACCTCGACATTCCGTGGGGTGTGTAGCAGCCCACCCCTCTGGGGCAGCAGCAGGCAGACGTGCAGACCAGGACCCTGCTGCTCCCCAGTTCTCCGTCAGAGAAGCCCCCACAGGCTGCAGGGGGGCAGGCAGGTGCTAGGCGCCCAGTTACGTGATTTGAAATAACTTACAACACAGTGCACATCAACAGGCTGGTGAGTGAGTCTAGAGCAGGTGACAGGGACGTGTCCATACTTAAGAAGCTGTGAAGTCCCAGGGGCTGGGCGGGTCCTCGTGCCACCGGCGTGGACACCAGCCACCGCTGTCCCCGATGCAGGCGGCCCTCACGCGGGATCATCACTCAGCCTGGGTTTGCACACAGACGACCCACAGGGAGCGGGGCTCCGTCTGACGTGGGAACCAGACGCCTCTTTCCAATGTTGCATCGCGAACAAGTCTCCGTGTTGGAAACTGTCGGTAACAAGTGAAATGTGTGGGTGAATTACAAAGGGAACGAAGGAGAAGGTGACTTCGAAGCCCTCGGACCGAACCGCGTGGTCTGAGGGGACAGTCCCCGGGAGACTGCCCTCGCTCCGCCAGCCGCTGGAAGTCCGGGCTCCCCAGGGTCGCCCCACTGAAGAACTCCTGGCTGAAAGTGGGGGGGGGTCCCATGACCATGCTCCGGTTCGATAATTTGCTAGAACTTGCAGAACTCGGGAAGGTGCTACCCCCCAACCCCGGGTCAGTGACAGCAGCGGGTGTCCCAGGGAACCGGCCGAAGGAAGAGACACTCGGACCAGGGCCGTGTCTGTCTGGGGGGCTCCACAGCAGGGCTGCCACGTCCCCGGGGCATTCCTGCTGTCCCAGCGTCGCCAGCCCAGGCAGCTCCGTGTCCCAGTGAATGCAGGTTTCGCTCCGTAGGCGTGAGTGACAGTCACGAGCCCTTGGGGGAACTCCGGCGCTGGCTCCCCTCCACTCCTGGGAGGTCAGGAGGCCCCCGGGGCCCAAAGCCCCAACCCTCTGACACGGGCGCATCCTCCCGGCCCTGTGAGCTCGGCACAGACCACCTGATGGAGGGGCAGGGCACAGACATCTCGGACATCTGGGCTGGCGCCCAGCACAGGTCCCTCGAGTAGGTTCTCATCGCTGAGCACCATGTTGTCTGTAAAGACATGACTCTCTCTCTCTCACGATGAAGAGAGACCCCCCAAACACCGTCTCCGAGGCCACGCAACGGTGCGTCCTGTGGAGGGGCCCCGGGGACCACTCCCTGTGTTTACAAGAGTGCGGTCCCTGCATGCGTTCCGAGGTTTGAGTGACAGCGAACAGGCTTCTGCTCCCACAGCTGGCCCCTCTGTTCCCGTGGGCAGGGTGGTGGCTGAGCAGGGAGCAGCAGGATTCCATCACCAGCGGGTGACAGGCCGTTTGCTCCCAGCACTGCTGGGGGGGTGGGGTGGGGATGGGGGGACCAGTTCCTCACACAGACAGGGAGCGCATTGCTGAAATCAGAGCCCAGGAAAATACACGTTAGCAGACAATTCACAGCAGCTTCCGGGAGAATCGCTCACATCCGGGAACGATGCAGAGTCTGAGTCAGGAATCTAACTGTGCGGCTTCCCGTTTGTGGCCTGGCATTGTGACCTGGTATTGTGACCTCTCAGGGTCGAAGAAGGGACCTGCTGCCCGGTCTCCCCTCCCTGGTGTCCCCCTTGCCCTCTCCCTGGGGCCCCACCCACTCCCACAGGACACAGCTCTGGACTCCAGGCCCCTCCCTCCTTCAGCCTCTCTGGTCTCTCCGAGGGGTGCTCCAGGGAAAGAAAAACAGGCTTTTCTCTCTGCACTTGCTAATTTCCTCACCAGAAGAATGTTGTGGTTTTTTTTTTTGTCTCCGGGTGCAAGCACACTTGACTGCCAAGTAAAACCAGAGAATCCCGGTGTCTCCAGGCGCTGCTGGGTCCTCGGTCCACGGCTCGGTCACCAGTGCAGCCTCTCATCTGGCCGATCCTGCCCTCAGTCCTCCGGCCTCCACGCCCCGCTGTGTGCATGGCGGGCAGGCACCGGTCCTCTGTCCCACGTCCGCTGACCGACAAAACTGCTCCACGTGTAGACGTGCTTCCGGGAAAGCAGCCCCGACCGGCCCAGGAAGCCAGGGGCCGCCGGCGGATTCACAAGAGGCCACAGACTTGAGCCCCCGCTCAGCCAGGCGGGCAGTTCGCTGCTGTGCAGGCTGGTCCCCACTTTCAGAAAAGCAGGGCCCCTCCAGGGCGTCCGCCCGTCCCTGGACACACGGACAGCAGTCACACAGACCCCCTGTGTGTGACAGGGGTCAGTCCTCAGGGGTCCTCACACCCACCTCTCAGACTGGGGGTCAGGAAGTGACCGCTGCGGGCCGTGGTCGTGGGCGTCTGAAGGGGCCTGGTCTCCGTCTCGACTTCGCTGCTGTCTGACCTGAGTTGTCACTTGGCCCTTTGAATCCCCGCCTCCTCCTCAGGGACCCATGAGATAACACACACACAGCTCTCAAAACCCTGCCTCGGAGCAGCTGCTGGGGGAACTGCCCGGGCCACCACCGCCCTCGCAGCTGTCCCCGGGGCTTGCCCGGCCTGGGGCACCCCCTTCCTGATGGTGTGGGACTCGGCCCACACAGGAGCCATGCTCACCTGGGGCAGGTGTGTGTGGGGAAGGACACAGAGTAGTGGCAGGGAGGCCACAGGGAAGAGGGCCCCGCCTGGACGCCCCCAGGACCCGAGGGTCTCACAGAAACGGGGCCACAGCTCCCCACCCCACAGCACAGCCTCGGGGTGTGCAAACCTCCTAGATCTGCTCTGCTCCCCTGGTTGCCTCCGAACACCCAGGAACCACCCACCCCAAGGGGATTCTAACCAGGGGCCTGGAGAGGGGGCACTGGCCGGGCAGATCTCGCACAGCCAAGGCTGACCTCGTGCCTTCCTGCCCGGGTGGGCCCTGGGCTGCCCTGAGGCTCAGAGCCGCCTGGGACCACGTTCTCCAGCCTCCTCCGCCCTGCCTTCGCCCCTCCCTTCTCTCCTTCCTCCCTGTTTTACGACCTTCGTTTTCCTGTTCTTTACAGTGTAATTTACACGCAGTGACACGGGAATGCAGTTCTATGAATCCAGGTGCCTGCACAACCGCCGCCCCCAAGGAGACAGGGAGCGCTCCCCTCCCGGCCCCCCAGAAAGTTCCCACCCGCTCCCGCTCAGCACCGCCCTGCCCCCACCTGGGCAACCTCTGCTGTGCTTTCAGCCACTACAGTCACTGTCCTCTGTCCTGGAACCTCACGCAGGTGGAATCGCATGGAGCCCGGCCTTCCAGCTGCTCCTCTCCCCGGGCTTCTGCATCCGTTCCCACCGGGCATGCCTCGGGCTGTCCCTCTGCCTCCCAGGACTGTCCCGGGGGCCTGTGCCGGGGCCTGGCCATCCCCTCCGTCTAGATGGGCAGCTGGGGGGGGCAGGTGGACGCAGTGCTCTGTTGCACGTACCTGTGGGACGACGCGTGTCTCATTCTCTTGTGTGGGAGCCAGGCCGCGGGGTCACGGAGGAGAGGCGGGCTGGACCTTAGAAAGCCTGCAGAGTGGTTTTCCGCAGCCGCGGTGCCTTCCGCCTTGTCCCCAGCAGCCTCTGAGAGCCCCGCTGCTCTGCCTCCAGCCTTAGTCCCCACAGCTGTTGTGTGGTACCCACAAGCCCAGGTGCAGGGACTCTGAGGGACCATCTCCCTAGAAGCTCAGGGATATGGTAGGTGGGCCCGGTCAGGGTCCCATTGTCCTGGAGGCTGCCACCGTGGGCAAGACACGCAGGGACAGCAAGCAGCCGGACCCGCTCTCGGGTTGTCACTGAAGGGAGAGCTGTGAGCCCACCAGGGGGCTCCCCTCTGACCACATTATGTCAGGACTCAGCCAGTTCTCCCACAGACATGAACCACGGCTCGTGGCCGCAGACACGCCTCCCTCTGAGGACCCTTCAGGGTGAAGGCCCAGAGTGGAGCTGTGGCCTCAGACGGCCCCCAGCCCTCCCTGACCCCTCTGCCCACCTCACCGCACCCCACTCTGACGCAGACCACAGAGCTCTGGACAGAGCCCCACCACCCAGCAGAACTGGCCCCTCCTCTTCCTGGCTGGGTGACCCTGGGCAAGTCCCTTAAGCAGCTCGTGTTTTTGTTTCCTCGGCTGCAAAATGAGGGTGATAGAGGGCTGCCTCCGGGCATCCGGAAGGTTCAGAACGGGACACGCCGACGCGCAGAACAGCAACCAGCAAGTACAGCACAGATGTCACAATGATGGGCGTGGCCACGGGAAAGGCAACTACATCCACAGTGGCCGTGGCCCTGACAGTGGGAGAAGTCTCGCCGGGAGGCCCTTTTATGAGGCAAGACCGGTCGTGCCGACCCCTTCCCACAGTGCCCCCCCCCGCTGCCCTCACCCCCTCTCAGGGGCAGGCCCAGGCCCAGGCACAGCGAGGTGGCCCCGCGCCGCCGGGCGTCTGCTGGTGTTCCAGGACATCGCCCCGCAAACCCTCGTGGGCCCGGCGGGCAGCTCTGTGGCCGAGACCTGCAGCCCTGTAACCCTGGGCTGGTCACCCACTGCAGCAACGGTTCCTCCTGCTGCCTGGGTGTCCGCCCGGCTCACGGTGACACTCCTGTCAGGGTTAAGTCTCCTCTAAGAGCTTTTGCTGACTTCCCCGCCTGAGTCGCAGTCCCTCTAGGCTCAGGCAAAGCACGGTGCTCACTTCCCGTGTGGCGTTTTGCACGTGACTCTGATCTTCTCGGTGCAAGTGGGCCCTTCCTGAGCCGGGGAGTGACTTATGATTCTCTTCCTACACAGCGAGCGCTTGGTAGTCATTGCTGACTGGGTACCTGGGTGCATGGATGGTGGGTGGGTGGATGGTGGATGGATGGTGGATGGATGGGTGGATGGATGGGTGGATAGTGGATGAATGGGTGGAGGGTGAACGGATGGTGGATGGATGGATGGGGGGTGGATGGATGGGTGGACGGCTAGGGAGGCGGGTAGAAGGATGGGCAGCTGGGATCGGTGAGACCGAACTGAATCTAAGTGCGTATGCCACACAGGACGGGGTGAGATTTTCATCTCACGTCCACCCTGGGTTGGGCCCCCTTTACGAAACAGATGGGTCTCAGCCAAGCCATCATCCTCACCCAGTCAGACAGGAACAGAAGGACAGTGACCCCTGCGTCACTCTCCCCCTGGATGCACCCACCCGGACCTGCACCGTGAGGCCAGCCTTTCCCACACCGCTCAAAAAAGGGGCATTAAGACCGAGGCTATTGGCTCCAGGACATGAGGACACTGTGCTGACCAGTGACTCGTCCTGGGCCGCTGGAGTCAGGCGAGGAATTCACAGGAACAACAGACACAAAAACGGCAGCCACAGCGTGTGTGTGCTGAGCCCGGTCACGTGCCGGACCCTCCCCCAGGGCTTCCCACTCACCCAGACGCCAGACCAGGGGCGGCCGCCCGCCCGTGCACTGTCCTGGAGACACTGTCAAGAGGACAAGACTGCCTTCAGACGAATTCAACCTCGTGACCACAGCTCCTGCAAGGGCCCAGGAGCTGTGAGGAAGGTCACTCCTCCTCTCCTTACTTGAAGGTGAATTGAGAGACGTGTCCTGGCTGGGGGCCACTCAGCAGCCTGGAGAGGACAGCAGGCAGGCTCTGCCAGGGGAGGGAGGGTGTGGGGACGTCCTTAAGATGCAGCAAGTCCTGTCTTCCGGTTTGTGCTGTGGCCCTGGTGTCGGTGGCCAGTTTACTGTGCCGGGCCAGCAACCCCTGCCCCACCGCCAGCCCTGCTGGGCACTTGCAGGAGCCAAGGCGCAGTGAGGCCGTGATTAGTGCGGTTTGTCCTAAAAGCCAAGTTTATGATTAGGAGATTAGCAGGGAACGGAGCCCATCTGCGGCTTCCTCTGTGGCGGAGTCAAGAGCTGTCCAGCCTCAAACACAGGCCAGGGCTGCGGTCCAAGGCCTGGAGCCGCGCTCAGAGCCACTTAGACGTGTGTGCGCCAGGCGTCAGCACCCGCAGCGACAGAGCCGCCTCCCGCCTCCCGCCTCCAACTGGCCGCACTGTTCGCTCACAACGTCCCATCTGCCCGAAATGCACCTCCCTCCTTCCAGCCCTCACTCACCGGCCGAGAGAGCTGGGGAGTCACCTCCGCCAGGAAGCCTTCTCTGAACCCCCTCCATGGGCCTATTGACTCGCCCTATGTTCCATGAGGCCCACCTGCTTCCACCCGCTGACACCGCTTTGCTCCTGGAAACAGGCCTGAGGAACCCTCAGGAGGACTGGCAAGTTCTTTGGCGCCCTGGTCCCCTCCCAGGCCCCCCCCACCCCGGGAAGCCACGTGAAGGAGACAGCCATCCTGGGCTGACCCCAGATGGAGGAGGACTTTGACGCCAGAGGGCCTGGTCTAGGCTGCCAGGGCCTCCCCAGCTCGGCTCTCTGTCCTCGCCCCGCCAAGGACCTCAGCCAGCACCAGGGGCCGCCCTCGTGGCCCCGCTACTCCCCCGCCCCCGCCCACACCCACCCAGCCCCAGGACCGGCCGTGTTCCCCCGTCTCCCTCCTCAGCAGCTCAGAACGCTTCGCCTCCACCTGCACTCTCGTCGGCGCCCAGGGGACCTCTGGCTTCGCTCTGTTCCGCTCTCTGTCGACGCGGTAAACCCTGTGCAGCGTCCTGTGGGAGCTGCGCACCTGACGGCACCGCTCCCTAGGCAGAGCCTCCCACAGGGTGCGGTGCTGGTGACCAGACGTCACCTGGCCTGAGTGACAGGCCCCCGAGCCGTCCAGGTCCCCTCGGAGCTCCTGGGGTGCCACGTGAAGGAGAACTGTGGCCCCCCTTCCCCCAGATGAACCTGCTCTGGACGTTCGCATCTCCAATGTCCCTGCTGGGCTCGCTGCCTCGAGGCACCCAACGCCCACACGCCCCCGAAGCCCTTCATCGGGATGGGTGTGAACGAGGCCAAACCCCAAATTGCAAATTTACGTACAACACGATGAGATGTCTTTTTGATTACGTGTCACAGGGTATTTAATGTGGGGCCCAAGACGACTCTTCTTCCAGCGCGGCCCAGAGACGCCGAAAGGTTGGACACCCCGGGTCTGACGTGAAGCCCAAGTTCAGCCCACCCGGCAGGCTCCAGCCTCTGTTCTCTGACAGTGTGGGGGGGGGGTGGTTTGTCAGCAGACAGACCGCAGGGGCAGGGGGCGGGAAGATCCAAAGAGCCCTCCGTGAAGCCAGCCTCCTGACCTGGGTCAAGCTGTGTGACCCGGAGCCAACCACTCCACCTCTCTGAGCCTCGGCAGCCCCATTTCTGGGTGAAACAAGGCATCCTCGCAGGCTGCACTCACACGGCGCAGCGAACGTCCGCCCAGGTAGAGAGCAGGAGAGCTCACCACAGGGAAACAGCCGCGCATCCTCGCAGGGCAGGGGTGAACCTCAGGTGACGAATGACGCCTCTGAGCCCCCTGGGAGCAGGAACAGCATGCCCCCGGCTGGGGCTCAGAGGCCGAGGCCAAGGAGTGGCACCGCCTGCTCCCTCTGGGAGTCGGGACAGAGCCCTCCCTGGCCCTCCGGCTGCTGCTGGTGGCTGGTGTCCTCTGCTTGCAGGTGCATCATGGTGGCCCCTGCCTGTCTTCACAAGGCCTCTCTCTGTACCTTCTGTCCCCTCTTCTAAAACCACCAGTCACTGCTCTGGGGCCCCCTCACCCAGAACAGCCTCGTTTAGCTAAGGACATCTTCACAGGCCCAATTTCCACATAAGGTTCCTCCTGAGGCTCCGGGGACATGGATCTTTGGGGGGCACACTCTCCCGCCCAGCACAGTCACTCTTGGAAGAGCTGTCCCAGCGTGCCCGGCACTTAGCCACAGTTCTTCAGGTGCCTCTGCTCCCTTGGGCACCGCGAACAAAGACGCCTGCTCCCGAGCCTCTCATCAGCTCCGCCCTCTCCCTGCGATGTCTGTGTCCCCTCTCTGGTGATTCCTTCACCCTAGTTGTCCCCAGGCGCTGTCCCAGGTGCTGAGCATGCAGCAGACGGGGAACACACAGAACCCCGGCCACACGCCGCTTCAACTGGAGGCCCCTCCGGTCCAGGCCAGCTGTGCCCAGGGCCACCGTGGACCCCTGCCTCCTCCTGTGCCACCCACCTGTGCCGTCTGTCCATGCGGCATCCACACACATGCATCTCCCATCCCAGTCCCCCCATTCTGACAGGAGGGGCTGGGACCTGGTCATCGTCTCCCCAGCTGCTCAGAGCAGACAGAGCCCAGGACCAAGCGGGAGTTTGACAGACATGATTTCAGTGAGCAACTGTCCATTAGTGGCTGGTCCCACTGAGCTCGGCGAGCCCTGAGGGCGACGTGTGACAGAGACATGTTTGTAATTGTGATGAGAGTGGGTGGGGACAGCAAGACCCTTCCACCAGGGGACAAGGGACAGGAGCTGGGGGTCTGAGCAGAGAGTTCAGACTGCGTGCTCCACACAGGTCCCGACAGCTTCCGGTCCCGTCTTCTCTCAGAAGCCTAGGCACAGCGTCACAAACACGGCCGTTCTCTTCCTCTCCCACTCCCTTCCTTCCAGGGGGAGCCACCAGCAAGAGGACCCCAGAAAGAGGCAAACACTTGGAATGTGCCGTGAGCCCCCTGGCACAGGACTTTGCCCGGCACCTACGTGTCCTGTTCTGGCGGCGGAGGCTCATGTGGGGAGAATCGTGCGGGTTAGGGGGAGGCGACAATGGGGCGGGAAAGCCAACAGGGCAGCCTCCCCTGGTCCCGCAGGGCCTCCGGGTCTGACTCCTGTCCACCCGGCTTCACGCCTGAAGCCCTCCCGAGACAGACGCTGCCCCAGCACCTCCCACAGCCCGGCCGTCACTCCCCTGCACCCACCCACCCACGTGGTCCTGCTGCCTTCATTCCAGGGAGGCACAGACCCTGGCACCACTATGACCTGGACCCCTCCTCCTCAAAAACTCACCTGTCCTGGCCCCACCCCTTTGAGACGTGCTGAAGATCTGGCCCATCTTACGCCCCGAGAGGACACTTTCTCCGTGGAAGGTGGGAGGCACTGGGGGGAATGTGGTAGGGGGTGTGGGAGTGGACGTGGCCATGGGCGTGGCATTGGGCAGCCTTTGGAGGACTCCTGGTTGCCACCAGGCACTTGGCTGTGAGTGTGCAGGGGCCCCTCCGCACCCGGATGCAGGGGAGAAAATGAGGGGACCTGGGCTGGACCCCTCGAGGGGAGCTCTGGAGACACAGGGGCAGCTTCATCAGGGCTGCGGGGTCAGGTGGCCCAGGCAGAAGGAAGCTGAGCTTCGGGGGTAAACAGAGAAGACCGAGGTCCCCAGCCCTCCCCCCAGGAGGTGACACATTTTGAGTAGGACACAGACAGCAGCTGCTGGGGGCCAAGCTGGACAAGGCCCTTCCTTTTACACGCTGTGCAGCCCCAGCAGCTCCTCGGGGCCGGCTCGTCGCGTCTCCTACACTCCGGCTCTCTCCCACGCTGCTCCGTTCGGCTCCACCAGAAGGTAAATTGTGTTTAATTCTGGTCAAGAGCTTATAAGAAGTCCCACAGAGAAGCCTGAGCTACAGCCCAAGAGGCTGGAAGCACTCAGAGGCCCTCCTGTCACAGGTGCAAGGGGTTCTGGGACAGTCAGGCACCCTGGGGTGGCTGCCAGGCCCCGAGGCCCCCTGACAGACAGGCAGTGAGGGCCCCTCTTTTCCCCATGGAGTGGGGGCAGGTGGGTCCTCCCAGGTCTCCAGGGGTGGGAGCGGCTGCTGCTGAGAACCCCCCTGGACTCTATGTATCCTTTCAGTGCACACCTGTGAGCACCTGTCCACCCCCCCGGGCTCCCAGTTCACACCTGTGAGCACCTGTCCACCCCTGGGCTCCCAGTTCACACCTGTGAGCACCTGTCCACCCCTGGGCTCCCAGTACACACCTGTGAGCACCTGTCCACCCCTGGGCTCCCAGTACACACCTGTGAGCACCTGAACCCTGCAGGCTCCACTCCTCTCAGATCAGTTTCTGGCCAGGTGGCTGTTTCTCCATCAGCTCCTCAAAGTCCTGACCCTGTCCTGGTCCCCTTCTTGGCCTGCAGTAGAAAGGGATGTGTCCCCATGACCAGGTGGCTCTTGTTCTGCGCGTTGCCTGTGAGCACGTTCTGTCTGAGACGCGTCCTTGCCCTTCTAGAATTCCAGAGAAAGCTCCTTACTGAGCCGGCTGCCTCACGGATCAATTCTGCTAGGACATCCTGAAGGAGTTTGCACCTTCTGATCGGATTTTATTTCCAAACGTAACTCCGCACAGCATGGACGTGCCCCTGACCCAGACCTCTGAATAGCGATGACTCGAAGGCGTGAGTGTTCCCCTCGAGCATCTGCATTCGAATGTTCAAACCAGAGTTGGCCTCTCCGAGTTCCACTCCTGCCTCCCCTCCCACCGGCAGGACGCCCCAGCTGCTGCCCGGGCCCTGGGACGCAGGGCATGACCCCCGGACGCAGTGCAGGCAGGGAGAGCAGCCCCGCCGTTTGGGCCGGTACAACTCCCACTTCTGCTTCCTGGCTTTGGGATGAAGGACAAGTTATTTCAGCCCTGGCCCCTCCATCCAGAAGATGTCAGCTGGCTGAGAGAATGACCTGGGATCGCTGGCGGGGGGGCTCCTGGCTCAGCCCCTTCCACGTGCCGTGGTGGTGGTGCCCGCCACGGAGCGGCCTCCGTGTTCTCCACCTGCGAGTCAGATGGTGGGGTGTGGGGCTGGGCGTTCGTGCCCCAGGCCTGTGGATTGCAGAGGGAGAGGGCAGGCCCGGCCCCTTCACGGCAGGGGCCTCATCGATCCACTCCGGGGATCAGACGGTGGAGTGAGTGGGAAAAGCTCTCCAAGTGCCTGGCGGGCAGCGAAGGCTGGGTAAATATCGACCCTTCGGAATAGCGGCCGACATTTACCTAGCGCTTTGTGCGTCAGGCGCTGTTCCGAGCACATTGTATCTGTTAACTCGTGGAGTTCCATACCTGCCCGGGGAGGCAGGCGTCCCTGCTTCAAAGGCAGAAACCAAGCACAGATGTGTCAAGTTGCTGCCCAGAGTCACACAGCTCATTGGTCTGGCTCCCGAGTCGGCCGCTCTGCCGCCTCTCACACCAAGTGATTACCAGCTCACCCTCATCGGTGGTGTCTGAACTCCTAGAGGGAAGGGACTGAGCCTTGTCACCCCTCCTCCTGGCCTGGGTGGGCCACAGCTTCCTGTGGGATGAACCCTGATGACAGAAATGCCCAGCGGTGAGGCCTCACCACAGCCCATGCTCACCCGGATGCCCCAGCGAGTGGGTGGGTGTTCGCCAGGCCTCCTGCTTCCTCCTGAGCCTGGAACGAGCCCGCGCCAAACGACGTCACATCCAGCGCAAGAGCGAGCATGACCCCTGGGAGAAGAGGGTTTCTGTGACGCGCCCTTTCCCTCTGTCTGGCCGTTCCCCCCAGTGCGGGGTCCACCTGCCACTGGTGAGGCACCTGGGCGTCCGAGACACAGGTGCCGCCTCACTGGTCTCCCTCCCACATCTGTCCCCAACTCCGAGGCAGTTTCCCACTGTGTGATTACTCCGAGGTGTGACACAGGGGGCAATGTGAGACTCTATCCACGAAGCACGCAGTTCTGTGTCTGGCGCAAGCAGTGCCCAGCCTGGGGACCACGCTCCTGTTGCTGGGTGCCAGCTCTCACCGGTGAAGAAGGGGCAGGCGCTCAAATGCCCGGGATGGGGCGACTGGTCCCTTTGAGGCTGGACATTTCTGACTGGGCTCCGACATGGTCGTAGGGCGGCCCCGTCTGACCCACGGGAGAAACAACGCCACACTCGCCCAGCGGGGCCAGCAGGGCCCGGGCCCCAGAGCCCACCGACGGGCGGGTCAGGCCCGACTCAACGGCGGCGCTGGGTGGGATAGTGACCCCAGCACTCGCGCCGGTGCCTGTGAACGGGGCCTTCGTGGAAACAGGGTATTTGCAGATGGAATAAGGTAAAATGAGCTCCCACTGGAGCGGGGTGGTTCCCAAGTCCAGGGACAGGTGTCCTCATAGAATGAGGAAACACGCACAGAAACACAGGGAAGAGGCCACGTGCAATGGAGGCAGCGGTCGGAGGGATGGGCCCCAGGCCGAGGACCGGCATGGCTGCCGGCGGCCCCCAGAGGCCGGGCCAGGCTGGCGCGGGCTCTCACTCGGAGCCTCTGCAAGGGACCGGTGTGGCACACACCTGGATTTCGAACTTCTGCTCTGGAGACCGTGAGAGACTCACTGTCTTTCATCACAAGCTGCCAGTTTGCCATGACTTCGTATGGCAGTCACTGGAAGCCAGCACGGCAGCCTTAAGACGCAGCCCAGCCCCTGCCCCTGATTCCGACCCCCATCTGAGCAGGGCACCTTCCGATCCGGAGGCACAGTGGGGTGAAGGCAGCGCTGGGCACCCGGGCCCTCCTCCGCCTCAGGGCCACCGCTCGGGGGGCCTCTGTGTTGGCCCCGCTGGGCAGCCGAAGCCCCCTGCTCTGCTCATCAAGGAGCCACTGGGCTAATGACTGTTGTTACGTGACTGTGGGGTCGCCGGCCTGACCCCCGGGTCCCCAGAGCAGGACTCACACCTGCCGTGGTCCCACCTCATATGACCCCCACACCGGCCTTTGGCGGTGGGCAGCCCCCTGATGGAGCATAACCACCAGGGAGGGGCTGTGACCCACCACAGGGCAAGGTGGCCCCAAGGTGACAACTCTCCAGAGCAGGGACGGCTCCAGGACGGAGCTGACGGGGTTGTCTCCACCTCCCGCAGAGGGCCAGCGGAGACAGGTCCCCGGGGCCGGCCAGAGGCCCGCAGCTGGGGGAAGGTAACAGACAGCACTGAAGGGTTGGTCTAACTCTAGAGTCTTCCAGAGGGGGTCGCTGTCCAAGATCAGGGTCAGACCAGCCTGGCCGACCCCACGAGCGGCGGCCTCGCTTCCTCACTGGCCGTGCCTGCCCTCGGTGCCATCCTCCGCCCACCACTCTTGCACACCCCACCTCCCTGATGTGGGTGGGGCCGGGTCCCCCCAGGCTGGTCTAGAGCAGGTCCCGCCCATCCTCCCTCCTGTGCCCCCTGAACCAACCCCCAAGAGGAAACCGCAGGCTCTACCCCTTGCCCCACCCACCACCCACCACCCACCCCTGGCCCAGACCCCGAGGCCCAGCCAGCCAGCGGCCCTGCCATCTCCATCTCCGGAGAGAGAGGAGCCAAGCTGGCTGGCCTCCCTGGCGTCGACCCTTATCCAACTGGGCCTCATGCACCATCCTCTGGGCCTTTCGCTGCCTGGACTTCAAAGATTAAGCTCAAAGTGTGTCTGAAATAATTGAAATATACGCTGGGCAACCAGAGGCAACCCAAGGCGCACATGGGCACCGAGTCAGGAGTCTGACCAGACGGGGAGCGAACCCAGCTCTGCCGGGGCAGCTGTGCGGCCCGGTAGCCCTGTGGCCTCTCTGGGCCCGGCCTCCTGTTCTGGGAGGTGGCAGTGGCATTGGTGTCTTCCTCGTAGGGCCGCCTGAGGGCCAAGCAAGTTGATGTTATAAAGCGCTGGGAACAGTGTCTGACATGTAGTGAGCACCACTTAAGTCTGTGAATAAATAAAACATGAGTGTTTGGTCTGCTCCGGGACTTAGTGATCTCTACCCGCTGTCACGGGGAAGCTGCCGCCAGCGTCCCAAGAGGACGCTCCGCCGACACTCCCTCCCCCTGAGCCTTCTACCTTCAGTCCTCTCTCTGACACCCCGCCCCTGCATCCCTGCCTCCCTAAGCTCGGTGACACCCAGCTAGACACAGCTGTCAGCTTGGGTACCAGAAGCTGCCTGTGGCATTTAGGGAGGGAAACAAATGCTCCTTTCCTGCGTCTCTCCCCGGGGATGGGACTCTGAAGGGCTTCACAACAGCTTTCCTGAGGCATCAGGAAGATAAACGCAGACACAGCTGATGGGTCTGAAGGAGCCCCAGAGGCCGGCAGGCTGGGCCTGGACGCAGCTCCTAAGGTGCAGAGGAGGCCTCACTCCTGGGGACAAAGGTTCTGAATGGCCGCCACCACGCCCGCCATCCCTCGGGAGTAACCCCGGCACCCCGCTGGCGAGTCCCCAGTGCCAGCCCCTCCCCACTCCAGCCCCAAACCCTCTGCCCTCTCATTCCTCGTGGGGCTGATGGAGCTGCGTGTCCAACTTGCTGTCAACTTCTGCTTCCAAAGCCCTGATTCTGATCTTTGATCCCTGCTGACATTTCTGCAGGGAAGCGCCTGCCCAGCGTCACAGCAGATACAGGAGGAGACTGGACGCAGAGAGCTCGGGGATGGGGCCAGCAGGCAGAGCTGAACGGGAAGGTCATGGTCACAGAAGATGTGAGTAACACACACTGCTAGGTGTCGTGGGGTGGAAGAGGACTGCACCTGTGGAGGTGCCCAAAAGATGACAGGACCCCAGAGCAGGGAGTCGGGGGAGCACGGACACTAACTCTGGTGGGCCTCGACTTTCTCACCTACAAATGGAAATCATAGTAAGCCCCCTATGCCAGGACTGTTACAAGGATTAAGTGGGATATACACGTACTGCCGGCAAAGAGCAGGATTAGATATTTGGGAAATGCCATCATTACTATTTTCATCACCACCCTCATCACCATCATTGTCACCGTCACCATCATCAACACCATCATTGTCACCATCACCTTCATCACCATCACCATCACCACCACCATCACCATCATTGTCACCGTCATTGTCACCATCACCATCATCACCACCATCAGCATCACCAGCGTCATCATCACCACCATAAGCTTCTTGCCCTGGAAGGGAGAACACTGTCTGGCCTCTGAAGGGTGGGCGGTGCTGGGCTAGGGGAGAGGCAGAGGGGAGCAGGTCGGGCGGGTGACGTGGGAGAGGAAAGGAATGGAGGCTGGGAGGATGGCGGATTCCCGAAGCACGGTGAAGGGCCAGCAGCCGAACCTGGTGGTAAAGGTTGGCTGGGGTCCACCGGCAGTAGCTTCGTGGGAACCCAGAGTCCGCAGCTCCCCCTGACTCCTGGCTTGGTCCGTCTGGTCCTCGGACCCAAACGTCGCCCCTGTGTGTGGGCGGCTGCCCCCACTCTGTTTCTGTGGACTCGCTCCATCTTCTAGTACCACATGTGCGCACCACGTGGAGGCCCAGCTGCACTGCCCGGGGTCTGGGGTCCATCCCCTCAGGCCGCCAGGCACGCCCCTGCCTTCACGGAAGTATGTCCTTCTCCCACGACCGTTTGCCTGGCCCTCCTGGCTTACCGCACAGGAGTCCTGGGCCTCGTCTCAGAGGCTGACCCAAGGGTCTCCCAGGCTCGGAAGGAGAGTGGTGTGATAATTAGCTGGCAGGCTGCAGGCGCCAGGCCTCCAGCTCCGGACCACTGTAATCGGGATAATGTGGGAGTTGATTTGTTCTGTCCAAAATGTACCAGGATTGTTAGATTTCCCACTGGCTAGCTTTGGCAATAGTCATTTATGTCTCTTTGCCACCTGGGGGACTCCGGATCCCTCCTCGGGAGGGGCACACGGCGCCCTCTGGCTCGGCTGTAAATGCCTCATTATGCTCTCGGCTGCATGCTCGGTCTTTTTCTCGCTCTGGGTCACATTTCATTCTGGGTTAAATAATGAAGCTAGCGGACCGGAGATTAGAGCCGTTAAATGATTTTTGCTCCCAGGAAGCAGACGCCTGTCCAAGTGGCAGGCGCCCCAACAGCCCCGTGGACTCTCCCCACAAGCAGGACCGGAAGGAGGGGACTTGCAGTGCAGTAGGAGGGCTCGGGCGGAGGGGGCAGCCAGCAGGCCCCAGGGTGGGCCGACGGGGCCTGGACCCCAACAGGAGGGACTCGGAGTCTCGCACCTGTGCCCGGAGTGAGCTTTGGCCGGAGGCACGCGGTGGACCCAGTGGTGGGGATAGATGCCGTTGACCTCCACGGGACGGCGAGCTCCCCCTTGGCCCCTAACACTCTTCAAGTGCCCCCCGGCGTCTTTGCCGGGTCATCCCACCACTTGGGCATTCCCTGGGGCCGTGTGGCTGCGTCCACGTGGGAACAAGGAAAATCTTCAGATTCTTGCCTCGACCAAGATAGTGACCCCCCGTGGCCAGCCCTGATGGCAGCCCCATGTTCTTTCAACCCACTGTCCTTTCCTCTCCCAGCCGGGGACCCGGAGTCCAGCGTGGCCACTGACCAGACTCGGACCACTCCCTGCGGCCTGTCCCAGCAGTGCCAACTCCGCTTCCCCTGTGGACAGACAGACCTGCCGTCTCTGAGCCTCGGTGTCCTGATCTGGGCAGTGGGAAGAATGAGGCCCGGCCCACAGGCGACCCTGAGACCTGGGCGCTGTGCACACGCCCAGAGCCGCTGTGCCAGTTAGGATTCCAACAAGAAGGAAGGCCAGCCACGCTGAAGCCGCCTCCTGCACGCCCCTCTCACTGGGTCGGGCGCCCAGCAACTCGGGGTGCAGAGGGCCAGGGGAAGCAGTAAGCACTGTGCTGGAAGACGGGGCTCGCACGCTGGGAGGGCTGGGGCTCCCCAGAGGCAGGAAATTGCTCCCTGTGACTTACAGACCTGGTGTGGAGAGAATAGCGTCATCACGGGCTCAGAGGGTGTGACTCGGAGCAGATGGCGCGTCCCATGAAGCAGACTAAAATTAACTCGTGTCAAGTGGCTAAAATAGGCTGGCTAAAACAGGGTGAGCAGGCAACTGTGTCCCCAGGAGCAAGGCCAGGTCCCCGCATCCTGGGTGGCTGGCCCTGCTTCGGCCACACAAGGAACCCAGTTCCCCCGGCCACAGACACCAAGGGCCACGAGGAGGAGGAAGTCACAGCTGCCCGTCAAGGCTGGCCCACCGCAGAGGTTGTCGTCCCTCCCCCCAACCCCCTACCCACGTGACAATTACTGAGCCCCACTCCCCATCTAAGAGGACCCCTGCCTTACCACCCCCTGGCTCCCTTGAGCCGTGGGGCCCTAGCATGGCCTCAGAGACGTCTAACCCACATGGTGCACATTCAGTTCAGCTGCTCTTGTGCCTCAGGTGACGTCCCTTCCCAGCTCGGGCCCCGTGGACACAGAGCTAATTCTGGTGCTCGTCCCAGGCAGCCCTGGGCCCCCGGGACGCAGCCCCCAGCCCCCAGGCTGGCATGCTGGGGTGCCCTGTAGACAGGGCGCCCTCAGGGGCCGGGGCTGAAGCACATGCTGGCAGCAGGCAGGGCTGGTTCAACCCCCGCTCTGCCACTTCCTGCTCTAAGCAACTTGCTTCGTCTTATGAAGGCTTGGTTTTTTGACGTGGGAATGGAATCATAAGGCATTTCCTGAGGGAGCTGCCCCCCATGTTATAATCTGCCCCACCCCCCACAACTCCAGTGCACTGTGGCCGGGACTCCATCCCATCCAGGATTCCATTTTGCTGATTCCGGCCCTGCTGGGGTCACCGCGGCTGCTGCCACGTCCAATGGCCACGCTCCAGTCCCATCTAACCTTCGACGCCTCGGCACCTTCCGCGCACGTCCCGCCTCTGCCTTCGTGAAACCCCCCGTGCGCCCGGCTTCCAGAACCCCATTCTCCTCCCGCCCTCTCACCTCTCTGAGCTCTCCTTCTAAAGCTGCTTGTCCCCTCCGCTTTCTCCCCGCCCGTGTTAGTCAGCGTTGGGGGGATGACTCTGCTCCCCTCCCAAGACAGGAGGCTGGTGGAGACCCAGACGCGGTGGGGACGGAGCCCTGGTGGGGTGGGGGGGCGCGGCGCACGCTTCCCCCGGCGCCTGCGTGGAGGGCCCGTCTCCCGTGTGGAGCTCTGCCTCGTTTGGCAGGAGAGCTGCCTGGCCAACGCCGCCCTCACGGTTCCACGCTTCAGAAACAATCACCAGGGACGCGGTGAACGCAGGGGTGGAGGAATCTTAGAGATATTAGAGGCACGGTAATCCCGCCGCCTCGCAGGGCTGTTTTCACTGGAAGTAATAAGGTCCCCTTTAAAGTCTCCCGTTAACGACACGCGTGAGCGCTACAGGAGAACTAAATGCGTGTGCAGCCGAGCAGAATACGCCCGGCTCCCACGGGACCGCAGCACCCGCCCAGGCAGACTTCCCCTGCAGCCCAGGAAGTGGGCGCGAGCGTCCGGGGCGTCCGGGGCCTCTGGCCTGCTGGGTGAGTCAGCCGTGGTCCCAGGTCGCCCTCTGGGAAAAGGTTTCCAATAACATCGGCGGTGAAACAGTCACCATGTTGCCCCCAGAGGGAGGGATGTCAACGAGGGTCATTACGTGACCAGACACAGGACACGTGATACTGGACAGGTGAGGTGGACAACCACTCGTTAGTCTCATGGCCCCATGGACAGAGCCCTCCCCACACGAGGTGGGACTCAGGTACAGAGTGACCCAGCAGGGGCTGCGGGAGACCAGCTTCATGGCCACGGAGGGAGGGTCTCCTGGCTCCCTCAGGAGCGTGTGAGGGCTTGTTTGAACAATTCTGTAGGCTGGGGGAGTGGAAGTGCCTGGCTCAGGGATAGCAAGTTGGCCCTGTGCCTGGTCCCGTGATCAGGCAGCCGTCTGGCAGGGGACAGGGGATGGGAGCGGTGCGGAGAAGCGGGGAGTCTGTGGTCAGGCCGTTGGAGGCCACTCTGGTTTCAGGCGTCAGAGCAGCACGTACGCTTGACCTCAGACCCCACACACAGGTTTTCTGACTGTAAGACCAGGCAGAGGGGTGTCCAAGAGGTAGCTGGCTCCCTCCCAAGCCCCTCCACCACACGCAGTCCTGGATCCAGGCCCAACCGGAGTAGGATGAAGATGGCCCAGGCCTCCTCTTGCTGCCAGACATGCCCATAGGCAGAGCTGGGGCTCCAGGGCCCCCGGAGGGGCCTGGCAGAGGCAGGGGGCTTTGCCTGCCGTGACACTCTGGCTTTACTTCCTTCTTTTCTCTGTTGCGTGTCCCCACCCCAACTCCCTCACGGCTTGTCCTGCTCTGCGGGAGCCGACCCGAGACCACACATGGTCCTTTGAGGGGACCCGTCACCTGCAGAGCCTTCACACTCGCTCTCAGCAGCCCCGAGAGTTCTGCAGACGGGGGCCATCGGCCCCGTTGTACAGACGAGGGGCGGAGCTCTCCTCTCCTCCCACAGATGACGGGGCAGGGGTGTGGTCCCACCCGGGTCTGACTTGTGCCTCCAACTCGAAGCGGGGCACCGTGCAGCTTGTCGTCAAGTCCTGACCCCAAAGAGAGACCCGCAGTCTCACTGGCCACCTCCACCTCCTTGGAGTCTCAGAGGGACGCCTCCTCCGGCTGCATTCTCCCCTGGCCCAAGTCCACGGCCATCCCCCGTCCAGCTCTCCCACGTGGCCCTGGTTTGTCTCCGTCTTCACAGTCATCAAGTGGGCCTTTTCTCATCATCCCCGCTGGTGTTTTCTGCTCACCTCCCCCAGGAGGCACAAGCTCCAGGCAGGGCTCAGCCTCGATTCCCTCACCGGCCACCTCGGCCTCTGGGTGGGCGTCCAGGGCACACTCACTGAACAAGAGAAGCAATTAGCTTCGTGACACCGACTCCTCACTACTTCAGGGGGGAACCTGGACATGCTGCCGTCCCGGCATCACTGTACTTGGCTCTCTCCGGGTCCAGCCAGTCGTCCGCTGAGACCCATGGACCTGGGCGGGGGGAGAGACACGCTCTGGCCACATTGCTGTCACCTCCTCCCAAGGGACCAGACACGGTGGACTGCAGCGTGGGGCTTTTATTCAGACACTGGGACACGTGGGGACAGGAAGGCAGCAATACCGGCAGCTACACGGGGGATGGCCCTCACCTGCACAAGAGCAGAGACAACCACCCTGTAAACGCATCCTCGCCCTGCTGCTGGGGAGGGCAGAGCCGGCGGGCAGGGCAGTGGGCCGCGCGGTCATGGAGACCGGGCTGCGTGGGGCGCTGTGGCCCTGCCTGCTCATCTTCGGTGAAAGGCGTTATCAGCACAGTGTTCGGTCCCAGGGAACCGTCCATGCGGACGAAGGGAGGAGGGCCTGACTCCTCCCTGTCGTGGGTCCTCCAGCGTCTTCTGGGCGAGTCCCGGGCGTTCGGCCTCTGTCAGCCTCAGTCGCCATCTCCTGAGGTCCCCGGCCCCCCACCCCCTTCGCATCACGCCGGGCCTCATCTCTCCATCTTCCCCACCTCGCTGCAAACATCCTGCCTCAACGCTTTTGGAAACAGGAAACTCTGGCCCTTCTCTGATTGGCTCACTCGAAATTGGGCCAAGTTGGGATGGAACTATTTTTACACACCTCGTCTTTATTCCGTGTTTGAAAAATTATTAAGAGAAGTGGTGCTTTGGTGGTAAGGGTGGCATTTATTCCCCCATTAAATCCATAACAATTTACCCCGCTAAAAATAGAGGAGAAATGGAGAGACTTAAGAAGCTCACTTCCCTCGCTCAGGTAACGATGCCCACGGGGAGACACGTGCCGAGCGGCTCTGAGCCCTTCTCCTGGGACCCTGCGACGCGTCTGCCCGGATCCAGGCTGGCCATGTCCCCCCTGCTCCAGCCCCCACTTGGGTCCCCTCTCGGACGCCTCTGCTCGAGTCCCTGCAACCTCCCACACCCTGGTCTTCAGTTAACGATCACGCCTTAAATGCTGCTTCCCTGGCAGGTCTTGACCCCACAGCTGGGATGGGAGAACGGCGCCCACGTGGGATCCAGGCGAGTGCTGGGGGCACAGAGCTGAACACATGTGGTCCGTGCTGGGAAGGCTGACAGCGCGGCGGGACAGGCCCAGTGGTTCCAAAGCCCCGCAGGTGTCCGAAAGCAGGGGCTGGGGCTGGGGCACGGGCCCTTCTGGAAGGGGCACCCCTCGGGAGGACCCAGGACAGCTTCCTGGTGGAGACGTCCCCGAGCCCGGGGTCGCCGGTGATGCTCATGTGCTTGTCAAAGGAAACGGGAGGTGGGACCTTCACGGGGCGGGGCCCGGGGGTCTGAGCCTGAGTCAGCGCCGCATCCTGAGCCTTCAGGAGAAAGAGGGGCGGGTTGGGTCATTGCCCCAGCCCATCTCCCGCCTCGGGATGCCACGGCGATTCCACCGTGAGGCCGGGGACCCTCTTCGTCCTGCTAACAAACAGAGGAAACAGTAAGCAGGACAGGCTTTCACAGGCCTTCAAAGGAAGAGTGATCGGACACTGGGAGAATAGTTCAGAAGGGCACTAACACCTCCTACGTGTCGGAAAAGGGTGGCCCGGGGGCGGGATGCTCCCACGCGTCCCGCCTTCCTGGAGCTCCGAGGAGGCAGGCGGGGCAGGGACGCACATGAGAGACCAGTTCACTGCACAGCCCCACGACCCCCACGGGCAGACACGTGACGCTTGGTGCGTGACGCTTGGTGGCGTGTGCATCTCCTCTCATGTCCCACTGGTGACAGAAGGGGAGGGTGGGGTCTTTGTCCCAAATGTGGTTGTACCTGGGGTGGGGTGGGGGTGGGGTGGGGGCTGCTGACCAGAGCCCTGAGGTTGCACAAGAGTCCCCAGGGTGTGGACACCACCCACCCTTCCCCCTCCACGGGCATGAGGACAGTTTCAGAGAAGGAGGAAGTGGGCGGCGCCTGCACTGCGAGGTCTATTAGCGTCAAAGGCCCGGTGCCGGGTTGGTTTCGGGACCAGCCCGGACGTGCGGCCTGACTCCCAACGCGGTGTCCGGAGCCAGCTTTCCTGTAAGAGACCCTCTGCACGGTCAGGGGGCTGACAAGTGGAATTCTCCAGAACAGTGAGGCACAACAGCGTCGGCCGTGGGCTTTGGGGGTGCCCCCTGTACCCTCAACGTGGCAGAGGCCAAGGGGTCCCCGGGATCCACGGCGTCCTAAGGATATTGGGGCCACGTGCTCACCCTCAGGGCCGCAGTGATGGCCCAGTGAGTGCGCCACCAGCAAGGGAGCCGCCAGGAGCGGCAGGCAGGTGCAGCACACTGGCCAGCGGTCCGTCGGGGGGTGCGGTCACGCAGAGAGGGGGCCCCAGATGATTCCGTCGGAGTCGGGCCTCAAAGACGGGAAGTGAGAAGAAGGAGCTTCCAGGGAGACACTGCGGGAGCAGAAGCCCAGAGACGGAGCCCAGAGGGGCGCTGGGGCGTGGGGAGGGAGCAGCAGCCAGAGGAGGCTGGGAGCTCCGGTCCCCAGGAGCCCGCCCTTACCCGCCCAACCCAGCCGCGGGCCTGCCCCCCGACAGGCGGTCCCATCTCCAGGGCTCCTCCGTCTGTCCCCCTTCACAGCAAAGCTTCCCCACTGTGTCCCTGTGTGCCATACTCCCTGGCACCCTCACATCGATACGGCACCCCGAAAAGGCTCGGGGTGCTGAGTCTGCCAACCACCTACCGTGGTCAATTCTTTATTCTCACCTGACTCAACACCAGCTGACACGGTTGAGGGGCTGGATGTACCAAGACACCAGGCCGGCGCCCACAGGCCAGCGGCCAGCCCTGGAGCCGCCCCACAGCCTCTGTGGCAACCGGCCCAGAGCAGCCGGACTCGGCCAAGGGCCGCAGCCTCCTTCCTCCTCTCACCCCTCTTCCAGGGCCACACAGGGTCGGCGAGCATCCCCCCAGCAGACCCATGGACTCCCTGGTTGCCCCATCGCCGGTCTTCAGTGATTTCCACACAGCCTGTCCCTTCCTCTTTTACAAAAGCCATGGTTTCTCCTTTCCACACACAAAGCCCTTTCACGGGGACTGCTTTCCCCATGGCCCCCTACAGCCTCCTTCGCTGAGCCCCGTCACCTCCCTGCACTGCAGGGCTCCCCACCCAGCCCCCAACCCTCTGTGCACACTCTGCCGGAGGATCTGACCCATGAGTTCAAATGCTGACCTCGCCATTTATGTGCGTCCAGCCGGACCAGCCCAGGCTTCATGCAGCTCCCCGACCCAGAGCACGTGCATTTGACTGTGGGATCAGGGTCTTAAACCGACGTGGCCGTGTTGGTCAGCCACGTCCACGCACAGCTGCGTAACAAACGACCCCTGCCCCAGAGGCTCCCAACGATCGGCCTGCACCCTCCTCTCGCGGCTCCATTTGGAATCAGGTGGGGGCTCTGCTTTTCTGCTTCCTGCAGAGACTGGGTCCAGGCCGCAGGGCAGGGCAGGGACGAGTTCAACCACACGTGTCACCCCAAGGTCCCATGAGGACACCTGGAACCCAGGAGCCCCACCCACGCTGGCATGTAGACGCCGTCAGCTTGCATCCTACCAGCCACATTTCTTTAGCTGAAGCAAAGTTCATGGCCAAGTCCAGCTGCAGCTGGGCAGGTGGGGCCCTCCAGTCCCAGTGAGGGAAGAGGAGGCACGTGTAGGCCAAACAGCGACCCAGAAAGTAAAGGCACAGGGTGGGCCGACCCACCCCGATGCCCAGACGATACGGTTTAATGTGTGAAATTCACATGGAAGTCGCTACAGGTCCCCTGGGAATTTAGCAAAGTTTCTGGACACAAGATTAATACACAAAAGTAGATGATAGTTCTACGCACTTACAACAAACAAGCAAAAGCTGATTAAAATAGCCTTTACAACCGCTTTGAGCTGAACAAAAGATGCGTGGAGCTTGTTTAAAATCCCAGACGGCCGCTGCCAGAAATTAAAGGAGGCTGGAGTAAGCGGAGAGGGTGGAGACGAGAAGCATTCCCGTCACCGAGCGGCCGGCCCCTCAGGTCGGCACAGGGCGGGGAGAGGGGGGGTCCAGCGAGGTTCCAGTCTACAGCCCCGCAGGCGTCTTGGTGGGAACTGAGGAACTGGTTTCAAATTTTGTAAGGACATTTTAAAAGGTTGAAATTAAAAAGCCAATCTATTCTTGAGAAAAATCAAGTCAGAAGATTTGTTCCACTGTATTTTATGACGTACCGGACAGAAAGCTACCATAAGGAAGATGGTGTCGTGTTGGCAAAAAAGGACAAACAGATCAGCAGAGCAGAACCGACTCCAGAAACGTGTATACATTGGTATATGTGTGTATATATGTGTACATATATGTGTCTGTATGTGTATGTGTGTGCACATGTGTGTGTAGATTACTTTTGTTGAAAGCACCAAACCATTCAATGGGCAAAGCAAAGGGTTTTCAGTAAATGGCACCCAAACAGCCTCATGGCCACGTGGAATGAAATTCAGCCCTTCACGGTGCACACGGAGTAGAGGGGGACGACAGCACACGGAACCATGGACGCTCCAACCGCGAGCTCCCAGGAGAAGGCAAAGCACAGGGTCTCTGTGGCCTCGGGAGCACAAAAGTCCCCAAGGACCCACAGTCACAATCTCTGTTACCAAAAACAAAAACCTCCCTCGTGCTGCCCTCACGCTAGGCAGCTCACAGTCCCCTGCGCAGTGACTTAGAGGAGGGGCCTGGAAGCCCAGCCCCCCCCCCCCCGTGAGCTGGAGGTTACTAGGCCCTGACCCTGACCTGGCGACCATCTTCTCTGCAGCTGGCCTGCCTTCCAGAGCAAGGCGTGAGCGGAGGTCATTGTCAGCCTGATCGTGCCTGAGGCGAGGTCTCACTCGGGCCACCTCTGCTCCAGGCTCAGCACTGCGGTCACACACAGTAGGTCCTCCATGAACTCTCCTCCTCGTGTCTCTCCTGCTTAGCCAGACTGAGGCTCTGGGGCACAGCCGGTGGGTAATCTCGCTGGGCGACCGTGGGTCTCCAGCCCGCCTTCCTCCTCTCGCTCTTTGGCATGTCGCCGGAGGCCCTTGAAGCCCCAGCGGAGGCACAGACCACAGAGCAGGCCTGGTTCCCACAGTGACAGCCTCCCCGGTGGGGACCCAGGAGGGACAGCGGCTGTCAAGGCTGGGTTCTGTCTCTCGAGCCCCAGCCACTGGCCACTCACTGCAGGACCCTTGTCCTCCAGGCCTGGTTCTGAGTCCGAGTCACCTGACAGGCTGGGGCCGCGCGGCATGCGACCCACCTTCCTCACTGCACCCTGCAACTCTGAAAATGTCTCTGCTACCCCCAGGAAAGAGCCGAGTGACAGAGCCAGGGACCCACCCTGCTCCCCTCGCCCCAGCCAGAGCACGGCCTCAGCACTGGGCAGTTTAGCACAGCCTTCTGGTCTCACAGCCGACGTCCTGCCCACCTCTCCCCTGCTCCCCCAAGGCTGGGGTGCGAGCCAGCCACACGCACACACGTGTGGGGTTTGGGGATGCACCAGCAGGACAGGGATGTTGGTAAGATCTTTGCACACTTGCTGGGTGTGTGTGTGTGAGGTTTGGGGGGACTGCAGTCCATGGATCAGAAGTTCAGAGATGCCTCAGGGGTTTCCATCCCCCCCCAGGAAAGAGGGGGCCCTGAGTGAGACTCCATCCTGGGGGAGAGAGGGACTGGGCTGCAGCCTTGGCCTGCTATGGAGTCTTAAGAACCCAGGGCTGCCTCCCTGAGCTGAGACCCCTGCCAGCTGGGCACTCACTCGGGCCAGTGCCCAAGTGGAAGACCTTGGGGGGATGTCCTCCAGCCCCGGAGAACAGACCGGGGCTCCCAGCTGCTCAGCAAACTCAGAGAAGCAACACCTCCCACACTTCCAGACGCCACACTGGGGCACTGGGCCCATTAGCGGGGGGCGGGGGTGACTGAGCCCCGTGCAGATGCAGCGTGGGGGGGCGCTCCTCCCCGTGGGGTATTTATGCTGATGGGCTAAGTACCAGCCGTACAGAGGAGGATACGTAAGTGTTGAGCTGATAATGTATATAATCACCCCATCCCAAGGCAGAGCGGGTGAAAGGCACCACATCTGGGGATGGAAGCCGTGTTCACTGGTCTTGAATTGCAGGGCCGAGCGGGTCATGGCAGGGAAGGGACGGACAGAGAAAGGTCAGATGAGGACCCATGGATGCAAGAGGCCCAGCAAAGCCTGGGCCAAAAAACAGAGTGGGGAAGAGCGGACGGTGAGCACTGCGGGGACAAACGTCCACTCCAGGCCACTCTGGAGCCAGGGGCCGGCTGCAGTAGCTGATCCCAGTGCTGGGGGTCAGCTGGGGGCTGCGACCGCCCCAACCTGCGAAGGGGAGCCAGGGGCATCCCCCAGAGGTGCTGCTTTGATGTGGGGGTTCTTCTGAGCTGAAGGCAATGGAGAAGAACCAGAGACACTCCCTGCCGCCCCCTCTGCCTAGAAGCAGGACGTGATGTGCCGTCACTTGGACGAAGCTCCTTACCAGGGAAGAGGGGCCAGGCCCCGACCGCAGTGCTGTGCATGACTGAGAGAGGGGGGCTGGCCCACCGTGCGTGGTCCCTGGGTCACCCTCCACCTCTGGGGACTCGGTCCAGGACAGAGCTCCACCTCCAGCCCAGAGTGGCACTGGGCTGGCAGCGCACAGCACAAACCACCGTGGTGGCCTTGTGTGACGGAGGCCAGGAGACCCAGTGACACTCTTGCTCCCAAAGTACTCCCAGCTCATGGAGATGGCACGTTGGTGTCATCTGGTGAATAAGAGGACACTGGAAGTTAATGGCACAGGCAGAGCCCAGGTGCAGGTACCTTTGTCCCCATGTGGCCGACGGACCAAGAGGACACCAAAGTGTGGACACCCGCGCCAGAAAAACCTTGTGTCACAGCCACGCCAGCTCCGCATGCACAGCCCACAGTCCCCTTTCCCTCCCAGTCGAAGGCACACTTCTGTCTGATACTGAATTACTTGTGTTTCGGGGAGGGCTCTCCTCACGGTTCTCCGGTCCCGGGGGTCACCACCGGCACCCGCGCGTCACCTCACATGTCTCCTGCAGTCAGTGTGCTCCTCTGGCCTGCCTGTGGTCGACGCTGGACACTCAGGAGCCATCCTGTGCTTCTGCTCAGAATGAATAAACGACTCAATCACTTTAGTGCAATTAAGTCCCGGGTGAGCAGGGCGGGGCTGAGCAGGAGGCAGGAGGCTGGGTTTCCAACCCAGGATTCAAGGCTCACCGAAGGTAGCCTCACAAACAGTCACAGCAGGAGGGGGATTGGGGGGCACCAGCCGCCCTTGACTTGGTGGGAGGGTCAAGGATCTGGTGTGGACCCCAAGGGGCCACTTCATAGCTATGAGAGCCCAGGCAAGTCACAGAAGCTTTCTGAGCCTCAGTGTCTTCATCTGTGAAGTGGGTACAATCGCACCCGCCTGTTAGGGCTGCAGCGCAGCGTGAGCGCCTTCCTGTGCCAGATCCTCTGCGTGGAGGGCAGGCGCTCGGTAAAAGGGGGACTGACGCTCTGTTCCCTGGACCCCACGGGGCCCACCCTGGATGACACGGGCTTTCTACTTCCTGCGTGTCTGATACCCTGGCGTCCGGGGCCTGGCGGATCGCAGAGAGCCTTGCAGTGACAGGAAACACCTGCTGTCTCTGGTGACGATGAGCCTTTTGTGGGCACATTAATCAATGCAGAGCACCCCGCCCCCCAACTTTTCCATCAGCTCCTACACTCTGGGCTGCCGTCCGCCCAGTGCCCCAGGGCAGGGACAGACAGCGGGAGCAGCCCCAGTGCCCCAGGGCAGGGACAGAGAGCGGGAGCAGCCCCAGTGCCCCAGGGCCCGCTGAAATCCTTCAGACTGGCCCGCCCTGGGCCTGCTCTCTGCCTCCCACTCCTTCCCGTGGAACCCCGATTGAGGCCCAGGCCCTCGGCGTTCCCCACACCCTGTGTCCCCCACCCCCGTCCCCCTGGCGCTGCCCCATGCGGCCCCGTGTGGCAGGCACATCTCCTGTTTCCAGGGCATCTGTGAGAGGAAAACCCTCCCCACCCTGGCAGCCATGTCTGTGTCTGTGTGTCTTGCTGCTCCTGATTAGCACGAATCCCCGCCCCCGCTTCCTCAGCCAGGTCCGGACGCAGACGCTGGCAGGGAGGTCTGGGGACAGGATGGACAGACTCACCTGCGCTGCCTGGGGCTGGACGCGGGGCCCACCTGGCCACGCTGACCTGTCCCTCCGCCCCGTCCGTCTGCCTCTCCCACTGGGAGACGAAACTTGAGCAGCAAGGGATTAACGGCGAACTGGGACGATTTGTTCACAACGACGGCCCGCTCACAACCGACTCTTGCTTTTTCTTCTTTTGTTTCCGGAAGATGCTAATTCAGACACCCTGCCCCGGGTGTGAAAGGGTCCATCAGAAAAGATGGAGAAGGAAAGCTCCTGGGAGACATGCTTATTGCCTGTTTCTCTTTCCCATTGAGGCGTTAGGCGTTAGGCAGGGGAGTATGGGCAGTGGGTCGGGGGGGGGGGCCCAGCTCAGGGTGGGCAGGGGGTGACCCCCTCCCTGCCCAGCTCAGTCCCCACCCCCTGGTCCCACCTGAGCAGGGGTCTGGCAGACAGCTTCCTGAGCTGGCTGGGTCCTGGCTGAGGCGGGCAGGTGACCTATGCAGGTGAGAGAGCCTCACCAAGCATCTGCGAAGCTCAGGAGCCCAGGGGGTTGGCGGTGTCTCTGGGCATCACCCGACACACTGCCCCACCCGACCCCTCACCTTCCAGGACCCAAAGCAAGGGGGACGCTTGCTGTTTCAAAGGCTGGTGCAAACCCTGGGGGGGTTAACGGAGCGGACTGTTAACACCCGCGGGTTTTATCACCGCTCTCCCACAAAGCCCACCACCTGGAAGTCTGGAAAACCAGCGAAAGCGTTGGTCGCTCCCTGGAACGCTTTGTGCGGACGCAAGTTCCTGGGGAGTGCGACGGGAGCGGGAGGAACGCGGAGCGGGCGGTCCGCAGAGACTCCGGGAGCTACCTGGTCCTTTCGGGGGAGACGGGAGACGGAGACGCAGGCACCTAATTAGAGGCTTTCGGCCTTTCCCCTGACAACCGCTGAGAATGCTGCCTTTAGCTCACGGCCCGTATAAAATTCTCTGTGCGGCAACACACTTGCCGTTATTTGGAGTCATCTTTGCTCAGTAACCTAAGCAGATCCTGATTGAAAAATCGCTGTACATTTTGGATGGTAAGTTGCAGGCGGCTCTGTGCCACGCCCACTCATTGGGGGCGTGGTCACTGGGTGGCCCCGCCCCAAGAAGGTGCACATTAGCACCCTCCCCTCCTTCGGACCCCTCCTCCCACTTTGCTCTCGACCAGCTCAAGGCTCACAGCAGGTGCCCTGCGTCTGGTCAGTCTTTCAGAATTCAGAACGGTCCCCATGGAGACCATCTCCCCGACCCTCCCTCACTCCCTGACCCCTGCCCAGGGCCTGACCCGTGTCCCGGAAGTGGGAAGGCCTGGCCCCGCCCCACTCCTCCCGGCCCAGCTCCTTCTGGGGTTTCTGGTCCCAGGCCCTCGGGAAGCCTCCCCACACCTCCCCTAAAAACGGTCCTTGCGGTTCCTCCCTGGCTTTGATTGTTTCCTCCCCAAGAGTCACCACACTTGAATTTTATCTATTTATTGGTTCATGTTCTTTCAGGTCCCTCCACTAAGTTTGGATTCAGTGAGGACAGACAGCCAGTCTTGTTTTTTAATAATATGTTCACAACTCCTACAGCAGGGACTCCGGGTGAGTGTTTATGGGATGGATGGCGGGTGGTTGGGTGATGAATGGGGGCGCTTGGCTAGATGCATGGTGGGTAAATGATTAAATGGATGGTGGATGGATGGGCACACGGGCAAGTGAAGAGATGGATGGTGAATGATGGTGGTGGATGGTGGATGTATGGATGGGTGGGTGGATGGATGGATGAATGGATGGTGGATGGATGGTGGATGGATGGGTGGGTGGATGGATGGGTGGGTGGGTGGGTGGATGGATGGGTGGATGTTGGATGGGTGGATGGTGGATGTATGAAGCAATAAGAACATATTTCCCTTTAATTGTGCTCACTCCGCAGCAGGGGAGGGCGGGCTGGGGCTTCACACAGCTATCTCTACAAAGCCCCTCTGAAGCTGATGCATCTTACACACGTGAGCACCCATTTTAGAGACGAGGAGCCTGAGGCCTGGAGAGAAGCAATAACAGTCTCAGGGTGTTGGGGCAGGATCACTGATGATGCAGGGAGGCCCCTCAAGACTTCTGGTTCCAGAAGTGAAGTCCCACATCTGAGGGTTCTCCTGGTCTGTCCCCATTTTAGAACCAAAAGCCCCGTGTCCGAGAAGACCCAAGTGCTGGGCAAACTGTCCTCCCCAGCAGGACAGCAGTGACCAGTCTCCCTGGAGTCTCACTGATTCAAACCTGGGAAAAGACTGAGGAAAACATCAGAAGTAGAGACTTGTTCTCAGAAGCATTTTGAGACAACAGGACGATGACCAAAGAATGGGGAGTCCACAAGGCATCTGGGCCGCACAGCCCTTCTCGGGAACATGACCGCGCCCAGTGGCCAGGCCAGCTGCCGACTCTCTGGTTCTGGCCTTTAAGAAAAATCGACCCACTTCCAGTGGGCCAGGAGCTGGGGCTGGAACGGCAAGGAGAGTTTCAATGTCAACTGGAAAATAAAAACCTTCTCTCCTGCTTTTTCCATCCTTGGACCGCAGAGGTCTGGACAGCTGACCCAGTGACAGCCCCCAGGGAGTCCCCAGGCACTGTCCCACCAGACACCCCGAGTTGGAAGGTGATGTTTTCAGTTCTCCTGACCATTAGGTCACCTACTTCTGCAGGAAGCTGGTCCCCAAAGGCCCCTTGTCCCTGGCACCCTGGAGCAGACTGCTGGCCTCGAAGTCTGTGGCACCCGGTGCCACTATCCTGGGAGTGGCTGACCACAGGACGGCCCTGGGTTCCATGAGCAGTCGAGCCCAGAGGGGCCGAGCAGCCTGTCCAAGGCCACCACGTGCAGACGCTGTGGAGCTGGATCCCGGCAAACGGTGCCGGGCCCAGAGCCCGAGCCCTGGCCGCTCCTGTGCCGGGCCTCTCTGAAGGTCTGGGGACACAGTCCTCACTGGCAAGACGGCATTCAGCACTTGCCACGGGGCAGGATGGATGCTCAGAGACAGGTCAGCAACTCCTACTCTGTGTTCTGAGAACTAGTAATTCATCAGCTGTGGGGCAGGCAGCGGGCAGGAGATGGGAGCTGTAAAGGTCTCTGGCTTTGAAAAGGCAGCAGCAGCCACAGGGCAACGGTGCTCTGGCACTCGGGGGCGGGCAGGAGTGTGTTGCTGGAAACCACAGCACAGCCGGGGAGAGGGAGACAGACCTCGCGGGCGGAGGCGCAAAGAGGCGGCAACGGGGCGAGTGAGGGGACCTACGGGAGTGAGGATGTGCTGGCCCAGCAAGCGCGGATCTGGGGCCCCGACAACCGCGTGCGTGAGAAGGAAGGGCTTCGAGCCCCAGAGCGTCACCGGGACTCCCGTTTCATTGAGGCTACTTACGTGCTTGGCTGGAAGGGTCATTTCAGCTGAGTGGTGTTTCCTGCCACGGAGAGTAATCACTCTACCCTCGATGCGCTTTCGTGGAAAACCCACGTTCTGCAGATCCGCGCTATGCGAGGCCGTCTGCAGGGCTCCCGAGGGGCGATCTCCGGCAGAGGGGCTCGCAGCCCGACGCCTGCCGCCTGCTGCAGGTCACGTCCTTCGTCGTGTGCTTGTGAAGCATCGGAATGGAGTGACCTGGCTGGGCCAGGTCTCGGAAGAGCGCGGCCTGGGGCACTGAGCGGTCTAGATAAACACGAAGAAGAAAGACGGTGACAGCCATCATGTTTGAGCGCACACCAGAAGCCAGGGCCGTATTCGTATGTTCTTTTCCTGTGTAAACGCAGGTGCTCTACACGCACGAAGTGCACGGGTCCTGTGCTCGGGTCCCAGTCATCAAAGGCCAAGCTTCTGAACCTCCTGCAGGCCCAGCCGCACACAGCTCAGCTCAGCATCAGTGAGAACTCAGTGGCGCCTACCGTGGTGCCTAAGACGGTGCAGGACACTCACGGGCTGCTGGCGGGGAGCACGCCCCTACCACCATCCAGAAAAGTGTTTGTCGGAACCTGTCACAACTGCGCATACTCTACCCCTGAGACCCAGGGGTGTCTCCCCGTGAACACCTAAGAAAAACGAGGACCTGTACCCACCAGAGGACACGCACCTGGATGTTCAGAGCCCTTTCATCACAATGACGAAAAGCTAGAAGTAACTCAAGTGCCCGGCAAGAGAAGAAGAGATGAATAAGCTGTGGTCGAGCCATGCAACACGAGTGCACACGGCAATGAAAGGCAGGGAAATTCCACCTCTAAACAAACGCACGAATGAGTCTTGTGTACACAACGTTGGGGGGGGCCGGAGCCAGAGAAAGTAATAATACTTCAGGGTTCATTTAAATGACATTCAAACGCAGGCAAAATGATCCTCTGGTAGTGGAAGTCAAGAGTGGGGTCACCTGAGGGGTGATGATGGGGGACAGGCATGAGGGACGCCCCTGGGGTGCGGGCCACACCCCAGGCCGTGATCCTGGTGGTGCCGTGGAGAAGCATCCCAGTGTCCATGTCAGATTTATAAAGCTTTATACAGATTTACCCAGCTTTATAAATTTATACAGCTCGCCCCATGGGTTCTGCTCTAACAGGAAGAACAAAAAACAGGTAAAACCTACACCGAAACTTAACACTTCCTGTCACACAGGCCCATTCGTTTTCCTCCGTCTTTGCCAAGGGCGTCTGCCAGCCCTCACCCTCCCATCAGCAAAGGCTCCCCGGGGGCTGCGCGGCGTCGGCCCCGCGCACCGACGCTGGACTGGCGTCCACTTTCATTGGGATTAGTGCTCCCCGAGACACGCTGTGGCAGGCAGAAAAACCCGGCTGGATTTCTCCTGACTCCAGAACACGTTTGGCTGGAACTTATCTATTAATTAGGTAAATAGCACATAATGTAAAATAATTTTAGTCGAATCTTCTACTATTGGACTCTCAACATCCAAAATTTATTCTGTATAGAGAGAAGCCCCATTGAAATACCAAACGTATTTTGCCTTTTTTAAAAAGGAATCATTGCACCCTGGCTGGCGTAGCTCAGTAGATTGAGCGCGGGCCTGCAAACTACACGATCGCGGTTCAATTCCCAGTCAGGGCACATGCCTGGGTTGCAGGCCAGTTCCCAGCAAAGGACTCACAAGAGGCAACCACACATTGATGCTTCTCTCCTTCTCTCCTTCCCTTCCTGGCTAAAGATAAATAAAATCCTAAAAAAAATATTTAGAAAGTGAGGCTCCTCTTCTTTAAAAAAAAAAGGAATCGTTGCTATCGTCATCATCACCTTCACCACCAACACCACCGTCGGGACCACTGTCACTTTTATCATCATGATCATCACCGACCTCATCACCATGATCACAGCGTCATCGTAGTTATCACCGTCATCACCATCACTACCTTCACCATCACCAGCATCACCACCACCACCATCACTACCTTCACCATTGTCACCATCGTCACCTCCACCACCATCACCACCACCCTCAGCATTACCATCACCACCATCATTGCCATCATCCCCATCATCACCACCACCCTCACCATTGCAGTAAATTCCATAAAAACGAGAAGCACGTGTTGGCCCCTTTTCCCAGAGGTTCCCTGGGGGCTTAGTCTCCAGACACCGAGGTGGGAGCTGATTTGACAACGAACCTTCGGCAACGCCCTCCTTTCCCTATAACAGGTCTCCTTACCCCCCACAGATAAACAACTTGCCCTTGAATCATCGTCTCCGGATCTTCTCTCGGCACAGCCTAAACAAGGAGAGTCCCCCTAGGGTCGTTGTGTGGATTAAATGAGGCCAACCAGGTAAATTCTGGCACGTAGGAAGCAGCCGGGAAATCTTAGGTATCATTGATCTCAAGAAGCCGTTGAGTTGCGCGCTCTGGGGACATGGGTCGCTTATAAAGTGCTGCTGGGATTTATGGGGCTGCAGCACCAGGCTCAGAAATCTCTTCTCGGACATGGCCGCCCTGTTTGCTCAGTGGCCTCATGGCTGCCTCCCTCCTGCCCGGGCTTGCGGGGGCGCGGGGCCACCGATTCTGCCCACTGAGCGTGCACCAGCGATGCCTGTGAGGCGGCCAGTAGAGCACGTGGCTTCAGCAGCAGCTTCTTTTCGCAGCAGCGTCAGCTTCCCCTTCTCGCAGCCCCGTGACGAAGAAGGGGGGTCTGGGCCAGGAATCTGCGGCCCGTGTCGCTGTGGGACTGTGACCTTGTTGTGGCAACAGGATAAGGCGAGACAATGAACTTAAAGTGCTTGGTGTACGGAGACAATAGGAAGAAGGCACTCCCTTAACCTTTGCTTTTATTCATTTTTGTTACAAGTGCCTTAATCCTGCAGCAGCCATGCCAGTTGAACTTGAGGCTCCTGTTGCTCATCTCCAGACGGCCTCCAAAGCCCACCGGGAAACCTACAGACGGAGGTGGGGGCTCCCACCTTGGCACCAGCTTTCCCTCCGGCCAGACAGGAGCGCGGCCGCCACTCCCAACCAACCGGCTGGGCCCCACGCTCTCCCTGGAGGCCTCGTCAGCACTGGGACCCTGGTCCCCAGCGAGGTTTTTTCAACCAAAAGCCCAAGTTAACTCTGTCTCGTAGGCAGCTGGGGCCCAGGAGTCAGTAAGCAGCAGAGGGGCGGGACGTTCACGGGTCCCTGTTTCCCTCGCACACTCACATCCCAGGGCACCGTCACTCCGTGTAGGGTGCTGCCAGCCTGGGGCGTCAGCGCACCTTCTCCCTTAGAAAAGCGGGTACAAAGCCCCACAAAGAAAGAAGAGCTCGGGAAGGGGAGGACTCGGGCAAGGGCCTATTGCGCGTGCAAATGGCCCCACCGATGGAGTTCAAGTCACATTCGTTGGGAGAATGGCCCGGTGAATAAATGGTTCCCTAGGCGGGCAGGGCCCCCGTGTACTGATCTGGCCGTGTCCATCGTCCTGCGCAGGGAGAAAAGCTGGAACGTGGACTTTGGAACGAGGGGTCCATGTCCAGGCTCCCACTCCCGGCTCTGCCAGGCACATCGTGTGGCTCCCTGGGTTGTGACCTTGCTTGCAAAACATCATCAGCGGGGCTCATGGGATCGGTCCCTGGCCACCCATGGGGGCTGACTGGAGCTGCGGAAAACAGGAAGCCTCCGGCAGTGGCTGAAAGGGTTTAACCTCACTCATCCAGCAGGGGCGGGCCGTCCTGAGCTGGTGGGGTGATCCAAGGGGACATGTCGGACCAAGGTCACCCACCTCTGCTCCACCATCATGGCTGTGGTGCTCACACTCATTGCCCCAAGGTGGCTGCTGTGCCTCCAGCCATCACTTCCAGCTTCCAGCAGGAACAAAAAAGGAAGGTGGACGGGGTGAGGGGCAAAAAGCTTCCTCCCAGAAAGTCCTTGCATTTTCGTTTGTGAGGGGCTACCCTCTCCAGTCATATTCACTTGGAGTTTATTGGTGAAACTGTGTCACCTGGCAATACTGCCAACTGGGCATAGGTCACTGTGCACAGACTCAGATTCTGTGACCGAGGAAGCAGGGGCAGTAGATGCCGGGTGGGCCAAGGAGCAACGTGTGTCCCTTCGTGAGACATGGGAGGTACTGAATGTTAGCCTCCTGCTCACGCCACCCCGCCTCCTTCCAGCCCTCTGCTGTGCCGACACGGTGTGAACATGCCATGTCGACACGGTGTGAACATGCCATGTCGACACGGTGTGAACATGCCATGCCGACACGGTGTGAACATGCCATGTCACAGACCCCCAAGCTTCCCCCCCAGGGAGCCTGGACATCTTGCAAATCGCCGCACCGCATGAAGGAGTTGATAGACCATTCGCCCAACGCCAATTGCTCCTTTTTCTGAAGCCCTGTTTGGCGGAGTGGGCTTTAAGTCAGCCGGCAGCATTTAGGCGGCCTTTCGTGCCCAGACGTTATACCTGTAGCTGTCGCCCCGCCCAAGAGGGGTGGGGCGGGGCCCCAGGCGCCGCCGCAGCCACCATGGAGGCTGCAGACTGAGGTTATTAGGGTCTGTGTGAGAAGAGCCCACACGCAAGAATCCGGAAAGCAAACTTGCTGTGGGGCCATCTGTAGGACCGGACACCCCAGTCACCTCCCAAAACGCTGTCATTTCTCTCTTACGTCCACACCTTTCTCTCTCAAGGACATAGACTGAGCCAGAGGCGGTGAGGACGGGGAGGAACCGGAGGGCCAGGAAGACGGTGGGACCTGGGCCCCTGTGACACGTGAGGCCAGCAGATCAGCTCCTGGGAGAATAATCACTGTCAGCTCATGCATCCGGCAGCTCCGTGGACAACAGTGGCCCAAGCACGCGATGGAGCCGCTGACCGGCGGCGTGACTCACAGAGCTTTTGGCAGATCTCAGGTGTATTCGTGTGGACTTAGAAGGTGTTCTCGCTGGAACAGTGTTCACATGGGGACTGCGCGCCTCCAGCACACTCCCGGCTTTCCGCCTGTGGTTGGCCGGGGCCGATGCCCTCACCATGCCCTGGCCAGGCCTGCGCCAGGCCCGCACAGGCCCCTCACAGGATGCGGGGAGGGGTCTGGGTCTCCGGAGGCCGCCGCCTGATTTCATGATTCTTCCTGGCACTAACCCCCTGCAGGTGAAAGGGAAGGAGGTGCTGGGGAGGTGTAGGGGGAATGATGCGGCCGAGGTCTCCGGGGCCTGGGGTCCATCTCAGAGTGGGCCTGGTGGTCCTGGAGGTCCAGCAGGGGCCCAGCCAGACAGGGGCTGGCCCTGTGACAGGGCTCTGGTGCTCGGGGGGGAGACAGGTGTCTCCCCTGGGGAGAGTTGATGCTCATCCGCCTGGGACATCAGCAGGCGGGTGAAAGCCAGAGCCCTGGCCCTTCTGCACAGCCCACACGCCCAGAGGCCAGCGAAACAAACCCCACTCACTCCAAAGAGGGGGCCGAGGCCAGGAAGAGGGGAGGCCCTCGCCGCCACCCCCACCCAGTGCCCACCCACGCCCAGCAGTCCCAGGGCCTTGTCCACAGACCCACAGCTATGTCAGGGCACAGCTGTCATCCGGATGGCACTGGTCTGCCAACACCCCTCTGGGGGCAGCACGACCCTTGGGGGCAGCACAACCCTTGGGGGCAACACACTGCTTTCTAACTGACGCTCAGGTCCGGCTGCCCACTCGCTCGCCAGGGCCTCACGGTGAGCCGGGAGCTCCACTTTCCTGCCAATCAGCCAGCAGGGCCAGGCCCCGAGCTCCACGCGGGGCACGGGCTCGGGGACAGGGCCGGCGTTCCAGAGTCGAGCTGTCTGTGAGCAAAGGCAAGTTGCCGAAGGCGTGAGAAACGCCTGCGGGGTCAAGGTTGCAGACGCGAAAACTGAACTGTGCGCCTGAGCTGGGCTTGAGCTTAAACCTCAAGCGTCATGCTGCAGAAGCCGCTCCACCCCCCTCACCCTCTGTGTCCCCTCCTTTAACATGGGAAGACCACCTGGGTAACACACGGAGATGGCCCAGGAGGCGCGGGGACACGGACCAAGGGGCCCCGAGTGCCTGCTGAGCAGCGTAGTGACCTGCCCTGGTGAGGCGTCCTCACTGCCACTGCGGGCCCCTCCCACCCACCCAGGAGGTTCCACAGAATTCTGCGGCTGCAGTTACCAAAATGAAACACGAGGACAGTTGGGGGTGGGGGTGGCTAGCATTTACCCAGAGCTCGCTTGTGTCGATGAGCCAGTACAGCCCACCCTTTTGGGGGCTCACATTACACGTGACGCAGCTGCCACGACCTTTCCCGTGAGACTTTCCCGCCTCGTTATTCTCTAACCAGGGGACGTGGGGTATTACGTGGGGTTTGAGTGCGGGCTCCACCCATTTCTGGCTGGGGGACCTCAGACTGGCTGCTTTATCTGGGCGGCCTCAGTCTCCTCATGGGTGGAATAACGAAAATGACGCATGTAGCCCAGAGGGCTGGGGGGTGGGGCAGGGCTGAGGTTCACGGTGGTGGACCTGCCCAGGGTTGATGTCATTGGCTCCTGCATCCAGGCCTGTGTGCGATCCTGCCCCTTAAATGTGGGCAGGACTTGCGGACTGCTTCTAATACTAGGATGCAGCAAAGGTAAAGGGACTCCTCAGATGTGAGTAAGGTCCCTAGTCCGTGGACTTGGAGTTCATCAGAAGGGCGCTCATCCTGGGGGCGCAGGTCAAACCAGGCGCACCCTTTAAAAGAGGGCAGGGAAGTCGGAGGCAGCAAGTGACAGACTCTCTCCTCCGCTGGCCGCCAAGAACAAAGGAGCCACGAGTCCTTCGGATGCCTGGAAACAAACTCGGCCACCCACCCGGGCACACTCACCAGTAGGCCCCTGCGGGCCGAGCCTCCAGGGCAGGCACAGCCTGACTGATGCAGGAACTTCAGCCCGGTGAGCTCCTGAGCGGAGCACCCGCAGGGCGGTGCCCAGGACTGCCGGCCCACAAAACCCGCTGGGGCCGCCGCCCCTGTGGCAAGGGGTTGTGTCACCACAGAGAACTCCTACAGACACCCACAAGGGATGCTGAGCGTGGAGCCCCTTGGGTGGAAGGCTGAGAGCCTGTGTCATGTAATTAGATAAGTGGCACCTGTAGGGAGGGATCGCAGCAAGCCTTGTCCAGGTGGCCGGCCTCGGGGCTGTCAGACCAGCTGCGGCACCTGCCTGGGGCCGGACAGCCTTGCCCGCTGCACCAAGAACTGAGATCCCGGCCAAAGACTCTGCAAAACCAGGACCTAAAACGCGGTGATTTCCTGCACCGGGGAACCCAAGCGATTTTCTCACCCATCCGGCCCGAGGTTTCCTTCTCAACCCCGTTTGTCACAAACAGGCGTAAAGAGGGCTCTGAGCGAGGCAAGGCGGGCAGCTGGGCGCTGGGACACCAGGGTTCGGCCCCAGCCCTGCTCTGAAATCTCCATGAGGGCTGAGCCTCCACTGCTGAGACACCCCTAACCCGGCGCCTAATAAAGCAACCAGGTGCTGATGTTCCCCCACACCCCACCTCCCCCCCAAAACTCTCGGCCTCGCATCAACAGCAGACATATGTTCATCGATTTTTAAATCGTCTTCTCATTAAAACGTCTTTAATGCCTATTACACTGCGTGTTCCAGGTGCGTGCCCCACTCCCAGTAACCGGGGGTGTCGACGTGCCTTCCTCGCACAGAGAGATTCTCAGGGTCTATTTGGAAATTATTGTTCAGTCCTCTAGGATGACACAGCTGCGTGTCTCATTACCCACCCCATAAACCTGGTCCCCATGAAGTCGCTTGGAGAAAAATGAGTTCAGATACAGCCCCGTCTCCAGCTCTGCAGAGAAGCCCAGGATCCGGCGGCCCAGCAGGAGGAAGCCCAGCGTGAGTCCATCCGGGTGCTGGTCCATCCGGGCCCACCCTCCGGGGCGGGTGTCAGGGTCGGACCAAAGGAGAGATGCCCCCGCCCGTGCAGGACCCCAGGGCTGGGAAGGACTTCAAAATGCCACACCAGCCCTGGCCTCTTCCCGTCTACAGCCCCTGAGGGCGGGAGGGGGGGACGTTGCCCCAGACCTCACCCCAGAGATTTAAAAACCTGCCTGGTTAACCCTCCGGGGGGACAGTGGCCCTTCCATGTCCCCACAACACGGGGACTAGGGGGACCAACCCCCTGCAGAGTCATGTCCACACAGAACATCTGACGCCCCCCAAACTTAACCAACTACTGGGTTGTCCAAAAAGCCCGTTGAATTTTTCCTATACAATTAAAGAAACCTCTTTTTATGTCCACCAACGACTCTACTGAGTCGGCTGTTTTGAGGGTGCCCACTCCCTCCCACGTGGCAGGACACTCATCGTTCTCAGTCACTATCTCGATTTGATCGCTGCCGACTTGGGTCTGCCCGACCGGGGAGCACCACCCAGCGAGAAATCGCCAGCAGGAAACCTCGCAAACCGCTTCTGACACGTTCGATCGGCCACCACGCCTTCTCCACACCCCGCACACATCTTGGTTTTTTTGCACATCAGCTGTGTTTTACCTTTTCTTGAAATACTACAGCATAAACCGAAAGCGTTGCTCATTTCCTTCTTCCATCTTCAATAGTAAAATGGCTACATGAAAATTCACCAGTTTTGATAAATGTTTTTAAATGCACGCTGATATGAGAGCTGTCACGATACAACCTCACAAAACAGCTTCCATGAAGGTAAAGACAACTAAGCACCGGAAGAACCAACTTGTGGAAAAAGCCAAGCGGACTTTCTGGCTGATCCAGTACTTAGCTCCCCGTGGACCAGAAGCCTTGCCGATAACACTCTGTGTGTTGTCTGTGCTACGTGCACTGTGTTCTCACGATGACATCAGCTACAGAAAAGAACGCTATTAAGGAAATCATAAGAAGAAAAAAAATAGTCACATTCCTTGAAAAAAAAAACAATCCATGTATAAGTGGACCCGGCAGTTCAAGCCCGTGTTGTTCAAACCCGACCCATCCCCAGACGCCCCCCGCTGGCCCCCAGTGGCAGGGACAGGGGGATGCCATCTGCCCGGACCCCAGGCTTCCCAGCACCTGCTCTGTGATCCCCGATCTGAGCCCATGCCTGGGACTGCGGGCTTCCCCCCCAGGGTCAGGGCTGAGAGCCCTCCTCAGGTGACATCATTGTTTGGACCTTTCTTGTCCCCCTAGAAGTGACCACCACCCCAGGGAAACCCCTTCCAGCCACACCCCACTCCCAGGGCTGCTCCCCTCCCTCCCGGCCAGAAGCCCCGTCTGGACTGGAGCCCACCAGGTCCTGACACCCCCTCTCCCGGGGACCCACGGGCTCCCGAAGACAGTGGGCCAGCAGGTGTGGACGGACTCCAGGGTCGACTTTTCTGAGCCTTCGCCCCCAGCCGTCCACGTGGTACAGCCAGGAGAGCAGTGGGACTCGCACGCAGCAAGCGGGCGTCCAGGCTTGCCTGTCACCCACCCAGGGGCGGATGGAGGTGGGCTTGTAGGCCACTGTCCTTCTTAGCATCAAGGTCTGTTCATGGTGACAGGTCACCAGGACAGCAAAGACCAGGGAAGATCGGGAATTCGGGACTAAAGATGGGCCCTCATGGGGGTCCGTTTGGAGGGGCAGGTGGGGAAGGGCACAGAGTCAAGAGCACAGAGGGACACTATGGAACAGGGCAGGCTGGCAGCCCTCCCCGCCGGATTGCTCTCATGGACAGAAGCTACCACAGTGCGGGGTGTCCCCAAATGTGGCCTGCCGGGTGCTGCCCCGAGAGGCCAAACAGGGCCCCGCAGTGAAGCCCTCACACTGCCCGCCCTCTTTTTAGAAATCCGCCAAGCACACCAGCCCTGAAGCCTCCGTGTGGTCTTGCTGGGAAGACGGTTCCCCGGCCTGGCAAGGGGTCCCCTCCACGCACCACCGAGTGCTGGCTGTGCAGGCCTGCAGCCGGACTGGGGGCGAAGTGAATGCTGCCGGCTCCGCCCACCCAGAACCCACTCTCAGAGGGAGATCTGCCGTCAGCCTTGACGCAGGCTTTGCACAAGCCAGGGAGGACGAGGCATGGCGCTCTTCCTGGTCGGCCGGCATGCGGCCCGGCCCTCCAAGGAGCAACACTGGAGCGACGTGAGGCCTGGCTGCTTGGCATCAGGGAGGGGAGGGTCCGGGGCAGTGGGACCTGAACAGGGGCAGCAGAGGGCTCTGTGTTGAGGATGAGCTGGGAGACGGTGGGGCTGGGCTGTGCTTGGAACCCGAGTCAAATTAGAAAGGAGACCAGGGAGCCGCCCAGGGGAAGCTGGGGCGCAGGCCTGTCACACCCACAGGGGCCCTCTGTTCTCTTGGCCCCAAGGTCACCAAGCAAAGTCTGGTCCAGACACTGTTGGGGGCCCCTGAAGCCTGTCACGGACCAGCAAGCCAAAGTCCCCGCTTTGACGAAGAGCTCGCTCTGAGGGTGGGTGGGGGCCCTGGCTCTGGAGCCTGGGGCTGCTGTCGACGCCCCATGTGGATGCTGTCACCAGAGAGACCTCTGGAGTCACCTGACGCCCCAGATCACACGGCCCAGGTACCAGACTCCAGATCCCACAGTCTGACCTGCTCCCAAGCCCTGGGTAGCCTGGGCCCCACTCCTCGCTGGCGGCTCTCTATGTCACCCACATTCCTGAGTGGGGAACACACCACCTTCCCACCCCAGAGGCCACCCCAGCATCGGGGCCCAAACCCTGCTCCCCCGCCCTGGCAAAAGCTTCGAGATGCAGGCATTTGTCCCTTCTTTCCGAGAGGCTCCTTTGGCACGTGTCAAGCAGGTGAACCCTGAGACCTCACAGATGTGGGGGACACAGGACCGAGTGGGGTTCTTCTTTCCGCTGTCGGAGCGTGCGCACTCTGGCAAGGTGGCCACGCGCTCACCACACATGGCGCACTCGGCTGGAGCCGCACAATGTCATTGGCGGGGGCGCCATGAGGCTGCCCGAGAAGGACAGAGGGTCCACGTCCCTGGGGATCTGTCCTGGCAGGGCGGGAGATGGGAGGCCTGACACAAGGCCAGAAATGCACGGACTGCTCTCATCCCTGCGGACAGGGAGCAGGAGAGCACGCTCCGCAGGTCGGCGGCCGGCCTGGCCACCGGGACCCTGTCGACCCTCCGCAACCGGAGGCCGCGGCCAGTCCCACGCCTCAGTTCAGCCAGCGGCTGCCCACAGGAATCCTCCCGGCTGTGAATTCAGTGGGGATCTGAGGGGGGCCACCCCTAGGTCCCTTAGGTTTCTGCGGGGGCTGTCATCCCCCGGGACAGGGTCCTGTTTCTGATTTGTTATCTTGAACAAAGGGGACGAGCAACTGCCCCTCAGCCTTTCTGGCGACAGTAGCTCCTACCCAGAGGCCATGGGGCAAGCAGGGCTTTTAACCAGCCCGAGCGCGCCCACCATGTGACATGCTGGGGAGTCAGGGACGTGACCACCGACCGGGTCAGTTCCCGGACCCAGCCAGGGGAGTATGGGACATGTTCTCAGGATCCGCTTCTGGGAGGAGGAAGCAGAACGGACTCACGCAGTTGCAGCAGTAACCAGTCCCCACCCGTTTCTGATGGAAGCGCCCCATTGTGGCTACTTGAATAGACCGGGTCGGGGGGTAACCGCTGAGCCTTGCGGACCTGGGACACGTCCACCACCTTGGCGACTGTTGGCATTTCTGCCACGATCCAGACGTGGTGGCCAAATAGCTGACCTGGAGATAACAGCCTCGTGCCCACTCTGCCCGAGTCTCGGGGTCACCTTTGAGACAGCCCCGGGAGCCCTCGTTTGCTGACAGCGGCGGAGATGCGAACGGAGCCCTCCCTGAGGAGTAAGTGAGCCGGTGAGCGTGGTGGCCGGGGCTGAACAGCAGGGCCGGGCGCAGAGCCGGCCCCCCACCTTCAGGACCCTCCTCGTGGTCCATCTGCTCGTCCTTCGGGCTCCCCAGTGGCAGCGGCTGCCTTGGCCAAGTCCGGATCAGAGCAATTAGCAGCATAATCGCTCTAATGAGAGTCCAGGATGCGTCTTCGGGGCCAGCGTGGTCCCGGAAAAATTAAATGGAAGCTCTGCCCGTCCAGGGCCCTCTGGGGCTGTGGCCGCTTCCTCTGCGGTCTCCAGGGGCCTCTCCAAAAAACCTGGTCCCCTCCCTCGAGAAGCAGCTGCAGGAAAAGGTGACAGGAGGCTTTGATTACGAGGACATGAGCCTAGGGAATGACAGCGACCGAGGCGCGGTCAGAGACCAGGCCTCGGTGCACCGCAGGGAGACCCGAGTCCACCCCTCAAAGCAGCGAGGGCGTGACGAAGTCACTCATCTGCCCGTCATGGCCACTGACCTCCTTCGGACGTGCGGAAGCTCCGATAAGATGACACATAAAAACAACCTGGAACGGCTCCCCACACACGTGCTTGGTGCAGCACCTGGGAAGGTACCTGTGTCGGAGGGGCATGTGGGGCCCCCCAACACCCTGCAGCTGTGCCAACAGGAACATCTGGTCTACCAGGCCACCAGAGAGAGGAGAGGGATGTCCTCGTGATGGGCGGCCCGTTCTGCGGGGCCTGGCCTGAGCGTGACCCCCCACCCCGCCCGCAGCCCTCTGACCACTCTGCCTCCAGCCCAAACCCCCGTGCGGGAGAGAAGAGACACCGGGGACCACCCAGCAGCCATCTGGAGGGGAAAAATAAAGCTCTGCCTCACATGTGTCACTGAAGTAAACTGAGATGAATCGAAGACGTAAATATAGAAAAATTAAAGCAGGAAATAATTAATCATTGTTTGTATACTCTCCCAGCAGGAAAGATTCTGCCAGATACGCCACAAACCCCAGCAGCTCCCAGAGACAACACCAGCGTCCCTTACGGGAGAACAAATCATTTCCATGGGGCACAAAGACCAGCAGGAGCAAAGCCAAATGTCCACAGAAAAGATTATAGGAGAAACGGAGGGAGGGAGGGAGGGCGGGCAGAAGAGAGGAGAAAGCCCTAATCCGTCTCACAGATAAGAGCTGATTTCTCTGCGGCAGGAGAGCCCCCGAAACTCTATCATGAGAGAGCCAACCGCCGAGAAAAGCCAGCGAAGGACAGATGATGGTCACAGAAGGGGCAGCGCAGGGTCCGTGGGCGCCGTCGGGACGCTCGGCTCCATCGTGAACCAGAGAGACGCCAGCCAAAACCCCGGGTGGATGATGCTCAGAAATGTGAGCCCACCCAGCGGCACCGCCCCCCCGCCCCCCGCCAGGTGGACCTGGCAAAGGGCGTCACTACCGGCGACAACCTCCCCGAGGGCCAGCCGAGCTGTGGAGAGGCCACAGACAGTTTTAAGCAGGAATTTATTTTTAGGTGCATGTCCTCTGGATGCTGCCCTCTCAAGGGCAGCGAACAACGCCCTGTGCCCGAGGCTCCCACTGCTGTGCGGTCTGCAGCAGCCGGCGATGCGGGAGCCACGTACCTGGGTGCCCTTCACCAGAGGGCTGGCGGTGGGCGGGTTGCGACACACGCGTGCAGGCAAAGGCCTGGCCGTCGTGAAAAGGAGGGGGCGGCTGCGGGTGTGAGCCGCAGGAAGATCCCAGAGACCGTGCAGGGTGAAGAGCCGGACCGGAGAGCAGAGCGCTGGGGATGCCAGCAGCGTGTGAAAGGGAGGGGCTGGGCGCCAGAGCCCGCGCAGGGAGCCCTGCTGCCCCCGGAGTTTATGAACCCGGGAAGGCCCCAGGAGGCTTCTGGGAGCCCCCCAGACCCAGGGGTCTGTGCTGCTTCAGGGCCTTTGCACGAATCGCATCTGGACTGTGTGCAAAACAAGGCAATTTCAGCAACGGGAAAATGGGACAATAGTAACCAAGCAACAATTTTTTAAAAACTATATACATGGAAGTCACTCCAGCCACAGTTCCCACGAGGGGCTGCCGGCTTTTCTTCACTAGACTTTACTGCTGTCTTCCCTCCAAGGAGCCAGAGGCGCCCCCCAGGGCCCCGAATTCTGCAGAGATATCCAGAGTCTTCTGTCTCTAGGGGACAGGGCCCCGGGGGGTCGTGGTGCCAGGCCAGGCCAGGGTGAGCTGCCCCGTGGCTCCCAGACTCCCTCCCCGTTTCTGACTTACATCTTCTCTCTTTCCGCCGAGAATGCCGCTGAGCAGGAATCCGCCGTCTTCCTTTCCTGCCTCATCCTCGAACGAGCAAAACCGTGAACCCATGCAAAGCCCGTCCCGTGTCCGAACTGCCCCAGGAAATAGTCGGCACCGCGACGCCACACGTCAGCACCGCCACTGGGCAACACGGGTTTAACTCGCTCGCAGGCGTAGGGCATCAGTGTGACAGCCTCTGAGAATCTCAGAGACGTGCATTTTCTCCACGGGGCTCAGCACGACATTTGGATGACAAAGGTCATCCTTTTATTCCGGGAGCTCACCAAGGCTCTGGTCGCAATTCGAAGCTGACGGCACTGCCCCAGGGGAGCGGGCACCGCCTCCGGCCACGCTCAGCCCCCAAAGCGCGCTCTGGTGTCCTGGCTGCGGCTGCAGGGAGACATGTGCACGGCAGGTGCAGACCCCCACCTCGCCTCCACAGCAGCCGCAGCTGTCACACGCCAGAGGACGTTCCCGGCAACTCCTCCGACACCTGTGTTTGTTTTTAAAGGCGTGCGTGTTTTCAACGAGAGCGGGAGTGGACTCACGGGGAGCTCACCCACCACGCCGCACTCCGGAGGCAAACGCCAGCCAGAGACCAGGTGTGCACCGGATTGACACTCCATGGCGGACAGACGCATGACAAGGTGGCCAGGCTGCAGCGGGAGGACTCCACGCAGGACTGGGAGGTTGGTGGCATGCAGCAGGCCTGCGCTGGCCCAAGGACGAAAGGACACCGGTCAGAGAGGGCAGCCGTGGGCCACCTGGTCGTGGTCCCAGCAGGGCCAACTGCATTGTCCTCTCTGTGCCAGGGAACGTGGAGCTGAAGGAGCCGGCCGGGGCCGGGCTCGGGGGTTGGACGCGGCCAGCAGCGAGGCCCCATCTCACAGCTGCTCACTCTTCTTATTGAGATGGGGTCGTGAGACGCTAGGGAAGCACAGGGAAACTGAGGCCGATCCCTGAACAAGCTGGCCGAGCAGGTGACCGCCAGGTGCAGAGAGTCACTGGGGCAGGAGTCCCTGAGTGCCTGGCAGGGGGCAACGCTGGGGCAACAAGGACCTCGCCCCCAGGGTGGCCCCTCCGCCCCTGGCGTTTCCCCCCTGGAGAGAACGTCCAGGCCTCAGGTCCAGGTTCATAAAAGCACGCAACCAGGCAGGTGATGCCAGATCCCGCTGCAAAGACTAGGAGCCTGCCCTGGCGCTGACCAATCAGCAGAGACCAAGACTCCAAGAGGGCGCACCTGGGGAACGGATGGATCTTCTGCTGAGACCTCCCCTGAGACGGCCCCTAAGTTTCCTGCCTGCAAGAAAGAGATAGGAGCCTCAAGACAAAGGACCCAGGGAGCAAGAGCCCTCCCACTGTGGGGCAGCCTCCCAATTTCCTTCTTCTGCCCCCATTCTTCCCTCACAGGCCGAGGGCAGTGACAACGGGCCCCAGCCGCTCCCCAAACCTGTCCCCAAGGCACCCTTCTCTCTGACTCCCCGGTGAGCAAAGGCAGCCCCGCCTGGGCTGTCCAGCTGCTTCCTCTATGCTGAGCCCTCCTTTGCGTCCCTGTCCCCACTTTAATAATTGGGTCCCCACAGTCACCTGCACTCGTGCGGTGAGACCCATTCTGCACGAAGCCAAGAACCCGCACACCACGGTGGGCCCCTCAGCAGCCCCACCCCGGGCCAGGCCCCGTCTGGGAACACTGTCAGGTGCTACTGTCTAACCTAAAGTATTTTGGAGGGGGTCTACCCTGAAACCCCTGCGGTCAGCTTGGGAAAGGAGCCAAGAGGACACAGGAGGGCTCCGGGGGTCCCTCTTCTCCCAAGCCCACCAGAGAGACCCGACCACGGGTCCATCCAGGGGACACGGGTGGATGTGGGAAGGATGCCCGTCCAAACAGTTCCCCCCGGGGTTTCCTTCTCTTCCTTTTCCGTCTTAACTTGGGCTCTTTCTGAAGGCCAGGAGACCGCAGGGCATGGAGCCCGCCGAGGCTCAGGTCCAAACCCCGCCCTGCCCAGTCCTTCAACTCTACCAAGCTTGGGTTCTTCACCTGTCAAAACAAAAAACGGGGGTGGGCAGTATCTTTGCGGTCACTCTTGGTTTCTAAGACTGCATTAGGAAATATGCTTACGTTGAAAGGACTAGGCACCACACAGCTTAAAGAGCAAGCAATGAATCACACGGTCTGCACACACCCAGCTGAAGACATACCCCCAACGACGGGCTGGGCCGGCCCTGCCCCTCCACACCGCCCCACCCCCACTCTCTTCTCTGTCGGTCGCACCACCCCACACAGGGCAGCGCAGCGCAGCGGGGTTTCGGCGTGTGTGTAAGTGGCCTCCTGGTCTGCCCTTCCGCAGCTCTAGGAGTTTCTGAGACTTTTATTTTGAAACAGTGGTGAGGTTACAGAGCAGGTGCCAGCAGAGCCCAGGTGATGCCCAAATGCCCTAACTCACCGGCGCCACCGTTTGGCCACAGTGCGTAGTGCGTGCACCTCTCCCCCCACACACGCATTTCTCAGGGAGAGGCATTCTCAATTTTTTCAGAGTAGACTGCACACCTTCTGCCCTTTGCTCTTCAATACTTCAGGGTGCATTTCCTGAGGGAAAGGCCCATCTCTTACCTCACCACAAGGCAGTTATTAAATCCGAGAATTTAATATGGGGACAGCACCTTCATCAAATCCATCGCTTCCACTCAAATCCGGGATTTTCCCAGCGGTGAGCTTTCTACCATTTGCCCCTCCGTGCAGGGTCCGGTGCAGAGGACATTTAATGAGCCTGTCACTCGGGGCCCCGTCACTGGCCAGCTCCCTGGCCTTGCCGTGTTTTGAAGGGGACCGGCCAGCGATGCCACAGGGTGGTCTAGATCAGAGTCGGTCTGGCGTTTGCGGGTCCCGCGTGTCCAGCCAGGACGCCCGCCACGAGGCGCCAGGGCCCTCCCAGGCTTCACCTTGGAAGGGACACAGTGCCTCCCCGGCTCCCCCACGGTGATGCCATCGTGGTGACACTACCTCGGACCGCTTTGGAAGGTGGTGCCCGACACGTGTCCATCCCTGTCCGGCCCTCCACCCCACATTTCCTCCGGCGAGGATCTTGCCCCAGACCACACTGTACCGAAGCTGATGCAGAGCCCCGTCTGCGTTCCCCGGCGCCCTGAGCGGTGTCAGCCAGCCCTCCCATCTCCCTCACTGGCCTATTTGTTGGGCTATTTGTTCACTGGTACTACGGATTTAGTCTGTTACAGTTACCGTCTGGTTCGATGCTAAGCCCAGCTCAAGCCAGCGGGAGTGCCCTGTGTCCTTCCAACCCGCCCAACATTTTTGTAATGTAAGACTTTTTGTTTTTATTTATTTTTAGAGAGGGGGAAGGGAAGCAGAAAGAGAGAGAGAAAGAAACATTGATGGGAGAGGGAAACATCCACTGACCGGAGACTACCCACAGCCCAGGCACGTGCCGGCCTGTGGAGCAAACCTACAACCCTCTCCTTTGCAGGGTCACGGGCAACCCACTGAGCCACACCAGCCAGTGGGCGCCTGCCGGACATTGCTTGCTACTCCCCCGTTCGTACTGAAACCGCCACTTCCGACCCAGCCCCAGGTTTGCCCCTCTCCCACCACGCCCTTGCGAAGTGGCCCCCCGGGTTAACCCCTGATGCACAGAACGTGGTTCCAAGTTCACTGCCCCCTCACGACCCAAAGCCACGCCCCCGAATTGAGTTCCTAACCGGTCCTTCCGCGGACGGAGCGTGTGGCATTGGAGGCCAGTGGCCTGCGCTTGGCTTTCGGGTTTTCCCGTCAACGCGGATAACTCCGGGAAGTGTGGTCAGACCTCACCCTTCGTTCTGCACTCGGTGTTGGGCTGTTTGCTCATCTTCGGTGATTTTCCATGGTGACTTCACACTCCGCTGCCTTCCTGCCATGGGTTCAGTCGTATCCACAAAAATCCTCGTGTTCAAGCCCCAGCCCCCAGCACCTGTGACTGCGACCTCGTTAGGAAATTGGGCTGTTGCAGTGAAATCAGGTCAGATGAGGTCATGCAGGCCAGGTGGGACCCGCAGTCCAATGGCCAGTGTCCTAGTAACAAGAGGCCCCCTGGACACAGACACATGCCCCCCCCCCACGGAGGCCACAAGAACAGGAGGGAAGGTGTCAGGGTGACAGAACCCAGGGCACAGAGTCTAGCGGAGCCCGGAATCCAGCAGGGACGCCTGGGCGGAGCCGCCTCACAGCCTCAGGAGGGACCCACTGCCGACCTCGCCCTTCGCCCCCCGCCGGAGCCCTGGCCCCAGAGCCAGGAGAGACAAAAACGCTGGGTTCCAGCTGCCCCACCTTCTCCACAGTGGCCGTGGGGAAGGAGCACGGGTCCAGAGCCCTGGCACGGTCTCATGGCCACGGTCCCCATGCCTGTGCGGCAGGGGAGGCTGAGTGTCGGCCCAGTGGTCCCCTCCCTACAGACACGGCCAGTGGGGATGGTCCCTCCGTGGGCTGGGCTGCTGTCTGCACCCGATGCCCTCAGGGGCCTCCTTGGTGGGACGATCCCTGCTCCAAGACCCTCGGCCCGTCTGTGGCACATTCCTGGGAGGACGTGGGCGGCAGGGCATGAGCGACTTGTCTTCTCACAGACCCGAGAGTTACGAAGCTGTGGCAGCCGTTCCCCGTCTCGGGAGCGGGGCACCCACGTGTGAGGGGCGCCCTCCGGGCCAGGGCAACAGACGACGCAGCTCCAGGCACCGGGGAACCCCAGCACAGGCCCTCCCCCACTGAAGGCCCTGCCCAGCTCTTCCTGCGTCCCTGGTACTTTGCTTTGTTGGTTTGCAGTTACCGGTGTTTTCCTCCAGACAGACCCCCTGCGTCCGGATTTCCACTTTACAGCATCTTCTGATGAACCGGCATTCTCCCTTTAATGCAGCCAAATTGATGCACTTGCTCCTTTATAGCTGCCATTAATTTTTACATCTTGTTTTAAGCAATTCTTCCCTGCCCTGAGGTCATAAAGATATCTTCTCCCATTGTCTTCTAAGACTCTTGGTGTTTTTCCAGTGAATTTGAAAACATAGATAATTTTCAGTGAAAAGTTAAGAAACGTGACTGAAGACTAAGACCATTCGAATAGGTCAATACCTATTAAAGAAACACACCGGTGATCAGAGGTCGACCTTCCCACCTCTAAAGGCACAAACCAGAAGGGGTTTGTGGGAAAATTTTAACAAGACACACAATGACTTATGCTGCAGTTTAAAAATAATAATAAACGTTTCAGAACACCAAGAAGGGTAATCTAGCCGACTTTTCATATAAGACTGCTCTGACCTCCATGACCAAATTCCAGAAACAACCACAGGCCATTTTCAAGCGTCAGGAGGTACGGATAGAACCTTTTAAATCCATATTCGCTAATCAAATACGACGGTGTGTTTTTTAAGGTGATACTTCATGACGAAGAAGGAGGCCCCCGGAAGAGGAGGAGGTGTCAACACCTCAATTAAAGGACGAAGCTCACACGCACGTCTCCGTGACACACATGCTCGGCCTCACCAATCAGGACGAAAGCACAGAAAGCCGTGGCCGGGGCGGCTCAGCGGGCTGGGCACCCCCCCGCCCCCCATACGCCGGAGGCTCCCGTTTGGTTCCCAGTCCAGGCAGATACCTAGGTTTTGACTTCAGTGCCCAGTCGGGGTGCTTACAAGAGGCAAGCAATCAATGTTTCCCTCTCCCATCGATGTTTCTCTCCCCGCCTTTCCCTTTCTCTGAAGTCAATAAGCATGTCCTCGGGGAAGGATAAAAACAAAAAAGAAAACATACATAAAACAAAATTGAAATTTCTCCCCCTCATCAGATTACCAAAAACTGTGTTTTGTAGGAGATGAAATAAATGAACAAAACCTTAGATGTATTGACATGAAAAAAATCTTTAAAAACCTAATGTTGAGTATTAAAATCGAGTTTTAGGGTGGTACATAAATACCATCGGTTGAATGTTAAAATGCTCCCAAAACGTATTTGGGGGTGTGAAGCCAGAGGCATGAGACACACACACAACACGTGGACCCCCAAGCCCTCCCGGTGCCTTCACGGTGACGTCCCTGGGCCTCCGGTGACCCTGGCACCTGTCCCCGCACTCCTCGGATCACCCACCAGGGGCATGTCAGCATCAGACACACTGGTCACAGGGGAAGGGTGCCCGGCTTTCACGGACAGCCGTCCCTGGCGATTCCGGTTGAATGACCACTGTGTAAGCCCAGGGTGCTGTCCCCGAAAACGGCTTGTCCTCGTCACACGCTCAGCTCCACGTGAGGCGAGTGGTGAGAGGAGGCCAAACGCAGGCCGACGCCGCCCAACAGACCTGCTGATCCTGCAGGGCAGGGAGGAGCCGTCGTGTGAACACAGCGGTCCCCCTGCAGGGGCCTGTGTCCTCCCGGAGTCCCTGTGGTCTTCTTTCCTTCTCGTCCAAGCTCAAGGCCATCTCTGCACTCAGTTCTCAGAGTTTGTCCTTCACATCTCCGCACGTGGGGCCAGAGACACGGGAACGCCACCACGAGGAAGGCACGGGCGGGCACTCCGGGGAAGGGTGGCCCAGGCGGGTGAACACCCTCTCTCCCAGGTCTTCCCACCCGGTGGCCTTGGCTGCCGTTTTGAACACACAGGCCCCTACGACCAGGGGCCATTCACAAGAGTTCATTCGGGGAGCAAAGTCCAAAGGCGCTGGTCCTGGTGCTGGAAGAGGGTGCCGACCGGCCCGCCCCAGACACGCCCCGCACCCGTTCCCAACCGCAGAAATGGGTGTGTGCCTCAGCAGGTATCTGAATGTACACGCCTATTCATGTAGATGGGGTACATAACTATGCGGGTATATAGTTAGGAATACACACTTACGTATTTTTAAAGGTATGCGTAAAGCCCTCCCCGGGGGCTGCCACTCCAGAGAAGTAATCTGGGCGTGGTTTGGCGGCTGGCCAGCTTCGTCCGTCAGCAAACGGAGCTCACTGCCCTGGTGACAAGCCCAAGCCGCTGAACTCTGACCTCACAGAAGGCTCTGCCTTGGTTAGCTCCCCCACGCCCCGCTAGCATGTGCCCGCTAGTCAGAGGGCGTTACACCGGACCTCGAGGGGTTCGCCGCGCTGGCCTCATCTCAGACAAGCGGGCGAGGAAGGTGTGTCTTTTCCTGTCACTGTCGTAACAAGTCGCTGACAGGGCAGCTTCAGACAACGTACCCGTGTCAGCTGACCGGTCCCAAGCGGGCCCCTCGGGGGTGAGTGGAAGCGTCCTCAGGGCCGGCTCCTTCGGGAACCTCCGGGAGAGAACGGCTTCTGCCTTTTCCAGAGTCCGGAGGCTCCCGCTCTCCTTGGCATGTGGCTCCTCTGTCCGCCCTCTGTGGGTCACTCCTCCTCTGCGTCCCTCTCCCCTCTTCTTCTCTGACTCTGACTTGTGTGCCTCCCTCTCATCAGGGCCTTGCGATGACATCGGACCCCAGAGCCTCCATATAATCTCCCACCTCCACATTCTTCCCTTAATGCCATCTCCAAGTCCCTCTTGCCACATGAGGCCACAGGTGTCCAGGTTCCAGGGAATCGGATGGGACACCTTTGGGGTCTCATTAAGTCCAGCACACAGGTCCATGCCGCCCCTTCCCTCGTGCGACCGGACCCAGCGCCAGGTTTCCCGAGTCCCTCTGCCTCCCCTGGCTTGGACCCCTTTTCTGGAAAACATGGAAAAATGGAAGACACACGAGCGCGTGCACACACGTGCCATCTCCCCAGGAAGACACCCACTGTGCCCTTTGCACATCTGTGTCCCAAACGAGCCAGGCACCAGGGGCCGGGGCTCCGAGCAGGAGGGGCAGCCCGAGGAGGCTGCGGTGCCAAGAAGCAACCTGCACCCACATTCCTGACTCAAAGGTCACTCGGTGCCCTGGGCTGGTGTGGGAGCAGCAGGGACTCGGCTGCTGTGGCCGCCCTGTGCAAATGTCACCCGCAGCGCTCTGGGCCCCCTGGGGCACCTGTCTCCAGGAAGACTGAGATTCTCGGGTGCCAGACACCCCTGCAAACGGAGCCTCCTGCCAGCCCCAGCCCGGCCCCCCTTCCCCGTGGACACGCAGATGGCCAGCCTCCTCCAGAAATGGGTCAGGACGCCTGCCACCAGGGCTTCGGGGAGCAGCCCACAGGGAACGGATCTGAGTGCACGAAGCAGCCCCGGGGTCCCAGCTCCGTCCCACGTGGGGGCCCACGGTCAGAGCAGAGAGGAGCCAAAGAGCCTGGAGATGAAGGACAGAGACCCGGGGAGGGAAATGACGAGCAAAGAGGGTGGGAAGAATCCCCAGGGTAGTGACCTGGCCCTGGGTGGGAGTCAGGGGGCAGCGCTGAGACGCTCCACCCCAGCCCCTCTCGGCTCTGTTCTCGCCTGGGCTGAGCCCAGAGGACCTAGGGCCCGGAGCCCCCGGGAAGGGGCTACATCCTCTGAGCTGGCCCAAGGGAAGCAGGACAGGTGGATGTGCTGGTGGCTCTTGCTGTGGACCTACTGTGTGCCATGTTCTGTACATTCAGGTCGCCTGAACCGGCGTACAGCCCTGTGAGGGTTCCGCTATGGGTAGAACTGTGTCCCTCAGAGATGTGTGTTCGAGCCCCAACCCCCAGGTACCTGCGAATGGGACCCTATTTGGAAAAGGGGTTTTGAAGGGTGCGCTCTGGTTAGGGTGAGGTCATGCTGCATTGGGGTGGGCCCTAAATCCAGTGGTTGGTGTCTCAGTGGACGGAAGCTTGGACACAGACACACACGGGGACAGGAGGCCCTGAGAGGACAGAGCGAAGACTGGACTGATGCCGCCATAGGCGAGAAGCCCTGCGGATTGTCCCCAAATCAGACCAGAGCCCACGGGGAAGCCGCCTGGGGACGCCCAATCTCCAAAAGATGGATTTTCCAGAGGGTTCTTTTCCTCCGTCCTAAGAGTCCCCCTGTCCCGATGAAATCAAAAGCTGTTTCTCAACAGTGTCTCCCGGCACCACGCAGACCCCGTGGCCGACACGCCTGGGTGGTCTCCGCGGCCCACCCTCTGTGGTCACCTGGTCCCGCGTTTGGTTGAACATCCAGGACAGAGGGCCGCCCAGCGGCCAAGGGTGTGGAGCCTGAAAAAACCCCAGGAGTCACCCCCAGTGCAGGACGTGATGGGTCCTGGCCTCAGCACCACCCGACCCCCTGGCGTTGTCAGGGTGCGGTTCAACCGGGTCGGGAGAGCCAGTACGCGTGGGTACCGACCCCCAGACTCTTCTGTGTGAGGGTCCGTGCGCTGGCACCGGGGAGTGAAGCCAGGACGCCGAGCGCCGTCTGTGACCTGAGCGCAGTCCCTGGTCCCCACCCCCACATCTCTTGCCGTTTTCCATGTAAAGAAGCGCAGAGCGGCAGAAGCAGGCGTGAACTTTAAATGGCATTCATCGGCAGCTAGGTTTCCAGTCGCATAAGCGCGTCCCCAGAAACATGCAGATGGCCCACATTTTCGCGGCTGAGTGTGCTCATTATTGCTTCCTGCGCGCTGCGACCCAGCGACGGGCTTAGAGGATCCTCCCGCGCGAGCATCTGCGCGCACGCGGGCTCGGAATCAGCGCCAGCCCGCGGGCCCCTCGCGGTGTGGCACCGTGCCTTCCATGTGGCAGTGCCAAGCAGCCGTCCAGAGAGAAACATCCGGCGACTGGCAGGGACGCTCACACTCCTTTCCTTCCGACGCACAGCCAGCGGCCGGGACATATGGACTCCGGGCGGGGAGGGAGGGGGCTCCCCTCGGGGGCGGGGGCTGCCGGTGTCCCGCCTAGGCCGGCAGCTGGGCGCTGCTGGGACTCCTCCCCAGAACCCAGGGGCTCTGGTCACAGCTCCAAAGATGCTAAAGCAGGTGCTGTGCGCACCCAGGGCCAGGGAGCAGGCCAAAGAACCCCCGTTAGGAAGAGACACTTCAGCGGACGACGGGGAAGAGCAGAGATGCTTCCGGATCCATCCGCGGTTTCTTGGCTGGGGTCACAGGGACCAGGTAGCACAGACAGAGTGGCTTGCGCAGGGAGGAACTTGATGGTCTCGGGACTCTGGCGGTTGGCAGCCCAGATCGTGGTGCAGCGCGTGGGGCAGGGCGGGGCGGGGCGGGGGGGGGGCGGGCGGGGCAGGACCCATCCCCGCCTCTCTCCCGATTCAGCTGGTTGTTGGCCCTGGGCAGCCTCACTCGGCCCCCCCCCCCGATGTGTGTGTGCCCCTGTCCAATTCCCCCGGGTGTAAGCATGCTGGTCCTATGCGATGGGGCCCACCCTGCTCCAGGGTGACCTCGCCTTAACGATTCTCATCTGCAAGGACACCAAAGGAGGCTGTGGGCGAGGGTCTGGGGAACACGACTCCAACACGGGGATTCGGGCAGCCTGCCCGAACAAGGTGGAGGGGTTGTTGCCAATCTCTGCCCTTCCTGCCCACAGTCCCGGGGGGGACAGTCCCTCCTGTCTGCCTACCAGGTACGCGGCGTAGCAAGGGTCCTGCTGAGCCAGACCGAGCCAGCTCCCAACTGGAATTCGTGGGTCCACATCCCCAGGAAGCCAGGCTCAAGTCTGTGTAGGTCTGGGCAGCTGGGCCAGTTGTCAATCAGTCAGCCAAAGGGTGGGGTGTGGGCGAGGGAGAGGAGCTGGCTCATCCCCGGATGGGCAGGCGGAGCCCCCACTCTGACCAGGGAGCCCACCCTCCTGCAGGTTTGCCCTGAGGTGCCCTGCTGGCCTCCGTGTCCTGTGCCGGGAGGAGCAGCTGTGGGACCAGGAGCTGGCGTGGGCTTTTTCTAAGATCTGCCTCAGATCTCGGTAAAAAAATAATAACAATAAGCAAATGAAACCTACCACGCAGCTCTAAGAGGCCGCCCAACCCCCGGAACAGGCCAAACCGAAAACCGAAAACCGCAGCTGTCGGCGTGGCAGACCCGTGAAGGCCCTGGGGGCTGGAGGGGCATTTCATTTCCTTCTAATTTGTTACAAGCCAGCCTCCGCCAAGAGATCAGAAGGCTTTTCTTCTCTCTTGTCCAGGCTTTGATTTAAATCCAGCCCGCAAAAGACCCGAGGCAAAGGAGAGCGAGAACCATGGGAGGAGCAGAAGTTACTTTCCGTGTGTAACGGGAGGAAATTGGAAGGGTCTTGTTCTGCAGGCCCTTTGTTAAAAAGTCTCGCCCGGAAGCTGCCCGCCCATGAGCCTCCTAAGGGGAGTGGGGGTGGGGAATCCGCTTAACTGGACAAATAAAAATGTTTGCAAGGCCATTCTTCTCCTTTGGTTCTCTGTGAAGCATCGACACTGACTGAGAGGAACAATAAAGCTTTCTTTAGTTTCCTGCGATGCCTGTTTTTAATCACAGGGAGAAACCTGGAGGGGAAGCCCTGTGTGGCCTTGGCCGAGAAAATCGATGAAGATTTGAGTGTCGGCTGCGGGATCCTTGTTCATCTGGAGTGACCGTGGGCACTGTGCTGGCCAGAGTGCCCACGGGGCTGCTCCCAGGAAGCCAGCATGCTGCCGGACGCTCCTGGGAGCCCGCCCTCCAGAAAGGTCAGCAGAAACCCCCGGCGAGGCTCAGACACGCGTGTAGGCCAGCTCAGCACCCTGTCAGGTCCAAATGCAAACTCTTCCACTCAGTGTGGTCTTATCTTAAAAATCACCAGCGAGACACAGGAATCCGAGGGAAGGCCTGGGCCGTCACCGAGCAGCGTCCCGGAGGCTGCCTGCTGCCGGGACCCGGGTGGAGCCCCCACATCTCAGAGCTGGAGCCCCGGAGCCCAAGCTGTCCCTCCTACGAGGAACGGAGGCAGGAGAAGGAGCTGCAGAGAGGCTCGGGCCCGAGGCCGAAGGACAGGCAAGCGGCTGGGCCAAGACCGTGTGCAGCCTCCGCCCCCGAGCCCAGACCCACCCCCCGGCCTGCAGGACACCCCCACCTGAGCGTTTCTACAAGTACCTCCACCCTGGAACACACCCCAGATGGCTCTTCCCATGGCCTTTACCTTCCTGGGAGATAGTCCCCGTTTCCCCAGAGGCTGGGGCCTTGGACACCTGCCTGAGTCCTGTCCTTTCCTCGGAGCCCACAGTGGGCCGTCGGCAGATCCTTTGGCTGTCCTTTCAGAACATGTCCAGCAACCCCCACAGCTCACCCCCTGCACTGCTGCCCGCGGCCCAAGGCTCCTCGCCTCTCCTGCGTCGCTCCTGTGGTGTCCGCCCCCGCCCCCACCAACCCCCACCATGCCCTCTGTGGTTCACACTCAACCCGCAGCCAGGAAGAGCCTTAGAAAATGCTCAGAGGCCTTCCAACAGCACTTTCCCCTCACACTCGGGGACCTGCAAGGGCGGCCCTGGGACCACCCTGACCCCGGCTTCTGCCTCTCCTGTGGCCACCACCCCTCCTGGCACTCCGCTGTCTCCACGCCTCCAGGCCACTGTCCTCACCTGCCAGCGCCCGGTGCCCTGTTCTCGGGGCCCCGCGCCGCTCCCTCCCCCTGCCCTGTGCTGCATCTCTATTCCAGCAGCACCTCCGTGGACGGCGCCCTGTCTGGGACCACCTCTCCTGCAGCCACACTGCCCGCCCCTTCCCTGCCCCACCCTCACCTGGGACACCCCCACCTCTCAAGTGTAAAGCCTGGGGTGCACCCGACCGGCATCTCGTCTGCCTCCCTCAGGGGAAACCGAGGCCGCACGGGCAGGGGCTGTGGCCATGCTCGAGCTTCGGCTGGAACAGGGCAGGTGCCCAGCAACGCTTGTCAGATGGACTCAGCAGGACTCACGGACGCACGTCTGCGGACGGACTGGCTCATGGTGTGGTTGTAACAGTGCCCCGCCTCTGGGGCCCCCTCTCTGAGACTGCGCCACCCCACCCGGCATGTGCCATCCCTCCCACCCATCCGTGTGCTGTCTGTCCTCACTGCTGTGGCCTGGTGACACAGTGACGACAGCATGTCCATCAAAATCCTTCGAGAGTCCACCCTGGCCCTGCTAGGCCTCTCCAAGGCGGTGTCCTCGGCAGAGCCTGGGCATGTTCCCCAGACGGATGCGTCTGCTCAGTCGCTCTGAGGCCCTGGGGGATTACGCCCCTTCGGGGGCCACTAGCTCCCCTGGGCCTGGAGGCACTTAACGCCGCTGCTCGGTGGCCCGGAGTCCATGCCCGGAGGACACGCCGAGGGAAGGGAAGGACCAAGCCCCTGGGCCCAGTGACAACGGAGAGCAGATCCCAGACCCCCGGAAAGCCCCCTCCGGCCCTCAGGAGCAGGACACTGCCCCGGCAGCGTGTCAGTGCTGAGCCACGAGCAGACACAAGCTTCCAGGACGTCACCCGAGGCCTGATAGAGTGACATTTTCAAGGTGTTTAAAGGAGAAGCTACAAGTGGTAATGATTTGGGCCTCAATTTGAATCGTTACTTCCTGCGAGTATTTATATGTGAAACTCTGAGGTCATTTGCCAACTACCTTCCCCGCGAGGGCTGACAGTAAAGTGAAGTGAGACTTTTGCCACCTCTCCCTCTTTCTCCCGTCACCCGCTCTCATTTGTTGGTGAGACACAAACTTTCCAAATAGAAAGGACACGAGCACAGACGCTGACATTTCAGGACGCAGCCTGGAGTGGTCCCGGAGTCCATTCCCTGCGAGACCTCCACCCGCCCTGTCCCCTCCCTGGGCTGGGACCAGTGAGCTGGGAAAGACGCTCTTGGGCAAAGGGACCCAGGGACCCCCCAGCTGCAGCTCCCTCATCCATTGCTGCTGCATTTGGTGACTCACAGCCTCCTGTCGCAGCCTGGGAAGTGGCAGTCCTGAAGTCCCCGACAGAAAAGCAGAGTTAATTAGAGGCCGGTGGTACCAGGACACTTCGGAGACCGGAGCCACGCATGGGTTATTTTTGAAAGTGTCCGTCTCCCGTGACTCCCGGAGCTTCCTGCCCACATGCCAAGCAGCTAGAGCCCCCGAGATCCGGCGCACAGCCCCAGAGTCCAGCGGGGCCCCTGCTCTGCCCAGCTGCCCTCCAGCCACCCCCCCACCCAGGGCCAGGTTCCAGAGGTGGCAGGGATGGTGGCACCAGTCCGGAAACAGACCATCCCTTGGCATTTCAGCCCCGGAGGCTCGCCACCACGCCCATTGCCCAGTGAGTCCACATCCTTCCCTGCTCATAAATATTTGATGTTATTTTGTCTGTCACACCAAGCTGTCAATTTGTGGGAGCACCTGGGAGAAAGAACAGGGTGACTGAGGCAGGCGCCCCACTGGCCAGCCACCTGCTGGGCGCCCCCAGGAAGGTTCCCATCACCTCCAACGGGAAGGTAGATAAGAAAGCCCACCCGCGTCACCCCGGTGCATGGACAGAGGACTTGTTCTCTGTCATGTCTGCACGCTTGAGCTCCTTTACACTCTGAAGGCGCCACACGGAGAGCCCAGGGTAGGACTGACCTTGCCGTCCGTCCTTCCATCAGCCAGATGAACTCTTAGACTGGGGCTTCCCTCGGCCTCCGGCGAGACCACAATCTGCTCCATAGTAACAACCCTCACGGATCCCGGCTGCTTCTGCCCGGGGCCGCTGGGGGCGCCTGGAGCGGATGGCTCAGCCCATGTGGACCCCCCAACCCAGAGGCCCCGACTCCCCGGCAGGTGAGGGCTGGGGTCGACTGGCCAGCAGCAGAGGCTTTGAGGACACCAGGCTCTAAAGCTCCCAGGGGCTCCCGCTGCCCAGCCATGGTCCCCCTGCCCTGCTGGACCTCAGCAGCTGTGAGCGCACCTGCTCTGTTGCTCCTCAGGACCTCCAGCCCATCCCATGACACCCCCAGGCTCCGTCCTTTGGAAGAGGAAAAGCAGGGCGGGAAGAAGTTCCCGTTCAGCTCGTGATAATTGCGTTTCCCTCGGGAGCTAGGAATATAATCCAATTACCTGGTTTCGTTTCCAGAGCAGCCGTCCCCCCAGCTTTGGGGCACTCAGGGTGAATGAGGCAGCCCCATCCTGTCCTCACAGAGCGGCAACATCTCGGGGGACATAGATGCAAGGGGAGGTGGTTGGGGGTGATGAGAACTGGGAGCAGGGTCCCTGGGACCTAATCCTGACTTGAATCTGAGAGGGCTGCCTGGAGGAGGTGCTTTCCTGCTGAGTCAGGAAAGCACGAGGGAGCTGGCCAGGGGAAGGATGGAGAGGTGGCCTGGGAGGCGTTGGGAGAGGCCTGGAGGTGGACCTAGAGGGGTCGTGGAAAGGGGGCAGGCAGGTGAGGTGAAGTGGTAGCCTGGCGACAGGGCCTGGGACACCGTGGGAAAGGGGTCTGCAGAGAAGGCGAGCCGAACTGCAGGCAGGTGGAGTTCCAGGGGCCAGGGGCCATCCGGAGGGTGACATGTAGACTGACCATCATCATTTGGTAAAGAAGAGACACTCCCCACCTGTCCCCACTGCTCCAGTGCCAGCATTTGGTGGGAGAACCGGGGCTCCACGATGCTTCGTGCGTGGTGCTCACAGACGCTGGCTTGCATCTGGGCTCACTGCTCTGTGGAGGCCGAGGGCCCATAGCGAGTGAGCCAGGCAGGGGGATGCAGAAGGCAGACAGGAGGGCAGGACCCTCCGCCCCGGTGGGGGGCCACACCTCCCTGATCACCCCCCAACCTCCAACCAGCTGGGGACACCTGTGCTACAGGCAGAGCTGGCTACCAGCCCCCAACGCCTCGGTTTCCATGGTCGGCTTGGAAACTCCCAGCAGATGAGTGGGGCAGGGGAGACGGGCAGGGGAGTGGGGCTGGAGGAGATGGGGGAGGGCTCCAGAGTCCATTCATCTTCTTGATCGGAAAAGGGACAGAACGGCCCCCCAAACTCGAAGTCCTGCTCTGAAGGAGTGGAAGCCAAGAGGGCGGGAAGTTCGCTCACATGTGGGGTAACCCAGGCCTGGGGAGAAAGAACACCCTGCCTCCACCCCAACCGCTGGCCCCAGACCCGGGTCACCCCACATGTGAGCGAGCTTCCCGCCTCCTGAAAGGCACAGCTCCCTGGGGCTCTCCGTCCTGGGCACCCCTTTCCCGGAACGAGGCCCCTCCCCCACCTGGCACTTGTCCCGGGAGGACCCTGCCTACCGCAGCACCCCACTGGCAAGTGACTAGAAATCGGGCCAAATTACCAGCGGCAGGATGTGCACCAGGAAAACAAATTAAGTCTAACATTTGGGCGGTGACAGCTGACCTTTGCGTGATTGAAGGGGGTGGCTGCGCATGAGCCCGATTAAAGGCGTTTAACTCAATGGAGCCGTCTCCGAAGTTTCTGGAGACACCCGCTGTGGCAAACCTGACAAGGGAGAAACCTGCCCCAGCGTGCTGCCGCCTGCTGCCAGGCAGAGGCCCCTGGTGTGGGGCCAGTGAGGGCACGGGGACAGGGGGTGTTTGAGACCTCGCCAGGCCCCTGCCACAGACCCGGGCTCAGCCCCTCACACAAGCCTCTCGTCCCACTTGCTTATTTGGAATGGGAGGGACGGGGCCTTGGCTCAGGACCCCGAGGGGGCCCCTTAAGTGTGGGGACAGTTGAAATCCCGATCCCCGGAGCCCTGGGGACCACACCAACCCTTGGGGCCCCGCCAGCGCAGATGGAGACCGAGGGTGGGACCCGGACCCCGGGCAGTGGCCCGGCTCTCCCCAGGGGCACAGAGCGCTGGGCAGACGAACGTGTGGGTCTTCACCAGGCCACCCCCCCCCCCCCCGCCAGGGGCTTCCAGCTGCCACTTGAGCTTGAAAGGGTGAGAAAACACATTCCGGGCCCTTTCCAAGAAGCTCCTGGTGCTCAGGTGCCGGAGTCAGGGGTGGGCTCCGCTCCTGGAAAGGCGCACAGGCAGCGACTGTACTGTCACCTGCTCGGGGACGCCCCTGCTGGGGGTGCGGAGAAAGGGGCCTGGAGCCTGGTGGCCCCTGACGGCCAGAGGGTCTTAGAACGGTGCCTCCAGCCCTGTGCTGCTCAGCCACTCGGGGACGGACTTTTGCTTGTGAAATCAAGATTTTTGACCCTTAATCTAAACTTGGGAGATGTGAAGCTGTTTTATGTTTGCGTTGTGTTTTTACACGTGAGCATGGAGTCTTTGCCATGTGGGCCCTCCTGTGTCCTCTGAGTGGGCTTGGTGGCCGAGGTCACAAAGGGGTCAGCCTCAGTGTGTGCAGGAGGCCCTGGGGCCGAGAGGGGACGGGCAGCCCTTGTGGGTCCGTGGGACTGCCTGACCTCTGGGGGCCCGAGCCCTGCACCCGCCGCCCTGTCCCCAGGAGGCCCTCGCCCGTGGATGGGGGGTGGGCAAGGTCGGGGCCCTCCGCAGAGAACAAGACGCCGACCCGAGGGGCTTGGCTGGTCAGCCAGTCACCCTCGGGGTGGGGTGGGGTGCACTATACCTTTACCACCAAAATTTTTTGCCAAAAAAAAAGACACTAAACTAAACTGAAGACTGCCTGCTGTGACCTGAATCATTTCTGCCCTTTGAGGAAAGAGCCACAATTCGCCTCCCTGACCGGCTTCTGCCACAGCTTCCACTACCAGGGCCCCCCTGTCGCCAGAAAGGGTTTGACAGTGAACTGCACACACCCCTGCTTTCGTCCCCTCCCTGGTGTGTGGCCGAGACCCGAGGGGCTGGAAAGGGCAGTGGCCGGGCCGCACACACAGTGGGCCTTCACAAGGGCCGTGTCTGGAACCTTCTGCGCTTCTCTTCCCCTTCACCGCCCCCACCCCCCCGCCCTGCCCCAGGCCCCACGCGCAGCCCCCTGCGCGCGGAAGCGCCCCCTGGCAGCCCCGGCAGAGGCTCATGGGTCTGTGGTGCACACCCCCTGTTAGTTCGCTCCTGTGCGCTGTTCGTGGGACCCCGCCCTGAGGGGGGAAGTGGGACCCTCCGGGGACCCCACAGAATCTCTTCCTACCTCTGGCAAGTCCTCCCACTCGGCTCCTGGCCCAAGAGAAGGCGGCCAAACGCCTGCTCTCTCAGGAGAACTTGGGCTCCTGGGTCAGAAAGGCCGCGTCCAGGTAACCATTTCTTTCTCCTCCCACGAGCGTGTAGCGTCCCCACGATGAGCCAGGCACTGTGTGCTTCGCAGGTGCGAACTTACCCACACAGAGGCCCCAGAACGCGCAGCCTCGAATAGGGTTGAACTGTGCCCACCAAGAAATATGTTCTGAAACCCTAACCCCTGGGCACCTGAGAATGAGACCTTATTCAGAAGTAGGGTCCCTGCAGGTGTGACCAGTTTAAAATAAGGTCGATGGGGGGGCCCTAATCTGATATAACTAGTGTCATCAGAAAAAGAAAGACGTGTGACCACAGAGGAGGAGGCGGAAATGGAAACACCCAGGGCCAGCGCGAGCTGGAAGAGGCCAGGAAGACTCCTGCCCCGGGGGCTTCGAGGGGAGCAGGGCCCTGCTGACCCCTTGACCTCTGCCGGTCAGCCTCCAGAACTGCGCCGCAACGCACCTCTGTTGCGGAAGCCCTAAGTGGCCCCCAGTTTGTGGCACCTGCGTCAGCAGCCACAGGAAACTAGTACAGGTCTGTTGTCCCCTCAGTTCCCTGACGAAGACACTGAGGCTCAGAGAGGTTAAGAAAGATGCCCAAGGTCACAGAGCCAGTAGGGCAAAGTGCAAATGAAGAAACACGCCGAAGAGGAGCAGGTGTGTACCCACCCCCGGGAAATTGTCTGTCGTGCTTTGGGCCCCCACACATTGCCCATCCCGTGCGGGTGGACACTCTCCCAGGATGGATGATACACTGCCCTGCCTCGCTGACCCAGGACAGTGACCGGCCTTCCAACGGAGTCGGGTCCTCGGTTACAGAGAGCGCTGCTGGTGCCGTCACTTGGCTCCGTGTCCCCCTTTGGCATCAGGCTGCCATCCCTCGTGTCTCCTGGTGTCTGACACTCCCCGGGCGCATCGGTGAGTCACTCTCGGGTTGTGAGAGACAAGAGCTGGGTCACAGGGCTCGGGAGTAATTGCGTGTTTAATAAGCCATTATCACAGAACAGGGTGACAGCTAAGGGTGCTGATGTTGACTGCTTTGCTTTACGGGTATCAACTCGTTTAGTGCTCATGACAGCCTTAGCAGACAGGTGCCCTCGTCATCGCCACCATCACCAGCATCACCAACATCATTGTCTCTCCTCCAAGTCATCATCACTGTCATCATCACCACCATCATCGTCACCACCGTTACCATCAGCATCACCACCATCACCACCATCATCATTGCCACCACATCGCTACTGAACAAACCAAGCTCCAGGAGGTGGAGTGACTAGTTCAACAGGACTGTCATGGGCTGAATTCTCGTCCCCCAATGCCTATGTTGAAGTCCTGCCCCCAGGGCCTCAGAGTGTAACTACAGTTTGGAGGTAGCCTTCAAACATGCCACTAGGGTTAAATAAGGTTGTGTGGGCGGGCCCTAAACCAGACCGATGTCCTTATAAGAAGAGGAAATATCATCACACAACAACAGACCAAGACCATGTGCTCAGAGGGAAGGCCGTGTGAGGGTGCGGTGGGAAGGCGATCGTCTGCAAGCTGGTCGGGGGGGGGGGGGGGGGGGGGGGGGGGGGGGGCCTCGGGAGAAGCCAGCCCCGCTGCCCAGAGCTGGGGACAGGCCATGACAGCTAAAAGGGACCCAGCAAGCTGGGCAGGGCACACCAGTGCAACCCACCTGGGGACCCTCCCCTGGGCATAGCAGGGTCTTCAGAGGACTGGACAGAGAGGGGTGAGCCAGGGTGGAGCTTGGGGAGCTCTGGGACAGGGTGGAGAGCATGGCTGGGGCTCCCAGGACAGGACAGCACTTGGACTTCAGGGGGCAAGCGTGGCCAGGCTCCTCTCTCCCGTGTCCACTCCTCCCCAGCCAGCCAGGCCGGTGGGGCAGGCCCTGCTCACCCTCACAGCCCTGCAAAGAAGCTTGGGGTGCAGACCAGGGGGGCCCTGCTAGGGTCGCCCCTCCCTTCCCTGGCACTGCCCAGCGTGGGTGCCCAGGCCAGCGGCAGAGGGGCTCCCCGCCCAGGGTGTTGCTGGCACAGGCCATCTTCTTGCTGAGAGAGCCCTTGGCCACGAGTAACTCCGCCAGGACCTCCAGGTGGAGACGGGTGCTAATCTGTCCCACAGCACACCTTAGCGAGGTGAGCTGTGGGGCCTTGGCAGGCTCCCCAGCCCTGGGAGAGATCACGCCTCTGGAGCGTGATGGGGGGCGGGGGGCAAGAACGCCGTCTCTTCGCTAAACGTCATTTGTCGGGAACATAACGCCCCAGAACCTGAGAAGAGGGGAGGGTGTGCCAGTCTGCTCCCATGACGCCTGGAAGGTTGTTTGTGCGGTTTTGGTCTCGTCCCCCCGCCCCAGGAAATGCAGTGACAGGATGAGTCGGTCTCACCTGCCATGCACACCGCCAGCAAGTGTCTCGGGGGTGTGGCTGCATTAATGGACGGGCAGAGAGGGCGGTGGGGGGAGCCACAGTTTTAGGGGGCAGGGTGGATGGCGCTGGCAGAGCCCCAAGCCCCCCTTCATTGAAGGTGCCTCTGGGAGGCCTGGAGGGCCGGCAGGAAGAGGCGGAGGACATGGAGGCTGGACCTGGGATGGGGTTTGGGAGGGGCCGGAGCCAGAAAGAGCAGCAAGGTCAAAAGCTGCTCTGCTCTGGAGCTGGCCCCTCACAGGCCCAGGGTCAGCACACGTGTGGGGGAGGCGAGGGTGCAGGGGGCGTCCCAGGGGCACACGCCAGGTATTTGCGGGGCTGGCCAAGGCGGGGACCTAGAGCAGAGACTTGGCTGGGCAGGACCCTGTGGGGGCGGGGCCACCTGGGGGGGCACGTGGGCGGGGCCTGGAGTGGGGTTGAGGGGCGGGGTCTGCGGGTGGAGCTCAGAGGTGGGGTTTTGCAGGGGGAGTCTCGAGGGTTCTTAGGGTCCTGCGGGACGAGGACTGGGTCTTGCAAGGACGGGATCACTGGAGGGGAGTTGGGCAGGGGCGTGACATAGTAAAACGAGTGTTTCTGAAAGAGGCCTGTGGCCTCGGTGTGAAGGGTGTAGGTTGGCCCTGGACGGGGGAGCTGGGAGAGTACCACCAAGACGCTGACACGAGGGGGAGGGGCTGAGCGAGGAACTGGGGCGGGGTGAGGAGGGTGTTGAAGACCCCCGCCCAGTGCTTGGGTGGCCGGAGGAAGCCTGGAGGCCGGACCACCCCAGCGTGAGCCTCAAGCCCTGGACTGAGGGACAGGTCCCTGGGCTGGGACACAGGGCAGATGGGGCAGAAGAGTCCCTTCGGCTTGGTCAGGTCCGCCCTGAGGTTCCCGGGACCTCCAAGGAAAGGGGACTGGCAGGTGGGCCCATAGCTTCCCTGGGTCAGCAGCTGGCACAGAGTCCCTGTCAGAGGAAGTGCCAGTGGGAGGAGAGGGGACAGTCGGGTCGCAGTATTGGTGACATTTCTAAGAAATGGCAGCAGCCAGAGCCAGGACTCAAAGGCTGGGGGCCAGGTCGCTCTTCTCAGAAGCACAGGGTGGCCTGTGAGGAGGCGCTGCGCGGCGGGGGCAGAGGCTGGGGGGGATCCTGGGGACAGCCCCCCTTGTTTCCCCACCCTCGGCAGAAATTCGGAAGTGTGCCTGCACGCTCCATGCACACTCCGTCGGTCTGGCGGCGACGGCGACAGGAAGGCAGAGAAAACAGACGGAGAGCCAGGTCCCTGTCTCTCTTGCTTCAAGAGAAGTGACAGGGAGAGCTTGTCAGCTGTGCGTCAGGTCCCACCCCCCTGGCCCCAGAACAGTGGCACTTCCAGACACCGGCCGCAGGCTCCTGTGGTCTTTTGTCCCTGGACGTGACACCTTTTCCTGGACTACAGTGGACGCCCAGAACCGGACACAGAGCAGGGAGCTCTCCGGGAGCCACCTGGGGGACCCTGAGCAGAGGAGTCCCACAGCCTGGCAAGGGGCCAGGCTCACCCAGAAGTTGAGGTGCTGGTTCCCTGGGAAGAAGGGACACCTTCAGCCTTGAGGACCCTAATGTCTCCTTCCAAGTGTGGCTGAAAATAAAAGCCCAAACCTGAGCTTGGTTGTCTTGTCTGTAGTGAAACAACAGAATATGGAGAGGTCAGGGGAGGATGGCTGGGGTGGGGGTGGGGCCACAGGCCAGGAGGCGGGGCCAAGGACAGCCCCTGGGGCGTGGCCTGAGTGTCCTTGAGGGAGGGCCTCAGCTGCCATCTTCGCCTCCTCTGTGCTCTTCCTCCAGCCCTGTCTTGCCCCCACACTGGGTGGAAAGGGAGCAACCGGCTGCCCCACGATCACGGTGCCAGAGACCCCCCCACCCCAGCTGCCCACTTTCAACAGTGCTGTGTGTTCGAAAACCCATCTCGGGTTGAGCGGAAGCAGTGGCTGAAATGATTAGTGTCACTATCAACTATGACACAGTCCTGTAATCTGTCCCCACCTGCTCGAGTGCCTAGTGGTCACGCCCACTTCACAGATGAGGAAACTGAGGCTGAGACAGCAGCGGCCTGCACGCTGACCCTGTCCCCCGCACCAGGCCGAAGGCTGGGGACCGGGAGCTCCTTTCCAACTCACAGGTCAGTGGCTTCATCCCCACTTTACTGACGAGGAGACTCAGGCACCAGCGGCCACCCACCCCTGCAGGCCGGTCGGTGCGCAGGCAGGCGCCCACCCGCACTGGGAGCCCTCGGGAGGTCTGTGGGCCGTCTCGACTCACCCGACCCGTCAGGTGTGTAGGGACAGCCCTGGTGTCCCTCTGCTCCTGCTCGTGGCCGGGCTCATGTCCTGGGGTCACATGTCCCATTTCACTGGCAGGTTCTCGGGGAGGGAGAGAGGTAGGGAGGGCAGAGAACGTGGGTGCCGCATCACCTCATCCCCGCCCGGATCATTCTGGAAGCTGCAGGCAGCTCATGCTCCCAGAACTCAGAGGCCACACTGACACAAGGACTCCCGTCTCCTCCACGTGCCCCTTCCCCCCCGCCAGCCCCTTCTCAGCCCCTCCAAGCTGCCCGGAGGGATTCAGTCCGGGCCAGTCAGGGCAGCTCCACTCCCAAACACAGGTTCCAGCTGACAAATCTAAATGCACGTCAAGTGTGCCTGAATTACACACGTGTGTGTGTGTGTGTGTGTGTGTGTGTGTGTAGTCTCGGCCCACTTCGCAGAGCAATAGTGAGAAAAAGTAGAGGCAGACTCTGATACACAGACACCCCAGAGCCCCCACAGTTCTCCGCCCCCACCCTGCCCTCCACCCCGAGACCAGGCCTGCGGAGCCGCTTGGTGCATACAGACGGTGTCGGTGCAGCCTGAATGCGGCCTTCTCCAGTCCCCGAACCCCCGCCACCCCCGCCTCCTCCCACGAGCGTTCCTCTTCTGCTCTGAAGACGGGGAGCAAGAGCGTCCTCCCCCTAGACTTCTGGGCAGAGCTCCAGCCCTTTGCCTGTTCCCAGACGTCCCTTGGCAGGAACAAGTGGGGGCGCTCACAGCGCAGCACACCCAGCCCTCGGCGGAGTCTGGAACTGAGCGCTCCTGGAGCCCCTCCTGCCAGGTGGGCCAGGTGAGCAGGGGAGGAGAGCCCATGGAGGGACGGAGGCGGGGAGCAGCCGCCTCAGGAGCGCCGAGCCCTGGAGGCCACCTGGAGAGCTTCCAGATGGGTGCGGGCACAGAAAGACCCAGGCATACCCGGGGTGGTGGCGGGAGGGCAGCTGGCAGCCCAGTGACAACCTTACAGAGAGTCCTGGTGGAGGGGCAGGAGATGGCGGAAGGGGCAGGTGCCTCCTAGAGAAGTGTCGCTGTGGGGGTCCCATGAAATGGGCAGGGGCTGGGGGAACCTTTGCTTTAACCAGAGACTCAGATCAGCTGTCCTGAGGCCAAGGCCACTGCCAGGCGTCTGAGCTTCACGCCGGGACCCTACAGCCCCAACTGCTCTTCCCCACCCAGTACCGCCCCCCAGTCTGAGCTGCATCTAGAGTGTTGCAGGGGCCGGGGGCGAGCCCGCTCACCTGCCCTCCCACCTGGGGCCTCGGAGGTTTCAGGGCCCGGCCAGAGTCAGGAAGTGGTCCTCCCAGCCGCCCCCCTTCTCCAGAGGCCAGGATGTGGGTGGTGACTCAGGCGTCCCAGTTGCCATGGGTGTCAGATCCCTGGCGTCTCCTCTGGGTGCCACTCTGACTCAGTGGCCCACGGGTGCCCAAACCTCCTCTCCCACAGTAGTGCCTCCAGAGTCACACAGTCGACATGGGAGACCTGACCCGAGCCGTACTGCTGCCCCGGGCTGGAGGGCCAAGGTGAGGACCGAGCCCACCCACTGGGACACCCAGCCATGCGGGACAGGCATGCCAGGGAGCATCTCCAAGCCCCTTTCGGACCTCGGGGCCCTGGGCGGAGAGAAGCAAGCCAAGGGACAGCAGGGGTGGAGTCGGGGGTGGGGAGCACAGTGGACAGAGGGTGCGTTCACTCAGCGGCGGGTGGGGGGGGGCTGACCCCTGGGGCCTTCGGGAGGCAGCCCATCCCCCTCCCAGCCTCAGCTCTGCAATGGGCCACTCTGCTCTCAGGCCACTCTGCCAGCCTCCAACACACACCTCTCTCCACGGGGGTGCGATTTTCATTTAAAATTTAAAAAGAGACTTTAAATAAAATGGCTGTTTTTATGCTCAATCAACTTTCAAGGGCATTCAATTGTGCGGAAGCAACCCCCCCACCCCCACCCCCGCCCCTCCCCTGGTCCCATGGGTCTGTGGGTCTAGGTGTGTGGGCTCCGCGAGTAGGAAGCTCTTCGGACCTCCGGGTCCCGACAGCCACGGGCAGGCCAGCTCCCCATCACCCGACACAGGCCCGTGGGGGGCTCTGGGCACAGACGCACCTCACACACAGGCACACCTGACATTGACACACGCATTCTGACCCCTCCACGGCCACCTCCTGTCACTGCCACACTGCACCGTCTGATGAAAAGCAGACAAATTACATCCCCTGATTACGTTTCCTGGTTTCTTAGAAAGCAGGATTACAGGACTGGCTTGCACGAGGCGCCCTGCTGTTTCTGCGAGGGGAGTTAAACAGAACGCGGTCCGCTGGGATTCGTGGGCACACATGGTGTAAGCGGCAGGCGTCGGAAATGCCTCTGAGCAGCACCTACTCGGTGAGTTGCAGGTTACATAACCGGCTACGGTGAGAAGCTGAGCTTCCTACGCACCGTGAGCACGGCGCTGGGAAGCCGGGTCCCCGGATCTGGGGGCCCTCTGGGCCGGCCTTGCAGGGGGCTTCCATCCGCTGGTGAGAAGAGGATTGCTTGCACCTCACGGGACGCAATGCAGATGCGCGTTCTTCTGGAAGCACACTCAGCGAGAACCACGCCCGGCTCCTGGCCAGGCCACGGGCTCGGCTCTGTGGCTGGCTCTTCTGAGAGGTGGTGGGGCATGGCCTGAGTTTGGTGTGCACAGCCTTAGAAACCACCCACCTGCCTGCTGCCAGTGACGGGCCCCAGGCTCAGGAGAGCCCTCGGCCAAGGGCCTCAGCCCTGGGGAGCATCGAGGACCCCCTTCTCGTGGCAGGGGACCCCAGTCTGCGTCTTCCCCGGCCCCTCCCACAGCCCTCAGCAAACACATGCCCTGCTGAGGGTGGCCCTGGCTGTCACGGGCATATGCCAGCCCTGTCCTCTCACCCAGTGCTCTGGCCTCCAGTGCCAAGCCAGTGCCTAATGTGGCTCAGGGAGACAGATGTCCCTCAGGGCCTACTGGTGACAGAAGTCCATATGGGGTAACAGGTTCCATGAGGGGTGTGCAGTGTGGAGCCCACAGAGCCGTCCCGGGCTTCCTCAGCACCTGTCTGGGGCAGACCATCAGCTCTGGGGACATAGGGGCAGGGAAGGACAGGGGTGCAGAGCACTGGGGCTTAAGGAGCTGCCCTCTGTGCCCTGGGGGCGGTTGTCACTGTGACCCTCACCCTAAAGCTGGCCAGCACCCCAGTCAGGGACTGCCCGGGCTCTGCGCACCACTGCACTCTCTGCGTGGGCCGTTTAGTTCGTGGTCCCCAACGTGGGGTGCTGCCCAGGGCACGTGGTGGCTCCCATCCTGCCAAATGGAGACGATGAGTCCTGGCCCTGCCCCTTTCCAGCTGAGTCACCTTGGTGCGTCTCACGAGGTTCAGGGTTACGCTGGACTCCAACCCCGATTCCAGGTGGGAGCAACCTCTGTCTTTTCAAGTTCAAGCTACAGCATCAGCGAACAGGGTTTCAGGGACAGGGCTGTGCTGCCTTGTGGGTGGGGTGGGGCGGGGTGGGGTGGGGAGGGCACGGGCAACAGCGGTGGAAACGAGGAGAGAGAAGCAAGTCTTCGGGGTCCAGGTTACAAAGGCAGCCTGGTGTCCTTGCAAGAACCACCACCCCCTTCTGACATCATGGAATCAGACTGGGATTTCCTTGCAGGCAAAGCCTGCCTTACGGTGAGCCGGGGCGGGCCCAGCTCGCAGGGGCACACCACCAGCACCTCCCTCTGGGCTCGTGGGGCCCAGGCTGAGCCCCGGGCCCCACCCCCACAGTCCACCTCCAGGATGACCAGGTCATCCCAAAGACTTCCCCAGTTTTAACACCAAAAGCTCTGTGGCCCCAAGAACGTCCTCAGTCCTGGCAAACAGAAAGGATCCGTCACTTCACACCACACTGGTGGCTGCTGCCACGCTGAGCCAGGGCAAGGCTGAGGCTCCTTCAGAGGCCACAGGGCCACTGCAGGCCAGGGGGGAGCCGCCCCGGCGGGTCCAGCCCGGCCTCCCCGTGTGCTGGCTTGCGCCCCAGCACCCGCTCTCGCCAGAGCCAGGGTCCCCTCCGGCTCTGCACCTGGCGGGCTGGCCGGTATGCACCTGTCGCCTCCATCTGGATTTGGCTCCAGGCGGCACGTGGCCGATCCGTGCAGAACAAGAAATCCTGCCACGTGTGTGTCTGACACGCAACCCGTGCGGAGGGAAGGAGTTTGCGACTCGGCAGAAGGACCCCCTTGCCGGGTCCAGGACGAGGACAAGGACGGAGATGTGGGGAGAGATTCCCACCGCCCCCCCCCCCACACTCACCCTCCCTCGCTGGCCCTGCAGGCAAGGCCCAGGTGCGGCAGGGAGACAGGTGACCGCCTGGGCTTTCCCTCGGGCTCACAGGCCCTGACATCGAGGGCCGAGCCCGCGCATCGGCTCCGGTTCCATCTCTCCCTCCTTCCTCCTCATCTCACACTCTTGTCTCCTCACCGAAAGTTCTAATTATCTCTTCGCATCTCATGTGGAACCGGAGCTGCAGGAACCTCCCGCCTCCCCCTCGCTCTCGGCGGCCTGACAGCGGGAACGGCGGCCCTGGGCGCGATAAATCTCCTTTATTAAAGCCCTTTGCTGAAGAGCGTCTACCCCCCCGCGTCAGGACACGGCACAGGCACGGAGAGAGGGGCAGGCTCCTGTCACGGGGCAGACATGTCTTCAAACAGCTATTGTTTCTTTTCTTTCTCCTTAAAAAATATTAACTCAACAAAAGGAGTTCTCCCCTAGGCTTCTTTCTTCACATCGTTTTAACCCAATAGACGTGAGTTGCTGTTCAGACCTCGGGGTAGAGTCCCAGGCGTGGAGCTGAGAGGCGGGTGGATGTGGGGACCACAGTCACCCCTGCAACTTCTCGCTGCACAGCACTTGCCAGACACCCGGAACGGGTGCCGGGTGTCACACAGGGGGACCCGGGGAGGCCCCGACCTTCCCAGACGCTGGGTCCCCCCAGAGTCCAGACCAGGGGCCGGGAGAGCTGGCCCGTCCCAGGCTGAGAACCCGGCCCCACGTCCATGCTGCTGCTGTGATATAATGCACACAGACCACTGGAGGGAAACTTCCAGAATTCGGGGCTCGTAAGATTCCCATGGAATGTGCGATTTCTGCTGTATATAGACACAGTTTCAGAACTACGGAGAACCGGCCCTGGCCAGTGTGGCTCGGTTGGCGTGTTGTCCCGTAAACCGAGGGGTCTCGGTTCCACTCCCAGTCAGGGTGCAAGTCTGGGTTTCCGGCTCCATCCCTGGTCAGGGCCCGTGCGAGAAAGCAGCCAATCAATGTTTCTCTCCCTCCCTCTCCTTTCCTCTCTCCAAAAGCAATGAAAAAATGTCCTCGGATAAGGATAATAATAACAAAATAGGAATTTTTTAAAAAAAACATGCGGAGATCATATCAGCAACATAAACTCGGAGCCCAGATTCCAAGAGGAGCTTGGAGTCTCGATTTTTGCAACTTCCCTCCCTGGTCCATCTGGGCACCCCTGAGCCCGTGGTCCCCTGGGCTGGGCAGGCAGCCGGTCCCAACGGCCCTGGCTCCGTGCACGGGACAGAGCCCACGCGGGCCCCACGGCCTCCCACCACCCGGAATGGCCATTGAGACCCAAGACTGCAGCCCCCAGCCCCCTTTCTGGGGCTCTCAGCTCTACCTGCAGCACCTAAGCCTGCCGGGGGTTCATCTCTGGCCGGGGGCATTCCTTTCTCTTCTTGCAAACGCCACTGTGCATTTCCTCAAATGTTACAGCCCGTTCGGCATTCCCTTCCGTTCTCTGCGGGAGGGGTTCCGTGACACCATGAGCCCTCGTTCCCCAGAACCGGGCACCCGTCCAGAGAATTCCGTGTGTTTTCCCACCGCGGCTGCATTTTTCTGGCCCTGGAAGTGAACGTGGGCTCCTCCTGTTCGGAGAATGCGAACAGCGCTGGACTGGAGACAGAGGAAGAGCCGGGGAAAAGCTTTAGAAACTGGAGGTGTGCCTGTCCCACCTCGTTCAGAAGGGTGACAATGCAGGGAACGGCTGTGGTGGGTCAGAGGACGCCAAAGGAACCTGGTGCCCTTCCTGCTGCCAAACCCAGCATGGCCGACAGTTCCGGGGGGGGGGGGGGGGGGGGGGGGGGGGGCGGGGGGGGGGGGGGGGGGGGGGGGGGGCGGGGGGGGGGGGGGGGGGGGGGGGGGGTGCGGGGAGGGCGCTGGGCTGCTGGGGGGTGGAGCTGCCTGTCGCTGAACCAGACCCCACCCTCTACTTGAATTGTTCGACTTCCAGTCTGGACCAAGCACACAATTTCACATGTGAAAAAATGTCTCTGCGAGCGCCGGCCAAATGATCGCTTCAAAACATGCCCTCCCGTCTCGGAAAAGACTGGGGAAATGCCAGGGTGAGATTTCTTCCCTGGGCGATACCTCCAGCCCTTGAGGAGGGCTCCTCCCGGGTGAAAGGCCCCCTGGGCCCTGCTGAACAATGGCTCTGAGATACAGAGTTGCCGGCAAGAGGTCGGTTTCCACCAAATGGGAGTTTTTGTTTCAATTTGCTCCGCGGTGAAAGCTTGCAACGGCATCGTGCCACCCACACCAGCGAGCAGCCTCATGAAAATTTAATCTTTATCTATTTGGGGGAGAGACGGGCCTGTCCCCTAATTGAAGCATGTGTCATCCTGACAGCACACGGCGCATCCTCGGTCCTCGCGTTATTACATCGGGGTGTGTTCCTCGCAGGCTGTTGTGTTGAAATGATGCTGCTTATTCGGAGATAAAGGGAGATGATGGGTGTTATATGACCGGGGGAAGAGGCTCGGCCTGGCGGTGGGGCTGGGGGCGGCCGCCTCTGGTTTCCCGGGACTGGCTGTCCCGGAGGGAGCTTCAGCCTGGCGTGCCTCCCAGCCTGCCCCCAAGAGGCGGAGCCCATGAGCAAGATCTGGACAGGCGTCAGCGATGCAGTTGCCAGCAGTCTGTCACCCTCACGTCCTGGGGGCCACGTCGTGAGCAGCTGGGCCAGGCTCCGCCCGTCCCACAATTCAGAGTTCCAAACTGCATCCCGTTTACCGTTATCTCGTAGTCAAAGACCTCTTCCCAGCACCTCCGTATCCTTGTTTGCTAACCTCTGACCTGTCGGACTTGACTCCCTCTGTCTTTGGGAACTGGTGACGTGAGTCCACAGCCTCCACGCGATCCTGGACTCTCAATGATGGATATGACGTGGAGCCATCAGTGCGAAGTGGCCCAGCGGCTCCGAGGCCAACCACCTAGCCACGCTCCGTCCAGGGCTCACGCAGCTCCAGGGCGCGGAGATCGATTTAGACTCGCCAGCTCTGAATCCGCCTCCTCCGTGCGGTGGGGGCAGGCGACCCCGCCTCTCTGTGCCCCGGCGTCGTCCCCTGGGCAGCAGGAGTGAGAACGGCACCTCATGGCGGTACTGAGATTCCCCTTCTCACTTGCCAGCCCCTGTTTCCGTTTTAATTTCTGAGAGTCACAGCGGATCGCACCTCTCTGTGCCCAACACCAAGCCAGAGGACACATCGCAAGACCCTGGAACTGAGAGTGGAGGTAATAATGGTGATGGTGGTGGTGATGGTAATGTTGGTGATGGCGGTGGTGATGATAATATAGCCAACCAACCGTCCCTGGCATTGGCTGAGTGGCGACACCGTTTCCATTGCTTTTATGTGTCTCTCTTCTCATCCCCACATCAATCTTGGGAGGTGGGACACGTATTACAAATGAGGAAACCAGGGCTCGTGTTGGTTAAAAACCAGCCCAAGCCCTCCCACCTGGCCGGCTGCCTGCTTGGGGCTCCGCTGGGCAGCCGGGCTCAGAGCCTTCTCGCACTGGCCAGGCCCCCCGGGTCCCTTTCCCCAAGTGCCTGAGCGCAGTGGCCTCCCTGCTGAGCCGGAGCCTTGGCTTTGCATGCCCCGGAGAGGAGACCAAACCCGAAGACTGCCGCCACGCCCACTCCACACAGCGAGCTGCTCAGAGGGGGCCATGACGCCTCCGGCCCTGACTTTCCTGGTCTCTGCTGGGTGGCGAAGGGTCTGCTGCGAGGAGGAAGTGCCCACAAAGAGATGAGTCCTGTTGCTGGCCAAGCCTGAGCTGGTGATGCCGCATCTTGTGTGCCCACGGGCCTTCGAGAAGAAAAACGGACTCCCACAGGCCTTGGTTTGTGCCCAGTCGGGGACAGGCCCGCCTGCTGGAACGTTCTAAGGTATAGCTCCCCACAGTTCCGTTCACCCCACTCTGACCTGCGAGTCAGTGGGGGGAGGGGGGGAGCCCGGACTCCTTAGTGTAAGTCTGTAAACTACAGTTTTAGCATCTAAATCACACCAGCTCTTCCCTGGGTTCTGCTCCCCGTTAGGTAACAGCTCCTTTCATACTCACATGAGGAAGCAACCGTGAATGTCCCCCAACCGTGAACTGTGAGGACAGCACCCATGCGTCTTGGGCCTAATGGGGAGAAAAGACAGATTGGGCTTGTTTTCCCGTACCCTGTGGGGAGCGGGGGTGGCAGAAGACCAGTCACTCGGCTCGGTGTCTCAGAACGCTCACATTACACCTGCAACCCGGCAGGCCCTCCTGTGGGAGGCGGACACTCCGGGAGACAGAGCCGGAACAACAGCTTACTCCCCTCCCCACAGCCCGTTAGCTCGCTTTCCCGTCCCTCCCACACACACCTGTGGAAGGAGCCCGTGCGGCAGCCACCGAGCGTGGCACCCACGGTGCATGGCACCACCCGAGCCTGAGACCCGGGTGGGTTCCCATGTCTGTGGACCGACAATCTACAGAACGAGCCTGCGTGAACCCCTGGGACCACGTCCGCTCTGCTCCGGACACCAAATCACAGAAAGGGCCCGCTGGTTGGGACTAACGAGACATTGTCCGTGTGGCTGCCCGGCCACAGGGGAGGTAGAGGGGGGTGGGTCAACCCGAGTGGCCAGTCCCCAGGGGCTGTGCCCGTGCCGCGCCGCACTGAGGACATAAAGCTGAGACACTGGCAGGCCCAGTCACTCTTCCGCCACCACGAAGGAGGACTCTGGTGAAGCAGGAGAATCTGTCAGCTGTCTGGGGAGCCACGATGCCTCCTGGGATGAATGCACACAGCGGAAGTGCAATGGGGCCCCAGGGTCACACATCGAAGAGTCCAGGGACAAGTCCCGTCTCCCATCTCTCTGCTGTTTTACAGAGAGCTGGTCTACACCCAGGTGACTTCCGTTTGTGCCCTTGAGAGACTGCGTGTGAATCAACTTAAACACCAGGGGAAATGCCGTCAGGACAGGGGGACTCTGAGACCTGGCGGGGACAGGGATCCGGTCTGAAAAGGTTGCTCTCTGAGTTACATACACCCACAGACACGGCTTTGCAGAAGAGGTGCCGCTGAACAGACATAATTTGCATAATACCAGTATCTTAGGACGTAACTGGAGACTCCCCGGGCTGCAGGCAATTAGAGACCTCTGTAGAGCCTGAGCTTCTAGGTCAAGGTAAAGGGGTCTTGCCCGCAAGTGCCGGCTGCTGCCGGCCATGGGTGAGAAGAATGCTTCCTCTCAAAGGCAACAAAGGGAACCGTGAATGTTCCAGAAACAGGAGTGAATAGGGCTTCTCCCTGCCGCGCAGGGCGAAGTCTGATGGATCTTTCTCTTCGGAATCCACAGAAGAGTTTATTTAGAGTTCTGGACGGGGGCTGGGGAGGGGGGTGCAAACCAATATTCCCCGGCCGTTTTTTCTTTGCACTGGGACGTGTAAATAACAACAGCAATAACGAAAGTTATGACCCCGCAGTTCACATGGAGAGGAGGAAATATTGGCAAATAAACATGCTCGGTGCCCAGAACACAAGCCATCATTCCTCCTGAGACTGACAGATGGGGGCACTTACCTCGTCCACCAGGGGGGACCACGGCGGGACGGGGCTGGTGCAGAACCAGGGCGGCTGCCCCGGCCACGCACCGGGGCCGCCATCCATCTGCCAGAGGAGCCCTCCACGTGCACACAAGAGGGGCACTTAATTGCTCATAAAAATGATTTGCTGGGTGTTTAGTTTTTTAATAAACTATGGGGGAAGGGGAGGAGAAGATGAAGTTCCGCAGAGGCTGGGGCTTTCTACCTCTCAAATTAATGACGAGAAGCCCGTGGTAGGGAAGGTGTGGGGCGGGGGCGGCTGGAGAAGGCGGGCCGTGCACTTTCCCGGGGAGTGAGCTCCTGCGGAATGGGGGAGGGGGGCCTCGAAGGCTCAGTTTGGTTCTGCGGCCTCTCGGCAGGCCCCTCCCCAGGGCTCAAAGCCGCAGTGTCTCCATGCCTCAGCGGCTGTGGGTGGGCTGTGCTGCGGCCCTCCGCCTGGCCGGGGTCTTCCCCATCCAGGGGAGAGGGGGCCGACGACGCGTGGGCAGGGGACGGGGGTCTGCGGTGGCCCCTGGGCCCTTTCTCGCGTCACCTGCCATCACTCGTCTGGGCACTGCAGGGACAGGAGGTCGGGGTGGGGTCTGCAGGTGCAAGCCCCCCATCCACCTGCACGTGACTTCTTCCAGCACGTGGCACAATCCTGGCACATAGTAGGCGCTCCGTAAACAATGTGTCAGCGTAGCAGGCACCCACGTGGCAATGAGGTCCCTTTTAAAGAAGCTGCAGCATTCTGGGCCTGGGAGGAAATGCCCCAGCGCTCGACCATTGTCCCCCAGCCCCTCGGCAGGTGGCATCTACCCACGCCCAGCCCTCACGGCGCCTGTCACAGGCTTCCCCGAAAAGCCCACCGGCCCGAACGCGTCGCCTCAGGAACAGGTCAGACGGCTGGCTGCCCCCTGAGTGGAATTGCCTCCCCCCGTCCCTCCCCTGCCTAGGGCTGCGTGGTCTGTGCGCCAGGCGGAAATGTCAGCTCCTAAATCAGCCGGCTGCCCAGATTTTCACATTTTATGGGGCTGAAAGTGATTTTAGGATAAGTAGGAGCTGAGGGTTATGAATCAGGTTATGCAATCGCCCTGCCCCCTCGGCCCAGGTCCTGGCCACGTTCCATCGAGGGCCGGTCCAGGGGGCACTCGGTGACATTCACTCCCACGGCCTCCCAGGCCTGCCCTGGTCCTCGCCGTGTCCCCGAACATAATGAGGCTCCGCCGCCCTCGGGCCGCTCGGAGGCCTTGCTCAGCGCATGTAGTTAATTCGAAAGGCTCCGTCCATCCCCAGAACCCTGAAGGCCACATCAGGACACAGCTGCCAGCAACAAGAGGAAAAGGACACCTCAGCCACCCAGTCCAGCCCACCAAACATCTGTCATCAATGTTCCTGAGGAGCAAGATTTTACAGGCGCCTTTTCTATTTTTCCAGAGGGCATTATTAGGCCAGAGGATGTTGTCCCCAAAGACTGGTCACAGGAGAGCAGGTGGGGACACTGGGAGGCAGGACTCATGAAAACTCTTATCCTGGAAAGAGAGGCAGGGAGGAGAGAGGAGGAGGGAAAGGAAGGGGAGGGGACAGGCACAGGGTCCCCGGGTTGAGTGGGTCCCACCTGTCACACCAGGCGCAAGGCCCACTCTGGGGCCCCTGGAAGCCGGTGGGCACCCTCTGCTTCCCCGAGACCCAGAGAAGGCCTGTCACTTCATCCTGAGAAAACCCGTGGGGGCTGGTTGCTCCGGGTGTGCCCACTCATCTCAGGAAGTGAGGGAGGGGACACTTTGCGCAGGTTTAAACCAGGAAGTAAAAGGAACTAACTGTCTGGGGCTCGTGGAGGGGGGGGGGGGGCAGAGCAGGTGGGGAGGGGTCGTGCCACTGAGACGCAAAGGAGAAAGGATAGGCTGGGACTTGTCCCGGGGCCTCAGGACCTCCAGTAGGACCGGGTCCCCGCCCCCCCCCCACCACCACACAGCGTCAGGGACGGTAAATAACTCCACCCCCCACTTACCCCGCTGCTTCCTTGGCCTGTCCTGGCCCCGAAGCCAGTCTCCTCGGCCGGCTGCCCCTGAGATCACCGCGCAGCCCTCTGCTGGGACGGGCACCCCTGTGAAGTCAGGACAGTCGCATCCCCAGCACGCCCTTCGGGGGGCAGGGGCAGCTGAGACAGGACCCGGTGGACCCGGGGCCTCCAGGAGGGTGTCCGCAGGCAGGCCACCAGAGGACGCTGGCCTGTCGTTTTCACACCTCTGGCTCAGCTTCTGGGTTCGTCCGCCGTGTCTTTCAGAGACGGAAACAGTAAATGAGAATTCGGGAGGTAACAGGCCGCCCCTCAGGCTCGGAAATGAAGATCAATACACCTCTTTGGAAGCGAACTCAGGCCTTGGGCCTCTCCACCCAGGAGCGCGTTTCAGGGAAGACGGAGACAGAGGTGGGCAGCCAGGAGAGGAAGCAAAAGCGCAGAGCCAGGGCCCCGGCCATCGGCCCAGGGGCTCCACATAAAGGATCAGAGCACCTCTCGTCGCCGCGGACACGCCGCCCCGCTGCACCTCGCCGCTGTAAAGCAGCCACGCGCACACCGGAAGGTCCGGGGCTCCTGCTCCACGCCACCAGAGCGTCGTCCCTGGTCCCCCTGCGCTGGCCCGTGTGAGTGACGGGAAGAGGAGACAGGAGAGTGGCTGGAGGCGGGGGGCGGGGCTTGAGAGGCCCCCCCGGAAATGACCGCTTTCACTCGCTACTCTCGGCTGAAGTATTAAGAAATTTGAGATGGAAATAAACACCCTATTCCAGACAGCACCCTGATCTCTTTCTGCCACACTCCAACTCTGCAGGGAAAATGCAACCCAAATATGTCAAAAACCCCCTACTGTTTAAAAAGGGAGGAAGACTGGCTGGCGTGGCTCAGTGGATTGAGCATCAGCCTACAAACCAGAGGGTCACCAGTTCGGTTCCCAGTCAGGGCACATGCCTGGGTTGCAGGCCAGGTCCCTACTGGGGGCACACGAGAGGCAACCACACACTGATGTTTTCCTCCCTCTCTTTCTCCCTCCCTTCCACCTGTCTAAAAATTAATAACTAAAATCTTTTTTTATTTTTAAAAATAAATAAATAGAGAGGGGCCAGAGTGTGGACAGAAACCCAGACTGTTTCGGCAACTCCCACCCCAGAGCTATTGGGGCTACACAGGCCACAGGAAATCGGGTGCTGGGTTCCGGTGAGTGTGGCCGAGTGTCTCTCTACCCTGCCCACGGCTGAGATGGCGGCCAGAAGTGCCATGGTTCTGGACCAGCCTTTCCCCAGCAAGACTTACCACACCAGCCCCGGGGCCACCAGGACCACCTGTCTGCAGTGGAGAGGCCCCAGACCCCACCCAGCCCTGCGAAATCAGGACTCCTGTGTTTCAAGGTTCCCAGACGAATCTTCTGCAGGATCGGGGTGGAGGTGCTGCTTCTCCGCCCGTGAGAGTCCACGCCTGCCCAAGACATGCTTGTCCTGACCCCACAGAGGCCCCGCGCCTCCCGGGCCTCTCCTCTCCCATGCCTCTCTGTGCACCCCGGAAACCTACACACTGGGCGGGCTTTGGCCCCTGCCCCTCCGGTGCTTGGCGAGGGTGGTTCCCCTGGGGAGGCCACCGTCACCTGTGATGACTGGGAGCTGTCACCCACCAGGCTGGGACCTCCATGCGGGTTGGGACCACGCCTGGCTGCCGGCGGGCTCACTGCCTGAGCACCAGCACAGGGGACGCCTCTTGCACCCCGGAGGGGAAGAATGAGAGAGCGAGGCGGCAGGTGACCGGATGGAAGGGACAGGCTTGTTCTCCGTGACCCGCTGCACTCGCCACCCGCCTTCTGTGGTGACCATAGTGACAGTGTGGCTGGTACCCATCGCTGGCTTCACAGGCTGCCTGCCTGCGAAGCAGCTCCGAGCCCAGGGCATTGGTGAGGGACTGGGGGCTGGCACCGCTCAGAGCACCCGCCTCGCAGCCAGGTGCTGGTGGCGTCGCAGGGGTGACAAGGGCGAAGGTGATTCCCTGAATATAAGCCTGGATCTGATGTCACACGGAGGGGACGTCACTCCGGCGGCTCCCAGCCCCACTTGGCAGCTCCCGGAAGGCGCCGGGTGAGGGCCACAGCAGGAGAGCGGCCGCCGTTCGTGGAGTCTCTGGGAAAGCTGTGAAAATGCCCCTCTGTTCTCCACCGCACACCTGTGTGGGGCCGTATTTCCTTCACACACTTCAACAAACAACATATTGCGACAGATTGGAACCAGAAGCAGTTGAGAGCCCAGCTGTCCCCCAGAAAGCCAGACCCGGAGGAGATTCACTCCAAGGAAAAGGAAGGGTCCGCATCTCCGTGCTGGGAAAACATGTCATCAGTCTTCCCAAAATAGGTTCTTTACATTAATGTGCAATTCGGTTAATTGTTGCGGTCTTAAAAAGAATTAATAAATGCATAATTTTAAAATGTCTCCTTTTCATTTTTAATCAGGTAAACCTCCGTAGACATGTCCCCCACACCGAGGCTCTTGGGGGCCCCATGACCTTTAAGAGTGCAAAGATTTTCTTTGATTAAGTCCCCACATGGTCCTTCCACGTAGCTGCAAGCAGGCTGAGGTCCCCATGGCAGAAGTGACCCTGTGTCGTAGCCGTAGTGGCTTCTGCATCCCACGTGAGTGACAGATGGATACAGAGCAGGGACTCCCTGGTCCGCAGGTCTGTCCTTGGGTGGGACGGTCATGGGCCCTCAAGTCACAGCCTCCACCGAGATCAGTGGGCGCTCTCCGGTTTTCTTTCCAGACCCAGTGGGGGAGGACCCCCCTACTCCCACCTGACATCCAGACTCCCGGGGTCCCCGGGAGCTCATAACCTGTCAGATGCAGGGGACCCAGTGATCATCTGCTCCCCAAGCCAGGTAACTCATTGAGATTTCATTCAAACCAGTGAGAAATCATCAATGTGCATTTTAAATTGGGGGAAAATAATTAAGCATATTGAACTAAACAGCTGCATTAAAGTGTAAGTGGTGTTTAATTGTCTAAAATAATCACCACTGGCGATGACTGACAGCGGCGACCGAGTATCGGGGGACAAAAGACCTTCCACCCCAGCGGCCACCCAGCAAGTCCCTGGGGTCTTCGCAGTCCGGGGCGCTGAGCAGCGCTGTCTCCACCCTCTGCCAGGACCCCCAGAGGGGACGCTGAGTAGGGCAGCAGGCAGGAACAGTCATTACCATGGAGTGAAGGGACTGGGCCTTCACGGGACACTCGAGTGACCTGCCACCCCCCACTTCCCGGGACACGGAGGAGCCAGCTCTGACCCGTGTGGCTCAGCGGGTCGGGCGTCATCCAGCAAAGAGAAGGGTCACTGGTTCGATTGCCGGTCAGGGCGTGGGCCTGGGTTTTGAGTTCAGTCCCTGGCTGGGGGCGCGCAGGAGAGGAGACCAAGCAGTCCATGTTTCTCCCCCTCTCTTTCTCCTTCCCTTCCCGTCTCTTTAAAAATAAATACACAACATCTTATAAAAGGAAAAGGACAGAAATGGGAGAGCCCGCCTTTCCCCCAAGCCCTCGGCCTGCACTCGCCCCCACACCAGGTCTCCTTTCTGGTCTCGGGGGTGTTGACACAAATCACTGGACTCCCTTTGCCACCTTCCCAGGGCAGACTCTGCCGGGGGTGTGAGTGGGGGTGACCCCCACTGGCTGCTGTGACAATCAGTGACAACTGTCTGTGCCGTGCACAGGGAACCAAATCTCCTGGTAACCTGGCGGCCCCCCTCACTGGGACGCAGGCATCTGGGCCCCCAGCACCCAGAGACTGTCTCAGGATCCCCCCTTCCACCCACATCTACGTTCCTTCGGCCAGATGTGGCGCGTGGGCCCAAACTCACTGCAAGGAAGGCTGGGAAATGTCCCCCGGTGGAAGTGGCCAAGGTCTCTGCCACCTGCCCTGTGGTCTCCATACAGTGGAGTAGGATCAGCCTCAACAAGCAAATTCTGACACTCGCCACAGCGGGGATCGGCCCTGAAAACGTGCTGAGGGAGACAGCCAGAGCCTGAAGGACCGGCCGGGGGCCTGATTCGCAGGGGTCGCTGCCAGAGCGAAGTCACAGAGACCAAGTAGGAGGTGGCACCGGGGGCTGGGGGGGTGGGGGTGCGGAGCCTGGGCTTGAGGACGAGGAGCCAAGTCTGAAGATCACGACGCTGGCGGCTGCACAGCATTGCAAAGGGGCTTACTGGCACTGGATTCTACGCTTAAAAATGGTTACACGGTAAATGGCATGTCAAGTACATTTATGCCGCAGGGTTTTAGCAGCAAAGCCCTGGCATGCGAGGTGAGAAGGAGTGACTCACCTTTGTGTGGCCCAACGTGACCCGACCCCTAACCACACCAGGTTTCCCGTTTCCATTTCTGTGTTCGGTGTCATGCCTTTGTAACACACATGGTCCCACTGGGAACACCGGGTTCTGGCCTTCGCCAGTCCCCTCCCGACCAGGCCCCGGGTGAGAAGTAAAGCAGCCCAGGCCCCACCCCCAGGACGTCACCTGCTGCAGCCGTGCTGGGACCCGGAAGCCACTGTCTGGATGGCCAGTCATTAGCCTCTATCTGATGGTGACTTGGATTGGGCACACAGGTGGGTCTTGCCACCCCAGGGTCCCCCGCACCTGGAGTGGGGCGCGCCAGCCTCCCCAAGCCTGCATCTGCCGCCCATGTGCCCCCAAACTGCATGGAACAGGCAGTGTCAGGTGACAAGTGGGCTCCATTTCCTCCTCCACAGTCACCTTTGTGGGGCTCTGGGCCACAGGCCCAGCCTCGGAAGCCCATCTAGATCTTCAAGTCCTGCCTGAGTCCCCATCAGGCCTCAGGGACTCCGCTGCGTTCACAGCAGGTCCCATGTCTTGGGAACAAGCCAGACGGTGGTATCTCAGGGCCTCCCTCAAGGGTGGGGCCACAAAGCCTAAAACAGAGGCTGCACCTCCGCCCCCGCCTCCCAGCAGCCGCTGGAATCGCTGATGCAGCCCAGGGCTTGGAGGGTGTGGTTGGCCAGGCGGGAGGCAGCACCCAGTGCCTCCAGCTCCCCTGGTCCATCTGCAGCTTCCCAGAGGCAGAGCCTGAGGGGCAGCCACGCCCCGCCCAGCCTGGAAGCTGGCTGGCTCAGAGGGACCGGGGAGGTGGGGCTAGGGGACGTTCATCCCAAAGGCAGCAGAAAAGCAGTGGGCTGCTCCAGGGTCACCCCACGTCGCTGTCCCCCTCCCTGCGAAGGGGGCCCTCCTCCCAAGCCCCTTCTGGAAACCTGACTCCCTGAGTCTTTGCTTTGACCCGTGTTAATATCTGGCACTTTCCCCAACAGGAAAACTGAGGACAATGGGGGCAGCATCTACCTAAAAGAGGCCTCTAAAAGCTGAATGGGCTGCCTGCACTTGGTACATAGTAGGTGCTTTTTCCACACGCACTGTCAAGACCCACCAGGTCGGCCTGCAGGCCCACCCTGCAGAGGGCCGACGCCCCCCGGGGCTGGCACACAGAGGGCCTTCGGCGAGCGTCGGCTGAAGGGAATCCGTGGGTCTGTGGCTCCTGAGACTGAAGCCAACCGAGCCACCCCCACCCCCACCCCGGCCGTGGCTGCTCTTCTCTGGCTTTGCCGTCGGCTGTGGTCTCGTTTTCTATCGGGACTTAGAGCCCATACTCAGCCCGGTCTCCCCTTATCCCGGCAGGTGGATGGGTGTTTCCTCCACTCTCCGCACCACTCGTTACGCGGCTGACACACAGACCACAGGGCTCGCTTCCGTGGCCCTGGTGGCTCATTAGCTGCGTCCGCCCGCCCTCCCACCGGAGCCCTGAGGCCCTGGGGGGCCTCCCTGCCCTGCCCGCGTCTCATGGACGATGAATGCAGTCTGGGTGTCGGGAAGGCTGCGCGCCCAGCCAGAGGTCCCCCAGCTAATTAGGGATGGCGGAGCTGGGCTCCGAAGCGGCATCCTTCCACCTGGGTCTCTTCGGTCCTGTGCCCTGCGGGCCCCTCGCACCTGGGCGAGTGCCGTTCTCTGAGTCACCGCCAGCGCCAAAGCTGGAGCTGCGTCCACCGTTCCAGGGGCTGTCACCTGCTCTGGGGAAAGAATGACTCGCTGCTTCAGCCTGAAAGTAGCATGGCTTGGCAGGGCCATGTCCTCGCAGGGACCCCAGGGCAGGTACTGGCTCGGCTGGAAGGGAAATGTTGTAACAACAGTCCCGGGTCAGCCGGCCATCCGCTCCACACGGTCAGGCAGGAGCCCAGGCAGCGGGCCTCACGGAGCCCTACTGGGCGCAGCGCCGTGCCCACTGGGTGCTGCTGCCGAGGCCGCTGAAGGACTGACGAGATACAAAGGTCGCTGTCCCAGGGCCCTGTGACCCCCTGCTCCCTGTCTCTGCTCCCAGACCTGACTCTCCCCCACCGCCCAGCAGATAAGGGGGTGAGGGGGGATGGCACGCAGGGCCCAGCCTGTGGGGGCTCCTGGCTGTCACCCCCAAATCCTCGGCTCCATGGGTCCTCCTGGCGCCCTCATGGGCGGACACATGGTTTCTCTTGCACTTTACAAAAGAGGAAACTGAGGCTCCGACTGCCTGAGACACTCGCCCAAGGCCACCCAGTGATGAAGCAGGACAGAAAGGTCACCTGGGTCACTGAGTTGTCCCATTCTCTGATGTCCTCTTGGCAGCCGGGTCCACGAAGATGATGGAAGTTGGAGGGACATCCCAGCTGGAGAAGCTGACGGGGACTTGGAGTCACAGCCGAGCTCCCCCTCAAACCCACACATGCCAGCGGGGAGCCACCGTCACCTCCCCACCTCCACTCCCGTCACCTGGGGTCCACGGGGCCCCCTGAGGAGGCGGACAGGGGTGGACCGAAGCTGCTCAGGGCTCCCACACCCTCCTGGCTGCTCTCTGCACAGCCCTCCCAGCAGGTGGAGCATCTGCACAGCCCTCCCAGCAGGTGGAGCAGGCCACTCTCGGGGTGGGGGCTGCCCAGCGGGGGGCCCCTGTGCGGGGGTGGGGCCTGGGGGAGCTGCCAGGCGCCCAGATGGACAGATGCCCTCAGCCCCCTGCCCCGCCCCACCGCACCCCTGCCTCACAGCTGCTGCTTTTATTTTGTCTTTTTCACATTTTTTATGTTTCCTTTTTTTTATATGTCTGCATGTCCCCTTCCGGTTCCCTGTGCGCAGGGCCGAAGCCAGGCTCAGCTGTGGCTCATCGAAAATGCCATTAATATAAATTGGGGCTAATTACTCAACCCCCCTCGGCAATGTTGCACCAGCTTCAGGAGACAGCCCTTCCAGAAAATTCTGGGGGAGGCTTCCAGGGCAGGCAAGCTCCCTGCGGAATGCGCAGTCATCACCAGCTCCTGCAGCCACCGGCTTGCCTCGGAGTGGGCCGTTTGGGGGGCTCTGTCCCTCCAGGCTGCAGGGGCCCCCTCTAATGGGCCTCACCGGGAGCCCATTAAAGATGAGTGTCCTGGCCCCACCGTGGCGTCAGCCACACGTGAGACCCTCCCTGCAACGGCCGAGGCTGCTCCAAACTGGATTTCTCTCCAGAGCCTTCTTCTCTGCAGCCTGCTGGGACCACGGATCAGTCGGATCAGGTTTGAAGGGAGCTGTGGTGGGGTTGGGGGTGGGGTGTGCTCGGCACAGAGACTCTGGACAGAGCCGCCTGTTGCCGGGCCCTTCAGGCTAGAGTCTGAGCAGAGGCAGGCCCTCCTGGTGCAGGAGCCCAGGGTTGACGCTGCAGCCGGAGGCCGTTGTTCCCAAGGGGGGGTCCTTCAGGGTCCCTCCCCCCGTGCTGGGCCAGCTGGCAGGATGCAGGAGGTGGGGCAATTCTCCAGGGGAGGAGCTGGCTGGCCCTGGGGAGGGCCTGGACTCCGCCACCTCACGCCCTTGTCTGAGGCGACCTAATGGCCTCTATCTCCCCACCGGGGTCACAGGCTCCCTCGGAGCAGGGGCCACTGCTTGCTGTCCCCGCAGTCCCCTTGAGCTGGCCCAGGGCATGACAAGAAGGACACACGCAAAGGGACTAGGATGTGTGTTCAACTGGAAGCCCAGGCCAGCGGATGGAGCTCCACCAAGTAGGGAGCAGGGAGGAGAACCCAGGTCCCCACTTCTCAGAGAGGGCTGTTCCATGACCCTGACATTGTCCGGCGGGGGAGGAGGCCACTGCACACCTGACATCCAGGTCACCTCCTGGAGCCTGGCTTCCCCCTGAAAGTGAAGTTCCTGCTGCTCAGCTGAGGGCGGCAACCTGGGGTGGGACCCAAGGCGGCGGCCTGGCCCAGAGCCCCGCCCACAGCCGGCAGCCAATGACGCTTCTTCCGCCCGCCCACCCGCCCACCCGCCCACCCGCCCACCCGCCCTGACGTCAGTGCCACAGTCGGCCCAGAGTCCTTGCGATGTAGTAGGCGCACCAGCCAGAGGCTTTCTGCAAGCTTTTGAATAAAAACAAAACATAGTATTTAATTTTTTCCTTGTATTGATTTTAGAGAGAGGGGGAAGGGAGAGAGAGAGAGACATCGATGTGGGAGGGAAACATCGATCGGCTGCCCACTGGGGATCGAACCATAACCCAGGCGTGTGCCCTGACCAGGAATTGAACCAGTGACCCTTTCCTTTGTGGGACGACACCCAACCCACTGAGCCAGCCACAGCAGCCAGGGCTAAAACATAGTATTTAAAGATGAAAGACCCTGGTGGCGGCGCCGAGAGACAGAGCGGGTCTGAGAGCCCCCAGACACCCCCTGCAACCAGCCTGAGGACCGGGACTTGCCCCCCACCCCCACCCCGGGACAAGTGTGTCTCCTTACTCTCCCCAACTGCGGCGACAGGAAGCCCTGGCCGGCTGTGCAGGTTGGCTGGGGACCGAAGCCAGCCTGGCAGCGCGGCCGCAGCCGTGGAGGGCCAGGGCCCGGAGCTCGGAGCTCTGTGCGATATCGCAGCGGGAGCCGCAGAGCTGGGGGCCGAGGGGCCCGACCTGGTGAGAGGTGGAGGGGCTGCGCCGTTGCACGGGGCAACGGGACGCTCCCCTGCGGTCTGATGCCACGCTGGGTGGAGTTTTTAAATATTTCCTACCCTCAACTCCCGTTCCCTGCCCCAGCCAGTGGCGGAAATCACCACGGGTGGGAAGGGGAGGGACCCCAGGCACGGGCACGGGCAAGTCCACCGCGGAGCCGTCTTCTTGGCTTTCAGGCGCCGCCGCCGTGGGGTGGCAGCCCTTCCCACTACGACCAGGACTGGGCACAGCAGCTCTCAGCCCGGCTGGCATCTCAGACGCGCTCACATCTGCTCTGCATCCTCACCTGCCAGGTGCGAACGCCAGTTCCGTGTTCCCCACCCGTTTCCTTCCACGGCTCCTGGTACGCGAACATCCGGGGTTCTGCCTCCCTGTTTCCAGGACGCGCTGCCCTCCGCCCCGTCCCTCTGGCCAGTCCGCCTGGGACCAGGGCGCCCATGCAGTGCGCGCACATGCGCACCTGGCACACCCTCAGAACCTGGTCAGTGCTGACCAGGTTCCGCCTTCCAAGTCTTTTTTTAAAGATTTTATTTATTTTTAGAGACAGGGGAAGGGAGGGAGAAAGAGAGGGAGAGAAACATCAATGTGTAGTTGCCTCTCGTGCGCCCTCTACTGGGGACCTGGCCTGCAACCCAGGCGTGTGCCCTGACTGGGAATTGAACGGGCAACACTTTGGTTTGCAGGCCAGCGCTAAATCCACTGAGTGACACCAGCTGGGGCCGCCTTCCAATTTGTTGTCACAACTCACAGGGGGTCAGCGGCTGCACAGAAACTCGTCACCAGTGACTGGGATCCAGGAGCCCCCAGCCCCTGTCCCTCAGAGTGAAGTGCCCCCACACCAAGGGCCTTCCACATTGACACCCTGATGGTTTTATCCAGCCATTCTCTGAGGGGTCCTGGCATGCACAGTCCTGATACACGCCACATGTCCAAGAGTGTCAGGGCAGACGAGTGTCACCCACCCTCGCCTGTCCTCTCCGAGCTTCTAGGACCCTTGGCTTTGTGCTTGGTTTCTCAGCCTCCTCACCGCCTCGCTGCTCGGGGCGTGCAGCGCAGCGCGGTGCCTGCGTCCTTTCGGTCCCCTCTCCATCCTCAGTGACAGAGTTTGTCACTTATCAGTTTTGTGCTGGGAAATGTAATTTACCATTTGTCAAGATTAGCTCGCCTGGGTGACGAGGACCGTCACTTTGCTTCTCTGAAAATAAACTGAAAGCTTCTATGGCGCCGGGTCACCATTGAAAGCCTGGGAAGAGATCGCACCGGGGGGGACTCCGGGCCATCAGAGGCCCGCGCCAGTAAATTCCGGCGTTTAGAAAGCCTCCGCTGTACTTGTGCCAACTTTCTTTTCTGCTGGGCAGGCAGCCGCGCCTGCAGGTTTTCGGTCCTCCGGGCTCTGGAGCCCCCGGCCCTGTATACATTGTTTCCGCTGTTCTCACCGTTTCTGTTACTCACCGGTTTCCATTGTACCCCCTGCTCTAGGCTGTGCTGGACCTGTTTCCTTTTGTATCACTATTCCGCACTTCCCTCGATTACTTCTCAGCCATTGAGCCACAGGGAATCTAGACGCAGAAAAGCGCGGATGTTTACAGACCTGAGCAGTAACCCGGCCCTTGTCAAACACTCGATCACCCGAGAACATCAGCCTCCAGTTAATTTCTGCTCCAGGGAGCCGGCCCAGACCTGCGGTCCCTGCCCAGCCGTTAAGAGCTGACAGAGCATTACAAGCATAATGCTATTTCTGTGAAATACATGTAAACCAAGTCGTTTCGCTGCTTTTCGCCAGGGTCGGACAGGGTCAGCAGACCAGCCTCGGAGAAACATCCAGTGTGGGTTCACAAGGAGCACCAGGATGACCCGCTGCCGGGGCACTGGACAGTAGAGAGCCGGGTTCCCGCCCTCGAACCCTGAGGTCGGGCCAGCGGGGCAGCGTCTCCAGGCTTCTATCTCCTCGGGTAGAAACCAGGAGCGCCACCCACTTTAGACCTGAAAGGGCATCAGGAGATCGGGTGCACCAATTCCCCGCCCAGACCGAGCGTTCACTCCGGGCGGCTTCGATCCCTGACAAGATGACAACCAATTGGTAATGACATTAATCGCTCAGAGAGACTCACGGTGGCGGAAACGAGGCCCTGAGAAACACCCCGCCCTGGGGAACACTCACTGTTCTGACCTCGTGAGCCCGCTCAGCCCCTGCCCCCTAAAAACAAAGGCTGGGAAGGCAGGGCGGAGCGGGGGGTCACTGCACGCAGAGCGACCAACAAGCCCCCACAACCCACAACCCTTTTCCCTCGTCCCTGGTGAAACGGGATGAAAAGGCATCTGCCGTGCGCAGCAGATGAAACCATTCGCACGCAGCAGTTTACTTTGGCTTGGAGCAGGTTTCTCTCTCGTTAAATATTTATCACGTGTTTTTATTTCTCATTTATGAGGCGCTGGGGAAACGGGCTGGTCTGGGCTGCGTGGAAGGGATCAGCTGCAAGGAGCGTCCCTTCCCCTCCGGGAGGCTGGCTCCGGGCCAGGGGCAGAGGCGTGGTCCCTGGACCTGGGGCCGTGCCAGCCCGGGCGGTGTCTGCTGCTGCGACTTCCCTCACTCCACAGTCTGCTGCAGCCGCCGCCTTCCAGGGAGCGAAGGGGCTGGGCCTCCCGGTCCTCGGTGCCCCTCCCTGCTCAGGGCGCACCAACCCCCCCCCACCCCCCACCCCCCGCCCCAGTTTTCTTCCCCAAGTCAGAAGGGAAGAGCTGACCTCCCTCCCCACAAAGCCTCCAGGATGGGACTTCTGTCTCAGGCCGCAGAGATCCCTCACCTCCCCCCCCCCTTCATGTACAGTGATTAATTAACCTTTAGAGATGTACCCGGAAAATAAATTGCTTAATAAAATAAATTATCTTGTACTCGCTGACGCCTGAAATCCACTGAAACTTGAGAAGCAACTAATGAAGCGGCAAAGAAATGACTGATGAAGGAAATGCACTTAATAAAGAATAATTGATTAGTGGTCGCAGGCGCCTCGCACTGGCCTGGGGATCCCTGGGAGACCAGTGCCGGGGTCCGTACTCCGGTGGGAGCCAGGGGCGAGGGCAGAGCCTGGACAGGAGACCCAGGGGGGCCCGGCGAGACCCTTCCCACCATCCAGCCGCCTCCTTCCCTCTGAGACACAGGACGATGTTTGTGACCCATCAGCGAGCAGGTCCCTCAGCAGCCTGTCCCCGCCCTACCCCTGGGCTCGGGCATTGACCCTGGGAGGCGGCGGGGGTCCAAAGCCAGCGAGGTGCTCCGGGCCCAGTGGCCCCAGCCCCACGAAAAGACCACTGAACAGGGGTTTGGACACAGGGTCTGAAGGGACCAGGATGGAGACACTCCTCCCTCCAGGACCAGCAGACCCCTCAGGGATTGGTGGGGTGGCACCCCCTCCCATGTCCCATACCCAGCCTTGGGGCCCCGGGCCACATCTATCAGTCACTCAGCACATGAGCCGTGCAGACCAGAGAAGAAAGAGCCGCCGTACCCAGGAGAAGGGCTGGGAAGGCGTCTTGAACCCGGCTGGTCTCCCACGGAGCAGGTCCACGTGTCTGTGTGTATTTGGGAGGGGCTGAGCTCGGTGAGTGAGGTCTCCCAGGTCCAACATGGACTCGGCCTCCGGCGGGGGGGGGGGGTCACACTGCGGCCACAAGACATGCTGTTCAGGGGGACTCACCTCCCCCACGGGGCCTCGGGATCACCAGACCGCCCAGTCCCCACACTCTGCCCCCGAGGGACACTCCTGTTGGACGCAGGCCAAACCGTGGACAGATCAAAGCTCAGTGGGACTTGCAGGGACAGAGGACACAGCCCGGCCCCTTGTAGGGATGCAGACGCGTGGGCCCACTGGGGAGACAGGAGACGGGAGACGGCTTCCACCGAGAGCCTCGTCTGCACCAGATGCTGCCCCGCACCCTCACACAAGCCTTGGCCACTTGGGGCTGTGGGCCCCCCCCTTCTAGTGAACTGTGACACTCTAGGGGCGTCCTGGGGACCCGTGGATTCTGCAGCCGGGTCAGAAGTGGGAGTGGCCTCACAGATGCTTCTCTCATCTGGTTCTACTCGGTGGTGGCGGAACCTGGGCCCAGGCCCCCAGACGCCTGGCGGGGGGCATGCGGGCCTTGGCGCAGGGAGCAGAGACGGGCTGGGGCCTGAGGATGGACACCACCTCACAGCCTCCAGCTCCCCGCAGCCCCTCCGCACCCACGGTTACCGTGGAGCTTCACAGGCAGAGCTCCGGCGGAGTGGGTGGGTGGCACAGTAGCCTGAGGGGCATCAGAGGAAGGAACGAGAACCCCATAAGCCTTACAAACAGGTGGCGGGGCGACGCTTTAAACTAAATGGGGCGATAACTTAATCCGATGAAAGACAGCACCTTGGGGACAGAGCTGGCTGAAAACAGCTGTTCCTCCCGAGGGCGCATTCAAGGGACCACGCCCCCAAGAAAGAAAGTGGGGCACCGGTGTATCACGCCAGCCTGGGAGCCTGATGCGCCCCCTCACTCAGCCCCCACAGCAACCCTGAGAGGGGGTGACCGTCCCCACGAGGCACACACTGCCCAGGGGACAGGGCTGGGTCCTCTGACCCCACAGGCAGGGCGTCTCTTCCACCTGCCATCAGGCTCAGGGACACGGTGACACACCATGAGGTCCACGAGAGGCCACAGGATGAAGGTCATAGCTGCTCTCCTGCCATCCCCACACCCCTGTGGCCCAGATGCCACCCTCCTGAGGCAGGGCGCCCTCCCCCAAACAGGGAGTGACTAGCCCACGCCTGAAAGGACCTCGGAAACAGGGCCGAGAGAGACAAGCGTGGAGCTCGGGGCTACTTATCACGCAGCACCGGAGAGCGGACACATTACCCCGAGCACACTCCACGCAGCCCGCTCCAGAGTCCGTGTCTGCAGCCCTTCAGCCCTCTGACTGGGCCGCCTCCTGCTCATGCAAAACCCACCAAATCAGCCCACAGACACAGGTTCCTGAGAGGACGGCCACGTGCACCGGGCCGCGAGCTTAGAGAGCTGAGTCTGACCTCTCCCCCAGCCCAGCACCTGGCTCAGCAGACCTATCCATCCGGGACCTCGCGCTCAGGCATTCCCCGTGCAGTGAAACAATGTATCCGTGGTGCAGTGAAACAATGTATCTGTGGTGCAGTGATACAATGTATTCGTGGTGCAGCGATACGATGTATTCGTGGAAACCCCGCCCTGGCAGACATCCAGGGCAAGGGGCGAGCAGGAGGAAGCCCCTTCACTCACCTGTCGTAAATCACATTTCCTGGGCCTGTAGGATCTGCCCCTCACAAGTGAGGACTGCGCGTAATTCCAAGCTTATTGGGGAAGGGGTGTGGATGCGAATGGACCAGTGGGAAGATCACGCATCTCGCTCGAGACCCCCAGCCGACGGGCGTCTAAGAATGGTGACCCCAACAGGACACCAGGCCTGTGCTACCGGCCGCCCCCTTTACTCCATACCCCAAAACGTCTCCAGAAGCAGACCCGGAGATCTGTGCGGGGAGGGGCCCACTCCGAGCCCCATAACTCATGTTCAGTAACCAAATTATTTTTCTTTGGAGGCATTAAGGGTAAATACAGGCTTAATGAATCAAGCCTCCTGCATTGCCGCTGTGCCTCTCGTTAGGAGTTTACAAGGTTCTTGCAAATTAAAAATGGGAAAAGAAATCCCTTCCCACCCATCTGCACCTCTCCCAGGCAGGAGCCGTTTGTGGTGATTTCTGTGTCCCTGCGGCCCTTATCACTGTGAAAAATTATTCCTTCACGTTTATGAGGCTGCTGGCAAGCCGGGCGGTGCTGGGCCGCGACCCGCGCCTTGTCCCTTCTGCTCCAAGGGCACCATAAGCAGTGCCCTGGGTGGGACGCAAGGCGGCTGCCCCGTTCGGTGCACGGTTTGCAGTGAGCTGGGCTTTAGCGAAGCCCCTCCATTGAATTATTTCTACACCAGCCTCCCGTTGCCTGGAGAGGTGGCCATGAAGCCCCAGGTGCAATGACAATGCAATGGTGTCGTCCTCGGTCCCAAGCAAGCTGGGACACACCTGGTGGGAGCAGAAGGAGGTGCTGGGTCCAGGCTGGGGTCCAGTCCGCTGAGGGAGGTCTGCACAGCAGAGGAAGGGGCAGCAAACAGAGCCCTGCCAAGATGGCAAGCTGTCCCTTCGAGCCCTCGCCTCCTACTCCATTGGTTCCAGAGGGACAGGTGTGCCTGACTCTGCAGTCAGGTGGCTCCTGCCAGGGCTCCTCTGGGCCTCTGCACTCAGTGTCCGGCTGTCCAGATGCCCCGCCCCTCACCAACTGTCCGCCCTTTGCCAAGTCTGCGAGTTCCGGGTGGTGGCCATGTCCAGCAGCAAAGTGATTAGCCTGGGAGCTCTCCCTCTCTGTCTCTGTGTGTGTGTGTCTCTCTGTCTGTCTTTCCCTGTCTGTCTCTCTCTCCTGTCTCTCTGTCTCTGCCACTCTGTCTCTGTGTCCCCACCCCTCCCCAGCGTGCTACATCAGGCACCTGGTAGAGGCAGCTGCTGCGTAGGATACACCCTGAGCCCCCCCAGAGGGGTTCCATCCAGAGCCGGGGAGGGGACCTGCTCTCCTACCAGGAAGGTGGACGGGAACTCTGCTCCGCCCCTGAGTGTTTTCAGGAGCGTCTCGGGGAGGCGCCTTCTGCTCCTTCCAGGACCTATGGAGCTGTCGCTGGCTGAGAACTTCCCCCCTGTCGCCACACCAAGACCCAGCCTTTGGTCGTCCCAAGGCGGGGAGCTCACCTCAGAGGGTGTCACCTGAGCCCCCTCCAAGTTCAACGACCTCGCTCTCCCGGAGCACAAGCCCGTAGGATCCCGCTTTCCTTCTCAGAGGGACGGACACAGCTCTTGTTTATACGTCACAGTCACCCGACCCCTCGGTGCCACGTGGAAGCCCCACAAGGTGCGTGCACCCTGATGACGGGGTCACACTTCCCCAGAGCGGGTGGCCCCCCTGCACCCCAGAAAGCACACATAGCTGAGAGCGGGCCAGGCCCACAGAGGTGCCAGGAGACACCTCCTCAAAGGCAGGGGGCGCCCCTCTGGCACTCGACTGCCCGGACAGCACCGGTCCTTCAGGCAGACCACAGTCATTAACACCATGGGCAGGGGAGGAGCACCCCCACCCCCATGTGGGGAGGCAGGACCCCCGGGGTGGCAGGTGTGAGGACAGGCCCCACCCTGCCCCACCCTTTGGCCACCAGGCACATGAGGAGCAGGATCACTTTTGTGTCTCCGTTCTGTCCCTTGAGACACAAGTGTGATGGGGTGTCAGCCAGCAATGTCACCCAGGGAGCCAGGCCAAAAGGGCCGGACATGGCTGGTCTGCCCCCAGCTTCACGCTGCCCTGCCCCCCTGAGGTCCCCATCAGTGACCGAGGAGACACTGTGATGGTCACTTCACACCGACACCCCTTGGGAGGCCCAGCTGCCTCCTTCCGCAGATGGGCCGCCTGGGCCTCGGACGGGCTCCACTTGGCCATGGAGCCAGACTCACGCCCAGCTCTGGGACCCCGGAGCCCACCCCACCGTCCTACCAGGTGGCCGCCTGTGTGTGAGGTCACTTTGTCACCCCTGATGAGGAGGTGAAGCCCGGGCACGCGTGGGCCTTCCCGCACTGAGGATGACAGCTGCTCTTCTGCCACCGCACACGCGCCTCCGTGCCACTTTCCTCCCAGCAATGTCGCTTTCTTGGCACACACGGGACCCATCGTTGTCCCTGGCTCCCGGCCCAGCGACTGACTCGGCAGCCCAACCACAGAGGGAGCCTTCTTGCCTCGTCCTTGACCTCCCAGCCTCAGCAGCCTCTCAGGAGCCTCCCGCAGCCCCGCCCTCCCGTCCTGCCCGAGGTCCCACCTCATGCTGCCGCCCTGAGGGAACGCCCAGCTCCCCAGCACGGCCACCGAGCGGTGCCCCCGGGTCCCGCGCCCTCCCAGGGCGGGCTGCCCACCTTCCCCCGCTGCGGGGGCTCCAGGCACCCCAGGGCTGCCCGCACAAGCCCGGAGCACCTGCACTGGCCCCGCAGGCCCACAGCTCTCGGGGCCCAGCGTCCGGCCGGTGCCCCCACAGCTGCGGAAGGAGCATGAGCTCACTCTCACACCCACACCTTCACACTCACACTCGAGTGTGAGCAAAGGCCTTGCAGCCACCCAGACCGTTAGATGTCCAGTGCCCCCACCCCTTACATGGGACAGACGGGACAGACACTCCCTCCCAGAGCCTCAGTCTCCCCAGTGCTGAGTTATCCAGCTCCCACCTGACAGGGCTGCGAGGAGGGTGGGGTCCCCATGGGGAGTGCCTGGCACCCCACAGGGGCTCAGCGCTCCCAGCTGCCCCTGCGACCCGTTAGCTCGGTGTAGGAACAGCACCCATCGGCTCCCCGGTGGGAGGCTGTCTTTCTGGAAACACCCCGATAAGCCACGTGGTCCCCTGCTGTCCCAAGGGAGCAGCCGGTGTCCCTGCGGGAACTGGCATCTGCATGGGGGGAGGGTCCCTGCGCCAGCCTCCTCTCAGTCTGTAGGGGCCGGGACCCCACACGCCAACCGCAGCGATGCTGAGGCCCCGCGGTCAAACGCAAGGTCAGAGGACACAGGAGGGAGGAGCAGAAGGTCCGCTGAAGAGGGCGAGACCGGACTCACCCGTCACCAAGCCACGGTCACAAACGGGTGCGAAAGAGTCAAACTCATGCCGGGGTGCCACCTCCCGCTGTCCTGGCCCGGGGACACTGTCTCAGGGGGCCCTGGGAAGCCTCAGCCGGACCACTGTGGGAATAAACTAACAGAACAAAGGGAGGAACCTCGCTGGGGACCCCAGCACCACTGCAGTGGAGAAGCTGTCTGACCCACAGGCCCTCAGCCAGGCCACCAAGATCATGTCCACGGTGAGGAGCTGTGTGGACGGCAGGCGCCCGGACGCAATGTGCTGAGCGGCAAGGCCCTCAGGGCTCCTCCGGAGAGCCTGGCGCCCGGTCTCAGTGAGAGAACACGCCCGCCATGGAGGGACGTTGTGTGAAATACGTGACCGGGACTCCAAACCCTACCATGGTGACCATGAGCAAGGAGACTGAGGAACTGTCACGGCTCGGAGGGGTCAGGAGACCTGAGGACAAGATGTCCCCCACTGGGCTGGATGGGGCCCTGGGGCAGGGAGAGAACATCGGTGCCAGCTAAGGAAATCTGAAAACAAAGCAAAAAGTGTGTGGACGTCCGATAAAAATAGTGTATCCACAGGATCCCTTAACTGCGACCAAGCTACCCCCAATGTCACCGACGGGGACACTCATGGGTGCCTGGGGCTCTGCCCGGCCTGCCCAGCCTGGGTGTGAGCCTGAGTCTGATTTCAAACCAGAAAGGTACTGGAGGGTGGGGCCTGGGGGGGGGAGCACTGAAGCACGACCTGGTCGGTGGCTCTGGCCCCGGGGAGGGGGCCGCAGGGGGGACCCCGCAGCATCCTCGGGGCCACCCACCTCATGGGAGACGGCAGGAGGGCGGATTCTCGAAGGAGCTTCCCGAGACGCGTCACTATCACAGAGAGGCTGGAAGGACGGACTGAAGGTTATGCTAATGATGGATCATGCGAGAAAGAAAGGACAGAGATGAGAGTCGCCGGGGAAAAATAAATCTGCGCACAGAAGTCGCCGCCCCGGCACCGGCACACCCTGTAGCTGCCACACCCCACACACAGCGCTGAGCGCTCAGAATCCGCCACCACCAAGGCTGCCTGGACGCCTTAGCCGCCATTGCGATCGAGACGAGGCACTCTCCGGTGGGTGTAACTTACTCCAAGGATCCCGGGGGGCCACCCTTCTCCCCGGGGACCAGGCAGGCCCTCCTAGCTCCGCAGGCAGCAGGGGAACCGTCCTCGAGGGGGCTTTGCCGGAGACAGGCTCCCCCGTGCCCCTGCCTCTGACACTGGTGCTGGGAGATGGAACCAATCACTCGGTTCCTCTCGGCCCAAGCTGCTCCTAGGCGTGGCCCCCAGCCGGGCGCCGCGGGATGGAGGTGAAATGTGTGTTGTCAGGTAGCATGCTGGCCGACGCAGGGGACACTCAGCGTGGGTAATCTGCTGTTGTCACCTTGACATAAAACATGAAGACAATCTATTCTGCTTTGGGGGGAGGCTAAGGGAAAGGAAAAATGCTCCTGGGAGTGTCTTTCCTCAACCCAAACCCACAGAGTAAAAAAAAAAAAAAAACCCAGGAAGACCTCTGAGATTTGGCTTCAGCAAAGTGCCTTCGGGGACACCCACCTCTCTCCCCACAGCTTTGCCGGCCACAGGAGGGGGGCGCTACAAAGATGCCGATGTTGAGACACGGGGCCTCTCAGAAGCTCAGCCACGGCCGCCCCTGCAGAAGGGAAGGAGCAGGTTCCTGCCCCCAGGAGCCCCCTTCCTTAAATTCAGAGCCAGCGCCCCGTCTGAGCACCGCTGAGAGCACACGTTCAGGGGCCCGCGAACCCCACGAGCCTGCCTTCGGAGAGCCCAGGCACTCCTGAGGACTGAGGGATAGCGAGTCGTGAAAGTGGGTGGTTATTTGGGTCTGGCAAAACAGCGCAGGAGCCAGCTTCCACGGATTATCCCACGCGGCGGCTGAGGCCTGGTGGGCAGCTGAGGGGGGCTGACGCCCGGGCCCTCCAGGTCCCACGTGCTGGGGTAATTAGCTCATCTGCAGTCACGCAGTCGGTGCCACCGAGTGGGAGCTCCCTCGTCACAGCCCACTTCCCCCAACCCCACAGGTGTCTGGAGCAGATTGGGGTTCACTCACAGCCTTGTTTCCACTTAAAATGTGTCCTCACCCCGAGTGTCGAGCACAGGGACACTCACTGTGAGATGTGTCACCATCTCCTCTGTAATGACTTTGTGACATCCCCTGCCCCATGGCACTTTGGAGGGAGGGACACACTGTGCTTGGATAGCATGGGGAAGTGTCATCAGCCTCCTGGACAGACAGAAGGTCAGGGAAGCTTCTGCCCCGGGCCCTGACCACCAGCCCCACCAGGAGAGGCCCTGTGGGTCCCCTGGGGCCCAGCCGGCCCTCGAGGTTTCAGTGAGGGGCAAGGGGACCTGTTTCAAATGGGCTGAGGAAGGGTGTCTACGGCCGGTGTCCGTCAGTGCCGGCTGCGGTGCGAACGGCTGCAGGCTGTCCTGGAGTCGGGGAGTCAGAGGTCGAGGTGCGGGCAGATTTGTCTCAGGTGCACTCACTCTGGGTCCTGACCCCGCCTGGCCCCCGCATGTCCCTGGTCATCCCCTGTGGGCAGCCCCCCAAGGCCCCGTGCGAGTGCGTGGAGTGAGGACTATGACCGGCTCACCGGTGACGCGCAGGGACAGGTGGCAGGATCAGAGACAAAAGTCTGTTCAGCTCCAGATTCTAAAGAGTGACTATATCACAACCACTTTATTAAAAGCATCCACACACATCAATTCCAGTGTCAAGTTAAAGGCCCTGTGGGCAGCCGCGTGGCGCCTGCTCTGTGCGGAGTGTGCAGCGGGTGATGCATCCACCATTTTGCGTGTTTCTGCCAGAGAGGGCGTTACGCGGGGAGAGGGGGCTGCCCGGCCCGGTGCACCTGCCCAGGCAACAGGCAAGACAGGTGAGGGCACCCCGATGACAACCCCAACGGCCTGACAAAGCTACACATCCCCGACATCTGTTGTCATTTTATCACCACCTACCAAACAAATCGTCCTTACTGTCATTCCTAAACAATGAGCCCTGACTGGTGTGGCTCAGCGGACTGAGCGTGGGCTGTGGACCAAAGGGTCCCCGGTTCGATTCCCAGTCGGGGCACAGGCCTGGGTTGCAGGCCAGGTCTCCAGTAGGGGGTGCGCAAGAGGCAACCGCACACTGATGTTTCTCTCCCTCTTTCTCCCTCCCTTCTCCTCTCTCTAAAAAATAAATAATTTTGAAAGAATATTTTAAGAATAACTAACTAACTAAATAAATGATGATAGTTGCCCTTTGCCAAGGGGTCATGAAATGTAAAGGAGTGATGTGTATGTGAACTGTGGAATTTACAGACCCAAATTACTCCCGGCCCCTGAAGGGCTGCTGGGTGATCACAAAAAGTATTTCTGACGTAGGAGTCCCCACATCCCGACACCTGGCCTAGGGACAGGACACTCCCAGGGCACTAGGGCTCACAGGTCTGTGGGTCCCCAAAGGGGAGGGGACCACCCAGCTGACACATCTCGGCCCCTCAGCACACCTGCCCTGACTTTCGGACCACCCCCCACGCAGCCTGTCCCCGTGAAGAGGGCTGCAGGGTTCAGGAGAGGGGGCCGTCCTGGGCAGGGTGCCTGTGACCTTCCCCGTGGCCCTCAGGGGGAGCTGGTTTCCGAGCCTGCTGGTGGCTGTTTCTAAAAACTGTGACCACATCTCCCGGAGGCCAAGGGGCAACGAGCCGTGGCCCTGGGCTTGGGTGAAGGGCACATCTGCCTCCAAGGCTGTGTGGCCTGAGCACAATCCTGCAGAGCCCACCTCTCAGGACAGTGTCCAGCATGGACCACCAGCAAACCGAAATTCCTCCTGTGGCTTCGCTCTGTCACTTGGGTGAAACTGGGTAGAGCCCAGATGTCCAGCGTCACCGAGTCAGAAGAACACAGAGCAGTCACCTGTGGGGGAGGGGTGGGGCCTGTGGAGGTGCTAAGCCCTCGCCTCTGCCCTCTGCCCTCCCGGACATAGAGCATGAGGAGCCAGACCACGGGCTCAGCTCCTGCAGCCTGTGTGTGCAACAAGTGGATGGGAAGGGACTTCCTGCCCCTTGGGAAGGTCAGCCCGCCACGACCCCTGGGGGAGCCCCTCCTCTCGGGCCCTCGGGTCCCTGGCCCTGCACAGGTGAGCCCGACCTGCCAACACTAACCCTGCCTCTGTGCGGCCAAACCCACCTGAAGTTCGTGGTGGTCTGAGAGGGCCCCGAGCTCCAGAGCAAAGCTTGGTCCCCAGTGCGGTCCGTCTGGGCAAAGGGACGGCTTTTGTAAGTGTCTTACGTGTGACAGGTTAATTCCTCGTGGAGGATAGTGGATCGAGCCTCTGCAGTCACTTCCGATGGGATGCCTCTCCGGTCAATTCAGGCGGCGAAGGGGCGTCTCGTGCTCCAGGCTGCGTTCCCGGCGGGCGGCGCACTGCGGGGCCCCAGCTGGCTGGACCGGAGGGGGCTGGGGCTTTGAGGGTGAGACGGGGAATGGGGCCGATGGTGGCCTTCCCCCACCCAGCGTCACACAGCCCCAGCCATGACCCCCGAGCTGCGCGTCCTCACCAGCCCCTTTTCCCGACAGGACACCGGTGGGAAACATGTCACTTTGCCCAAGGCCACATCTAGGGCCACCCGAAGCCCCCAGGCCCACCAGCCCTGTGTCCTAGGGCCCTGGGTGCTCGCGGGCCGGCAGGAGATGGAAACAGTCAGAGCTTGGCTCATGGAAAGAGGTAGGAGAACAGATTTTTTTTAAATAATGGAAAATAAAAATAAAAGTCCTCCTGTGTGCTCGGGGCCTCAACGGTGGCAGGAACCAGCATTTATTACCGTCATCATCCTTATCCTCCTTCTGTGACGGCTGCCACCCTCTGGGCTGGCCTGGACGCTGACCTGGATGGACAGGTGAGGAGGGAGGCCTCACGGGGAGCTCCGTGCAGGGTGCAGGCAGGGCAGGGGCTTCGTGAGAGCCCCCCAACCAACGAAGGGATATTCGGGCTAAAACTTGAAAGCGGTGTAGGCGTGAGAGGCAGCCGCCGGAGTCCGTCAGCTCGCGTGGGGGCCCCGTGGAGGGACCCGGGATGCCGCTCCAGCTCCGTGAACGCCCTGAGCTGCTTTGTCCAGCTGAGCTTGCCCCATGTTTGGCCACCGGAAGTGTGGCTGGGGGTTCTCGGAGCATGCACACGCCCCCCGTGGGGACATGCTCCACGCTGGAGGAGGCAGAAAGCGATGCTCCGCTCCTGTTCTTTTTCCACCCCGGCTCTTCCCCCACAGCCTCCTCGCCCAGTCCAGGGGCTGGAGGACCCTCGGAGATGGGTTCACCCGCAGCTCTTCTTCATTCCACCTTTTCAGGTGTTCCCAAGGCCAAGCTCGAGTTGGATTAAACTCCTCCCTGTCCTTCCGTCCCTGCCCGGCCCGTGGCGCTGAGGCAGCGCAAATGAAGTGCAGCTTCGCACTCTCGCAGGAAAACGACTTCCCAGCGAGAGCTGAGGGCAACTGCAGTTCACGGGGTCCCGGGGCCCATCGCCTGCACGTGGGCTGTTGTTGAGAGTCAGCGAAAATATTTCTGTCTCTCCCTGATCTGAGATTTGTGGAATTTCAGACACACGTGCTATCGTCCTAAACTTGAGGGGGATGGGACTTCGTCTCCACAGGGATGGTGCCCCGTCCCAGAGCATTGTGGGTCAGAGTCACAGTGACAGGCCCCCGCACGGAGGACGGGGGCAGGCAACCCAGAAAGGGTAGCTCCCTCAGGAGTAATAGCTGAAGAGTCCTCGTTCCCTTCAGGTACAAATGTCCCCGTGCCCCCGACGTGGGAGATGGTTTGGTAGAGAAGAAAGACTTGACGGGAGGGGCACTAAGGGCAAGGCTCTGCCCCCCACCCAGCCTCCGACCTGGGGCCTCTGCCTCCAGAATCATCTCCAGCCCACCCACCACGTCACCCCTGACGAGCTCTCCATTTGCATTGTCCCAAGCCTCGGGTTGGTGGCCTTTCTGACAGGAAACCAGGATGACGGTGGGGCCCTGGGCGGGGGGAGGGTGGCCCAAGGCACCAGAGGGCTGGCATATCCTGCCCAAAGGGTGGGGCCCGAGCTGGGCCAGCCCTGAATAAAGCAACACCGCCTCGGTGCAGGAGTCAAAGCTGATTTTTCCAAGGAAAGCATGTTGCAGAGAGCTTAAATTCTTTGGCTGGTTCCTGTGGAGCAAAGTGAGCAAACAGACGCCCGGTACCAGGGACACGTGTGCCCGAGAGGGGCAGAGGCTCCATCTGTGCCGGCCCCGCCCCGCTCCCTCATTACAGACTATTAACATTTTTAATCAAAGGCTTCGGTTATTATACTGCCCGCGGTTAGCAAAGGTTCACTGTTATCTTGCACTAAAATCCATCAAGACCCAAATGAAATGAAATTAACATGAGATGCCGAAAGAAACTCGGGTCGCTAGAGCGTAAATTTTTCAGGCTGCGTGTGGCAGGTGCCAGGAGGGACCCCTGTCCCCCAGCTCACCTTCCCAGGTACCGGGGCTGCAGGGTGCAGATTGAGGGGGCACTGGAGCCCACCCAGGACCCAAGGCCAGGAGCTAGGAGGGAGCAAAACTCTCCAAGGCCCAGGACCGGTGGCCCGGCCGGTGCCAGCCGAGCCCCCTCTCCTCCTGCTGGAAGATGCCTCCCACACATGTTCGTGTTCAGACACCCCCCGTGCCCATCCCAAAGCACCTTTCTTCCTCCGCCCCACTTCCCCGAAGGGGCCCGTGGGGGCTTTCCCCTCTCCCCCCGTCTCCCACTCGGCCTCTCCCTCCTCCCACCGAGGCGCTGGCGCGTGGAGCCCCCTGAGAGCAGAGCTGTCCCAAATTCCAGGAACACGAAGTTTAACTTCCTTTGAGAGGATGGAGCAGGACGGCCTCCCCAGCCCCAGTGGAGAGTCCCCACATTTCACCCCAACACATACAGAGGTCGGACCCGGGGGTGGTCTGTGGTGTAGTAATAGTTGGCCTGAGTCTCAGACGGTGGGGGTGGGGTGTCTGTCTTCTCAGCAGACCAGAGCCTGTGCGCCTCGTAGGCAGGGTGGGAGGGCTGCCCGGGAATAGGGGGAGTGCGGGGCCCCTCCAGTGCACCCACCTGCCTCACGGCTTACCTCCAGCAGCACCTGCCCAGGCGACAGCTTTCTCCTGGCTCCTGCAGCCAGCAGGACACTGTCCAGGCACTGTCCCTGCCGCCCCCGGGACAAGGCACTGTTCTGCCCCTCGCGGTCTCTAGTGCCACGAGGGGCGCCATGTGCAGTTGGCTCGTGAAACGTGGGGTTCCCCCGGATGCCCAGGCCCCACTCACACCCCCCCACCCAGAGACAGCAGTGTTGCAGAGTGGGTGTCCCTGCACAATACATACGCCGAGTCCTCCAACCTGTTCTGCACTGCACGGTCCTTTCCTCTCGCCTCTGGGTTTGTGAGTCCCTCCCTCCCGCCACATACGCATCCCGTCCTCGGTTTCGCTTCCCGCCCCGCCCCCCACAGCACACAGCCCCCCTCCGCCCAGAGGCTGCCTCCCACACCCCACACCCCAAACCCCGTGCACGCCCGCTGAGCAACATGCCCATCGTTGTGGTGGTCCCCAGAGAATGTCTGTGGCCGGGGTGTGTCTCAGCCGCCCTCTGGGTCCCACGGTGCATGCGTGCAGGTCGGCAGCTGCGACAACCTCACCACCTGCTGGAACGGCTTCAGCGAGACACCCCAGCAGCCGTTGAAGCCCGTCCCGCCGCTTCACGCCGCGCCCACGTCCACAGCTGCACACACACCAGCACGTGGCTTCGCCGGCTCTGTTCATTTCCCCCAGTCCGACAGATGTCAAGTGCTGCCCCTCCCCCACTTGCCTGTGTGTGACACTAACGACTTTGACCTTCTCTGTTCAGGCTTGTTAGCTCTTTGGGCTTCCCATCCGCTGTCCGTCCACATCCTTTGCCCATTTTCCCGTCCGGGTTGCTGTCCTTATCTCTCTGATTGGCAGGAGCGCCTTGGAAATTCTAGGTCTACTCCCTCGTCGGTTTTAACGGGGTGAACATCTTGTCTCATTTGCTCAGCTGGGTGTTAACTGCATCCACATTGTCCTTCACGCAACGAGAGTCCCTCATCTGGACACCAGCCATCGCATCGATTTGTCGCCTTGTGGCTTCGAATTCTTATTTGAGGCATCCCCACACCCAGTCAACCAAGATCTTCTTTCAACCTTTGCTTTTCCCATTGGACTTCCATCCATGCAGGGCCCAGCTGTGCATGAGTTTCGCTGGTCTGTGACTTTTCCTGTCTTATGGCAAAGATGTGCAGGCCGTGTGGGTGCCTTCCCGCACTGACCGAGAGGCGGGCAGGGCCCTTCTCCGGTCTGTTACCGCAGCAGATCAGAGAGACTGGCCAGATGTTCCAGAAACACAAGTTCCTAATGGGTCACCCTTCCCAATACGCTGCTGGTTCAGCTAGCCAATGTCTGACTTATGATGTCTGCTTCATTTGGTGACTTTTTGTTTAAAAAAAAAAGTCTGCATCTCTGGAGAGGATGGAAGTGGGCATGTAATTTTTTAAAAAAAACTCTGATTGTCTTTATTGGATTATGAAATCCAGAGTACATCAGCCTCATAAAGTAAGCCAGGCAAATATCACTTTGCCATTTCTACTTTGCTGATTTCTACTTTGTCAAATATCTTGTATTAAACACAAATTAACCGTTCTTGCCCTGGCTGGTGTGGCTCCGTGGACTGAGTGCTGGCCTGCAAACCAAAGCGTTGCCGGTTCAATTCCCACTCAGGGCACATGCCTGGGTTGCTGGCCAGGTCCCCCATGGGGGGCGCACGACAGTCAACCACACATCGATGTTTCTCTCCCTGTCTTTCTCCCTCCCATCCCCTCTCTAAAAATAACTAAACAAAAATCTTTTTAAAAATCCAATTTTAAATAAGGAAATTAGCTATTCTTGATAAATATTATAGAAATCTCCCCTGAGAGTCATCTGGAGTTGTGTTTTTTTTGTGGTGTAGTTGGTTTTTTATTTTGGGTTTTTGTTGTCTGTTTGTGTGCTTTTGTTTTGTAAAGGAAGATTCTGGTTATAACTTGTTTAACATGTATCTGTCTATTCAAGTTGTCTCTTTTCTCTTACACCAGTTTTGACGTTTTGCACTTTTTCTAACAATTTATCCATTGCATCTAAGTACCAAATTCAGGAAAATGTGCCTGTTTGTGATGCTAATTTCTTACCTTGTTTATTTATGAGTTTTCGATCTTTTTCTTAATTGGTCTTTGCAGAAGTCTAGTGTGTTCATTTTCGTCAGCAGGTTTGGGGTTTGCTTGCCCTCTCTGTGGGTTTCATGCACTCCATTTTTTCCTGCTTTTCTCTCTTTTACTTCCTTCTGTATTTCTGGGGGGAGGATGGGCTGGGGTCTCTCTCTTGCTCATTAATATCTTTTTTAATATATTTTGTTGAGTATACCATTACAGTTGTTCTATTCCCCCCCTTCATTCCCCTCCACCTGCACACTCCCTCCCCCACCATTCTCCCCCCCTTAGTTTATAACCACGTGTCTCAAGTTCTTTAGATTCTATATTTCCCCTACTATTCTTGCCCTCCCCCCTATCTATTTTCTACCTACCGTCTGTGCTATTTTCTGTACCTTCTCCCCCCTTCTCCTCCTCCCACTCCCCTGTTGCTGACCCTCCATGTGTTCTTCATTTCTATGGTTCCACTCCTGATCTAGCTGTCCTCTTGGTTTGCTTTTGTTTTAGGTGTGGTTGTTAATAACTGTGAGTTTGCTCTCCTTTCACTGTTCATATTTTTCATCTTCTTTTTCTTATATAAGTCCCTTTAGCATTTCATATAATAAGGGCTTGGTGATGATGAACTCCTTGAACTTGACCTTATCTGAGAAGCACTTTATCTGTCCTTCCATTCTAAATGAAAGTTTTGCTGGATAAAGCAATCTTGGCTGTAGGTCTTTGGATTTCATGACTTGGAATACTTCTTTCCAGCCCCTTCTTGCCTGGAAGGTCTCTTTTGAGAAATCCGCTGACAGTCTGATGGGTACTCCTTTGTAGGTGACTGTCCCCTTATCCCTTGCTGCTTCTAGGATTCTCTCCTTCATTTTAGTCTTGGCTAATGTAATTATGATGTGCCTTGGTGTGTTCCTTCTTGGGTCCAACTTCTTTGGCACTCTCTGAGCTTCCTGGATTTCCTGGAAGTCTATTTCCTTTGCCAGACTGGGGAAGTTCTCCTTTATTATTTGTTCAAATAAGTTTTCCACTCGTGGCTGTTCCTTTCCCCCTTCTGGTACCCCTATAATCCGGATATTGGAACGTTTAAAGATGTCCTGGAGGTTCCTAAGCCTCTCCTCATTTGTTTGAATTCTCATTTCTTCATTATTTTCTGGTCGGATGTTTAGTTCTTCCTTCTGGTCCATTCCATTGATTTGAGTCCCAGTTTCCTTTCCATCACTATTGGTTTCCTGGACATCTCCCTTCATTTCAATTCGTTTAGCCTTCATATGTTCCTCTAATTTGTGACTATAATCAGCCAGTTCTGTGAGCATCCTGATAAATAGTGTCTTGAATTGTGCTTCTGAGGGGCTGGCAATTTCTCGGTCGCTGAGAGTTATCGGCTCTGGGACTTTGAGTTCTTCTTGCACCATCTTTTGGGCTGTTCGTGCCTGTTAAGTAGCAGGATCGGAGCCCTAGGTGTTCACCAGAGCAGGGCAACTCAGTGGCTGGGTTGTGACACTGTATGTGGGGGCGGGGTTAAAGAGGAGCAATGGTGGTCTTGTCTGCCACCGTCACCAGGGCCCACACATTTCGTCCCACTGCACGCGAATGTGCCACCGCCGTCAGCCCTCGCCCCCTGGGGCCTGCGTGGTCCGTCTCACTGTGCGCGAATGTGTGACTGCAGTCAGTCTGCCCCACACCCTGACTGGGTCCGGGCCGCCTGCGCGCCTAGGTCAGGGGGTCTGTCCTGCCCGACCCTGCTCCACTGCTGGCTCTGCCCCTCTTACCGTCCCCGTTGAACGGTTAGATGTAGTCGGACTTCCGTATAATTCAATTTTCTGTCCTTTGGCTGTGTCTTTGTTTCTCCAAACCTTTGTTGTATTCAAACTTGGTTGTGGGAGAAGGCACAATGTTTCCACCTATGCCTCCATCTTGGCGGAAGTCTGTCTTGCTCATTCATTTCAACTTCTGTTACTTCCTGAGAAACACATTTAGAACGTTGGTTTCTCTTTAAGAATCTCTTTGTCTTCCTGCCGCAGACTTGGGCACTTCGAATTCTGTTATTGCTCATCCTACATTTCTCTTAATTTCCTTGATCATTTCCAAGGGTTACTCAGAGCTATGTTAATTACTTCCCCCCAAATTGGGCTTTCTAAAAAAACTTCTTTGTTAATGTGCATGTCATTCAAGCGAGGTTAGAGAATGCAGCTTATCTTATATTAATTCTTGGAAACTGAGATCCGTTTTTGTAGTGGTTTTTCATGCGCACGGGGGAAGGGCGCCCCTCCGAGCGCCGGGGGCAGGCTGCTCGCCCACCCCACAGCCCCAACGCATTCACGGCGCCGGCAAAGACGGCGGGCCGCCTGCCTTCTCGTATCTGCTGCATCCATCGCGAAAACCTTCATTAAAATTTCTCTCCAAACCTCTATTACTTTTTTTGCTTGATGTTTTTTTTTTGAAGCTAGGCAATTAGGTTCATAGATATGAATGACGAATAGCTCTCCTTTACTTATTTATGATTACATAATGTTCTTTTTATTCTGTGATTTTTTTTTACCCTTAAACTCTGTTTTGTGTCTTTCTCACCATCCAAGTGGTGATGCTGAAACTCCCCACGTCAAACGCGAGGATTAAATATATTGGTGTGTGTAGTGCATTTGAATGTGGGTCGAGAATAGTAAAGCCCCTCTTCCCAATTTTTTGGCGGGCAGACAGTATTGTGTGAGCTCCAGCTGTACCACATGCTGACTAGACACGGGTGCTGCCCTTCACGTCCCTGTGTGTAAAACAGCAGGAGGCTCAGAGACCCGGGAGGCCAGGGCGCCTCTGCCCCTCTCTGAGAGGCACGGCTGACTGTCCTCCCTTCCCTGCCCCGCTGAGCGGGAGGTGTGTGTGGAGCTCCTGGGAGCGCAGCACGGGGCCGGAATTCCAGGATTCCCCACCCGGGAGAAGCTCCCGGATGAAAGCCCAGATGAGCTGCTTGGGTGGCCCAGGTAGAGGGGGGAGTGAGTCTAAACAGATGCCCGGCGAGTGACAGGGCGCACCTGCACCAGAGAAGCCGGCCCGTGCGACAAACATTTGCAGCCAGGAGCTCTGGGACAGGGGGGACAGGGTGCAGCCCAGCTGCCCCACGGAGAGAAGTTTCTGGAACAGTTGTCCTGCCTTGTTGGTTAGCCAGCAGAGAAGAGGAGGAGCAGAGTGCCCACGGTGAGTGCCCAGCGCTCCTCGCTGGGCTCTGGGGTCCCCAGGCTCTTGAGTGAGAACCCATGGCCCGGAGCTGCCTGAGCCGGGCCCCAGGAACGCGCATGCGTCACCCCCTCGCAGGGATGGGGTGGCAGGACTTGCAGCTGCCGGGTCACTCGCCCACTGCCCAGGAAACCGGCCTTGGGAACAGGCCGTGACCGATCTGAATCACGCAGAGGGTTGTAATAGCTCGGCCCCTTGCAGACCACACCCCTTCCCAGCGTCCTCATCTGCAGCAAGACTGGCTTCAAAAAAAAAAAAAAATCAAGCCAAAGAAGATACTAAGTAACCACCTCGGAAATGTGTTTTGTTCTTGGTGGTTTCCCAGGAAGAGCACCAACACTGGACCAACCCGTGACACCAGCCCGGGGCTGGGAAGGAGCCAGGGTCACCGGGGCAACGTCCGCAGGCCCAGGCTCCCGGACCCCCCAGCCTCGGTGGGAACGCCCTGGGAGCCTGGAGGACATGCCACTCCTGGGGCCCCCACCAGCCGTGCTGGACAAGAGCATCCAGGGAGGGGCCTGGGACTCTGCATTTACACCCCGACCGCTCGTTCCTGGGCCTGGCCCCTGGCCCGACACGTCCTACCCGCCCTGGCCGCTGCCACCTCCTTCGGGCGGTCCTCACACAGGGGCCTCAGGAAGCGAGCCGCCCCCCATCATCCCTCAGTTAAAGTCTCGCCCCAAGCGGGTTCCCTGGGTGCTTTGCACAAGGCAGGCTGTGGTCCTGTGATTTATCGCAGGAGACGGAGGCTTGGTCCCCGTCCAGCATCTGGCCCCGAGCCCCCACTACGCTGGGAGTTCCCGCGGGGAGAGCAATGAAGATGTCTTTTGTTCTGTGGACAAGGTGACCTGCAGAAAGCACCTGGGCTGTGGCTGGGTGCCAGCAGAGCCATTTCTGGATTAGAGGGTCGGGACTCCCAGGGACAGGTGGGGGCTAGAGGTGGAGTGACTTGATCTGTAGTGACTGTGTGGTGAGGCCTCCCTAAAATCCCAGGAAGAGAGGACCTGGAGGGCTGCCAGGGTGGCGGACCGGCGGGGGTGCCAGGGCCACAGCTCCCTTGGAGACCACCAAGCCCACGCCCCAGCTCAGGCCGAGCCCCACCCCTTGACTCTCCAGCCGGGCTGGTCCCAAGTCATGGTCTTTCACGATAAACCAGCCAACCGGTCACCACAGGGAGCACCTCTGCCTAGGTCACTAACCCGGAGGAGCCTTTGGTCTGCAGGCAGGTGGTCAGAGGCACAGGTGACAACCTGGCATGGGCCCCGCACCTGTGGGGTCTGACGCTGTGGAGAATTGGGGGACATGAGCTATTGTCTGAGAGTGGCTTGGTGGTGTGGGTAACCCCCACACACACACACACATACACACGAGAACTGGGGTCAGAACCACAGAGGCTACCGCGGCCTGGAAGGCCTGGGCGCCAGTGCTGGCTGGCCCCCCAGTCCCCGGCAGCATGGGCCCCTTGGCTTCGTGTCCAGAATACACAGAGGGCAGGCGCCCACCAGCAGGGCTGACATCTCGTGTCTTTCTCTGAAGATGAAAATAGTAAGACAGCCCTGGACGGGGTAACTCGGTTGGTTGGAGCATCGTCACATATCCTGAAAGGTTGCAGGTTCGATCCCTGGCCACGGTGCATGCTAGGTTGCGGGTTAGACCCTGGGTTGGGGTGCCTACAGGAGGCAGCCAATTCACGTTTCCCACATGGATGTATCTCTTTCTCTCTCTCAGAAAGCAATGAAAAAATGTCCTCGGGTGAGGATAAAAAAAAGAGTAAGACCATCGCTCAATCTACCTTTCTCATGTGCCCTTTGGCAAGAATGCGTTACTATGCACTTGTTTACCTAAAATGTTATGAGAAGCCGGAATGACTGTTGGATCCTAGCCGGCTCCACGGCCCTGCGCTGCAAAACCAGGCTCCCGTCATGCAAACCTACAGAACCTGGCAGCCGTTCAGCTCAGAGACACTCATCACTCGCCAGAGGCCCCACAGCCAGGGCTAGCAACGCAGCCCATGGAGTCTGGCACCCAGGACCCTGCCCGCACGGCCCTGTGACCGCCACAACCCCGGGTGGCAGCCACCCACTGAAATGGAGGATCCAAAGGCACCCCAGCGTCCAAGTGCCGCGAGACATGAGAACCAGGGCCAAGAGGGAGGCCAACCGAGTTCTGCCCCTGAGGTTGGCCGTGGCTCCAGAACTCACCCCCCAGGACCACGCCACCCGGAGGGGTGTGAGCAGTGAGAGGCTTCCGTCTGAGAGGAGCGAGCTGAGCGTGCTCCTGGAGGGAAACCTCTGTGATGGACGTCGGGAACCCCATGGGGGAAGGGGCCGTGATAACGAGCGGAGGAAGGAACGGGGCTTCTTGTCTCTCAGCGGTTTCCCATCGAGATCGCAGCGACGGTCCAGGGCATTGCAGGGATGGAGGCTCCGAAACCAGGCTTTGCCAAGAGAGGACGTGTGGAGGTAGAGCGGAGGGGCCCCTCGCACCCCCCCCACCCCACCCCAGCACCTGGGTGCACTGCTCACCCTGCGGGAGGCCACCCATTTTTTAAAACTAATTCTTGGGCTTTCGTGAGAAGACGGCGCACAAAGACACTGGTGGGCTGGCGGTAGGTGGGTGTTTTTGGTTAGGTTGACCAGGTGCCCCGCTGAGGAATTTAACCAAAACTCTCACGGAATCAGAGGCCTCCCTCCCCCGCAGAGAGAGGCTGCAAGGAACCAGCTGTTTGTCCACAGGCGGCTTCTGCTTCATCACAAAGACCACACTGGTGTGATCACGTCTCCCCATTTCTGTGTCCACAGGGGGAACAGGGGCCCCCACCTCCGGGCCACACAGCAGGGGGCGAGCCTGGTTCTGATGCACTTGAGTCAACCCAAGACCACCCCCCACACCCAGTCCCTGAAACTGGTCCCTGGTGCCAAAGAGGTCGGAGACCGCTGCCCTGAAGCACAGCCCAGGGGACACGGACAGGGGCAGGGGCGGCACCAGCCCACCGCAGCCGAAGAAACCCCACGAGGGCTGCAGGGAACTTCCGACTCCAGCCACAGGGAGTCCCCACGCCCCCTCCAGATAAAGCAGCTAGGAAATGAGCTCCAAAAATTGAATAAATCAATCTTCTTTATAGAGTTGTCGTTCATTTCAATGTAATTAGATTCTCAAATGCCTCACTCCAATGTTGTCAAACCCGACAGGATACGAGGGGACGTTTCCCCTGATTTCTCCTCCCTTCTTGTGGGAGAAGGAAAACACACAAATGGTTTTCTCCTGGTTTAATAAAGAAACAGTAACAAGCGCTTCTACCTTCAAGGGGACAAAGACGCAGGTTATGGTCACCAGGGCAGCGCATCACGCACCAGACCCCTTATCACGGAAACCAAGGTCACCTCTCAAGGCACAGGGACACTCTGGAGTCCGCCCTCCCTCCCAGGCCCCAGAATTCTCCAGGTTCATGCCCCTCCTCTGCACCCCCCTTGTGAGGCTGGCCTGAGCCTTGCACGAGATAAAACACTCAGCACACACGTAACTGTACCTGGCACATAGCGATGCTTAACTATTGGATTTTACTTAGAATATGTGTTTGAATTTAAGATGCCATCAAAGGCACAATACTCCGTTACTTTGTCTGCCACTAAGAAAGAAAAACGCCACCAATTAAACTGACAGGACGCTCTCTTATCACTTCTAACTTTTATCTCACACTTATTGAAGGAGTGCCTCCGGGTTAATTGGACAGGGGTTTTTATAGGCCCTCACTTCAGTGCACACATAAAAAGAAAGACCCACATACCACAAATCAGTAAAGGTACTCTTAGAGCTTGTGCATGCGGAAGTCCAAATCCTCTGACTCAAGTCTCTGCTCCATGCCGCCGTTGGGGCCCGTGCTTGTCCCCACATTGTTATCCTCGGAGCCGCCGGGAGCATCCGGTGCAGCTCACCCCAGGAGAACCTACTGAAGGCCAAGACGCTGAGGCTGCCGCTGGGCCCAGCCGGCCTGGGGACTGGACTTGGTCCATGGCTGCCCCTCTGGGAACTTGTACCAAGCAGGCCCCTGGCCTGATCCTCCACCTGACAGCCACCAGGCCACCGGGACAAGCGTTCTGTCTCCAGAATCGTCCCCCAGGCCCAGGCCCACCTGCAAGCGTGGAGGCCCAGCAGGTTGAACAAGTGTGAGAACGTCAGCCATGCGCCCACGGCAGTGGCCAGCTGCCTTCAGTGATCAGACCTGGGCTGACTTCGGGGACGTTCCAATGGCTTGCCGCCCCGGGAAGAGCCAGGGCCCTCGGGACTCAGCATCGCCCAGCTAAGCAGAGCGAGCACCAACGCAACACCGCACCTGCTCACTCAGGGAGCCCTCCTACCCCTTCATAGGTGACGTTCGGGTGAGTGATGAGTCTGCTGAGGCAGCGGGCGGGGTGGGGGGGGAGCAGAGGCTCAGCTGGGAGACAGACGCAGGCAGGGGCCACAGCTCCAACTGCGCCGGCCACTCGGATTGCAGCCTCGCCCTGGGCATCGGGGTGCCTCCCCCACCCCTTATTTCCTTCAGAAGAGGAAGGCTAAGCACACAGTAGGTGCTCAATAAATGCTCCCTTCCTGGACTTCACATTACCTGACATGGGTGGGGGCAGCTGGACCCAGCCCACAGTTAGGTGCTCAGCAAACACACGCTAACAAACATCTAGTCAAGTTGGGGGGGCCAGGGGTGCTCCAAGGAGGAGAGGGTCTTGGAAGAAAATGCTGGGCCGGCCCGGAGGACAGGCTGAGCTGGATCTGGGACGAGATGGAGGCTGCCCTCCTCCCACCGCACATGCTAGGGACCCTCAGAAAGTCCTGTCTCCCCAGCACCCCCCAGGTGCTGGCCTCCCGGCAGGTGACACTCAAACCCAGCACAGGGAGTCCCTTCCCGAGAAGTATGAATTCCCTCTGATGTCTGGTCTCCAAACAGCTCTGGGCTGGGTCATGTGACCGTGGAGACACAAGCCAAGGAGCCCTGGGGGCCACCAGAGGCTGAAGGCTGCAGGAGTGGTCCCCCAGAGCCTCCACAGCGGGGCTGCCAACCCCGCTGGCTCCTTGACTTTGGACTTCCGGCCTGCAGCGTCCCTCACTGCCATCCCATCTGGGAATTCAGCTCAAAGCCAGCACAAGAGCCCGTCCAGTCCAGCCACTGGGTCCTCACAGGCATGGGACCTGTTCCTGAGCCCACCACCAGCTGGAGACCACCCTGGGCTGGACACCAGGCCGGACACTGCATGGTGGCACAGTCCTGCTAAAAAATCCTTCCCAGTGCCGGGCAGCGCCACGCCCACTGTCTCTGCCACGTCCCCCCTCGTCCTTTCAGGAGCGAACTCTGCGTCTTTCACTTTCCAACAATCACACACTGAGGGCATGAAACAACCAACGTTTATTCTTCCCTGGTTCTGGGGCCAGAAGTCCAAGGTCAAGGTGTCGGCAGGTCTCTTCCTTGTGGAGGCCTCTGCAGCTCATGGCGCGGACCAGCAACCCCTGGCTTACAGACACGTCCCTCTGAGCCCCTCTGGGCTGCCCACGGCCTCCTCCCCTGCGTCTCTGTGACTGGACTCCCCCCCCACCGCCCATGCGGTGTGGGCTCCTTAACAGTTGATGACACACAGAGACCCTATTTCCAATGAGAGCACACCCCGAACTTCCCAGCGGATATAAATTTGGGGGAGCACTGCCTGGCCTAACTGTAGGAGTGAGCAAGGCGAAAGGCTGATTTTTGGCTCAGGGCTGGAGGTCCCATGGTCTCACGTCCACAGCCCACGGAGCCTCCTGTCCGGCATCTGAAAAAGGAAGACCGATGGTACTTGTTTTGCTGAGTGGTGAGAATCCTCAGGGGTGAGGCACGGGGCTGGTGGGGAATCGAGAAACACACGAACGAGGGGGTGAGCAGGCGGCCAGCCCAACCCACACCGACACCCGGGCCCAGGCTCCCGGCAGTGCCTGACCCACAGCGCAGTGTGGCTCCGCTCCGCTCGGCTCGGGGCTGGGGGAAATTAAACAGATTATGTAGATGCTTTCGAGAATTTGTGTATCTCTTCCCAGCGAGGGATTTGATTCTTTGAGTGCCGACAAGATGTTTGCAAACTTCGCCATTGTCCTCATCGTCACTATTAAGTTGCAGTTGGAGTAGGGCCGCAGGAAGGAGGGGGATCTATTTTCCCAGCTAATAAGGTTTATTTTTACTCTGGCTGAATAATACATGATCAGTGTCGACATAAATTACAGTCCTTCCCTATCAACCACCTCACTGCCTCGCACGCACCGCACCTGCACGGCGTCCGCCTCCCGCCTCCCTGAGCCGCCTTCCCCTGCGGCTCTGAGGCTCCCTCCCCTCCCCCCCACCCGCTGCCATTCACCTGCTCCGAGGCAGGACAGGATATAAATCGGGCACCTGGGGACCTGCAACTCCAGAGCACATTGCATTAGACGCTGGTTTTGCGGTTATATATTATGTAACTGCTCCAATCCCAAACCAAGCTGGTGTTTTCCCATCTGGTGTAAATAAAAACATTAAGCGATTTTTTTTTCTAAGTGTTTGATCTCTTTCATTGGCGGTTTATTCTCCTACTAAATTTCTGTAAAGGCCCATTTATTCAGCTTTGGAGGAAATATATACAGCTGTTACCCGCTGTGCAGTGACAGAGAGGGGCCGCGCGCGTGGGTCGGCCCTTCCTGCCGGCTGCTGCCGGCCTCTCTCCTAAGCCTCTCTGAACCTCACTCCCCAGCCCTCAGCCCTGCCCACCTGATGGGAAACAATTGCCATGGTCTGTAGGGCCCTTTTCCGAGCTGAAACGGGGAGAAGGGGGAGGGCAGGAGCAGAGAGAGGCCGTGGCTGCTGTGTCTGGCATTTCTGAAAAGCCGATGTGGCCGGAACACGGCCGCCTTCTGGAGCGGAGCTGCCAAAGGCCTTTTGCTCCGGTCGGAATGGCATCGCCAAACCCCACTCCGCACCGTCCCGGGAGGAATGCACTCTGCGTTGAGGGGCAGAGGAGTTTTCTTTGTGCTCAGACCCAGAGACAGAAGCTGTCCCCGAGAGCCTGCTGGCCAACACTCAAGGCCATCGTGGGCTCTGTCCCTTCTCAAGCCCTGCCAGCCACACACCTGCCAAGTGTCGGTCAGGTGGCCTGTCTGCTCCAGCCTCAACACAACTGCCCCCACCTCTGTCCCCACAAGGACCAGCTCTAAGTCTGTGTGCCGAGACTTACCAGCTCTCAGTCTCTCTGAGGAAGAGCCTGGCCCTGGGGCGGCCACCCCCAGAAACTGCCTATCACAGGGCCAGCCGAGGGGCCCTGCGCCCAGAGGCCCCAAGGGGCCCAAGCCACTGCCCGGCCCAGCCCTGCACCCCTGAGGGAGCAGGAGCCCACCTTCCCCGCTGGAATCTCCCTCCGGGCTCAGGGTCCCACAGCCAGGAGGCCCTCGGTGGCCCAGCACAGGTGTCCCATTATCCCATGGGAAGACGAACGTCTGTGTCCTCAGATGGCCTGTCCCAAAGCTGGGAACGCCACAGCGCCGTTCGCCCCAGAATTCCCGGGAGAGAGACTCCCACAGAAAAAGAAGACCCACCCCACCCACCGCCAGCGGCAAACTCCGCTCCGGGTCCGGAAGCAAAGACTCAGAGCTGGGTGTGCAAACGCGGGGTCATTTCTGAAGACAAAATGTCATCCACGTTTCCTTCCACCCAGCGTTTGGGGCCGGGTGGGAAGCATGAGGCTCCGCCCTGGCCTTGCCGCCCTGGTCTGGTGGGAACCGGTCGTCTGAGCCCCTGAAACAGGGAGTGGAGGCGGTTGGTGGAGCGTTACCTCACCCGAGTAACCTGGCCACGACCCCACGGGTCTGCGTCACCACCGCCCATGACAGATGCTGTCGGTCGGGAGATGCTGTCACCTGTCCACTGCGCTGCGCTTTCGTCCTGATTGGATCACCCTTCCCAACAGAAAGCAGGAACTTTCGCACACCAGAAAGGGCACGGAGAGCCGGTTCAGGGCGAGGAGGAGGGGCCCCTTCGCCTGCTCCCCCGTCGCCCAGGGCCACAAAGACACGGGGGACGGACGTTTCTGCAGCCTGCCACGCCGCAGAGCCAACTGAGGGGGCGAGTCCAACACCCTCCTGAGGTCAGAGTGACCTTCTGTCTGCGGAGCCTACAGGAGGGCGGAGACCTTCGCATCCAGCGTCCCTGGGGACCCCCGGGGGCGGTTTGCAGACAGAAGGGAGCCCGGGCTCCGGGACCTAGCACGGCCAGTCTGGGTCTGACCACCGGGCTGCCCTGGGCTGGACGGCTGGAGACCCACGGGGCCGGGGCAGGGCCCGGCGGAGCCCTGGCTGTGGGTAGTCATCCCACCACCACCAAGCTCTGGGCTCTCTCGCAGCAAGCCCAGCGCCCTTCACAGAGACACAGGCCAGGCCCCGCTCCACCCCTCCATTGCCTGCCCGCCCGAGCCCCCGCAAAGGAATTTCAGTGAACAGGACGCTCAGACAGCCTCCTAGTTACCCCCACCCTGTATAACGCCCCCTTCTGAGTGTTGCACAGGGGGACACTGGGACCTGTGTGGGGGGCCCTGGGACTATGTCTAGTTACAAAGGGGTGTTGGACGCTGTGGTTAAGGTCCCTAACCAACAGCACTCCCAGAAAGGGGGTTTCCTGTGGGCCTGGCCTCATCAGGTGAGTGTCGAAGCAGGACCCGGAGTCTCGGGGGAAAGGGCTCACGGAGAGACCCCCTGCCGGCCCAGAGGGAGGCATGTCTGTGGTGAGACATGCCATGGAGCCAAGCGTCGGGGCAGCTTCTCAGAGCTGAGAGCAGCCCCCGGCCCGCAGCCAGCCACGGAAGGGCTACCTCGGTCCCACGACCACGGGACCTGGACTCTGCCGACAATACAAGGGCTCGGAGGGGGACCCCAAGGCCCAGGAGGGATGGCAGCCTAGGGGGACCCTCAGCAGGGGACCCAGACCAGCCCCCGACCACGGGCAGAGTGAGACGATAGATGGGTGTTGACAAAAGACACGAACGCAGCGAGTTGTCACCCGGCACCCGTAGTCGCACGGGGGCATCTGAGCTCCCTGCACCCCGTTCTCTGAGCCCCAGAGGGTGGGTTCCTCCAGATAAAATGCGATCCTGCAAAGACATCTTTCTGAAATTTCATCCAGTGCTTTGATCCAGGCGTGAGCCTCCTCCAGGTTTGAGAAGGGACTCGAGGCAGAAATGCTTCCGAAAATGTGTTGGCACGTCTCAACCTCACACGAGAAATAAACTTCAGAGGCGGAATAAAAACCGCACCAGGGGCAGACCAACGTGGCATCCACGTAAGCAAATGCTTGGCCGGCTCGCACCAGGAAAGCTCCCCACTCCAGCCCTGTGCTCCAGCGTCGCCTGGATGCTGTGGGGAACGGGGCCCCAGAAATGTGCCCTAATCCGCGTTGCCTATGAACTTGGGTGGAAGACACATTCACTGTAAAGGGGCTTGTTCTGCACGTCCAGTGGGCGTGAGGGTGGGCCCTGGGTGTGCCTGGGTGTGGCAGCGTGCAGCTGTGTGCGGGGTCCCTGGACCCCGGACCCCAGCTCTGCCACCTCCCCCTGCATGGTCCTAGGCACGGCACTTCGCCACTCAGTGGCACAGTGTCCCCATCTGGAGCACCTGCCCTGCAGGTCACCATGGGGGTACACAGGTTCGTGCAGGTGGGGTACTGAGAACTGTGCTCAGAACGTTGAGGCCCGCACAACAGTCATTTCAGAGACTCGGGAAGAGTCGGAGCCAGGGTCAGGTGACCAGGTTTTCGGCTGGTTGGGGGCCCAGATCTTGTCTCCTCAGCTCTCAGGAGCCAGTCACTAGGACACTCCACCCAAACCTCGGCCAGGTGCTGACCAGCAGGGAAGGGGGACCGTGAAGGGCTGGCTCCTTTCTGACCTTTGTCGGAAGGGGGTTGGGAAAGCCTGCAGCCTGGGCATCGGCCAGCAGGCCAGTGAGGCCACTGCAGGGCAGAATCGCCAAAGCGCACAGACCAAAGGTCTCTCCGGGCTCCAACATCCAAAGGGTCCCTTTCAATCACTCTTCCGAGAGCCTGAGGTCAGCGCCGGCATTGGCTCATCGCCCCCAAAACTGCGGGTTTCCCAGCAGCACAGCCGCAGAGCCTGACCTTCAGCCTGGGACTGGGGAGAGGGGGCCCTCGGTTGTGTGACCCCTACGGGCCAGCAGGTCACCTGTCCCCCTCGTTAATCCTGATGGCAACCCTCTGAGGTGCAGAGGGCTTCGCCCTTGGCTCCGGTGAGGTTGTCAGAGAAACCTAACAACGTGTTCAAGGTCACACCACCTGACAAATGGGCTGCCAGGATGCCAGAACACTCACTGGCCCCCAGGGACACTGTCCAGGGCCCTGAGCTCCCAGCGAAGCTGGAGACGATTTGGGAATCACTGTCACCTCAAGCCCTGAGCCCTGTCACATGTCCTCGTCAGTGTCCCCTGGGACTCTAGAGCAGAGACTCCACGACCCACTGACCACCCCTGTGTTCTTCCAGGTGCTCAGTGGGCCCCGCCCCAGGGGCCCCGCTCGCTCTCTTTCCCTGTCCCCGGTCTTCGCACACTGCTGCGTCCTGGCTGCTCCAACCCCCTGGGATGGGGCACCTGCAACTACCAAGGTCAAAGCCGCAACACGTTGCTCAGAGTGCCACACACAGCCCCCAGCGCGCGCCGCTGGGCCGCTTGTTCAGGGCCGGGTCTCTTTCATGACCTGGGTGGCCTCTAACTCAGGGGTGCCTCGGGCAGCAGAGAGAGCTGGGGCCGGCTCCCGACGTGGAAGAAAAGCGCTCCCCTCCCCCGCCGAGCCGTCCCAGCTGTGCCACCGGGGAGCACTTTGGTGTTGATGGAACAGCCGGAGCGTGTCTCCAGGAGCCCAAATGGAGAAGAGCAGGATGGAGACTATTTATCCAGGCCAGAGAGGACAGCGTCCTGACCTGACCTGACACCCCCGAAGCTCCCCAGACAGCTGACCAAAATTCAAGAACAGGAGCCAATGGGACATTTTCTCCACCCACGGCGCAACAGCTGGCTGTCTGGGTTTTTCCTGCACAAACAAGAGTTGACGCGTAAGTTGTGAAGAGGCCCCCAGCTGGTGCACTGCTCCCCCCCCTCCTGGCGCAGCGGCTGCATGCCCCGTTCCTGTGAGCCCACAGGGACTGAGGAGGTTGGGCTGAAACGCCAGGACCACGGGGAAAGGAAATTGGATTTCTGAAGCAAATCCATGGTGTCGGCAGGCAAGGTTTCAGGCTGGCGTGGAGTACAAGTGTTTTGGAAACGAGCAGGAGCCCACATAGGGGGGCAGGGGGCAGACACTGTTCATCCTGGGCAGAGGGAACAGTGTCCGGTCCTGACACCCCCTGAGGTCCCAGGAGACAACTCGCCGAAGTACCGAAACAGGAACCAATGAGTGTGGGGTGTTGGGTGTAGCCTACGCTGCCCGAACACAGCCACTGAGCGCCCCGCCCACTGAGTTCAGCACGGTGGTGGTGGACAGTTCCCCCAGATCACAGGCTCTCGCCTCCTGTTAGCACCTGGGCTTCCCTTTCTGGAGGGAGCCCAGCCCTCCCTCCAGTCCTCACAGTCCAGAGGGGCAGGGCAGGAAACCAGGACACAGCCCTGGCCTGTGGCTCAGTGAGTTGGAGGGTCGTCCAGTACACCACATTTCAGGTTCGATCCCTGGTCAGGTTGCGTATGGGAGGCAGCCCATCTGTTTCTCTCCCTCGCCCTCCCTCTCTTCCTCCCCCACCTCCTCACGCTCTAAAAATCAATAAACATATCCTTGGGGGAGGATTAAAAGAAAACAGGGCCTGGGAGCTGTCGGATAAGTGTCCCAGCCTCACCTCAATCACCACAGGGGTCGCTCCGCACGGCCCCACAGGGTCCCTGGGAGAATGCAGCTGCGGTCATCCCCATCGCAGATTGTCCTTTCGTTTTCCTCCCACTGTCCCTGCTCCTACTGCCTGGGGTCACACCCCCATTAAAGTGCCTGTGCCCCATCCTCGACACAGGTCCTGCATCTGGAGACACTCCGCACACAGCTTGGGAAGTGGGGACCCCCAGAACGGCACTGCTCGCTGGTAAGACAGCTGCAAAGCCGCCGTCCCGGGAGATAAGTGGCACGGTGGTGACCCGTGGCGTTGGACAGCCTCGCAGCTCCAAACTGTCAGCTGCAGGGTGTTGGCTGAGGTACAGACGGAAGGGAAGCGTGGGCTGAGGCCGCTGGTGGGGGTGGGGGCGTCTGCTGGCTCTGCTAACTGCCTCCAACTGGACGCCAGAGAGTGGCACGTCCGGGTCAGCCAGTTACCGGCTCAGGACTCGCTAACGAGGCCGGGAGCGTCCGCAGCAGCGTTTAAGGTGGCGGCGCCTCCTGCAGCCCGAGGGGAGCTGGGGCCCACAGCCAGGACGGTAATTAAATTGAAGGGCAGAAAAACCGGGAGAGCGTGCCTAGTCCATGGCCTTGGCAGGCCTCCACAGCCAAGGTCAAGGACTGACAGAGAAGGCGGGGGACGCTGATCAAGGGCTGGAGCCTTCAGCTGCGTGCGCCTGAGACCTTGCCTTCTGAGCCCTCTGGGACGGAGTAGGACGCGTCCTCCCCTTTTCCAGACGGAACCTCCTCCAAATCGGCGACTATAAAAAGGCAGGTCTAACGAGCCCCATAAGATGCTGTTTTTCCCCTCAGGCCCCTCCCCCACCTCCTTGCCTGCAGACCAGTAACTAGTGCCCGGGGCCAGCACAGCCCACGCAGGCGGCGAGGAATCCAGAATGATTGGCGGAGGAAAGAGACGAGACGACTTCAAGGACCCTGCAGCCCGAATCGAGCGATGTTGCACAAATTCCTTGGGCCTGAGAGACCCACCAGCCACCACCCGGAACCTTCTGGGTTGGAGCGGACGGAACGTGAGGCGCCTGCCCGTCTGAAGAGTCGGGGCGGCCTGCAGAGGCACCCCACCCCCACCCCTGCCTGGTGTCGGCAGGGCTCTCGTGGGCAGCCCCTGCACCCCAACGGGATCCCACCTCAAACCAGTGTCCCCTGCGCCCCTGGTCTCCCACCCTAAGTCTTTCTCCAAAGTGGTGGAATGCCCCCCGACACAGGGACCACCCCCCGATGACGGAGGGAGGAGTAGGTGGATACACACCCCGCCAAACGCTCTTAAACTCCTCCGTGGGCCAGAAGACCAGCACCCCCGTGCCCCCAGGGCGAACCAGCTTGAGAGCGAGGCCTTCCAGTGTACCAGTGGCCAGGAAAAAATAAACAAATACAGTAAGAACCACGCGTCTTTATTGATTCTCCCCCCTTCTCCCTCCCCACCCCCATGCATCGGCCCTCCTGATTCCAAGACTCTACTTACTCCCGATTCATCTTCCACACTGCAGCCCCTGCCCTGGCCCTGTAAGTGGGTGGCGTCGGGTGACGTTTCTACCTTGCGCATTGGCCGTGGCCACCTCTGCGCAGGGCAGAGGGCGGGGGGCGCCCTTGCCTGGCTCACACAGTCCCGGCCCAGGCCGGACATGGACGTGCAAGTGGCCCCGTGGACACCCCGGTTTCACATCGACTTCAACAGTCGGTGATTTAAAACACGGGAATACGCTTATTGATTTCCCCCATTTTCTGGGGATACATTTCTTGGCTTACCTCGGTTTACCTTGGTTTACGAGGTCCCCCAACAAGCGCCCCCCCGATCTCTGTGGCCTCGTGCCGCCTACACAGCCCCTCCTGGGCCCCATGTCCAGTCCTCGGTTGGGGGGATCCTCAGTGCTTGTCACACCCCACAGCCTCTCTCACTTTCTGGCCTAAGTCCCAGGTCTTAGCTACCCGGGGGAACGCTGTCCTTCCCCACCTGAGCCCGTGGTCACCTGCTCGTCCTTCAGGCACCTCGACAGTCCCTCAGCCAGGGCGCGCTGGTGTCACCCGTCACCTCAGATCAGGGGTCCCCCTAATGATCCCCTCTTAGCTTTGCTTACCTTCACAAAGATCCCATTTCTAAGCAACGCCATAGCCACATGTACTTGGAGACAGGGCTTGCACGTACCAGTTTGGGGGAAACGATTCAGCCCACCACCACGACATCCAGCCGAAACCGAGTAAACTGGGGGACATTGCCGAATAACGAGAGAGGGAGGCCCTCACCCCACAGAGGAGGCCGTGCTGAGCGGGGCCTGAGGACTTAGGGCGGCCTCCCAGCCCGGGGGGGTCTCCTGGTCCTTCCTCGGCACACTCAGAAGGACCCCGAGACAGCCCGTCTGTCTGCCCGGGCGAGAGGCGGCTCGCTCAGCCTGCCTGGGAGATGAAGGTCACGACTGAAGGCCCAGCAGGTCTCTGAGGCCAGAAGCAACTCTTACCCGTCAAGGAGAGTGGGGCTCCGGGGCGCACTGGCCCCCATGTGCCCCCGCAGGCAGGGAGCCCGAGTACACATTTCCGCGGCTGGGGGACTGCATTCCCCTGGGAAACCCAGGCAGGAAGTGAGGGGCGTGGGCTGGGGACCCCCTTTCTATTCCCAGGGACAAAACCCCATAGTCTCACCAAGGCCCAGCGCCTGCCACCCCCGAGGGTCCCCCCCCAGAGCTGCCGGCGGGGTGACCACAGTCAGACGCCCCTCACTGCCCCAGCCCCGCCTATGCAAGGGGACGATGATCCCTTTGTACTCATCAGACAGTTGTGCAGAAGGTTAATTAAAAAGCGAGGGTATTTCAGTCATCTGTGTTAATTTAGGGGAAGAAATAGAAACAGAACTGTGTCCTCCGTACCCGAGAAATCCACACAGGCCCCCCTCGGAATCAGGACGTTAACAACGCGTCTCTCAGACACAGCAGCGCAGACAGATTGTTGTGGCCCCTCCTCCTGTCGGTCCCAATGGACGAGGAGGTTTTTAAACGATGGGGGGGGGGTTGCACGGCACTCCCAACCAGTGAGGAGAAGACGGGCTCTGCCCCCAGGTTGGTGAAGCCGCGTCTCCTCGCACAGGTCCCAGGGCACCCCCGCTGCTGGTGGGGGGGGGGGGTTCCCGGCTGGGACTCAGGCCGCGGGCACGGAACGGATGTTCTGGGCCCAGGTCATATAGGAGAAAACTGGGAAAGCTGGGTGGGAGGGGGATTCTGAGACACAGCCCCAGGCCAGCAGCCCCCCCCCCGAGCCACCTCTCCGCCCTCGGACATCGTGACCCAACACCTCTGTCCCCGTGGGGCCCAGGGGCCGTGCCAGCTGTCAGAGCGACCAGCCTGGTCTCTTGTGGAAGGCCGTGAAGCACCTGGCAGGTTGAAGCGGGGGGGGGGGGGGGGGGTTGGTGCCCGGGGAGAAGACGGAGCGTCCAGCCTCAACCGCTGGCTCCGGCCACAGCGCCTCAGGGTGGAGGGGACTCCGGAGCCCGGAGGACCACTGGCTGTCTGTGCAGTGACCACCCGAGTCCCATGCAGTCCCGGAAATTTATGGTGAAGACACATAAAACTTGGGCTGAGCCGGCATCGACTCCCCATTGTCTCCCCATGCGGAGGGGGCGACAGCGGAGGCTGAGAGGTGGTCAGACCCCGTGCCCCACGGCTGGGGCTGGGAGCCCACCCGGCTCCTGCTGAGCAGACTCAGGTTTCAAACCTGTCCTTGTCCCCCGGGGAGCAGGATGGGCACGCACTTTCTTCACCAGGCGTCCAAGTTCACCGGAGGAGGCACACAGCAGACAGGGGTCCCGCACGATGGCACTGCCAGGCCAGAAGGTCTCTCCGGTTGGTGCAGTGTCTCTAAGCATGTCCTGCCTCTGACTTTCCCACAGGCGAGTCGGCCGACTTCCCGATGAAGCCAGGCTCAGGCGGGGCCCTGGGCCCAGCCTCTGGGGGAGGTCGCAGCAGAAGCAGCGTCACGGATCACCAGTGGCCGCTGCGCCCCTCGCTCTCCTCTCCCAGTGAAGACGGCCGTGGGCCTGGCGTCTGGGGCTTCCTGCCCCACACCTCGTCCTCAGGTTTCTCCATCTGTCCCGCAGCCTCCCGCTGAGAAGGTTCCAGAAACTCTGCCTGACGCCCGTCCACCCGGCTCTCTCCCTTCTCCTTTTCTCCCTCCCATCTTCACTACAGAGACGCACGCGGCCTCTCAGACACCGGTGTTCCTTCTGACTCAGCCTCATGCCAGACCCCGGGGCTGATGTGACTGGGACGAGCCAGAGTCTGTCTGGGAGGCGCAGGTCCCAGCCGGCTGCACTGGGTCTAAGGCCGGGACCTCACACGCCACAACCGTGTCCCATCGCCTGAAACACACCCCACTCAGCGAGACACGTGAGCCGCGAACGCAGGAGGAGGACTGGCCTGCTGGGAGAGGCGAAGCTGTAAGGGGAGGCGAGAAACGGGCTCGTTCTCAGAATGAATTCAATAAACGCCGGGCATTTGCTTGCCCAGACGGGCCCTCAGAATCAGCTCCAAATGTCCAGCCAGGGACACCACAAAGCAAAGCAACTGCTCGTAAACAGCAAAACCGCTGTTTTTACCACTTCCGTTTGGTGAGCGCTGGCTCGCTAAGGACCAGGTGCGGCCATGGGCCGCTGTCCCGGGCCGCTGTCCCGGGCCGCTGTCCCATCCACCAGTTCCCTCCGCAGAGAAGCAGCTTCAGCCGCCATCTGGGCTCTGCCCGTGGCAAAGCCAGGCCGGGATCCACTCCCAGGCCCCTCCATCGCCAGTCAGGGCACACTCCTGGGTTGCGGGTTCGGTCAGTCCCTGGTCGGGGCAGGTATGGGAGGCAGACCATCGATGTCTCTCTCACATCGGTGTTTCTGTCCCTCTCTTTCTCCCTCCCTTCCCCTCTCTCTGAAAACACATTTTAAAAAATAACGTCACTTAAATGTCTGGTAGAATTCAGTGGTGAAGCACCTGGGAAAGGTCTGTGCAGTGTGTATCCGGCGCATCCAAGGCACATAGTGCGGAGGCTGGTGACACTGGGGACAGAGGGCGGAGGGCTGCAGGCAGTTGGCCACACCCAGGGCCCAGAGGGCGGAGGTGAGGAGCATGGGTGTCACTCAAAGACAGGTGACTGATCTGCCTCAGACGGCCCCTCTGGCAGCCGGTGTCATGTGGAAGGGCTCTGACAGGGCGGCAGTGGAGGCCGGGAGGCAGGGATGTCACTGGGGGGTGGGCTGTCACCACACCGCACACGTGAGCCTGTCAGCTGGGCTCTGGACCCTGGGTCCCCAGAACCAGCGCAAGGTCCCCTGGGGCTGCAAACCCTACGAAGGCCCCTTGAAGTGCCAGGGCCGCTGCATGTGGCAGGAAGAGGAGGGACAACGGTTTACAACTGCAAATCGCACTCCTGTCCCTGAGCTGCGCAGTGACCCAGCTCCCGGGACAGATGGTGAGGATGCGTTCCAGGAACTCGCCACCACACATCGCCACGCAGAGGACAGCAGCCGGCTCCGGAGGGGACGTGGCCTGCCTCTCCACCTAGAGGGGCTTCTGGACGGCACTGGGGACAGGGGCCGGGACAGGCGCCAGGAGCCGGGACTGTCTGCCTCGCATGATTCCGCCTTGCTCTTTTCCTCTGTTTGTTGCTGTGCCAGCCAGCAGGGCTCGGAACCGCGGCCCCGGGCGTGAAAATGCAGAGTACACAAGTGCAAACGGCAAGGAGCAGCTGTTGAGGGGCCCGGGGACCAGAGCCTCCTTCTGCACCCCGTTTTGTATTCAGGACAAGAACAGGAAGTCTGGCAGGTGCATCAGACACCCCAGTCTCTCCCAGCCAAGAGGGGGAGCCCAGGTGGGGCCAGGGAGGGCGGGGGACAACCACACCTAGAGGGAGAAGAGAGAGGCCCCGAGGGGCCTCCCTGCGTTATGTAGAGGAGGCCAGGTGAGCCCCCACCTGGCGCGTCTGCCCTCAGACGCACACCCTGCCCTTCACCGACGCCGTTCGTTTCAGGGAAATAAAAAGGCGTCTCTGCGTGAATGGGTTCTCCGTGTCACTCCTTGTCCCCCGAGCTCATTCGTTTACCGGGGGGGGGGGGTGACGGACTGTCACCCGCAAAGACCAGGGACAGTGGCAAAGCGAACCCAGTGTGGACCCTCACAGGGGCCAGGGCTCCTCCACTGGCGGCAAGGAGTCTGCGGGCAGGGGGATAGTCGGGCGGACAGCAGCCCGGCACAGCATGCGTGGGGCCCGAGTTGGGGGGTAGGGAGGGCGGCTGGATGATCAGAAGATGCCAAGACTGCGAGGTGGGACCCCGAAGCCCGGACCAGACTGGAAGCCCAGGCGGGGGTGCTCTCGGGGAAGTGGGGGGGTGAAGGGAAAGGGGGTCCCCCAGAGACAGAACAGCCTGAGCAGAAACACTGCAGGGAGACAGCAGCAGATGCGACCGGCGGACAGCTCGGGGTTTGGCCAAGCCTAAGGGACTCCGGAAAATTCCACGGCGGAGTCCTCAGTGCAAGTGGGCAGTTTTTAAGGAGACACCAACAAAACCCGCCGACGAGCAGTAAAAATGAAAGTGCGCACACTCGTGAGATTCAACAGCGGGAGGGGCTGGCGGGGCGTGAAGGAAGGAGAGAGGCCCGCGGGGCCCCGCGCAGGGATGGGCCTGGCTCCAAGCCGCGCCACGAGCGACTGCGCCCCAGCCCGACGCCGTGAGAGCAGGAGCGGCACGGATCCAGAAGGCTCTCCGCACCCGACGCTCCTCCGTGAGGCGTTGAGTATTTTTAGCATAAATCTACTAAATTCACAGAGTTTCCTTAACACACCACCTGCTTCTCCCTGAGAGAAAAGAAACGATTAACAATGTTAAACGTGGAAATGGGAAAGGCCTGCCCATCCCTGAGGCGGCCGGGCCACCATGGACTGCCCTGGGCCAGCGGACTGACTCGGTCTACCCCAGGGCAGAGGAAAAGCAAGCCCCCCAGTGGCCCGGCCACAGTCGCTTCAGGACACGTCCCCTCCCTGAGAACCTGCCCCTGGGTCAGGGCTCTCCGGGAGGACAGACGCGCCTGTCCTGAAGGCTGAGGCCACACATGGCCGTGGCCCTTGGAGCCACAGCCACGCCGGGTCTCTGGGGGGCTCTGCCTCCCAAGGTGTGGCCTGGCACAGTCACCGAGCACTCAGGCCAGCGTGGGCGCAGCACCGACTTTGGGACGTCATCCCGAGCGAGTGAGCCCCATTTCGGCATCTGAGAATTGTGAGATTAACTCCGAAAACATTTACGGATTGCTTACGGAGCCCTCGGAGGGGAGGGCGAAGGCAGAGCTCCTGCCGAGCCTCTGTCCCCTGTGTCCTGCTGGCTCCCGGGCCACCGTACCAGGGCTGTGCCTGCTTGTCCTCACCCGTAAGCCCCGGCGTGCTGGACCCTGAGGCCGCTGGTTCAAACCCCGAGCCACGACTTTTGAGTGTTGGAGAGTCCCTCCATCCCTGCGTTGGTTTCCTGGGGCTGTCCTGCCAACACGCCATGACCAGGCAACTGAAAAGCAAAAATCTCCCTGCTGGAGGCTACAAGTCCAAAGTCAAGGCCGCAGCAGGGTGCTTCCTGCTGGGGCTGAGGGTCTGTCTGCTCCTGGGGGCCCCCTACTCGGCTTGCAGGGAGTTTTTCCTGAGTGAATGCCTCATGCCCACCTTTCCCCCCCCCCGTTCTCAGGATCGTGGCCTCCGTAAAGACCTCTCTCCAGTAAGGCTCCACTCAGGGGGGCTGGCGCCAGCCCCTCGACCCCCAGCATCCTGGCCATGCTCGCCTTGCACCCTCTCCGCTCCTGGGCAGACGGGAGGACCTCCTCAGCTGGGGCCCGGGGACACGTCCGGGAGCGCTACAGCGCTGCGCTCACGGGAGCAGCCAGGTTCCTCCCCAAGGACAGGAGGAGCAGGGACAGGGACACACATCTGCAGTGCCCTCAGGAAGTGGGCAGGAGAGCCTGTGAGCGACACAGGGCCCGCAGAGTGAGTCCCCCAAGAAAGGCTGAGTTTCCCCGGAGAGCAGAAGCCAAGGCGGGCAACGTGGGGCCAGGCCCAGCCCTCCCTCCGGACAGGCACGCCGCCCGGCCGGCTGTGGCGAGTCGTGCTCACCAAGACCAGTTCCTCGGAGGTAACAGAAAAATACAAAACGGCGGCCCCTGGGTGGGAGGGTTTTGGCATTTCATCTGAATTCGGTAATGAATAATTTATAGAGAGGCTTTATTAGAGCCCAACGCCCCACAATAAATGTTCCATGAGAACATACACAAATATTTCAACATCAATTTCTCTCTGGTGGATTCGGCTCACAGCCCAAACCAGATCTGAGTTGCCACATTGCTTATTTACAAAAAAAAATCATAATCTCGCTTTTATTTGCGTTTTTGCAGGCCTTCATGGGGTGATGAATTTGAGAGGCCCGGCGGCGGGTGCAGCTGCTCCTGGCGGAGCCGGGAGGGGGAGAGGGACGGGAGGGGCCGAGGTCTGGAGCAGAAACTAAGGAGAGGGCTCAGCACCTTCTCACCTGTGAGCCGCAACGAGAAGAGAGTCGGAGAGGAAGGGCCCCCTGCCCCCCGGGGCACAGAAGCAGTATGGGGCCCGGCGTCCGGGGCAGTCCCTGAGCGAGGCGGGCGCAGGCTGGAGAACGCAGGACGTCCCAGGGACACAGCACAGCCGGAGGCGTCCGGAGTGTGGGCACGGAGGCTGGAAGGCTGCTCCGAAGGACGCGGCACACGCTATGTCCTCAGGGAAACGCGAAACACAGCAACAACCAGACACCACTGCGCGGAGGTCAGAATGGCCAAATCCGGAAACCCGACAACACCAAGAGCTGACGGGGACCTGGGGAGGCAGGAGTCTCACCCCCTGCCGGTGGGAACGCGACCCAGCGCCACCGCTGTGGGAGCCAGTCTCGCAGGTTGTCACAAAACTAAACATCCTCTCGCCACACGATCCAGCCGTCACACTCCTTGACATTTACCAAAAGGACTTGAAGACGGACACCCACATAAAGGCCTGCACACAGATGGCTGTGGCAGCCGTATCCGGAGTCGCCAAGTCCTGGAAGTGACCAAGACGCCCCTCAGTAGGGGAGTGGATAAATAAACCACCGTACACCCAGACAATCCAACAGTATTTAGAGCTAAAAATAGTAATAAATAGTCAGGCTACAGAAACACATGGGGGAAACTTAGAAATGATTTTACTCTGTGAAAGGAGCCGGTCTGAAAAGACTGCATGTGGGTGATTCACACCACGTGACATTTGGAAAAGCCGGCACTTGGGGGGCGGCGGGAAGCTCGGGGTTGTCACGGGCTGGGGGAAGGGAGGGGTGAACGGGCAGAGCCCAGGGGCGCCCCAGACAGTGACACTGCTCTGTACGATGGCACCGGGAGGGATGCACGCCATGACACGTGTGTACGAGAGCGTGCACAAGGCCAAGAGCGAACCCCAAGGTGAACGACGGACTTTGGGTGTTGACCGTGAGGTGTTGAGGGGGTTTCTCCCTTGGTTTGGAAAAAAGCACCACTCAAGTGAGTGATTTTGATCATGGGGGTGGCCCCACACGTAGGGGTGGCAGAGTGTGTGAGGATTCTCTGGACCCTCCTCTCGACGGTGCCTTGCTCCTTAACCTACTCTGAAAAATAAAGTCTTTTTAAACAGAAGAAAAACTTGCCAGAACTGTACCCCATGCATTCAAACAGTCAGACACAGGGAAAATACGAAAGAAGCCAGGTCAAACTTGTAGACGGGAGGACCGCCACGTCTGAGATGGAAAATACATGCAATGGCACTAGTAACAGGTTAGCCTTTTCAGGAGGAAAGAGCAGTGAACTTAAAGACAGAGCAATAGGAAATACCGAAATCCAAGCAGACCAGGGAAGAGGAACTTCTAAAGATTGAGAGCCTCAGCGAGCTGGGGACTGATGCACATGACACTGGGGCAGAGGAGAGGGAGACAGAAAACCTCCTCGAGGGAACAGTGGTTGAAAACACCCCAGAGTTCAGAAAAAGTACAAACCCACCGATTCAAGAAGCTCAACGAACTTCAAGCACACGAAACACGAACGCACGTCGCCGCTGGACCGACTCACCTCCGCGACAGAGAGGGACTCTCAGAACTATCGTGGGGAAGGGGCGTGGGACGCAAAGAGACACGGATGGCCGCAAATTTCTGACGCAGGCGCGTACGGGAGAAGGCAGTGGGTCGGAATCTTTAAACGATGGAAGGGAAAAGCCTGGAACATAAAGGCAAGGACGCCAACTTCAGATACAATTTTAAAAGCACATGGTGCCCAGTCTTTCCCGCCAAACGCAGTGTCACATCTGGGCATCTGCGAGGACAGTCCCACGAGGATTTTGAAAAGTAAAGAGTAGCAGGCAGATTGGGGAAAAACAAAAAAACAGATCTTCCCCAAGTGCCACCAAAGTCAGGGCCCGGACAGCCTGGAACAGAGCCTCGTGGCTCCTCGGGCAGTGAGTTCAGCCTTCCCCTCCGATGTCACCCGGCCGCCAGACAGAACACAGAACGCGGCTCGCACCCCAAAGGCGGGCGTCGGCACCAGCAGAGGCAGCTCCAGGGGGACCCTCTGGGTCTGGCTGGAGGGGCAGGAGCAGGACCCACCTCCACCCGAAACTGAGAGCAAGGGTGGACACCCCACCTTCTCTCCCCTCCCTCTTTTCTCACGCAGGGCCCCCATGTCACCCCTTAAGGCGGATGACAACAGACCGACAAAGGCCAGCTCCGAGGGAGGGAACCTTCCCTCGCCCAGACGTGGGTCTGCACCCCCTGAGGGTGGGGAAGCCCACCTCCTTCTCCTCCGGTTTTTCTCCACCATCCAAACCAGACGGGGGTGTGGTCACGGAGTGCGTATCAGAGCGGAGTCCCCAGAGCCCTAGGTTTTGACCGAAGGACCAAAAAGGACCACAGATTCTGAGGAAGGCCACAGAGAGGGAAAGGCTTTGGGAAACAGCCCTGTCAACTTGTTCATGAACTTCCGGGCTCACCTTCCCACCTGCTCCCGGCTCCAACCTGACCCTAGATAGTTCGCCAAAGACCCCAGAGCCCCCGGCTCACAGGCGGCCCCTACTCGGCCCTCCCCCCCCCCCATGCTTCCTCGTTTCCAGGCAGCAAAGGAGAGGACCTTGTATCACCCAGAGGGCCCCCGTTCCGTCTGCCACCAGTCCTGGAATGCCCTCAAGCACGTCAGCTGACCCACGGGGCCTCCCCTTTCTCTTTCCGTGGCCACGTCACCGACAGAATCCACCCTCCGAGCCATCACCCTCCTCACAAGCAGACATGTCAGCCTGCTGCCGCGTCACAGACGTGCGCTAGCAGAAGAACACAAGAACGGCTGGTGAAACAGGACACTGGGACTCTCAGCAGCGACGAGGCGGCTGCCAGTGGCAGGGACCCGGGCTCCCCGGCCTGCCTCCCACAGACGATGCAGCTCGGGCAGTGGGGGGCAGCACCCAGGGGACCCCCAGCACTGGGGAGCTTGGAGCTCATACAGGGTGACTGGCACGTCTGTCCATGCCACCCTCTCAGGCGACCTTGTCTTCCCTCCGCAATGTAATAAAAACCCCATCCTGTCGTGACAGGCAGCCGCCCGGTCCCCACTGTGGGGGGCATAGCAGGTGGGGGCTCTGGCAGGCAGCGCGCAGGGACTGTGCAGACCGCGAGGAGCTGAAGGAGAGTCCTCTCCCCCAGGACTGGTTTCCACCGTGCGGGTGAACCGGGAAATGCAAGGGAAGGTCACTCGTTCCTGGGCGGGCTCCCCCAAAAGTAGAGCAGGGGATGGCACTGTGGACAGGTGGGAATGGCTGGGGACCTCAGACGCGTGGGCTGAGGTCCCCTGGATGTGTGCAGGGCTCTCAGACCAGGGCACTTGCTGGTCACCTCTCCTGCAGGGAAGGAACTGGGGCCCCCACGTAACCTCACCCTCGGGAATAACAACCTGGGTGTCTGTGAACCTCCCCACTCTTCCCCGCAAGGGCACCGCCCCCAGAGCTGGGCTGCCCGCATTCAGATTCTGAGGCCTGCCCCCCACCAGCCGGATGCCGGTGGGTGCGTTCTCAGCCACCTGTGTGACTTACGTGGGGACCACGTCAGGGCCAGGGGGTCTAAGCGCTGGGCGAGCCCCCAAAGGCACTGCTCAAACACCACCCACTGCCCCACACCCCACTGCCACCAATGACAACTTCCCTCCACCCCCCTCCCCTCCAGGAAGGGATACTCAGGGCTTTCAGTTTCCTGCGGCAGCTGTGACAAAGCAGCAGAGACGGGCGGCTTTAACAGCAGACTCAGACCCTCCCGGGTCCCGGAGGCTAGAGTCAGAGGCCCAGAGGTGGCCCTCCCAAGACCGGGAGGCAGCATCTGCCCCGGCCTCCTCTTGCCCAGCAAGTGGCCATCTTCCCGTTCACAGGCGTCCTCCCCAAATGAATGCGTGCGTGACAAATTTTCCCCAGAAGGACAGCACTCCTAGTGGACGAGAGCCACCCCAATGGCCTCACCGAACCTCAGTCACCTCTTTAAAGGCCCCGTCTCCCAACTGGGTCACTTCCTGAGATGCTGGGGGCTAGACCTTCAGCACAAGTTCGGGGTGGGGGGGAGCGGAACCCACCCTGCGCCCCACCCTCTCAGTGCCTGCCCGTGACCTTGTGAGGAGGGGGCTTCCTGTCACCACAGGGCAGTAATCGGGCTGCTGGAGTCTTGTGCCCCTTGCGTGTCTGTCTCTCGCGCCAACGCCGGGGGAAGACACACGTTTTGTGCGGTTTCTTTGGCAGATGGCTCTCCACACCTGCACGTTGGGGGGAGGAAGCCAAGCAGAGAAGGGGCGTGGGGAGCCCGCAGGGCTTGGCGACCGCGTCCAAGCGCCTCCGCAGCCAGCAGACCCAGACGGTTACAAATGGGCTCCCGCTGCCAGCACAGCGCGCCCCGCGGGGCTCCGCCAGCCTCCGCACATCTGCCGGGAGGAGCCGCGAGGCTTGGTTCCAGGCTGTCCAGGCCCTGACTTCCCTCGCCAGGAGAAGCAAGACCACCAGCTCTGCTCCCTGCTTCTCTGCGCTTCCCGGGGGGGACCCCCACCCTGCAGCCCTAGGACCCAGAGATGGGCGAGGGCCGGAGGGTGGCCTGAGAACCCAGCAGGAGGCTCACTGGGGAGGCTGGAAGTGGGGGTCGCCCCCTGCACACCGGTCAAGACCACCCAGAGGCACCCAGACAAGTGCTGTTGGTGGGAACTTACTGAATAAACAGCAGCGTGAAACATTCAGCCCCTGACAGGAGCTGCAGCCATTTCGGTGGTGCCGGAAAGAGCGTCACGCCCGTGTTTAATCAGCCTCTGCAAAGCAGCCGGTCCGTCACCCTCAGGCATTGAGGGCAAAGCTTCAGAACCCCACGCCGTTCCTGTCTCCCTCCGCAAACAGCGCTGAATGACACACCCCATTTGCGGAAGGCACACCCCAGCAGTCCCCGGAACCCGGGTATGTGTCACCGTACCTATCACGGGGACTCTGCAGGTGTGATTAAGAATCTTGGGGAGGGGCATCGCCCTGGGTTATCTGGGTGGACCCAACACCATCACAAGGTCCTTAGAGGGGGGCAGGGGGTCTCAGCCACATGGCTGGCTTTGCAGACAGTGGAAGGGGCCACAAGCCAAGAACGGCCGGTGCCTCCAGAGGCTGAAAAAGGCAAAGAAGAGGACCCTTCCCTCCAAGGAACCAGAGACCCCACATGCACTGTGTGGCCCCCAGATGTCAGGGGACAAGTGTCTGTTTTCGAAGGCGATCTCACACAGGCGCAATGGGGACCTGCACAACCACCTCCTCTGTGCCAACGCCCCCAGCCAGCTGGTCGGTGCAGCCCCGGGCTCTCCAGGCTGCCTCCCACTGCCCCCTGCCTCGAAACCCTGGGCGGTGCCTGAGTCCTTTGTGAAACAAGGACAATCGTGTGCCCTGGGACGGCCCGGTACTGACGGTGGTGGGTGTGAACTAAGTTGACCTGAACTAAGCCACTTCGAGGTGCCCGGCCCGTTACGGACTGGTCCGCGTGGTACCAGAGAGGAAAGGCGTTTGTCAACTAGACAGGGGCAGGCACCCATGGCTCGCTGCAAACTCACTGTGACACCTGAGTCTGGAGAGGCTCAGCTCCCCACCCAGGGCGGGGACTCGGGAGGGAGGGAGGGAGGCAGGCAGGCCGGAGCCGGAGGCTGACCCTGCAGGGCCGGGAGGGCGGGAAGCCTGGGCACCTGGGGGACAGAGGCCTGAGGCCGACTGCCCTTGGCCGAGCTCTGGGCAGGGTGGGAGGGAACAAAGGGTGTGTGCTTCTCGTGGGGCGTGGACTTGCTTTGGGGCTGGACTCGGGGGTCCTGTGGATCCTGCGCACAGAAGCTGCGACGTGGGGTGAGCTGGGGAGACCAGACAGAACAATACCAATGGAGGCTGCGCTGGCCCAGGGCTCTCTCTGAAGGGGACCCCGCTCCGCCCACCAGTGGGGACAGCCACCCTCCCTGGGGCCCCTGGGTTTTCCCAGGTGCTGACAGCCGGTGGGGAGCTGCCTGTCCTCGGCACCCACAGCAATGGGCACTGCTGGACACGGAGGCACTTTGGGGAATTGTCAGGGCATTGGCGGGGGCCACTGCCCTGGCGGTGGGGGTGGGGGTGGGAGGGCAGGCCCCGGGGAAGGAGGAGGAGGAGGTGACCGGCCCTCCTTGGCTGGGCAGCAGGCTGCTCCGCTCCTCCTCACGGCTGCCCTGGGGGCACCTCCCCAACACAGTCCCCGGCCGCTGGAGGGCCACCTCCACCAGGGCCTGTCCGGAAGCCCATTCCCCACCCAGCAGCAGCGGTCAGAGTGTCTGCGATGACTTCGAACTTTCCTCACCCTCCCAGCTCTGTGAGTCTTACATAACCCTCGTCTGTCGCCAGGGAAACCCGGTTCAGTGAGCAGGCCTGTCCCCAGATGACCCAACTGGACTGGACCACAGGTCTCCCAGAACAGGGCCTTCCCCTTCTCCCGGCCACATGAGGCTCCCCCCACCCCACCCCACCCCCAGCTTCCCACAGGCTCCGCCCAGGCCCTGGGCTACATCCCGGACAAGGGACCCACTTGCTGGGCCCCTGGCACTTCCAAACACCCCCCGGTCCCAAAGAATTGATGCTGCCGGTCATCTCAGGTGTCTCTGAAAGGCGGAAGGCGAGGTGTCCGGGGAGCACTGTCCCCTGCCTTGGGACACAGCCCAGCCCAGCTCGCCTTCGCGTGACAGGTCTGGGCCTCGGTCTGTCCCTCCTGTCTCTGGCCAAGCCTGCGTGATGTCCATGGGTTGGGCCCAAACCCTGACAGGTCACCGGGGAGAATGAGGACCCCGTGGGCCCCCGCCCTGGCTCGGAGGCTCTGGCCATCTCCTGAGTGTGATCCCGAGAAGCCACAGATGGAGCCGTGGCCCTGGGCATGGGAGGCGGGGGCTGAGTGCTGCTGAATGCAGGCAGCGTGGGGTCCCCGTGGCCTTGGGCGGGTTGCTGACGCTGGTACCCCACTGTCCTTAGCTGCACACTGGGACAATAGGCAGCGGCCGTGTTGAGCGCTTTGCCCACACCAGACGCCATCTAAAGGCTCCAGGAGCTTTGCCTCCCTCCCTCCTCACACACTCACAGCCTCGGCAGGTGCGTGTGCAGGTGACAAGGGAACGGAGGCAGGGAGGGGCTGAGTGACCCGGACCAGAGGCCACGGCCAAGCCCTCTCCGCAGCTGCACTGTCTGCAGTCACTTCCCAGGCTTCAGCCAGTTCGGTGGCTTCATCTCTCCCCCCAGAGCCGTGCCCCACCCCCACTCTCAGGGACCGATGCTGGGGCGCAATGGGGGGCGAGTTCACTCGGCCGTTGGGTTGCAGGGCCCAGCCGGTAACCCAGGTCTGACCGAGTCTGCGCGAAATGCACACGGACTCCATCCCATCCCAGCGGGCCCCCGGGGAAGAGCAGGAAACACGGCTGACGAGCTGCCTCCCTGCCGAGTGTCGCTGGATTTTAGGGTTCCCGACAGGACTCGTTCAGACCCGTTCAGAGAGGTTCTCAATCCTGTTTCCCGCAGACGCACAGAAAGGCAAACCGCGCGCCGGGAGTCCAGGGTTCCCACCAGGACCGGGCACCGACACCTTCTTCAGTGGTCCCTGGCCTGGGGTCTGGCGGCTGCAGCTGCCTGAGTGGCCCAGACACTGCCACCAGGGCCACCCATACAAGGAAGCGGAGGCCAGACGGCCCCACCCACTGTCTGTGGGGACCCCCCCCCCCAACCGAACTAGCTCGCTGGACCCTGGAAACCTCCATGAGGAGGGAGCGTTTTGACCTGTGGCTCACCACGAGGACCCAGAGGCTCGCACTTGTCCCCGGGCCACACAGCTGGTAGGTGACAGGGCCTGGCCTGCCCGGCTCACGACTTCAGGCTCCAGGGCCCACCGTCTGACCTTCTTCCTCTCTGCCCCCTCGGGGGTGAGGCTGGGGGCCACTGGGGCCTTCCCACGGCGGGTGGGTGAGGGGCGGGGGTGGAGGGCCTCCACCGGGTCTGCCCCCCGCCACCCCTGACCACAGCCAGGTTCGCTCCTCCGCCCACTGACTCAGTTCTTGTCTGTTCTGTACTTGGGTGGGAGCAAGGGTGGCCTTATCTGGGTTCCCTCAGGCACCTGAACAACAGGCGGCTTCCAAATGGTGTTTGAAAGGCCCCAACTCCCTCCTGAGCCCTGGCCTCCTAGCTAGACTCGCCAGGTCCTGGAGGGGCGCTCTGCAGCGCCCCCTGGCTGCCGCTTCCCTAATGGCCACCTTCCCCTCCCCACTCTGTCTCAGAAAGCCGGGGTGGGCGGCCGGCCCTGGTACACATCCGCTCTCTCCCGGAGCAGAACCAAATGGTGTGCACGGAAGGGGTCAGCTCCAGAAAATCGCGGCCCCCCCGGCCCCACCCTCCACCCCAGCTCTGTGCCTGAACAGTTTCTTCCTGACGGCCTGCACTGCAGGACCTCCCCAGGCTCTGCCCTCCCCTGTGCCCCTGGACTACACCCCACTCCACGTGGCCTCGCGTGACATGGAAGAGGTTGGCTGTACCTGCGCTGTTTATCCCCCACCAGACCCTCACCTTCACCGGGGCAGGCATGCGGGCGAGGTGCGTCCCCCGCCGGCTCCCCGACCTTGTGTGCCTGAACGTTGGGACACAATGGGGGCTTGTTGAATGAGTGGGTGATCGATACCTCAGAGTCGTTCTCTTATCTGAGCCTGTCCAGCTGGGCCCCAAACAATACCTCCTGGCTGCTGGCCACCCCCTCAGCACTGACCCACTGAGACGCCAGCCCGTTCCCCTTGTCCCCCTTGTCCTCCCAGGGCCTCAGGAGCGGGCCCAGGAGGCCCGAGCAGCCTCAGGGGAAGTATCGGTGTGGAGTCACCAGGCGCGGCCACACACTGTCCACAGGACCACAAAGAGAAGTGTAGTTCATCAGCCTCCATCCACACCGGCCCGGTGTCTGTCTGCGCCCAGGGGCCAAAGGGCTCCTCTGGGCCTTGGAGCTTGGAGGCGAGAGGTCAGCGTCAGGTGAGGACGGTCGGGCAGGACAGAGCCTGTTTCAAACTTCAGGGAGACGGGAGGACCCCTTCCTCCACAGCCTCCCTGCTCCCCAGCCCCCTGCAGCCTCCCGGCCACTTTCCACAGACAAAGGCCCACCCGCGGCCACTCAAGGCCCAGACACGGTCCGATGGCAGAGTCATGAACATCATGCCCGAGACTCTGGTCACTGGAGACGTCCCCTCGCCGGGACTCAGGGCGGGTTCAGGGAGGACGGTCTGAGTCGGAGCAGAAAGGCGCCCTCGAGGATCTATGAAGAACAGCGCTGAGATCAGGGCAGAGATCGGAGAGGGGCCCCCGGTCTGCCTCTGAGGTCGAGTGGCCCAGGTGCCCGCCGGCCGCTCTGACGGAAGATCTGTGTGTTCACCCCCAACGTACCTGCTCTGCCCTGGGGGATGGGGGGCTCCAGATAATGGCCTCAAGGGCACCCAAGGAGGGTGCCTGCACCACCTGAGACAGAGCCTTTGTGGAGACTGTCCCTGTTAGGTCACCGCTGGCCTGTCCAGGGAGCCCCTCAGCCCCTCCCGGTCCCCAAACGGGTCAGCACAGAAACACATCCAGGCTGTGACCCCCCCACTGGGCCCAGGCTCTGCCTCCCCAAGGGGAACAGAGGGAGGAATGAGGTTTGAGAGGAAAAGCTGGGGAGAGGAAGACCACCGCCCCCCACAGGCAGATGGACGGACACACAGACACACCCAGGAGCCAGCACCGGCAGGGGGCCCAGGCTGGGGGGCGGGGGGGCTCCAGGCCCTGCTGGGAGCTGACTCGCCCTGGGCCTCCGCTTCCCCTCTGTGAGCAAGGGGTTTGGACATGCAGAGCCCTGCGCCAGTGCGATTCCAGGTGACCCCAAGGAAAAACAGAGATTTTCTTGAAAAAGTCCCTGGGAGTGTGGGGTGGGGAGAGGGAAAGTCCGATGACCCTCGACTGGAGTCCCAAGTCCTCACTGGGCCTCCTGGGTCCCAGCAGGCAGAGGATCTGTGGGTGTGGGAGCCCAGCTCGCTGCCCCCACCCCCGCCATGGGGTGACCTGCACCAGCGAGCGCTGCCTGAAGGACTCAGGGAGGGGACAATGGGCCGTTTGGGGGCAGGGAGAAACCAGCAGCGAAGGTCGAAGAGCGGAGGGGGGGGGCCCCCAGGCCAGAGGCGAGCCTCTGGGCAGCAGAAACACAGCCCCCACTTCACCAGCAAGCCCGGCACAAAGCCCGTGGGGACTCCCACAGACCCGGGCAGATTCCTTTTCAACACCCTGGTGTCCTCTCCTGGCCCTCACCAAGGTGTCGAGGATCTGGAAGCTGAAGGTGCACACTTTCTAAAGAAATGGCAGCTGCTCCCACTGACCCTGGCCCAGCAGGGGTCCCCAGGGCATCACAAAAGGAGTCACTTTCTCCGCCCCTCTGCTGTCCTCCTGCCTGGTCGAGAGCAGGATGAGCTTGCCCTGCTGGCCTTGGAGACAGCTGCCCGGCCTCTGGGCTGCCATTTCTGGTCTCATCCTGCCCCCTGGTGTCAGAGGTCTGGAACAGCAGGCTCTTCAGGGTGAGGAGGTGAGGGACCCGCTTTCCAGCGAGTCACCCACGGGCAGCCCTTGCCCAGCACCCAACCCCCGCCCCAGCAGGACAGGGGGCCACTCCCTTGCAGAGACCCCGTGGTGGTGAAGTGGGGGGCGTCTAGGTCCAGAAGCTGTTGCTCCCCGCTCCCTGGGCAAGCTGTGGCCCTCCGGTGCCTCAGCGTCCCCAGGTGTACCCGGGACAGCGAGAGAACCACCTCATAAGCTGGTGTGGTGATCAGATGAGCTGACTCACCCGAGAGGCTTGGACCAGGGCTGGGGACGGCTCGGAAGGAGACGGGACACCCGGACCTGGACCCGGACCTCAGGAGCCGCCCTGCCGCTCCGAGTCGGAGGTACCTGCAGCGAGCACCCTGGCAGCCAGGCTTAAAAAGCACCAGCCGGAGGGAGCCCCCTGGAGCTGAAAATGGCACCACCTGGACGGGCGCTCTGCCCCAACTCAGGGCCAGCCGTGCCTGGAACCATCAGAACACTATTAACCTTGAAATACCTTAGTCCCGGCTGGTGCGGTTCAGTGGACTGAGTGCCGGCCTGTGAACCAAAGGGTCACCGGTTCAATTCCCAGTCAGGGCACATGCCTGGGTCACGGGCCAGTTGGGGGGCCCACGAGAGGCAACCACACATTGTTTCCCTCCCTCTCTTTCCCTCTCTAAAAAGAAATGAATAAAATCTTTAAAAACAACAACAAAGAAAGACCTTAAAACTCCTGGCGGTGAACAGACACTGAGAACAACAGCACTCCAGCACTCCTTGGGGGGCACAGATCATTTACACCCCCCCCCCCGAGACGGGCACCGCTGGCCTCGGTCTGAACCAGTGGCTGGTCCTTGTGGGTCAGGCCCGAGGGAGGAGCTGTGCCTGGGACCCTGTGGTCCTAGGGAGGGAGCAGGCAGAGCTCCGCCACCTGGGGACCGGTTTTCCCTGTCCTGGTGAGGCAGCAGGGGTGGCTGTACACGCCACGGCTCTACGGGGGCCCCCGGCCATCTCCGGCCTCGCTCCTGAGCAGCGCCAATATTAAAACATCGGTATCCGCGGGCTTCTCCACTGGAAGATGGCATCCTCACAGCAACAGAATCAAAAAAAAGTGTTTTACCAAATTTAAAAATTATTCAAAAGAACATTTCTCTCTCGCTGAGAAAAGGGCAGGGTGCCTACTTTTTTCCTACGAGGGAAACTGTTCTGCAAAATCGTTGCTTTGCAAACATGCAACGGACATTAGTTCTTCGGAACTCGACGGCAGTCGGGAAGGAGAGAGAAGGGTGCCCGGCCAGGCCGGGAAAAGGGGCCCAGACACACCGGGACAACACCTCCTTCCCCCTCTGTGCGCAGGGACGGGGGTGCAGAAAATTTAAACTGTCCTTCGTCCCCTCGAAGATGTCCTGCCTGGTTGGGTGGCTTTGGCGTCCCAGCACCTTGGGCCACCTTGTGCAGCCCAGTGATGTGGTTTCGGGGGGGAGACGGCCACCCTTGCTGGCCTCGGGGAGGAATGGCTGCGCCAGGAAGCCCAGCCCTGTGAGTTAGCGTTGGGCATTGGGTCGCAGCTATCAGTCACCTGGAGACGGAGCTCGGTGATGTGGGCAATCGATCATCCACCAACCATCAATTGATCAACCGTCCATCGTGCCTCTGGAGTGGAGCCCCGCCAAACAAGAAGTGTCAGCCCTGCCGACACTGAGGCTCAGGACAGGCTGTCCAGTTGGCCATCCTCCCCACACCCTGTCACACCTGCTGCCCGGAGAGCGCCCTGCACTGACCTCTGGGGGGCGCCTGGAGGCTGTGCTCTGGGCCCTTCTCCAGGACTCTGCCGGCGCCTCTTTGAAGCTGCGGCCTCACCCTGGAAGAAGCTGCTCCCACGAGGGGAGCAGCTTTCAGTGGGTCCTGTGGGTCCTCGCAGAGAGTCAGGAAACCCGAGGGTGGTCCTGGGAGGCCCTGAACTTGCAAGTGAAGTGAGGTCTCATGTGGGTCGTGTCGTCTGTGTGCATATGTGCGTGAGTGAGAGAGAGAGAGAGAGAGAGAGGGAGAGAGAGGGAGGGAGGGACTGAGAATGAGCATCTCTCCCCAACTTCCTGATCTGGTGTGAATCCGGGTCTCGGACATAACCCAGGACTGGCAAGTCCAAGGGGAAATTGCATTTCACGTCTAAGTTCATGCCAACTGTGTGAACTTGGAAATGTCCAGAACTCCAGGGGGTCCATCACAAACCCTCAACCAGGCTGTCCACCACTCCCGTCCCCAAGCCAACACCCCACGAACCCAGAGCCGTGTGTGGAGAGCAGGTGGCAGGGCAGGTCCGGCCTTCCTCTCGTGAGCCGGCCTCAGAGGGAAGGCGGGAGGGCGCAGGTGCCAGAGCAAGACAAGGTGGGCGCAGCGTTTCCTCCAGCAGCCGGGGGCACGCAGGGAGCGGCGGGCTCCCACCTGGAAGCGAGGTTAAGTTCCCGGCATTGGCTCACACCTGTTAGCTGCTGTGAAGGGACCACAGGTGGCCCTGGACGTGCCCCTTGCACTTACCCATAGTGCCGTTTTCCCAGCATTTAGCATCTTCAGCGTGAGTCTGCTCTGGGTTCTTAGGGAGCCACGGGACAGGGATGCCAGCCCCGGGGCCCTGAGCAGACAGATGCCCCTCAAGGGTGTCGGAGATGCCCCCTGCAGGCCGGCCGGCCGATGGAGCAGGGTCACACCTTGACCACTCTGCCCTCAGCCCCGCAGAGCAGGGCAAATCTCCAGCATCCTTCCCAATCCCAGTTCACACGGAGCAGCCCGCCCCTGCCAACCCGCAGACGCATGTCCCCTACATTTTGTGTGTTAACTACACACCCTCAAGTACCCCGGCCCTGCCCTGAGGCCAGCCACGTGGCTCTGAAACACGGGCTCCCTGACCATGCCTCATTTCCCAAAAGCCAGTGCTGTGGCCGCTGACCTCTGCAGTCCCATGTCCCTAAGATGAGGGTCTTAGTGGCTTGTCAGTCACGTGGGGGAGGCTGCTGGGAGGACCATGTCTCGGGTCCTTGTGCCCTGGCGGCTGCCCCAGCTGCCCTCCCAGGGCCTCCCGCTGACCAGCAGCCGGGCACACAGGGCCACTGAGTGGGAACTCCCACTTAAAATCGAATGGAATTGTGCTCCAGGAGGCCCCAGGCAGGGAGGCCCCAGTCCTCATCAGGGGTCGTCCCGGGTGACAGCAGCTGTCACCGTACCTTCTCCTGGGTGGCCATCCCCGATGTCGGCGGTGGCGGGTCCTCCCTGTGCTGGCGTTCGGATGAAGGTGGCACCCGAAACACAGACGGTCCCGAAGACCGTGCCATTTCCACACACAGACCACGTGCTGTCTCTCGGCCACAGGAGGAGGAAACAGCCACCAGCCAACGGTTGTCACATCCATGGGCAAAACTCATTCCTTCGGCGGCTGTCCCTAAGGTGCCGCTGCTGTTGGGCCAGACGAACCGGGAGGGGTGGCAGGGCACGGACGCCTGTGGGCGTGGGAAGCGGAGTAAACCTGCTCTGAGAGGCCGATTCAGGGCCGCACCCTGCCCCCGGTCTGCGGGGCCCGGGCCCACCCCTCCACCACCCACCTTGCTGGGGACCCGGGGGGCTCTCGGCACAGGGCTTCCCATCAGCACGGCCCGCCCCTGCCCCAGCCTGCCCAGGGTCCTCAGGAAGTAATTCCCCCACTTTGCCAGGCTCTGCCCACCTCGGGCTCCTCACCCAGGAGGCTCTGGGAGGACAGTCACCTCCAGGGAGCCGGTCCGCTGGCCGGGGAGCCCCCGGCCTCCGTGCGGCATCATCCACACCCACGAGGGGGTGTCGTTTGTGCGGGAAATGAGACGGCGGCTGTCCCCAAGTCTGGCTGCCCCGCAGTGTGTCTGTGCTCGCTTCTGAGCCGCTGTCCGTGTGTCCCCGAAGCCCCTGAGCCTTCTGCTGGTCACGGATTCGCTCAGATGTGAGCACGTGCGGCCGAGCCGCAGGGGAACCCCGTCCCCAGAGGGCTGCAGAGATTGGAACCAGAGGGCAGCCCACTGTTCCCAAACACTGGGATGACACGGGCTAGGGCTGCGCCTGCGGAGGAGGCCACAAAAGTCTCCCTGAGTTAGGCCAGCAGCCAGGGCTCCACGAGGGGGCCACGGGGGCCGCCGCCACACAGGCACCCACACGCCCCCTCTGCCTGCCCCTCCTCGTCTCCGCCACTGTCTCCAACACCCTTCTCTGCCAGCCTCTCTCCACAGCGACCATTCCCCGCTCAGCACTGGTGTCCCTCTGGAACACGTTGGCGTGTCTGTACCGCCACAGCCCCAGCTGGCCACGTGTCCTGAGTGCCCCACTGGCTCTGCGCCTGCGCATCCTCTTCAAACTCACGTCCCAAAGACACCTCACACCCACCGGAAGCTGGGCAGGTGGGTGTGGGATGGACCCGTGTGGCCCTTCCCACAGTGGACGTCTGCCCGGCTGCAGGGCCGTGGCTGCCCTGACAGGTCAGGGAGAGGGCCGGTCACTAGCGAGGAAACTTCCATTCCGGTCCATTGAAAGAACATTTAAAAGCCAGGCGGCCCGAGTTTTCTGTTTCTGATCAGTGCCCAGCTTCATCGCGTATCTTTTAATGGTCTCGATTTTTAGACCAGTTTTAGGTTCACGGGGAAACGGAGGGGAAGGTACAGAGACTCCCACACGTACCCGAAGCCCCGCACGCACACAGCCCCCCATGGTCGACACCCCCGGCAGACGGGACACACGACTCAGTGATAAACCCACACCCACAGCCCACAGTGTCCACGAGGCATCCGGCTTGGGGCTGGGCAGTCTGTGGGCTCGGACAAGTTAGGATGATGTGTGTCCGCCGTGGGCGGGTCCGACAGAACAGTTTCCCTCCCTGAAGTTCCTCTGGGCTCTGCCTGGGCTCCCTTCCGGAGATGACCCCTCTGACAGCCACTGGTTTTTTCTCCGGCTCCGCACGCAGCCCGGCCTTTTCCCCAAGGTCACGTAGTTGGGATCACGTGGGTTGCCCGCCGTCACTCAGCCCCGCCCACTCGAGGCGCCTCGCCTCACTCCAGGACCCGACAGCTCATGTCTTTGTAGCGCTGAACTGCGTCCTGGGTCTGGAGGCCCCACCGCTCACTCACCCACTCACCCACCAAAGTCACAGCCTCGGCGTCTTGGTGGCTTCCAGGGGTTGGCGATGCTGAATGGAGCTGCTATAAACATCCGCGTGCAGGGTTTTGCGTGGACGTACCGCCGGGGGGTGTGGCTGCCGGACCCTGCAGCGAGAGGGGGTTCCGTTTTGTAAAACCTGCCCGAGGGTCTTCCGAGTCGGCCGCACCGTCCTGCATCCCCCCATCCTGTCCGACGGTCTTCCGTGGTAGGGAAGGCTCCTGCCGGTCCACGTCCTCCTGTGAGCTGTTTGGGGCTTGTGACTCCCCTCTCCTTTTAAAAAAACTATCCTCACACCCTCCTTTTAAATAAAAAGGGTCGGCTAACCAGCAGCAACGGCTCATGCTGCGGGCCACGGTCTGCTGGCCGTAGTGAGACGTGCTCCAACCCAGCTGGCCCCGGCTAACGACCGCATCTCCTGTCCGACTTCCCCAATGGCCCTAAGGAGCTCGTGGAAGGCACTGGGCTGTGGGCTCAGCGGTGTGTGACCAGGGACTGTCTCATGGGCAAGAAGCCAGTTCCTCAGAATCTTCAACCCTCGACTTCCCTGCGTGCATTCTCGCCACCCGAATGTCCCAGCCACTGCGCTGGGTTCTGGGACCGGGCTTGTGAGCAAAACACAGCCCCTGCTCTCAGAGAGCTTGCACTCCGCGTGGGGGACCGACCACCGTCAAGGCCCTCACAGGCAGCTGCCAGTAAGGGGACAGCCGTCCCTGCAGCCCTGACCCAGGAAGGGCAGGCGGTACAGCTGGCCAGGAAGAACAAGAGGACTGCAGGCCATGAGTTCAGGTTCTGCGTCCTGTGTGCCCTCAGGGTCAAGGGCATCCCATCGTGGTGGCCTAGGAGGTGGGGGACAGTGAGAGAATTCCAGAACAGCTCCCCCACCAGGTCAGGGCCCCCCACCTCCTCGTCTGCCCATGCGGGGGTCCACTGGACCAGCAGGTTCTCATTGCCTTCCTGCTCGTTTTCTCCTGGGACCTACGGGAAAGAGGCGTGTCCCCGATCACCTCCAGTTGTCCCTCCAAGGAGCCTGGCCCAGCCTCTCCAAGATCTGACACCAGTGTGCATGCCACCCCTGATGTGGCTTCTCCCCAGTGGCTCTCATCACCATTGTAGATTTGCATCCCTTCCGGAGATGACCCCGCCAGTGCCTGTCCCTCCCCACCACAGGACGAGAGCACTAAGCAGGCCGGCCCCTTGTCTGGCTGGGCCCACCACCACTATAAGCCAGAGCCCAGCTTGTGTGGCTCCCACGGGAGGGAGCCCAGCACGCACATTGAGTGAGTGAATGGACGAATCTGAGAGAAACGCCCACCTGCCACCACGTCCTTGAAGGTCAAGCTCGGGATTGTAGAAAGCAGACATGGGCAGATTTCACTGGGGGTGGGGATCTGGAGACGTCCCCTGAGGACACAGACTGAAAGGCGAGTTGAGGTCTGAAGAACAAGAGGCAGGAGGAACGGTTTTCCAGGCAGAGGGAACGGCGTGTGCAAGGTGGGAAGGGACTCCGCGGCCCCGTGGGCTGACAGGACACAGCCCACACAGCAGAGGGGGAAGGCAGAGGGCTGTGGGGCCAGCTGCCCCTGGTGGAGGGGGAACCGCCTAGGACCTTGTTCATGTTCATTGCACAAGCCCTCACGGAGCACCCGCTGTGCCCCAGGCACCGTGCTGGGCCTTGCAGGTCCTACTGCAACCGTTAGTCCACATCCTGGAGGCAGTGGGAAGCCTGGAGGAGCTTTAGCAGGGGCCAGGCCACCACTGATGTGACCACCCGGCTGCCAGGGACACGAGGAGCCAGAGGAGACAGCTGCGAAGCTTTGCTTTCTATGATCAGCAGGAGCGGTTGCTGATCTGACATGGGCAGAGAGCGAGAGGCATCACAGGTGGCCCCAGGTGCGGGGCCTGAGAAGCAGGAAATGCCACTCAGGTAACTGGGGTGGGAAGCGCGGTGAGCGGGGAAACAGGGCGTGTCTGTGAGCAGAAACCAGGCGCCTCTCCAGGGCGTCGGACCCCCGGGGGCCCCAAGAGGCCAGAGCCGCAGCCCGGCAGACTCTCGCAGAGCAGCGTTTCTGCGCATCGACACTCGCTGTGAGCAGCCATTGGGCTGGTGGCGACCAGAGCCTGGATTCTGAGAGCTCTGGGCTCTGAAGGGCTCCAAAATGAAACCACCCAACCCAGCTGATTGTGAAGGCAATTTCCATGAAAAACGGAACGGGTCGGGTGTTTAATCCGGCATCGCTTTGGATTTTTCTTAACGGCCAGCGGTATATCGGTTCCTTTTCAAACGGATCTCCTGCGGGCCCACACTTGTCTTCTCCCTTCCGCGTGCACCACGGGAGACAACACAGGAGAAGCACAGGCCTGCGGGGTGCCACCACGGGGTAGGCGACTGCGTGTTCGTGTGTGTGCATGCGTGTGTACACGCGAACCCTGCACGGGCCTCGCACACTGCCGAGAGCAGCTGCACGTGCCATCCGACTGAAGGGCCCTGCGCAGAGCAGAGGCGCTGGCAGACCCCTGAGCTCGCTGGCTTCTCCTGCACTAAAAAGAGGCATCAGCTGCTCTTCCAGGCTTGGGGGGAGTCATTCCCGACGAGCAGAGAACATTAACGCTTTCGGAATCGACTGTGCATCACGCCTCCACCACTGCACCAAGCACAGAGGGATCCCCGGGCAGTACATGAGACCACACGGTTCATTCTTCCAGCTTTACAGCTGTAACTGAACAACCTAATGCTTCTGACAAAACTGCCCGATTTAAATGTTCTCGCCTGCAAAAAATGTCATCGCAAAGGAAGGGCCGCGCTCATCAATGTGCAAAGCACACGGCTGGCTCCCGGGGCAGCAGCCTGCTGGGCTGTGGTCACAGGGAGGGGCACGTCCCTCAGCCTGCAGGGGTCTGTAGCCCACTGTGCCCTTTCTGAGGCACGTCCTGGAGTCCAGGAACCAGGGCCTGAGGTGTGTAAGGGCAAAGCTGGGTTTCAACTTTGTGAAAGTCTCAAATGTGGAGAAGCAGCCACATCCCAGGGTGGACAAGAGCCAGCACGTTGCCAGGGGCTTTGGGAAGGTGACGGGGTGGTTTCCCGTGACCTGCTCTTACAGAGGCCAAGGAGGCACGCAGACAGGGTGCAGGGTGAAGGGGTTAGGCCCCCATCCTAACAGGGGTGTCCAACCTGCAGCCCAGGATGGCTGTGAACACAGTCCAACACAAAATGGTAAATTTGCTTAAACATTATGAGATCGTGTGTGTGTGATTACGTGTCGAAGTGTATTTAATGTGTGGCCCGAGGCAACTCTTCTTCTCCCAGTGTTGCCCAGACACGCCAAAATGTTGGCCACTCCTGTGTAAAAAATAATATAAACGGAACCCCTTTCAACACAGAGAAACTCCCTTGCAGTCTTATGTCTCATACCGTTGCGAATTTGCCCCGTTAGAACAGGGCAAATCAACTTTTGGAAGGGGCCCAAGCTCATGTTCCAAAGAACTGTTTGCAAAGATAACGAGAAAGCAGAAATGATGACTACCAGGCTGGCGGCTAGGGGGCTGAACATGTTTACCATTGTTTGGACTTCGAGTCACTATGTCAGCTCATCAGCACGCGCAGACACGCCTGCCTTCTCTGGATGTCATGGCTCCCCTTCCCTTTCGCCTAAATACCCCTGGCATTTGTTGCCGATATGACCGCTCTTTGAACCAGTGCTTCCAAACAGCCATTCCTTGATCTCAAATAAATGCTGGTTGCCTTTCACTTTGAAAGGGCTTTTATTTTTAGGCTAACACCAGGAAGAATGCTGGGGTGGGGGGCGGTTGGCCGGTTACAGGAAGTGACCTGATGTAGTCCTTTTCCCCCCAGCTCAGAGAAAAGGCTGGGTTCACTCGTGCAGCCATGCTGGGGTCCCGGTCCAGGTCCCACCAACAACCTGCCCGGCCCGCGGAACCTCGCCGCTCGCAGGGCCAGGGCGATGACCCCTCTGGCCAAGGTCCCCCAGCAAGAAATGCAGGACCTCGCCGGGCTTGCTGTCCCCACTGCAAGGGAAGGCGGTTTCGGCGGGCCGCCCTGCCAGGGGGTTCCAGCACTGCGCACGGTGCTCACAAAGCAGGGGTCAGGGAGCCCACCACGCTCAACGCCCACCCTTCTTCTGACTCGTGCCCAAGGGACTTCAAGGGAACTGCCCCTCACAAACATGGCCGCCGCCGGCCCGCTACGTAAAGCGCCCACTTTGTTGGGTCACAAGCCCGAAGACTCCGGGCTGTGATTGGTCGAGCCTGTGGTGACGTCAGACGCTACGGCGCGGGCCGAGGACCCGCGGGTTGCCGCAGCGCAGTGGAGCGTTGGGCCGGAGCGAGGGGCTAGGCGGCGTTGCGGGGGCGGCAGTGCGCTTCTCACCCTCATGAGGAGTCGGAAGGTGAGGGGGCCGAGGCCGGGCACGAGCAGGGTCGGGGGAGGCGGGGGCTCCGGCCGCCGGCTGCCGGGGAGCTGAAGAGCGACGCCTCGGGCCAGGGGCCGTCCTCGGCTGAGGCTGAGTCCCCGTACGCTCTCGGGCCACGCCCCCTTGGAGGGGGCTGCCCCGACCACGCCCACGGGAAGGGGAAGCAGACCGCGCTCCCTGTAACGGGGCTCCCTCTCCAGGGTTGGTCTGGATCCCAGGCGTTTTGTCCTGGCGCTGCCAAGCCACGGGGTCCTGTTTTTCTGTTGCCAGCACTCAAGCCTCGGCGACCTCAGCTTGGCCGCAGTCTCCCGCGTGCACAGTAGGGTGATGGGGAATCCACCCCAGGGCGGGTGCGGATGCAGGGGCACCAGTTTCTGGCGCTTGGTAACCGGCGCACAGTGTGACCTGAGGCACGGGGCTGGGACCCCTTCTACCCTGATGGCGTGGGCCCGCCCCCTGGGGGCGGGGCTGCACCGGGGCCCGGCGGGCTTGCCTCCGCCCTGGCGCTTCCGCTGAGCAGGGCCCACCTCCCGCAACCGTGCGTGGATTTGACCCTGAAGTGCCCCCGTAGACAGCACGTAGCTGGGCCTTGCGTGCGGCGGCCTTTTCCCGTCGACGTCTCTGCGTCTCGGTGCACCTGGCCCACCCACATTCGAGTCTGTGGGTATAGTTGGAGGCACACGTGTTGTTTTATTTTTGTATTCGCTATACTCTGGTTCGCTATGGTCCTCTTGTAAATAGACTAAAGTGAATGTGCACTAATGTAACCGTTTCATTGGGTGTCGCTTCCCAGCAGCTTTGAAAATTTCTTTCCCGGTGGTGGCTCTAGGTTTAATGTATCCGTCAAAGTTGCAGAATCAGCTTCATATTTGCACCAGCGTAGTTCCACGGACGGCAGTGTTGCCCCTCTGTTGCTCCGGTTTCGTCGCCTGCTTTTTGGGATGTTGTTATAAGTATTCCACTGTTGCCACAAACCCACTCCGTGTGACTGCGTTGCCACCTGCAGCCGTGTTCTTAACCCGACAGCGCCTCGCCCCAGCTCACCGCCTTGGTGCCGGTGTTGCAAATGGGGAGCGTTTTCCTGTGCGTCGTATCCGTGTTATTGCATGTAATTGCGTCTCTATTCAGGAGAAGTTAGTCTTCAATTAAACTGCCTTCTGTAAGGACACAATTGCACTTGCTGGTGCTGGCTCTTTTTTTTCTTTGGGTTTGAATTGCCATCTGAGATCGCTTGCTTTCAGCCTGAAGAACTTCCAGTAATATTTCTGCCTCTTGGTTCAGCTCTTGTTTACCCACAAGTGTCTATTTTGCCTTCATTTTTGAAGGATAGCTTTGCCAGCTTATAGGACTCTTGGTCGACACTGTTGCTTTGGGGTTTTGTTGGGTTGTTTGTTGAGAACTTAGAATATATTAGGATGCACCCCTGTGGTCTGGCCTCCACTGTGTTTGCTGCCAAGTCACGGCTTATTTATTGGGCTTCCCTTGTGAGTAAGGAGTCACTTTTCTTTCTGCTTTAAGGTTTTTCTCCTTCTCTTTGACTCGGCGTTTTCCCAGTGAGGTGTCCGTGGGTGTCTTTGCATTCAGTCTGCTCGAATTCGGGTCTCTGGGCATCCTGGGTGTGCAGGTGGTGGTCTTTGGTCAGTCCGGGAGTTCCCTCCCGTCTCTCTCTGTCTTTCTGCTCCTCTCTGCTCTCTTCCTGGAACTCCCACTGCGCATGTATTGGTTCACTTAGTGGTGGCCGGCATTTCTCTGACTCCATTTTCTTCGGTCCTTTCTCTCTCTGTTCTTTGGCTTGCGTAGCTATCAGCCTGTCTTCAGGTTCGCTCATTCTTATTCCGCCAGGTCACACCTACTGTGGAGCCTGTCTACTGAAGGTTTTGTTTTAGTCCTGCTTTTCCACTATGGAACTTACGTTTGGTTTTTATAATAACTATTTTCATTGATATTTTCTATTAGATACAACATTATCATCAAATCTTACTTTTTCATCATTTTCTGCATTTAAAACGGCCCCTTTGAACACATTCTGATCAGTCCAGGGCTGGGTCGCCTTCCCAGGCAGGGCCGAGCTCTTTTCCTGGGTGTGGATCCGCTCCCCTGTTTCCTCGCAGGCTTCACAATTCGTTGTTGAAACGTGTCGTTGTAGATGCACATTGGAGCGATGCTGGGCACAGATCTCCCAGCCCCGCCCCAGGGATTGCTCTTCTTAGTGCACTGTTTATTTGATTAGTGAGCTTCTGGGTTATTCTCTGGGGGTCTGTTACACACACACACACACACACAAGGCAATGCTGGGTATGCCCACAGTTGCCCTGGGATGACAGTGCTTTTAGGGGGACTCTCCCTCCACACACCCCAGCCGGGAGCTCTGTTAACTGCCAGCCGATTGCCCGGTGGTTTCCAGCTAAGGCCTGAGGTAGTAGTGACTGACCTTCTGCAGACTGAGCCTCTCATGCTCTGGCTTCTCTGAAGGAAGGGCCCTGGGGGCTCCTCCCGCCACCCCCCGCCATCCTGGATTTCCCCGCGCCCCCCACAGAGGAAGACACCTCTTCCTCTTCACCTCTTTGGGAAGAGGTGAAGAGCTCTCTGATCTGATGCTGCCTCTCCCCCAGGCGGAACCTCTGAGCCAGGGCTCTGCGTAGCTGGGACAGCGGCGGGCTTCTCAGTGGGGCCCCCCTGCCCCAGGAGCTGAGCGCCCAGGGGAGGCGGGCAGCGGCCACGGCCTGGTGAGCGGAGCGGGCCACGGTGGGGGTGGACGAGATGCTGTTGTGGCCATGTCTCTGGTGGCCTCTTCCCTTTTCGACCTTGTGAGTGTTCAGCCTTTCCTCTGTCCCCTTGTGGCTTACCTGTTCAGGGCCTGTCCCCTACAGTGTCCCTATGCTGCTCCCTTCCCTTATCACTCACTGCCATCCTTTCCTACACCTGCATAGTGTCCATTCTGGAACAGGAAAACCAATTTGAAGGAAAAACCACTGGAACCCCAGCAAAATCCGCAGCTTGCTAACGGTGCGGCGCGGTCACTCGGCCCCGGCACCTGGGCCGTGACGGGAAGTGCCAGGAGAGCCACGTGCTGACGCCTCTCCCAGAGCGGAGCTCCTTGCACCCAGACCCTGACATTGTTCCCAAATAAAACTGTTTACATCTTGCTGTTGTATTAACTCCTCTCTCGTCGTTGGAAGACTCGCCTTTGCCTTCTGAGTGGACTGGAGGTGGACCCGTTTCTCACTGTGGTTGGATCAGACAGATGTCATCGGTGACTTTGAACTGATAGAATTAGGGTGGATTCTAACTGTAATTTCAGGGAGTGACTGGGTGGGGAGGGCAGCTCGTTCGTTCCCGTTACTTTGTGTCTAGAACAGGCACTCCACACCAAGGTTCGAGAGCCTTCTGAGGGAGGCCATGTGCTGCTGGTCTGCAGCGATCCCCTTATAAATGAGCCCCTAGGAAGGCACAGTGAGGGAACGTCACGCCGAGCTTCCAGGACAGCAGGAAGCGCAGACCTTGCCTCTCAAACCGCAAGTTGTGTTTGAACTCACACACGCGGTCCACAGATGTCCTGCCCTGATGGTACAAAGGGGGCGGGAGGGACCGTCTGCAGGTTTCCCCTAGTCAGGAAACCCTGCCTCGGCGCCCGCGGTTCGGGAGAGCAGTGTCTGATGGCCATGCCTCCGGTCCAGCTCGCAGGGGGAGTGCGGTCCTCGGCACGCCTGAGAGCCCGGAGCTGCGTGGCCAGGTTGGCCTCTGCCCAGGAAGCCAGGATCGCCCCGTCCGCCAGGACGGTATGTCAGGTGAGCCTCGCACACAAAGGCGCTGGGATGTGGGCACAGGGCTCACCCTGCGAGGTCCTGTCGTGGCACCAGAGGTGGGGGCTGTCTATGCCTGTGGATCCAGGGCTCTACCTCTGGGGGGGCCTGTCTGCTTGTGGGCGGGCATCTCGGGCCCCATCTCCTTCGATGCCATCCTCTGAGTGACGGTGGTGTAGGGCTGTCCTGTTCACCCCGGGGGCTTGGGAGAAAGGCAGCGCGGGTGTCTGTGGCTGCCGAGCAGTCCTCGTCCCAGAGTTCCGTCGGGTTGGGTCGGTTGGCCACAGTGAGGCTGGGACTTGGTTCCACACCAGCAGCCGTGAGTCCCTCCCCCGGCGCGTGGCCCGGAAAAGCCGGCGGACATTGTTGGCCGCCGCTCCCTGCCCCTGCCCGCACGCAGGTCCCGCTCCGCAGAAGGAACGGACACTGGGTGCTTTTGTGGCCCGTTCGTCATCTGTCCACGCTTCTGACTCTGCCTCAGGAAATCCACAGCCCAGAGATGGCGGCGGCTGTGGGGTGTTGGGGGTGGTCTGGGCTCTTCCCCAGCCGAACCTCCGTGGCAGGCAGTGACCCGGCCCTGACCCTTCCACAGATGCCAGGCTTCCGCGTGTCCATGGCTCCCAGTGGGGGGGGGGGGTGCGAGCTCCGCAGCCCTGGACGGGCGGTCCTCCTGACGCTGTTCTTCCCGACAGACTTCCTCGTCACACAGAGCCACGGATAGGCGAACTTCCAAAAAGCTCAGGTGTGACAGAGGCCACCTTGTGAAGTCAGAATTACAGAATCTGGTTCCCAGGAGCGAGAGCGCAGCCCTGCCTGGAGCGTCCCTGGGGGCCCCTGGTAAGAACCAGCCCCTGGAGCTGGCTAACGGGGGCCCGGTGGCCCCAGGAAAGGACGCCGGCCTCTGCACCACACAGGAGACCACGGGCCTCCCCTTCGGGCACAGCCAGGTCGTGCGTGACGCTTGCTCAGCAGGGACAGAAGGCGGCCTGTCTGGCGCCCTTCCGGGCGCCGAGCTGAGCAGCAGCCCCACCGCGGGGGGTGAGTGCGCGCAGGAGCCCAAGCCGGCCCGGACGCCGCCACTGCACACGGACGGCAGCGTCTTCCTGGACGACGACAGCAACCAGCCGATGCCGGTGAGCAGGTTCTTCGGCAACGTCGAGCTGATGCAGGTAAGTCTGGCGGCCCCTTCACCCCACCTGGGGGTCCCTCAGCCCCCTCCCTGCAACGCCCACGTGCAGACCCCGCCCCAGCAGGAGTCAGACACGCCGCCCTCTTTGACCCGGAGGAGCTAACGAAACAGTTGCTCGCTGGCACGCACCCAGCCATCCCACTCCCGCTCCGGCCCTCCGCGGGGGCGGGCATCTCCGGACACCACTGCCGGGGCCTGAGGTCCTGCCGGTGTGCGTGTGAGCAGCGCCCCGCGCCTGCCGGACTTGCTCCCTTCCCACTTTCCCCATTTCTCGCCCACCTTACGCAGGCGGGGCTGAGCTGTGGGCAGGTGCGGGCCCAGCCTCAGGGAGCAGACTGTCTGTGACTGACAGCGGCTGTTCTCTGCCCCCAGGACCTCCCACCAGTGTCTTCATCTTGTCCTTCAGTGAGCCGACGAGAGTTCAGGAAAATGCATTTCAGAGCCAAAGATGATGAGGAGGAGGAAGAGGACGCGGAGATGTAGGGAATCAAATACGCACATCGACTTCTCCCATATTCCGTGCAGTTAACGATTGACAGTTGACCGAATTACAGGACTTGTTAAATGTGTCCCCGAGAGGGTGTGTCCTGAACCACACTTCTGGGGGCAGCCCCACCTGAAGCGGAAGCTGGTCCGCGCCAGGGCCCGCCTTCTGTCTCCGCTGGTGCTGGGGGGGTTCGTGAGGCGGCCAGGGCCGTGTTGTGACCGAGGCGGACTGTAAAGAAAGCTCTTCGGCTCGGTGGACGCTCGAGCCCACGTCCCTCGGTGAGAATTTGGTCGTCCTTGGGCCCGACGCAGCGACAGTTCTCAAAGAGCAGCCTTTCTTCCCGTGCATGAAGCTGATGTTTGTCTTGGGAACTTTGCAAGAAACGTATGGGAAAAATAAAATATATTTTGGAAATATTTTAAGAAGCCTCGTGTCCCTGAAGCTGTATTCCTTTCCAGGATGTCTGGGAGCGCCCTGGCCCGGGAGCTCAGCCGGTTAGAGAGCACGCCCACCGAGGTCAGGGCGGGCACAGGAACCAGCTGGGGAGTGCAGGAGTGAGGGGGCCCTCCGGGGTGTCCGCCCAGAGACTCAGCTCGCCAGCGCCATGAAGGATCACAGATGGGTGTGTCTGTTGGTGCACAGGCGGGGTTCATTTGTGGCCCGTTCTCGCAGAGGTAGACCTGGGAGGCATAGGTTTGGGGCTGAGCAGGGCAAGGGCGGTGGGAGGCCAGGCAGGAAACAAGCCGAGAGTGCCAAGCCCAGGGTCCTGTGTTCCCAGCACTGATGTAGCCGGCACAGTGGGCGTGGAGAAGTTACATGTTGATGGGTAAAGGTGGTGCCAGCTGTGGGGGCTGCAGGAGGGGGGGCCCCCCCGTGAAGACCCAGAGGTGTCAATGGGCCTCTTCCTCTGGGCTCTGGGCCCTCTCCAGCCTTGCGGGCCTCAGGATGAAAGCCCAGTTTCTGAGGCTTTTCTTCCCAGAGTGTGTGGACGAGAGACGTGGGACTTCGAGGGCTGACCCCTCCCGCGTTAGCCTGGTGATTTTGTGCTGCTGGGGCCCCCGCACTGGCATCCGACCAGGCCCGGGGCTGCCAAGTCACTGGGCGTCTCCCTCCTGCCGCCTGTCTGGGTCCACTATCCATCCTGCCTAACAGAACAACAAATGGATGTTTCTCTCTCTCTCCCTCCAAAATCAATGACAAAGATTTAAATAAATAAATACATACATAAAACAAGACGGGAGTTCAGTGGGAAAAGCAAACCCCTGCCCTGCCTCCTCCTTGGAAGGTGGGGTTGGCCTCTGTATTCCACTGGCTGCCGCCAGGCCTGGGTGAGAGGCACCTCCCTCCTCCTCCTCCTCCTCAGCACCTCCTGTGGTTCATGGGGTCTTCACCTGTTTTCTGCTCACAGCTCTGCAAACCCCTAGAGTTTCCTGAGTTGAGCCTTATCATGTTAATGAGGTGACTTTGGGACCCCAAGGGTGGGGGGCTGGGAGAACCTGCCCTAAGGGTGAGAACACTCAGACCCTCCCCACCCCGGTGACCTCCAGGGGTGGGGAAGGGGCTGGAGACTGAATCAATCATTGGCCAGTGGCTGACTCGGGACTGACGAAGCGGAGGGAGACTACCCCTCCCACCTGCCTGGCCCTCTTCCACGGGCCAAGTCTAACCTTGGACAATAAACCTGTGACGGGTGTCTGCAGAGGCCAGCCGAGTGGTGAGGGCCACGTGGCGAGGGCCCAGCTGTCCTCCACAGTGTCGCGTGTCACCAGGCACAGCATCCCCCGCCGCCCCACGGCCTGCAGACCACCTGTCCCAGCCCCCTGGCCTTAAGGAGCACCACGTGATGTGAAGCATTCTTGCCAGTGCACAGAGACTCGAAGGTTGGTCTTTGCAAAGTGACAGGCAGTCATGCACAGAGCCCACCGGGGGACAGCAGTGGCCTTGTGTGTCCAGCTGTCAGGCGGGCAGCAGGATCACTCTGACACTGGTAGAGAAGGCCCGTCCACCTTAACTCCCCCAAGACCGGCCTCTGCCCAGACAGCATGTGACCAGGACAAGCTGGGGGCCTGCACTCGGCCGGCACGGCGCCCTCCGGGGCTGCCTGGTGGCCCTTGGCGCTCGGGGCCTGGGAAGAGGCGCGGGCGCCCCGTCCGCATGTGGGGTGCAGTTCCTTGTGCTCCACACCAGTGGCTTGGCCCAGATAGTCCCATGTTTCTGTGAAGAAAATGGGACAATTTGTGTCAGCTTTTTAAAAAGATTTGATTTACTTTTAGAGAGAGGAGGAGAGAGGGAGGAGGGAAACATCAGCGTATGAGAAAGACATCAGTCTGGTGCCTCTCACACGCCCCAAAGTGGGGGCCTGGCCGGCAACCCAGGCCTGTGCCCTGACAGGGTCGTACCAGCGAGCTTCCCGCTCACCCACTGAAGGGTCAGCGTTTAAAAGGTCCCTCTGATCCCTACTCCATCCTCATGGCCATCATCTGTAATGAACGCAAACTATTCCACCCTGTGTGTTTATGAAAAATCTTTATTGCGTGTCCTGATTCTACAGTAAATGTGAAAGTTCAACTGTTACAAAACGTAAAAAAATAAAATTTTAAAAGTTACAAAATAAATGCGCGTTTTGAACATTTCAAACGTAGCCTGCCCCCCAGAGGGCTGCGGCCAGCCCCCCCCCCCGACACCCAGACCCAAGATGTCCCCACTCCTGGTGCAAAGGGACACAGATGGTGAGGACCAGCACGCAGAGGACCCCCACACCGAGGACGCCACCCCATGGCGCGACACCCACGGGCATGGAGGCCCGAGTGGGCAATGAAACTCGAGGTTTACAGACTTAGTCCTTTGAAAGCCAGCCGTGCCCACCCCACCCCGGGATTGCCGCTGCTCACAGACGAACGGTTTGCACACGCCAACACCTGTGCGGTACGCGGAGGCCTTTCGTAAACGGCAGGTCGCACTCTGCGGAGCTCACCACCTGCCTGTGAGTCGGGCAGGCAGCACCCCCCCACCGCCCACCCCATTTCCACTCAGACACGGAGACCTGCTGCGCCGCTTCGTGTCCCGCACACGTCAGGTGACTCACGAAGTTAGCACTGCCCAACCTTCGTGGCCTTTGATTCCAGGAGGTTGGACGTAATGCCACAGCGGCCGTTCCCTGCCCACAGGCGTCAGCACGGAGTGAACACCTGTGTGTTCTTCACGGAGTGAGACCCTCTCTCCCTGAAAGGGTCTGGGCAGAGCTTCCTGCCATCAGGGCAGGGAGACTCAGCGGGGCTGCCAGGAGAGCACCGTCCCTCCGCGTGGGCATGCGGGCAGGGCCGCACAGACACCCCAAGCAGGTAGGGCCCGAGAGCATGGGTCCCTGGTCCCCACCGCCCGGGCACCAGCGCCCCTGATGTCCTGCCAGGGCACCAAACTCGCCCTCTGCTGTGGGGTCTCAGGTGCAGAGTCAGACCTGTCCTGGGGTCTGGAATCTGTAGGAAGGTTTTGTAGCTCTTTTCAGAAGCTATTGCAGTAGCAAAAAAAAAAAATTAAAAAAACAGCACCTGTTAAAATCCTCCCCATGCCCCCCGACCTGTCCCCAGGCCCAGGGCAATGTGGAAGGTGTGTACCCAACTCATGGGCACTTGCGAGTGGCCCGCCTCCTCCTGGGCTTCGTCCGCGGCCTGTAGATCCTGCTCGGGTCGCAGCTGAGTCCGTGGGTGGTTTTCTTGTGGCAGGCGACATGCACCAACTTCAGGTTCTCGGAGGTGAAGAGCAGGCTGTAGAAGTACTCCCAGTCCAGCTGTCTGCCGTCCTGGTCCTCGAGTGCCCCCGCCAGCGTGGGGATGACGGTGCGCTTCTTCTCTATTCTGCAACAGGAGGCCAGAGATGGTCACTTCCGGTGTTGCAATCCCACAGACCCAGCTGAGACACAGCTCTGACGCAGCTGTGGCTAAAACGTAAAATGGCGATTGGTCACATAGGAAAATCAAGAGGAAAACGAGATTTCTAAAGGAACCACACTTGGCAACCACCCAGGAGCTGGGTGGCAAGGACAGGAGAGGACACAGGGCGCTGTCACAGGCCACGGGTGAGCCTCAGGCGCCCCGGTGGGCAGCCCCGAGGGCACTGTTTGGGCCTGAAGGCGGCTTTCCAGGATGGGCCCTGCCAACACTGGGGACTCACACGTGGTCCAGGTTCCAGGTGCTGAAGAGGACCCGGCTCTCCCTGTTGCTGTAGGGGTTGATGGAGTGCCTGGACGCACAGCTGGCCATGTCAAAAGGACCCTGCGCCGAGAGAGAACGGAGTGACTGCTGCAAAGCGGGCCTCTTACCTGCTGGTCTCTGGTCACCTCTGCCACTCGCCCCGCTCAGCAGGGCTGCACTGGCCAAAGCCCCGGTGCCATCTCCACTCGAGGCAGGACCACACCTGACACGTCTCTGAGGGGAAGGCTGGATGGTGGCGGGAAGGACCCTCCACCACCCCCCAAAGGTCACAGCTCCGAGGCCCAGAGGTGGCACTGGGGGATGCGGCGTTCCCGTGGTTCACTCACGTCCCGGAGAAGCCTCGGCGTCTGCCTGTGCAGCTCAGAACGCTGCCTGCAGCCAGTGCCATCTGCCAGGAGCCACACTTAACGAGTGCCCCAAATGTCACAGTGGCCACAGACGCTAGAACCCCCAAGCTCTCTGTCACCCACAAAGCTAACCCAAGGGAACAACGCACGTGCTTCCCAGAGGCTCCCAAGCACCCCTTCTCTTACCAGCACCCCCAAAGGAATGTCATCCTCCCCTGACGCCAAGGCACAGCTCTGCTCAGGCACCTGTGTCCTCCCACCCACAGCAGCGGCAAGGTCCCTGAGCAGTGGGCGTGCACCTGGGAACCTGTCGGAAACGCAGGTTCTCGGGCCCATGCAGACTCCCAGGGAACAGAAGCTGACCTGCCCCCCACCCCTCCCGGCCCTGGCAGGCGGCTCAGTGGGCACCGGGGCCCCAGGGTCGGGGGCACGCAGCCCACCTGGCAGGAGAACCAGCCTTCGGGCGTGCAGAGCCGGCTGCCGGCCTTGGCGCCCCTGTCGAAGTAGCAGCCATTGTACTGCGCAGCCCGGAGCTTCTGGCCCATGGCGTCCACCACCCGCGCAAACTCCTCCCGAGTCTGTGCGCCCACCGCGGGCGTGTGCGCGTTCACCTGGAGGACACCAAGGACGTGGCTGAGGGCGGGAGCGCCACGCCCTGCACCCCGGTCGGGAAGCCCGGGTCGGCAGCACCAGTCAAAATGGCCCCACAGCCCACCCGCCCAGCACGCTGCCGTCGGGTGGCCCTACCTCTCTCAGGTAGCCCCGGATCCTGCCCTCGCAGCTGAATCTCAGGTAGCTGGACTTGCTCCTGAACCGGGACTCCAAACCTGCGGGAGGAACCAAAGCAGACCCTGCACCCCCGGCCTTCCTCTCGTGGGGCAGGTGGGTGGGGGCTGTGTCTGAGAAGCCTCCTGAGGCGCCATGCACGCATGCCCTGCTCACTGCTTCAGGTGGGGTCTTTGGTCCACCAGGAGGGTCTCCAACGCCTCCCAGGGGCTCCCGCCAGGCGCCACCTTTTCAAGGCAGATGTATTCTCTCAGGGGGCTTCCAACTGACTTAACAACCCAGGCCACAGGCAGAAGCCACCCAGGTGTCCACCAGCGGATGACCAGAAAAGCAGGTGTGGTCCAGCCACACTGTGGGAGACGGCTCCGCTTTGAAAAGGACAGAAACTCTGACACCTGCGGCTGCACAGATGGACCCGGCAGACGTTAAGCTCCGTGAAATCAGCCAGTCACAAGAAGACAAAGAACCACCGCACTCGTAGGAGGTCCCTGGAGGAGTCAGAACCACAGAGATAGAATAGAGGGAGGTTCCAGGGGCTGAGCGAGGGGCGGCAGTCACAGTTCCGTGGGGACAGAGATGCAGTGGGAGGAGGGTGCTGGAGAGGATGGCGGTGGCACCTGCCCGACAGCGCGAATGTGCCTGAGGCCCCTGAGCTGTGCCCTTGACAATGGTTAGGATGGCGATCTGTGTGTTAGCCTCCTTCACCACGGTCCTAGGCTGCCTGGAATCTGCCCCCCATGAGCAGGGAGCAGGTAAGCCCCTAACCTCGGGGGCCCCTCGCTTTGGGCGCGGAAGTGGAATCCGGCCTCCCCTGCCCCGTGCCCAGCTCTGGTGCCCTCCCCCGCCGCCGCCCCCAGTGCCCTCCAGGCCCTGACTGCATGGGGCACCTTCGAACCAGGGCGGGTCCTCGGCCCGGGTCTCGGCCGCGATGTTCTCGCTGATGGTGTGCAAGAGGTCGGCCAGCAGCTTCTGCCGCAGCGGGGCCTGTTCATCGGACAGCAGCTGCCGGGCAGCCTGGATGACCCCCACGTGCGGCTTGTGGAACACGCTGAGGAACCGACTGATGTCACTCACATCTGCCACCAGAAGGGGGGACACACAGAAGAGCCATTAGTCCTCGGGGGCACCGCCTTGGGAAGACACTTGCCGACAGCCTCCAGGAGACAGGGCTCCTCACGCCCACCCCGCTCAGCTGGGAGACTGCCAGCCTCAGCACGACCCGGGCTCCGGTCCTCGAGGCCGGGGGCCAGCTGCCCACACCTTAGGCACTCAGGGCCCGGTGCAGCCGAAGTCTGCCTCGGCCCTCACGGCATCTCACAGACACACCACGGCACACCTGCAGCCAGAGCCTCGGCCCAGCGGGGCCACCGCAGGACGCCAGGCTGCTCAGAGTTTGCAAAGCAACCTCCGTGGTCTGCCCTCAACGAGAGAAAGGATGGAGTCACATGGTCGTAGCGACCCACGTGAAAAAGCAAGAAGGCAAAGGCCTTGCGCACCTACAGCTGGGGGTCCTTCTCAGGCTTAACTCCAAAAGTAGAACGAAAATAAAAAGGGTGGACTGGCCTTCGTCAGCACGAAGGCTGTGGCTTGGTGAAGGGCCCTTCCTCTCCTAGGAGAGTGAAAGACACCCTGCCTGACAGAGGACTCTCATTCAGAGTGTCTCGGAACGACAAAACTCTCCAATTTCAGCACAGAGACATAAAAAGCAATTAGAAAATGGACAGAGGACACAGAGACGTTCCGCCAGAGAGGACGCAGTCAGCAGCAAGCATACAGAGGACGTGGTGGCCACACGGCCGCACAGGCAGTGAGCAGTGGGCACGCCGCCTGGGCTGTGCGAGCGCCCGCTGCTACGTTCGCAGGGCGACGGACCGCGCGGCCACACGCTCTCGGCCAGCACCATGCGGGGTGGCAGGGACTGTGCACTGATGGGGGACAGCCCCAGTTAAAGAGGGTCGACGCCAAGAGCCCTCGGGGAAACACGAAGTAAGACTCCACGAGCCACCACGCCTCATCGTCAACACGGCCGAAATGACAAACAGCACAGACCTGTCTGAGGAGCCGCAGACCCCCGGTACAGAGCCGGTGGGCGGGGTGCAGCCCGGGGTGGCCACCCCGAAACAGTGTGGTGGGGCCTTTGCGTCTTTCACAGCCAAGCCGGGACTGAATTTCCACTCCCTAGGAGTTGCGCGTGTACTGCATGAACTCCGGGGCCTCCGCAGAGCCCTGCGACCGTGTCTCCACCTTCTGTTTCCGCACATTTCCGCACTGAAGAGGAATCCCACCCCTTTAGCTGTCTGTCACCCCTCCCTCCCGCCTACCACCCATCTCTTTTCTGTCTCCACAGACAGCTCTGCTCGGCACACTCCGTGTCGGTGGGATCATATTTGTTCTATGTGGCCTTTTGTGACTGGCTTTTCAGTTAACGTGAAGTTTTCGAGGAGCGTCCGTGTCACAGCCAGAGTCCAAGTTTACCCCCTTTTCCTGGTGGAACAGCATTCCATCGTTGGAACAGGCCGTTTGTCCGTCTGAGAGCACGGGCTTCCCTCCACCTTCAGGCCGTATGAACAAGGTTCTGTGCACGCCCAGGTGCAACCTCTGAGCAGACCTGTGTTTGCACGTCTCTTGAGTGCACACCTAGGCATAAACTGCTGGGTCCCCTGGTGATCCTGTCCTGGGAACCACCAGACTCTGCCCACCAGCAGTGAATGAGGGTGCCGGTTCCCCCACGTCCCCGCCAGCACTCGTCCTTCTGGGGTGGGGGTAGGGGAGGAGGTGCAACCTCACCGTGGGTTTGACCTGCGTGTCCCCGAAGGCGAATGCTATCGAGCCTCTTTTTGTGGGCCTGTTCACCACTGGAACATCCTGCCTGGAGGACTGTCTACCAGACCCTGTCCCTCAGCATCCCTGGGGCCCGCCACTTACAGCCGTCCCAGGTCTGGCCCTCGGTGAGCAGCACGAGCTCCGAGTTGTCGGGGATGCTCCAGAAGTAACCTCCTGTCACCTCCGTGCCATCTTCGTAGAGGCAGAGGCGGGAGCCGGGCACGGGCAACTGGGGAGAAGGGGGAGAGGGCAGGACGCTCACTCATTTGGCTCCAGGTGGGCCTGCCATAGAGAAGCACACTTTAAAGACTCACGCTCGACCTGGCTGGGGTAGCTCAGTGGATTGAGCGCAGGCCTGCAAACTGGATGATCGCGGTTCGATTCCCAGTCAGGGCACATGCCTGGGTTGCAGGCCAGTTCCCAGCAGGGGCCATTTCCCAACAGGGGATGCACGAAAAGCAACCATACATTGATGTTTCTTATCCGCTCTCCTTCCCTTCCCCTCTAAAGATAAATAAATATTTAAAAAAAGAATCATGCTCGACGTGCCGTCTGCACCCCAGTGGGGCACACGCCTGAGTCACACATGTATGTCTGACCCAGGGCACCCACAGTAGGTTGTCCTATAACAGGAAGTCCAGTGGGGCACATGCCTGAGACATGCATGTGTATCTGAACCAGGGCACCCACAGTAGGCCATTCTATAACAGGAAGTCCAGTGGGGCACACGGGGTACACGCCTGAGACACACACATGTGTCTGAGCCAGGGCACCCATGGCAAGTTCTTCTGTAACAGGAAGTCACATACAAGCATACACAGCGTCACTGCTTCCTGGGATGCGGGACACGGACCCTTTCCAGCCACTCCTCCATGGCACTTAGAATCCGAGCCTGTTTTCCAAAATAACGTATGACGGCTGCCACTAAGCTGGTCAGTGCAGCCACATGGATGAGGGCACGGTGCCTGGCAGGTGTCAGGACCCACCCGCTGGCTGAGCTCATCACGAGCCACCACGATGTTCTTTGGGAGAACATCCGACTGAGGGTAACACGTGGCCTCTGTGCAGAAGTGTGACCAGTACACAGCACTGTTCACTTGCAGAGCTTTGGTTGTCCAATGCTCCCCACTGGTCAGTTTTATGAATTTTTGGGGTGACTCCAGGCCTGGCCCTGCCCACGCACATGCACACTGGCGTGCGTCTATGCCCAGCCACGGAAACAAACTCCATAAGAGTCAGAATAACAGGTGGAGGAACTACAACATTCGGGCTGCCTGGAGTTGAGAGGCCTCCGAGCCCAACCCCTTAGTCTACACAAGGGGAAACTGAGTTCCAGGGACGCCAAGTGGCTGTTTCCTGACTCCCCAGTGAATTAGCTGGTGTGCACTGGAAACAGGATCCCTGAATCTCAAGGCCTCAGAGCGGTCATGACCCTCACCATCAGAAGACAGAGGTGTCCCCGCACCACCCCCCACCTCGAGCCCCTATGCTCTGCGCCCCACGCCCACTCAGGAACCAGAGGAAGAAGTTCCTGACTTGAGGGTGTCTCCAGGGCCTAATGGCGACGAGTGGTGATTCCCTGGAGCGCGCCCCCCCCCCCGCCTCCACTCCCGGCCATCTCACACACACACACACACCCTGGAAAGCAGCCCTTTCCTCTCCCCAAGTTCTCCTGCGCACCCCGCAGAGGCTTCCACCTTCGCCAGCCCCAGGCGCCCCTAGTCCAAGGACCCACGTTCCACCCTCTCTGCAGGACCCTGCGCGCCCTCCGAGTCTCCGCCATCCGCACCCTGCTCCTGAAGTGGAGCGATCGAACTCGACAGGCCGTGTAGGGAGCACAGTCGGGGCCGGGGCCGGCCGCTGCTCAAGTTTTCCGCCTCACGGGGCACCTGTCAGGACTTGGGGACACAAGGCTACGCCAGTGCTGGTGACAGATGGCGGGTCAGACTGTTCCATCCCACCCAGGGCCTCCCGACAAACTCCCACAGCCGCCCTCGTCCCTTCCCGGGACCTGCAACGGGAGGCACCGGGCCCCCGACTCCCAGCCCCCGCCGCACCTGGAAGTGGAGACACCCCTTCCGCACCACCTCCTGGCAGCTCTTCCCCGCTACCCCAAACTTCTGCGGGCTGTGCAAGGCTCGCAACTTGAACGTCTTGGGCTTCCGGAAGACAGACATCATCCTCGGGGCCTCTGGCCCCGCAGAAAGCACCTGCTGGGCCCGCTCCTAGGCGCGTCCCCACGCGGGCCGCGGGGTCAACCCCAGGTGGACTCTGCGGAAGGGAAGAAGGCCGAGCACCGCCCCGGAACTACACTACCCAGAAGGCTGGGAAAGGAGAGGCGCAGCCTTTCTTGTGCGCGTGCGCAATTCCCTGGAAACTCCGTTACCCAGAATTCCCGGGAAAGCGGAGACGGGGCCGGGGGGGGGTCCCGTCTCCTGCGCAGCCGCGGTTCGGCGGGGCGGGGCGGGGTCGCGCAGACTCGGAAGCCGGGCTGGGCCCGGTCTGGTTGTCATGAGAGCGGCAGCCGCGGCCACAGCATTGGGCGGAGGCGGCTGGGACTGCCCCTCCCCCGCCACCGATGCTGCGGCCCGCGGGGGCTGGCGCTCCCTGGGTTGCGAAGTCGGCGCTACCTGAGCTCTGCCGAAGTCGCGGCGCTGCCGGGGGTGGACGGAAGGCCCTGGGTGTCGTGCGGGAGCCGAGGTCCCGCGGCCTTCTTTCCTGACAGGTACCTGGACTGGCTGGGAGCGCGGGCGCGGGGCAGGGGGCACGAGGCCGAGCGGGCTTCTAACCCGGGCTCGCGGGGCTGGGCGCGGACTTGGACAGCGGGGCCGGCGTGCGGCGGGGTGAGCAGGTGCGGGCGCTCTCTGCCCGAGCGTGTCGAGCCGCTGGCCGGGGACACGGGGCCCGGGGTGGCGCTGTCGCGCGCTGCGTCACGGCCCACAGCGGCCCTGCGGGCGCCTGCGCCGGATTCCCTGGGTCCTGACCTCGCCGTGCGGGATGCAAGGCTGATGGTGACCCAGAAAGGCGTGGCTGGCCAGCCAAAATGCGTCGAGAGTGTGGCTCTGCCCCGCACAGGTTATATTCGCCTCCTGTTACTTACTTAATTATTTTGCGTGTCCTCAGTCTCAGATGTTCTCAGAGGCACTCTCGGCTCTTTAGATCACTTGACCAAAAATGGCTTAATTTTGAACATTTATGTTTTCTTGAAAAGTGGAAACAAGTTGTCTCTTCTGGTCTTGTAGCAAAATGTTCAGGAGTTGCTAAAATGTTTCACCTTAATTTGTAGATGCCAGCCCCGTCCCCCTACCCTCACCCTATACGCTTGGAGAAGCCGACTTCAGGGAAGGAACCCCTCGGAGGCAGCTTTCTCCCCGAGGGCGGGTGGGGTGGGACTCCAGACACGTGCAGGCTGGCACTGGCTGGGGAGGACCTCCGTCCTGCACTAGGGCGGTCGGGGTCCCACGTGCCGAGCTTTGAGCACTGCGCAGAGCTTTGTTTCTTCCCCAATGTAATGGTGGCTTTACGGAGCCTTCCAGCAGCATCCTCCAGTGGTCCCGGTATCCCGAGGAACACGGGAAGGTGTACACAAGGGGACCCTAGGGGACTAGGTGAAAGGGCTTTGGTGGAGCGGCCAAAGCGGAATCCTGCTCAGAGGGGCCCCGGCATCTCCCACTGGCTCCTGAATGCCAGCAACTCCTTTTGCCTCTGTTGGAGCCACGCAGCACTGTGGACACACGTCTGCGTGGGTGTCAAAGGTCCCGGTTAAGTCCTAGCGCCACAGCAGAGGCTACTGGGGCCTGGCCGCCTGACCAGCTAGGAGCAACCCTGCCCACGTGGCTCACTGGCTGGGTGACCCTGGGCCTGGGCCTCACGGTGCCTCAACTTCCTTGTCTATAAAGAGGGGGTGACAACTAAACCAGGGTCAGCTGTCATGAAGGTGTGTGTATGAGTCAGCACTAAGGACAGCCGGGGGCACACTGAGTGCTCCTGGGTCATGCAGTCACCAGTGCTGGGTGACGAAGGGAGTCTGCACACACTGGGCAATGGGAGGAGGACCTCCGGTCTGGGCAGGGTCGGGGTCTACAGTCTCACTCAGCTGAGAGGACTCCACAGCTGCCGCCCGCCTTCAGGGTGGGAGAAGGAGTAGCAGACCTGGCTTGCAGAGGTGACAGAGGGCCTGGGCATGCCCAGTCAGGGAAGGAGCTTCCATCTGCAGCACGTCTGGCTGGGCTTTAGAGTTCGAGACAGAGAGTGAGGGCTGGAGCAGCAGGTGGGGTCAGGACCCAGCTGACCCTGCAACCCTGGACAAAGGGCCGTCACGGGTTCTCAACTTAGGGCACGGGTGGCGGTGGCCCTGGCTGGGCTCAGGGAGGGTTCATGGGCAGTGCTCCTGGTAGGGGCCTGGCCATTGGCATCTAGGAAGACAGCGGGATGGACCCGAGAGACACATTTCTCTCTTGGCAGGCACTCTGCGGTGGGGAGGGGGCACTGCAGAAAGGGGAGGGGGATGGGGAGGGGAGGGGCCCAGGTTGAAGGAGAAGGGCAGCCAGCAGACAGCTGAGCACCTGGGTGGGGCTGAGGGCTCAAGGACCAGTTCCCTTCCTGGAATCGCAGGGTGAGGCTACACAGCATCCAGTGGGTAAAATCTCACACATCCATTTTTTCGTGGCTGCTGTTCATTATTTCCTGGGTTAGCTTAGTTCCCCTGTACTGCAGTGAGACATTTCGCCGTGAGCTCTGCACGGAAGATGTCCCAGCTGGGACTTCGGCAGCGAGTTCCCACTCTGTGCTCACCGAGTGCGTCTCCCGAGAAATGGCAGTGGGGCTGGCAGTGGTCGAGCCACCCACATGGCCCTCCCGGGGCCAAAAAACGAAAGCTTTGTTTTTGTACATTATCCGAAAATTTTGTCTTCGCCATGACAAAGTACCAAAACTGAAAGACTTACAGCACTTTATTCTGAAGGCTAGAAGTCCAAAATCAAGGTATGGGCGTGGCTGCGGTCTCTGCCAAGCTGCCCCACCTGTCGCCCGCGGGCCTCGTGCAGCCCAGGACGGGATGGCTATGAACGCAACCCAACACAAAATTGTGAATTCACTTAAAACACGATGAGCTGTCTTTGTGATTACGTGTCACAGTGTAACGTGCAGTCCAGGACAATTCTTTCTTCCAGTGTGGCTCAGAAATGCCAAAAGGTGAGACACCCCCGCAAGGCTCTAGGGAGGATCCCTGCTGCCTCTTCGGCCTCTGGTGCCGTCCAGCAGGCGCCGGAGATCCAGTGGCCTTACTGTTGTCACGTGGCCTCTGTGCACATGCGTGTGCATGTGTGCGCGCGCGCCCTCGTCTCCTTTCTGATAAGGACACCAGTCATTCAGGAGCAGGGCCACCCTGCGCCAGGAGGACCTCATTGTAGCTTCCGTTGCATCTGCGAACATCCTGTTTCTAAATAAGATCCCACTCCCGGGAGGGCTCCAATGTGTGTTTTGGGGTGGACACAGTTCAACCACAACACTGACTAAACTTTTTAGACGTGTGTTTGGGAAAAGCTGTAACGACTTTAGAAGGTGCCCTAAGCAGAATTGGAGGCTCCTGTCAGAAGCACGCAACAAACACCAGGGCTTTCCATTTGCCCTGTGTGTCAGCAAGGCCTGAACTGGCCATTTAGGCATGGTGACTTGTTCCGTCACTAAGTCCCTTTCTCTTCAAGGGGTGCTTCCTGCTCTCGCGAACGGCCGGCGCCCAGAATGCCCCACAAGATCGGGTTCGTCGTGGTCAGCTCGTCGGGGCATGAGGACGGCTTCAGTGCCCGGGAACTGATGATCCACGCCCCGACCGTCAGCGGGTGGAGGTCACCGAGGTGGGCCGGGCGGGGCCGGGCGGGGGGCGGGGCTGGGGGAGCAGGGGCTGCCCTCGCGTCCTCATTGTCACCCCTCAGGTGTCACAACTGCGAGCCTGTTGGGTTGTGTGACGCATTTGTTTCCTGCTTCTCATGTGTTTGAGGAGAGTTTGTTGGACCTTGTCCCCTCGGGACTTAACCCGTGTGCACCTAAGAAACGTGCAGACCCAGCCGAGCCGGAGGACGGTGGACCCCTCCCTCCCAGGGGTTGAACCTCGGTCCCCCGCGTCCCTCGTGGCTCACACGGTCGTCTGGGCTCTGTGCGGAGACCCGCACTGGCGGGGGTCTGACTGCGTTTACGTGACCCCAGGCCCCAACTGAGGGGTCTCTCGGGCCCGTCTGGAGTGTCCGCGGCGCCGTGGGGGTGCTCGCTGCTTGGGCAGCTGCTGCTCGTTAGGACTTTTCCGAGAGTGGGGCCACCCTGGGGCGGAGGAGGCGGTGCCGCCACGTAGCCCGGCGCCTGATCGGCCCCATGCGCTGCTGGCCTCTCACAGTCCCCTAAGGCCAGCTGTCCTCCCCCAGGGCCCAGGCGCCCTCGCTGTCCCTGGCCCTCGTGACTGTGTGTCACAGTCTGAATGCCCCATCCCACACCTGTGGCTTTTTTCACTCACTTTGGCTGCTGAGGAGGTGAGTATAGACCCCATTTAAAACAGCAACGGACCTTCCTTTGGGCGCTTTCTGAGGGAACCCAGTGAAAGGGACTCCTGTCCCTGCCCAAGTTCGGGAAGAACTGAAACACAGCGGAGAGCCAAGAAGATGGGGGCACACAGCCCCTTCATTGCTCACGAGACTGATACTGGGGGGCAAGGGCTTTATCTGCAGGCCAGCAAGCACTGCAGGGCTGAGCCGGTCATGCCCACGGCCACTCACCTGCCCCAGGCCAGCCGGCTGGGGGGCGGGAGGCACCCACCGGGCGGCAGTGCCCCCCTGTGCGTTCCCCACCTTCCAGGCCCCCCAGTCCTGCCTTTCCCTGGGCGAGGGGCCGTGCACATGCCTGCCACGGCCCACCCCCCACACCTCCCTCCACAGTCGCCCTCCGCGCTCGTCGCGGTCGGGTGTGGGTGAAAGGGACGCAGCCGTGTGAACAGGGACTGCTTGGGTTGCGTGTGCAGACGTAACCAACACGTTCTTTCATGCATGGGCATGGTGGTGGGTCCTTTCAGGGCCTGCCCAGCCCTCGTTTCAGTGGTGAGCTTCCACGCCACGGCACAGGCAAGGGCATGCCACGGAGTCCCACACTGGCTCTGGTGGGGTCTCGTGACCGGGGCAGAGAGTGGTCCCTGAGGCCACCACCTCACAGCCTGTGCCCCGCAGACTACCATTCCTGCAGGAGGGGACGCGGGGCTCTGTTGCCCCAGGTAGGGGGTGCTTGGGCCCCCGCAGGAGCGGCCCTACAGGGAGGGAGGGCAGCACGGGTCCTGCCTGGCACAGGGGAACCCCTCCAATGCCCTCCTACCTGGGAGCTGGAAGCATCTGGCATCTGGAGAGAGCAGACTGTCTCCACCAGCAACGGGGGCCCCGGGGCACGCATCCCTTTAGTGCCAAGTTTATATCCCGAGAGAAGGCTGGGGCTGTCAGCTCACCTGGGGAGAGAGGTCTGTTTCATTTTACAGTCGGGTCAAAGGGTGCTCTTGATTCTTCTGTGAACTCCGCGGTCCGCACCTGAGCAGCTGCACCAGACCGTGTTTTAAGGATTTTAGAAGTGACACAGCTTCACGTTTTTGTCAGTCTCTGTTTTCTTTAAACAGTTTTGAAGGTTTTGGTTTTTTAGCAACAAAGGGTTTTTTCCTCATAGATCACTGACAGTCCTTGTGTCTAGAGTGAGCTCACCACAGCTGTCCCCTGACTGTCCCCTGACTGTCCCCTGACTGTCTCCTGCAGCTGTGCACAGTGCATGTCCACAGCAGTGCACAGCCCACGGCAGGTGCAGAGTGTTGGTGTCACGGGAGGCTCAGTCCCCACTGTCCACTGGCTGCACCTCTGTGATGACTGTGCCGTTGGAAAACTCAGCGTCGGGAAGTGCCAGGCCCAGCGCGCTTAGAATGAGTCCGCCCAGCCGGCCATAGGCACTGGTCCCCATCTCGCCCCCACTCACCTGCTCGCCCCTTTGCGTCCCTCAGGGTTATGCACACAGCGGTTCCCCCTGGTGGTGGCTGCAGGTACCCATGGTCCAACCGCAAAACAAAAACATTTAAACGGAAAAGCCCAGAAACAAACAGGTCGTAGTTGTAAACTCTATGCTGTTCTGAGTCACGTGATCAGACCTCTGTCTTGCCTGGGCATGAATCGTCCCTCTGTCCATTGTCCCCATGCTGTGCACATTCCCTGCCCATTGGTCACTCAGCAGCTGCCTCGGTGTCTCGGCCCCCGTGTCCGCCCCTGGTGTTCCTTAGTTACGGCCCCAGAGCGCAGGGCGGTGACACTGGCAGCTCGGACGTGCCCGAGCGCAGCCGTGAGGTGCCTCCTGTAAGTGACAGGAGAGAGTTCTCCAGCGAATAAGGGAAGAAAATCCTGTGCCGGGGCTGCTGAGACCTACGACAGGAAGGTGTCCGCTGCCCGTGAGCCGGTGGAGCGGGAAAGAGAAACCCGTGCCCATCTGCTGCGGCGCCTCGGGCTGCAGGAGTTCCGGCCACGGCGCGTGACAAGGGCCTCGTCAGAGTGGAAGAGACGTTCGGTTTGTGGGTGGAAGACAGACGGAAACCGCGTCCCGATAGACAGCGACGTGTCCCCGGAAGGCACCAGGCTCTGCGAGGACCTCGGCAGGGACCCGGACCCAGGGACCCCGGTCACGCTGCATGGCCACACGGGACTGCGTGACTGCTCCAGCTCACTGCCAGTTACTGTTTGGCTCCTCCCGGGCCCGACGTGTGTGTGCCCTTCGCCTCGGGCGTGCAGGCGCTGGAGACTCCGTGTCTGACGGGTCGGCGCTACCCACGGCTGTGAGGGTTGCCCCAGGTTCACAGCTGTGCACTGACTCCCCCTCCTCCCTGGTGTCCACAGAGCAAGGCTCCCCAGGCCTGGTACGAGGCTGTATCGCCCAGCAGCGAGCCCAGGAGGAGTCTGGGGGCGGGAGGAGGCCTGCCCATCCCGAGGAAGCGTCAGCGTGGGCTGGGCCGCTGTGTGGGTGGGGATAGCTGGGGCCATGGTTGCCTGGCGCCTTCCAGGTTTCTATATGGAAATGGCAAGTTGCTCCTAGATTCTAGGGTGGGCCTCGGCAACAGCTGGGGCTCCCTGACGTGCAGGGGGTGGTTGATGCCACAGGGGGGTGACAGGCTGCCCGAGACTGTGGAGAGGAGGGGCCTGGGCACAGTCCGGGAGTGGGGGGGGCTGGGGAGGAGGAGCAGCCCTGTCAGAGGCCAGGGGGCCAGGACAGAAGGCTTTCTGCAGGGGGTGGGAGAGGGGGCACAAGAAGATGCCCTGCTGACTTCGCACCAGTCCTGAGGTCATTGGTGAGGCAGGCAGCTGGGAAACCAGTGGGGACATGGGAGGACTCTCTCAAACTGGGGCTTTCTGGAGCATGTCCATGTCCTGACGGGAGTGGACTAGATGAGGGAGAGGCCGCTGGCTCCGGTGCGGTTCAGCTGGTCGAGTCGGGAGCAGAGCACCAGCGGGTGGGAGGGTCAGCCAGAAGCCCCGTGCAGTTGGTGGAGAGTGACTGGTGGTGGGGAGGGGCAGCGTGAGGGACAGGGCTGTGTGGCCAGTGGGCAGCAGCGCCAAGGGCAGGGACTCAGTTGGTGGCAGGGCCTTCCCCCAACATCCGTCCTCGGGTGCTCCAGATGCCCTGCAGCCCGCCAGCTCCGCACGGCGCCCCTGGCCTGGCTGTGACCACGCCCTGCAAGGCCTGTGCCGGCACGATGGCTCTGCCGCTTCCAGGTTAGGGTTCAGTGCGCTGTGTCACCTCCCGGACAGCTGGAAGCCCCAGCGTGGACGGTGCAGGCGTCTCCTCTGGACACGGCGTGGACGCAGGGGGCACATTAGACACGGGCAGCTGCTGCTGACTTGTGACCGGGCCCTGCGAGTGGGGCATTCCCTAAAGTGTGTAGGGGGCCCCTGTGGGAGGTCCCTGGGCTCTGCTGCCCCTGCCGGTGCGGCCGCCGGAGAGGAACGTGTTTCTCTTGTGGTGAGAAAGCCCTGCAGTGCGACTTCAGGACTCACTGCGACCACGTCCCGGCACCCAGAGTGCTGCTCCCTGGGCCGCAGGCAGGTCAGGTCCTAACTACAGGCTTCCCATCCCACTGCGCAGAGTTGGAAAGGGCAGGAGGTGTCCTTGTCCCCTTGTGTCCTGTCACCAAGGATTGGGGCTTCGAGGGGGCTGGGCCAGTGCCCTCCCAGGAAGAGCCCGGAATCGCGCGGAAAACCAGCCTGTATCTGCTCTCAGGTTCTGCCAGTTCCCACAAGAAATCGTCGTCCAGATGGTGGAGCGGTGCCGCATTAGGAAGCTGCAGCTGCTGGCTCACCAGTACATGATCCCCAGCAAGGTCGAGTTCTATGTCAGCGAGAGCCTGCCCGAGTACTTCGCCCCGTACCAGGCCGAGCGGTTCCGCAGGCTCGGGTAGGCGGGGCTGAGGGCGCTCGGGGACGTGTAGGGGCTCCTGGCGCCGAGAGCCCGGGGCCTCCTGAGAGCGCTCCCGTTCGGCCACACACCCTGCGCCCGTGTTAGCCGGTGGCGCTGCCACCGTGGTGCTTTCCAGCCCCCCTCACACGTGCAGAACTCACCCTAAGGAGACCAATGAGGAGGAGCATCGGGGTTCTCTCCCCAGCGTTCTTAGCCCAGACCCCCCTGTGCTCATGGAAACCCCGCCTGTTTGTTGCCTGGGGACGGGCCACCTTCCCTGACCAGCACACTTTCCTGTGCGCACACCTGACCATGGTCCCCTCAGGTACGTCTCCCTCTGTGACAACGAGAAGACGGGGTGCAGAGCCCGGGAGCTGAAGTCGGTGTACGTGGACGCCGCCGGGCAGTTTCTGAAACTGATCTTCCACCAGAACCACGCCAACAAATACAACGTCTACAACCAGGTGGGCCTCCGCCTCCCTCGGGCCGCTGCCCGGCTCGGCGTGGGCTGTGTCCGGTGTCTCTTCAGGAGGGCGTGTTCAAAACCTCTCTTGCGGGGGAGCATTCAGCTCGCAGGGTGGGCGCTGCTGGCCCAGGGGCAGGGCAGGGGCCCGGCCGGCCCAGCCGGGGAGCGAAGGGCCCAGCTTGGTCTGCCGCGGGGTCCCCACGGGCCAGGGGCTTCTCCCCCTCCAGTGACAGTCTGACTTGGACGGAGCTGTGCAAGACCTGGTTTTCGTGTCCTTGTCTCATGGACCGAGACCATATTGGTGTGACCCGTGCGTACCCAGAACCGATGGCTCCATGAGAGGCTGTTAGAACAGGGTCCGCCCTGGCCGGTGCGGCGTGGTGGGAGTGTCATTTCATAAACCCGAAGGTCACAGGTTTGGTCCCTGGTCGGGTCACATAGGAGAGGCAACCCATCGATTCACTCTCATGTTGACGTTTCTCTCTTTCTCCTCCCCCCCCTTCTCTAAAATCAATAAGCATGTCCTCGGGTGAGGATTAAAAAAACACACACACAAGGGTTTTGGTTACTGTTTTAGCGTTCTTTGAACACTGAAGTGGCCACCTGGTTCAATGTTAGAGTAGTGGCTTGTGTGACTGGTAACAGCCATCGTCAGTGACTCTACCCGGGAGCAGGTTTCGCTGTGTGTCCCCATGTGTCATCCCGTGTGAGCGCAGGCTGGCTGTCACGAAGGGTCCGAGCTGTCCCAAGCGTCTCACACTTCATTTCCGTCGGCCCCTCTCTCGAAGGTCGCTCTGGTGGCGATAAACATCATTGGGGACCCTGCAGAGTTCGGCGACGAAAGCAACCTCGTGAGTTTGGGAAGCGCTGTTTCTAAAGAGGGCGATTTATTTCTACCAGGAGGGAAGTGCTTGTTGTCACAAAAAGTGTCTTAAAATCTTTGTAAAATTGACTGAGTAAACTTTTTTTCTTTTAAAGCTTTTATTTATTTTTAGAGAGAAGGAAAGGGAGAGAAACATCCATGTGTGGTTGCCTCTTGTGCGCCCCCTACTGGGGACCTGGCCCACAACCCAGGCATGTGTCCTCACTGGGAATCGAACTGGCGACCCATTGGTTGTCAGGCCATCATGCCGTCCTCTGAGCCATACCAGCCAGGGTGTAAACTTCCTTTTACTCGAGGGTCATAGCTGTCCCTCCACGAGACAAGGGTCACTGACACTAGGCCACGTCTCTGCACCACACGGCCCCTCATCGGGGTTCCAGGCCACTTCTGTTTCCTGAGGCACCAAGCAGAGCTTGTCTCCCCACAGGCCTCTAGAGAGAAGCTGATTGACCACTACCTGGGGCACAGCGCAGAGGACCCTGCTCTGGAAGGGACTTGTACAGGGTAAGGGCTTGCCCCCCAACACAGCGACCCTCTAGGGCCGCTCGAGGGCACGATCCCACTAGCGTGGGACCCACTTCAGACAGTTTCTGAAGTGCATTTGGAAAAAAGACCCACCGGCCATCCTTGGTATTGTACTGGCAAATCCACGGGTAAAAATGGAAGGTGTTAACTCCCCCAACTTAACAGTTGCTAGACTTTAAAACTTTGTTCTTTAAGGAAGTGAGAAATACACATCATACCAGTTGTTGTTGTTGTTTTTAAGACTTTATTTCATTTTAGAAAGAGGGAGAAATAGAGGGAGAGAAACATCAATGTGTTTCAGCCAGACGCCTGTCCCCCTGCCCACCAGGTTCATGGCTCAGGGGTGAGGCCTGGTCTGTGTGCACTCTGGCATTGGTTTTCTCCGGTCCACACCCAACTCCCATGCTATTGGGAGACGCCCTGCCTGGTTTCAGGAGCTGTAACCCCCCAGGGCTAAGGCTGAGTGAGCGACCTTCGGACCATAAGCCACTGAGGAGACAAAACTTGTCTCCCTGGCAGGGCCGCTGCCTCTGCTCCTTTTACTGCACCCTGCCTGGCCCCCAGGGCTGGGTCGGTTAGCCAGTGACGGGTAAGATCCCCAAGAGGGGAACGACCTAAGACAGGCAGGATCACGGGGAGGCCCCAGGAAAGGACTCGGGGGGGGGGCTATAGCAAAAGGAGGGTGTCGGACCCTCACCCCTCAGCTTTGACACAGCCTGAGTCCTCATTCTGTCTGCGAGAAGTCTCCTAACCTCTTGGCTGCCTTGTTTCCACTGCCTGACTTCAGCCTGAAACAATGCCTTAAGCCTGAATCAGTGTTGGAGGTGGGTGCTGCCCTGTGCTGGAAAGCGCAGGTTCCCTAGAGCAATCAGGCCTAAGAAAGAATGCATAAAATCCTGTGAAACCTGCTTTGTTTAGAACACTCTCAATTAAATGATAAGGGTCCAAGCAGGAAATGAGTTTGTTTCCCAAAGTTTTGTAGCGCCTTAGCTAACAGACCCTGGCTCAGAATAAGCCCTCGAAGTTCTTTGTATGCTGTCTATTGTTTGATCCTTACTGCCTGACAATGATTAATGAACTGTACCTGTATTCCTGTGCAAATTGAAAGCCAATAAAAGTCTGTTAAGGCAAGGGTTGGGACACACTCTTGAGAGAGAAGCTGCACTGTCCCTTTTCCTCCACAGGACTCAGTAGTCTGTGCGAATTTGTCTTGTATCTCATCCAGGACGCCACGGACACTGTGGGCCATCGAGTCACCACGCACTGTCCTGTCCCCTGGGCCCAGGGCAGAGCCTGGCACGTGCCACCAAGTCAGGGCCAGAGCATGTGCTGCGTGGCCCGGCGCCCCTGGGCAGCCGGGCAACAGGAAGCCGTGCCGAGTCCCAGACAGGGCCTGCCGGGACTGGTGCCCACTGTGCCGTCAGCACCGTGCCCGTGGGCCCCTCCCCTTGGTCTCCCGTAGTGAGCCCTGCTCTCTCATGCTCGGTCCTCTCCTGTAGGAAGTCTGACTACATCTCCCCACTGGATGACCTCGCGTTCGACATGTACCAGGACCCGGAGGTGGCGCAGATCATCCGCAGGCTGGACGAGCGGAAGCGCGAAGCCGTCCAGCAGGAGCGGTACGACTTCGCCAAGAGGCTGAAGCAGGCCATTGCGGACCTGCAGAAGGTGCGCGTGCAAGGACGTCTTCTCCCCCTCGCCCCTGCGGCTGGCCGTGGCGTTGGGCAGTGAACGGGTCTCTCGGGGCAGCACCCGGTGCGCACCAGTGACTGGGGAAGAGTCCTGGCCAGCGCGGACCCACACGACCCTGTAAATAACACCCGTGCCGCCCTCTGCAGGCACCGCCCAGGAGCCGGGTGGGGGACACCAGAGGTGCGAACTCGAGGCGTTTCTCGGTGTGGCCACGGGCAGCACACGCTCCGCGGGGAGTGTGGTCGCGCCTCCCGCTGTCCTGGCGCTCCTGTTGCCACGAGACACGCAGGGGCCCAGCACCACCGTGATTATGCCTGACGGTGACCGCCGTCTGTGCGGGAGGGACCACGGGCTCTGTGCTTCAGGTCGGGGAGCGGCTGGGCCGGTACGAGGTGGAGAAGCGCCGCGCCGTGGAGAGGGAGGACTACGACCTGGCCAAGCACAGAAAGCGGCAGATGGAGCAGTACCGCAGCCGGGCGTATGCGCAGCTGGAGCTGCACAGCCTGGTGGACGCCGAGCCGGTAGGCACGCTCGCGCCAGGGAGGCGGTCACCGTGCTAGCCTCAGAGTTGGCCGCTGCTCTGCGGACCTGATGGGCCTGCCGTGCTCGGGGACATCGTCTCCTGTGTGCCTGCCCTGGGTGTCCGCGGCCTCACCAGGCACCGGCAGGATGCACAGTAGAGCAGAAAGGGGCTGAGGCAGGGCCAGGGGACCTCGCTCCCCTGCGTTTCCTCATTTGTGAGGACGAGTCACTGGCAGCCCCGCTCCACATGCCCCCGGGGAACCTGTGGGAGAGCAACCTCGGGGGACTGGGCTGGCAGCACTGTCCTGACCTAGGACTCCCCACGGGCAGCTGTGTGCACCTGAGTACGGAGCAGCGGGCCAGGGCCAAGCCCCAGACCTGGGGGACGGGGAGAGCGGACTGGGGCCTTACTGCCACCCCCCTCTAGCTGAGTGACTGGGCTCATTCCTTCTCCACCCTGCACCTCAGTGTCCTGCACATTCACCGGGGTGGTCCTGCAGGAACGTGCACAGCTGCGCTGGGGTTTGCATGTGTGTCACTGTGCGGTGCACGTGGTGGCTGTGCAGACAGCCACTCTGCCTCCCTGCACGAGGGCTCCTGGGGATCTGGGGGGTGGTAGCCTTGGGAAGGAAATGTCCCTTTGTCCCCAGATGAGGAGGCCTTTCAACTTGCCACTGCAGCCCCTCGCCCGCTCTGGAAGTCCTCGCCACCAACCGCCAACGCTGCTGCCACCTCCACCAGACGAGGGGGGTGCAGAAAACCGGACCGCAGCACCGCCCCTCCAGGAAAAGCCCTCAGCACACGCCCCGGACGCCTCTCCCCAGCCCTGCACTGCAGGCCCGCCACCGCTGCCTGCCACACACTCTCGCCTCAAGGCCCACGTAGGTAGCACAGTTCGGTTGTATGTGGTTTGTTCTGCAGACGCGTGTGAGCCCCTGCCTCGTGCCGGGCTCTGTCCCAGTACAGGGGAGTGTGCGGATGCAAAATAGCCAGACCCATCCTGTTCCGCTTCCGGGCCGGGCAGGTCAGCGCTGAAGCCAGAACACGGTGATATGAGTGACCTGCACGCAGTCATACCTCGCTGAAGGTCCTGTCCACAGTCGGACAGGCCAGGCCTCCACCTGCTGCTGCCCTGTCCCCAGCGTGGGGCGTCTCATGGGCTTTTGCCAGTCTGCGTGTGAAGGCACGCAGACGTCTTCGGAGGGCCCCGCTGGTGGGAGAGCGGGGACAGGGCTTGCACGGGCCCCACGGGGGCTGCGACTGTTGCCGCCGTCCCAGCCGGGAGGACACTAGCTGCCTCTGTGCCAGGAGCCTTAGGCCCCGGGGCTGGGTCCGTGGCCCCACCCGGGCGCAGAGCCTGGCTGCTGCCCCCCCACTGCTCTGTCACCTGGGCCTGAGCTGTGTGCCCAGCACCATCGAGGGGGGAGCCCACCCCCTTGGAATGGAGTCCCCACGTCCACCTGATGCCGTCACCCCCGTCACGTGCAGCCTCTGCAGCGGGGACGAGGACCAGAGGGGACTGTGTGCCTGGGAACCATGTGATTGGCTTGCATGGCCCTTCTTCCTGGTGTCTCTGCTGACACGTGTGGCCATGTGGCCAGTGGCTCTGGGGGGGGGGGCGCCCGGGATCTGCACAGCCACAGGCCTGGGGAAGCAGGAGGCCCCCCGTGCACCACCTGCGCGTCCCTGTTGTCCCCACCAGGCACACCCTGTCATGGTTTCACTGTCGGTCGGGTGTAAGGTCTCGGTTTAATGGAACCCTTCCTCTCTGGCGTCTAGCGTGTCATGTGTAACATCTGAGCGCGAATCTTGGGACAGGGAGCTTGCCTCACCGCACACGCTCTCTGACCTCCGAGTGGTGAGGGGGGAGTGCTGGCCTGGCCTGCACCACCCTGAGCCCCGCCTCAGCAAGGGACCCGGGGACACTCTTCCGTTCTGTTGTCACTCAGTTACTGAAAGTCGGCTTCCTGTTCACTTGTCCGTGTGCCTGTCTCCCTGGAACACGTGGACCGGGAGGGCACGTCCCTGCCACACATGGCTCCCCGTGGGGCACCAGCCCGGGCCAGGGGCTTGGGGGGGCAAAGGCAGCGTCTGCCAGAGTCCTGGGGACAGGGAGACGGCCACCGCCACAGGGGGCGGTACTGGCTGTGACCGAGGAAACGGCAGAGGTCTTGCCCGAAAAATTGTGCCAGTCCTTGCTTTAGTGACACGGTCCTGCGCTGGGCGGGACACGAGGGCGCATGGCAGCCGAGGCAGCAGCTGCCATTGCGGCGAGAGGCTGCGAGGGGGTCAGAGAGCCATGGGGCCTGATGGCCCCCCGTCCGTCCTGCCCTCGCACCTGAACTGTCCTCCCCGGGCAGCACCGGGGTCGGCGGGCGCCCTGGGTCGGCCGGGTGTCCGCACAGAGCTCGGCAGCCCCCGTCCTCCTGCAGCGCGAGCCCCTGCCCTATGACGAGCGGCCACTCCCTACGGTGGACAAGCTGCCCGTGGCCGCTGCCGCGGAGCCGGACAGGAGTGACGTGGACACCAGCCAGGTGCCCAGAGCTGGAGCGCTGGGCGCACCGGAGCCCCTGACGGAGAAGGCGCTGCGGGAGGCCAGCTCCGCCATCGAGGTGCTGGGGGAGACCTTGGTAAGCAGGGACTGCTGCAGCGGGGCCTGTGCCTGTGCGTGTGCCTGTGCGTGTGCGTGTGCGTGTGCGTGGCCCGCGCCGTTGCTGGCCTCTGACCCCCGCCGCCTCGTGACTGAGTGGCGTCCACAGCGTCCTGTCCTGGTGGCCCCGCTCGGCCAGCCAACTGCCGCCCATGGCCCTGTGAGGGGCTCCGTCTGCCAGGGGTTCGGGCCCCTCTCCTCCCACCTCCCCAGCACCATCCTCCTCAAGGATCCTGGTCTATCACGGGCTCTGGAAGCAGTTCCAGCTTCCTGCTCCTGTCCCCACCGACGCCCCAGGCTTCACCCGCTCAGGACCTGCCTGTCCGTCCTGGGTCTGGGGCCTCCGCAGAGCCCAGCTTGGTTCCACGTTGCCCACAAGCCTGCCGTGCCCCTAGCAGCCCCCTTGCCGTCCGACTCCTGCACAGGGGCACAGGGGCTGGGGTCGGAGGGCATAAGGGTGCACCCACAGCACACTCTCCGTGACCTGTCCACGTTCTCTCATGGCTGGGCAGAGGGGAGGGCCCAGGGGGAGAGCCCCGTGTGTGACAGTGACTGTGCTTTGTCCTCATGAGCCAACCAGAAAGCGTCCAGCTCATTGCTAACTCCGAGCAACAGCAGCTCGAATATAAGCCTTCGCCAGAGTGTCCATCTGAGACGGGCCCCTCCTGCCCCCGTGCACACCAGCCCGTGCTGGGGGGTGCTGGTAAAACAGAACCGGACAGAGAGCCTGTCATCCCGCCAGCCTGGGCGTGGCCCCAGCCCCCAGCAGGGCAGCCCCTCTGCCCCAGGGAGCTGTCCCCACTCTGCGTGGTTCCGTGTAGTCTTAGGGTTTCCAGGTTGCGAAAGTGACTGAGCGCATGCACTTACTCTGGAGAGGTCCTGGTACTGGAGGTCTTGCCCACAGCCGTGGTGCTATTGCCGACCCACCCAGTGAGGGAGCCGGACTCTGGTCGGCAGGTGGCCGGGGCCTATTCCAAGACGTGGTCGCACCGCGAGGACGCACTGCGGGCCCTGCAGGAGCAGCTGACAGGCTTACCAGGGGACACCCCGAAGGAGGAGCTGAAGAGTGCGCTGCGGGCGGCCATCTTCCTCGTTAGGAGAGCTGTCCAAGACATGGTGACCCCAGTGAGTCCCCTCGCCCAGTGCCCCAGGGTCCCTGTGCGAAGCCCTGTCCCTCCCCAGGAATGGGAGGAGCCAGGAGGCCGCCTAGCCACCGGAATCCTCGTCCGCCGCCGCTCCTGCCTCTGTCCCTGGGAATTCTAGAAATGCCATCAGCCGGGGGGCGGCCAGGCACTGGGTGGCTCAGCCGGTCTCTCTGGTCACGAGCCACCCCCACTGCCTCATGCTTCTCAGAGCCAGGCGCACCGGGCCTGCTCCCTGTGACTCCTTCACGCATGTCCACTTTATTTTTTACTTGTCCCTAGACTGAGGCTTTGGGAGGCGCTGCCAGGTGTCCTTGCTGTGGCAGGGCCGCGGGGTGAGCGCCCGCACTGGCACCAGCCTGCGTGCACGGGCTGCTCGGCCTCTGCCAGGAAGGGCGAGTGTGCCCAGCCCGGGAAGGGGCGTGCGGCTTGCTGAGTCCCAGCAGCTCTTCTGCCTCCATCGCTTGCCCCAGGTCTTCCAGGCCGCTCTGGAGCTGCTGAAGATGATAATCACCCAGTACATCCCTAAGCACAGGCTGAGCAAGCTTGAGACGACGCACTGTGTGGAGAGAACGATCCCCGTTCTGCTCGCGAGAACTGGAGACTCGTCTGCTCGTCTGCGGGCTGTGGCTTCGAACTTCATTCAGGTAGGACCTTCCTGTTCTGGGGTCAGTCGTGGTGGGTGCAAACTTGCCGACGCTGGGCTGCACGTACTCACTCAGCAGGGCTCCGGGTCTCCCCGGGGCACCCTGCTCGTGCTTCCTGGGTCCCTCTCGCCTTGGGCTCTAAAATCTACGTTCCGCCGTCAACATGAACTTCAACAGACAGGTACAGCTGATTCTCCAGTGTTTAGAAAACCGTTTTCTTGAGGTTGGGAAATCCCAAGCGGGGAATCCCTAAGTCTTCAATTGTGGCTTTTCCCTCGACATTTTGTTAATTTATTTTTAGAGACGGTGGAAGGGAGGGAGAAAGAGAGGGAGAAAACCATTGATGGCAGTCGGTTACCTCTTGCACACCCCCAACTGGGGACTGGGCCCACAACCCAGGCACATGCCCTGACCAGGAATTGAACCAGCAACCTCTCGGTTCACAGGCCTGTGCTCAGTCCCCTGAGCCACACCAGCCAGGACCGACTGTGCTTTCTCTAATGGCTTTTGCAGCTCTATTTTTGTTTGTTTTTACTAGTTGCTGTGTGTGAAATAGAAACGTGAGCTTACAGGTCACCGCCACCTTGTATCGCCCGGTGTCCCCCTTTGCAGCCGCCGTGGGGGTACGGGTGAGATTGAGCGTGTGTGGCACTCTCCCCTACACAGGAGTAGAGCGTGTTGGTCTTTGTAGGAGATGGCCCTGTTTAAGGAGGTGAAGTCTCTCCAGATGATCCCGTCTTACCTGGTGCAGCCACTGAAGGCCAACGCCTCGGCCCACCTGGCCCTGAGTCAGATGGACCTGCTGGCCCGGCTGCTGAAGGACCTGGGCACCGACGGCACGGGCTTCACCGTGGACAGCGTCATGAAGGTAAGGCACCTGGGGCAGGTGAGGGTCAAGTCATGATTGTCCAGTGAACATTAACTGAGCAACCTTGGGAAAAGCGGCCCTTGACCCGAGCCCATCGAGGACCGTGACTAGAGGACTGGCAGTGGGAGGCGGCCCTCGCGTGGACTGGCGGTCAGCGCAGCTGTCCCAGGAGCTTGGTGTGTGGAATGGCTGTGCCCATGGAGGGGCAGGCGGCTGCTCAGCTGAGCACAGGGCCCTGTGCTGGTAGCCAGATGCCGGGGGGGGGGGGGGGTGGCCCAGATGGAGGGGAGGGAGAAGCGACGAGTCAAAGCAGGCCAGGGGCGGGGCGATAACCTCAGTGCACACCGGGGCCGCAGGGCAGGCCGCAGGGCCGGTCCCCGTCTTCACCGAAGGCTGTCAGCTGAAAGCTGAGCTCGGAGGCAGAGGCTGGGAGGCAAGGGGGAGCGGTGCGGCGCCCGCACGTGGCACAGCCAGAGGGCACCCTGTGGGGCAGCTCTCTGCGCAGCACAGAGGACCCGCGATCGCGGTCTGAGTCCAGTGTGGAGCCGGCTGGCGGGACGCTCAAGTCTGCCCGCTCCTTCCCCTTTGCCCAGTGAAGGCAGGAGAAGGGGTCCCGGGGTCACAGCTGTGTGGACACCACCTCGTGCCATCTGGTGGCCGACTGCCCTCTCAGGCAGGACACGTGGAGCAGCTGCGACTGGAGGGAGAGGACAGGCAGAGAAGGTGGAGCGGGTGGTGGGGAGGGACTGAGGAGTCGTCGGGAATGGGGTACAAGGAAGCGAGCCAGAGCTAGGAGGTGGCAGACTCGGGGGACCCATGAGCCAGTGCTCCTGGGGGTGGGCGCGCGCCTGGCAGCGATGCCCAGGGTGCGTGGCAGGCGGAGGCCGTGGAAGTGAGGAAGCCCAGGAGGAGAGAGGTCAGGTGCCCACAGGCCCCTTCCCAAGCGTGGGACAGCAGCCTGAGGTGGGACACAGACACTGGGGCACATTTGTGGGACAGAATGCCACAAAGCAGTTAAAATGCACGGAACTTGAAAATGTCGTATTGAGGACAAAAGGAAGTTCTGGCTAATACGCACAGCACAGCCCACATACCTAGGAGCGCGTGCGCACACTGCATAGTAAAGGAAGGCACAGGGGCGTGCCTGGCCATGCCAGCCAGCTCCAGGAGAGCCCACCTGTCGCCCGGAGACAGATGTGGGGGCTCACGGGGTGGCCCGCATTTTATCCCTAAGAACGGAGACGGGACAGAAGGCGCGGTGTAGCACTGGCTGTCCCGGGTGGTGGGTGCGCAGAGGTGGGCCCGTTTCCCCCTGTGTTGGGGATCGGTCAGAACACTGACCGTGAGTGGGAGGGCTTGACCGCCACAGCGTACGAGTGCAGTGAGCAGACAAAAGCAGAACGCACCCTCCACGTCCAGCCCAGCTGCCCCCGCGTGTGTGGGCGGGGGGGGGGGGGTCATCCACGCAGAGGAAGGGCCGTGTCCAGTAGCTGCAGTTCTGTGGTGGTTGCTTCTTCTCCAGTCTTCACGTTTGTGCCTCCAGTTCTTTCGTGCGGGACAAAATAACCCGTTACTTTGAGAAGCAGTAACAGCAGGCACCCTCCCTGCGCGGTGTCCAGTTCGCAGTGCGCGCCCTGGAGCACCGGGTGTACGAGGTCCGAGAGACGGCGGTGCGGGTGGTCCTGGACATGTACCGGCAGCACCGGGCCCTCGTCCTGGACTACCTCCCTGCAGACGACAGCGCCACACGCAGGAACGTTCTCTACAAAACCATTTTTGAGGGCTTCGCGAAAATCGACGGCAGACCCACTGACGCCGAGATCAGGGTACGTCCCCTCTCGCGGCCTTGCGGTGCAGTCCTGCACTGATGAAGCGGTCTGCCAGGAACAAGCTGAGGGTCGAGGAGTGGCGTGGGCAGGAGAGAGCACACCGAGAGCGTCGGGCCCCTGGGGTCAGAGCCTGGCTGCGCCTTGGTGCCTGCCAGTGGGTGGCAGGATGCCCTTCCTGTCCCATCCGTGTCCGAAACGTTCCTTAAAGAAGCCGTGAGGTTGCGTTGCGCCCTCGTCACGTGACGAGTCTTAGTGCCCCTCACAGTGCACAAGAAACACGTGTGTCCTGTGTCCCCAGTCTCTCAGACTGTCCCAGAAAGCTGTTCTAATGGAACGACAATCTCATGCCAGGCGCAGAAAAAAGCGGCCACAGAAGAAGCAGAAAAGCAAAAGAAAGAAGAAATTAAAGTTTTACAAGGGCAGTTGGCAGCACTGAGAGAAATGCAGGCTGAAGTCCAGGTGGGCAGGGTCACGTGGGGCCCAGGTGCAGGTGGGCAGGGTCACGTGGGGCCCAGGTGCAGGTGTTCACATGGGGCCACCCTGGGCTTTGGGTTAGAATCCCATGACTCCGCACTTCATCATGTAGACACACAGCACGGGGTGCCGGGTGTTCACCCATTACGCAAATGGGTGTTTCTATTCTTTATCCGTTTTTAAACTTGTTTTGGGTAAATGGAAGGAGTCCCCCTTCGCCCGTTGGCCTGCTGCCCCTGTCCCACTGCTGTGAAGGCTGAGAGCAGACTCTGGGTGCGAGGGTGAAAGGCGAGGTGGAGGGATCCCGTCCTCGCTGCAGCCCCCCTGCCCCTTTGGGGGCAGATGGGGAAATGAACTGAGTCTGAAGAGCTGTTTTCCACGCGTTAAAAAGGCGAGGTCTCAGGCAGTCAGTCCACCCAGGGAAGCCCTCAGCCCTGCGCCTGCGGAGATGCGTGCACAGTGGGACAGTTACTGCAGACGCCGGTTTTCGTGATTCATCCCTGAAGGGGGGGGCGGTTCTTTTAGACAGAGAGGAAAAGGGCGGGGGAGCGGGGCGTCTGCCGGGCCTGGAGCTGCCCCCCGACTGCACACCCAGAAGTCCGCTAGGTGGCCGGGTTGCCCGTGAAGTGTCGCAGTCACTTCCTCTTTAAAAAGAGTAGCAGAGAGCAGGGACGAACGTATGGCTGTGTACGCGCTGGGTGCCCAGAAGGCCGCAGGCACAGATCAGCGAGGTGCCGGAGCGCCAGAGTAACTGAAAGGGAAGGAGAAAGCGCCCCTTCGGGGATGGGAACAGAGGAGGGAGACAGTGGACCTGGTGGGGACAGCGAATGTCAGGACAGTGAGACTCTCAGGCACAGAGTCCGCAGCGACCAGCTGACACAGGCCCGGCAGGCGTTGGTTGCTGTCCCTAACAGTCCCCAAGTGAGGAGGCAAATGCAGGGAGCTGAGTGGCTTGTCCTGGGTCGTGAGCGCATCAGGGCTTAAGCCCAATGGCCAACCCCCTTTCTTGCTCCGGCTGCCACCAGGCCTCAGGGACCCGCTGTCCCCACAGAGGCCCTGGTGCCGGTGACCAGCACCTCGTCCACACTTCCCTCAAGCGCCTTCACCGCTGCCTCTTCACGTGGCCAGTGTTTGCTGAGCGCCTGCTCTGTGCCAGCACCGGGCTGGGCCTGGCCGTGGGGCCCAGCCGGCCCTTGCGGGGCTGCTGCCACAGTGTCAAGGGCGTGGGGAGTGCACGAGGGGCCGGATGCTGCCTGCTGTCTCCAGGGGCTCGCAGAGCCCTGTGTGGAAGTGTGGTGTTAGCCCCTCACGCTCTCCCCGAGGTCCGAAGTTCTACTCTTGTGCGTGCTTTCTCTGGCATGGTTACTTACCGGCACGTGAAACCCCACTGCCCACAAATGTGTCGTGGTGGCCGGCATTCATGCTGGTGACTCATCACATAAATGCTGGGTGCAGGGTGACCAGTGTCCCATGGAAACTGCAAGTCCCAGCAGCCCCTCAGCCCCAGCCCGGTGGCCAGTCACTGAGGCGGTGCAAGCTTAGCAGAGGCAGCTCCCAGTCTGGGACCGTGGGGCGCGCACTGGGACAGGGAGACGGCAGGGGGCGGCCGCCCTGGGGCTCGGGGGAGGCTGAGGGGTGGCTGAGGGGTGGCATGCTGCTGGGAGCTCCAGGTGCGGGTGGGCACTGGCGGTGGGTGAGCAGCTTAGAGGGGTGGTGACCTTGTCCTGTCTGTCGTGGGGCGAGGGACCAGAGCCAGGAAGGAGGGAGCCTGCTGACACTGCAGGGGGACGCCCCCCTCAGGTGCACACTGTTGCAGGGGACCGACCCCAGGGGCAGACCCGCACTCACACTCTGCAGCCGTCTGTCCTGACCCTTTTCGGTTTTGTGTCCTAGGAGCAAGAGAGCGAGGCTGCTGAGGCAGAGACTCTGGGTACGTAAGACAGCCACCTCTGTCCCCTCGGCGAGTGTGGCTCCCCTGCTGAGTCTCAGACGTTGGGGGCAGATTGTGAACGCTTCCACCTTTACTCACTTGCGTGGCTCATTTTTAGTCAGAGGGGAAGGGAGGGAGAGAAACATCAGTGTGTGGTTGCCTCTCATGCGCTCCCTACTGGGGACCTGGCCTGCAACAGGACCAGGCATGTGCCCTGAATGGGAATCGAACCAGCGACCCTTTGGTTTGCAGGCCAGTGCTCTATCCACTGAGCCACACCAGCCAGGGCTACTAATGTATTTTTTTAACATGTTTCACATCAAACGTTACTAACTTGAAAAACAAAGTCCTCCCGAAACGCTTGGGAAGGGTTTCACAGGCAGCTCCTGAGGGTGCTTCCCCTTCCCTCTCTGCAGGCGCTCACAGGAGAGAAGCAGCCCCACCCTGTGCCCCCGAAGCTCCAGAGAGCCACTACCTCGACTAGTGAGTGACGGGCCTTCCCCGTGGGGGTGACGAGGGGCCGCCCGCTGTCTCCCCGGACAGCAGGCGCACGCGGGGGGAGGGGCGCGGAAGCCGATGGGGGGCTCCCATCACGCCCACTGCCCTGCCCGCAGCCTGTGCATTTTCTGCGGGGAGCGGAGCGAGGCCTTCACGGAGGAGGGGCTGGACCTGCACTACTGGAAGCGCTGCCTCATGCTGACGCGCTGCGGGCACTGCCGGCAGGTCAGGGCGCGGGGGCGGGGTCTGTCCCCTCTGGGGTGGGGGGCTGCTCCTCGTTGGAGTGTCCCGTAGCTACAAGTGCTCGCCCGTCACAAGTGTCGCGGCGCCGACAGCCCTTGCAGAGGAGACACCTGCGTGGTGACCCCAGGCCGTCCCGGGGGCCTCGGAGCCCGGAGTTGCCTTGACCGCCGACACTGCGAGTCCCGAGTTATGTGTCGACGGGGCACAGGCCACACAATTGTCTTGTGTCCTCTGGTCCTTCGTCACACGCGCCCGCTATCCTCCTGTTTGGGGCACTCGGGCCGTGGGCAGTTGGAGACTGCGCTGCTCTCGACTCTCCATGCAGGACGCAGCCGCAGTGCACACCTAGGCGTGGGCCGCTGGGCGTGCCGTGCTTGGCCGCCGTGCACGCACACGTGTGCTCCAAGGGCCGCACACCCACCCTCACACGGAGCACGGGACCATGTTCAGCCAGAGCAGCAGTGCCGTGTGCGCCGTGCCAGGCTGTGGGACGTGAGGCCGGGCTGTCGGAGCACCGGGCTGTCGGAGCACCGGGCTCCCGCCCAGCGGCCTCTGGGCCGCCTCGCCGCCTCTTCCATGAGGCACCTTCTAGTCTCTTGCCAGTTTTTAAGTCAGTTGCCGATTTTTTTTTCCTCATTGGTCTTCATTGTTTATACACCTGACAGGAGCCTGTGCGGGGCCGCCGCCCACTCTGGGCCTGGCCGCAGCGTCACCCTGCGGGTCTTTAGTGGACAGAGCTTTCCGTCTGCACGCTGCCCACCTTATCTCTATCGTGGCCAGCGCTGTTTGCATTCGGTGTAACAAATGTCCTCCTACCCCAGTTCCAGTCCCTTCTCTGGTACAGTAGGCTCAGCATCCCTAACACTGAGGGTCCGAGGAGGATGCGGGTCTGTGGCCAAGTAAGAACAGGACCTCGGGAGCTCAGTGGAGTGGGTTCTAGACAGGACAGCTGTGCGTGCTGACCCCCACCTCGAATGACCGGGACTCTGACGGCCCTGGGCACAGGGGACAGGTGTGCAGATGGCGCCAGCCAACTGGGGCCGGACACATACCTGTGTCCCGACGGTGACTGTGCCCTGTGTGTCGGAGCCAGGTGGTGGAGATCTCCAGCCTGACGGAGCACCTGCTGACGGAGTGCGACCGCAAGGACGGGTTTGGCAAGTGCTTCCGCTGCAGTGAGGCTGTGTTGAAGGAAGAGCTGCCCAGACACCTCAGGACAAAGGACTGCCACCGTGAGTCCCCAGGCCCGCCCCAGGGAAGGCCCCGAGGCAGGAGGCTGGTGGGCCAAGGGCCTTCCTGGGCACCTCCTGCTTCTCTGCCCTCGCCCAAGCTTCTCGGGAGTAACTAACTCTCGCCTCACCGACACCGTTTCAGCTGCCAAACCAGAGAAGCTGGCCAACCGGTGCCCTCTGTGCCACGAGAACTTCGCTCCCGGAGAGGAGGTGAGCACCCGGCCTGCTGGTGCCATCTCGGCCTCGCCCCTTGCGGCCCGTTCGCACGTCCCTGCACAGGCCCCTTGACAGCCTCCGGGACAGACACAGCAGGACCCGGTTTCCCAGGCCTGGCTGCCTTCAGGTGTCGGGCCGCAGCTGGCGCCTTGGCCAGATGCTGTGGCTCTCTGGTCCCTTGTGATTAATGAGAGTGGGCCCCACCCAGTTTGGAAATTCTCCTCCGGCCCCCATGTGATTGGAGTAGGGGGAGGGGCCTTCCAGCCCCACCTCCTTCCTACCCTTCCCCTGCCCTGCTCCTCTGGTGCTGGGGCTGGGCGGGGGCCGGGGGGGGGGGGACACTTGCTACAGGGCGTCAGAGCTGCCTGCTGTGTGTCCAGCTGCTGCGTGCCCAGCAGTGGGTGCTGGGACCTGCTCCAGGCCTCTGAGCCACAGCCTCCCAGGCTCACCCCTGCCCAGCACCCCCGTCCCCGCCCCCGCCCCAAGACGAGGTGCCAGCAAGGCTGTGGGGACCAGCCCTGCCCTGCAGCTTCCTGTCGGCCACAGGAAGCACGGGGACCCACAGGGCAGGTCGGCTGGGCTGCCCCGGTGGACCCACCAGCCCTTTACTTGTCCGCTTGTCCTCCCAGAAAACATCCAAAACATAACAGGACACAGCAAAGGACACCTTGGGCTCCCATCAGGTCCCATCGCCTCCTGAACACCGGTCACCCACCCGCACCCCGGTGCCCCTCCCAGATGGCACATCACCTCATGCACAGACGGCCACTGAAGTGGTCGCAGGCCGTGGCCTTGGGGTCAGAGTGCGTGCTCCCCCGGCCCAGGGAGGCCGAGCGCCAAGGCTGGTTGCTCGTCCCGCCTCCAGGTGCTGTCCTCTCCGCTGCGGGAGGAGGAGCGCGTCCCCCGCTGGCGTGGGGCCACCAGCTCAAAACACGTTTGGGGTCACCTGCGTCGTTTCCTGTCCCACTTTAAGTGCTCTGAAAAATTAAGTTCCACAGCTGGGTAGAGCATGTGTCTGGTCCCCACGTCTGAAGTGAGGCGTCCTCAGGGACCACACTGAATGGCTGGCCCTGCTCTGCCCACCTCCTAGAGGCGGCAGGGCACCTGGGGCCAGGTTCTCACCTGTGGGCCCCAAGCTCCTTCCCGGGGGCTGGCAGACTTCTCCTTATCATCCGAGGACTGAGGCCCCGTTTTCTTGCTGGCTGTCAGCTGGGGCCACCCTCAGAACCTAGAGGCCACCCCAGTGCCCACCCCCATGCTCCCTGAGCCACGGTACCCGCCTGCACAGCTGCGGGCAGCGTCTGCTGCGTTTGGGGCGGGAGCCAAGGTGCCAGCATTGGGGAGGGCAGGAGGGCTGGGTCCTGTGCACTGCCCACAGCACTCAGAGTCGGGGGGGTGGAGGCCCCTAGACCCCCACTCGGTGTGGCTGCCTCTTTAACCGCATGCAGCGTGGGCTGGGAAGGCCCCACCAACACCCCGCTGCCTCTCTTTCCAGGCGTGGAAAGCTCACCTGATGGGCCCCGCGGGCTGCACGATGAACCTGCGCAGGACGCATGTGCTGCACAAGGCCCCGCCTCCGCAACAGGGTGAGGACTCGCCCCATCTGGTCCCTCCTCTGCCGCCAGAAGAAGGCGTCCTGCCCGCAGCTTTCTGCCCTGGCCTGGGCCCTCAGCAGTGACGTACTTCAGACTTAGAGTGTTCTACCCGAAAGCGGTGGTTCTTGTAAGACGACTTGCTGACCAGAAAGCCCAGGGCGCCCCCTACCTCAGGGTGTGAGAAAGGCAAGGGCTGTGAGCAGAGGACGGGCATGGGGACAGGCGGGTGTGCACACTTGCTCCCGAGGGGACAGGAGGCTCACGGAGGGGCTGCCTGAGGCCACTCAGCCAGGCAATAGGGCTCTGGTCAGGCAGCTTCCCCATTTCCAGAGCTGAGGGTTCGAAGCAGAAAGTGGGCGGTGGTAAACGGTCCGGGTCCCCTTCAGCTATCGCGCGCGTGCGTGCGTGCGTGCGTGCGTGCGCGTGCGCGTGCGCGTGCGCGTGCGTGTCTGCAGCCACCTCAGGACAGCCACCACCGCTGTCCTCTCCTGACCCCGCCATGCAGGCTGGCTCCAGCAGACTAGTGACGGGAGTGTCCTTTTCCCTCCTGCCACCCCCCCAGTGTCTGCTGACGCCTGGCCGCCCGCACTGTCCCCACGGTTTTGCGCTCCAACCTGGGCGTCAGCCTCCCTCCTGACTCGCGCCTCTGCTCTCCCTGCCCGTGTCCTCCGCAGGCAGAGGCCCAGCTGCAGCCAAGGCCGGGAGCTCAGGGCCGAAGGCAGGAAGCAAGATCCCCACCCCGAAGGGGGGCCTGAGCAGGAGCTCCGGCAGGACCGTCACGAAGCGATGATGTGGCAGATCCCTGTCTCCATGGTCTCCGTGGGACTGAGCAAACCTGCCTCGTGAACACCTCTCCTGGAAGCCACCTGCAGGGGGCGGCCCGTGCGTGCTCCGCTGTCCCCGCCTGGCACCTTGTGGGAATGACCAGGGTAGCGGCCTCCCGAGCTGGGACCTGACCTCCGTGTTACAGCCGAAAACAAGCAGGGCTCCGACGCGCTCAGCCCAGGCAGCTCCGGAGCCATGTGTTGCCAGGAGGGGCCGGGAGCAGGTGGCAGGCGGTCGGGCGAGCAGGCATGCGGCAGGGGCACCTGTTTCATGCCAACTGCGCGGGAGACCTGCACATACCGGTTTCCCTGGCCTCCCGCGGGGAGGGCCTGGCAGGGGGGTGGGATGGGAGAGCCAGCGTGTGCTCGAACCCCTCCCAGGCAGCGTCTGTCTGCACAGCCCGCGTTTCTCTCTGTGACAAGAAATAAAGTTTAAAAAACAGTAGATCCCGAGAACGGGTCCCCTACAGCACTCACGTCTGACGTCCACCTGTCCCCTGTCCCTCTGAGGACCGCGGTGGAGCTGGGACTGTCCCCTTTCTCACACTATGGTACTGCTCGGCCACGCTGGGCCTCTGCCCGCAGGGCCTGTGGGCCGCGGGGCCCCGCCCACCCAGGCCAGAGCGAGCTGCCCTCTGCACCCCATCCTGCGGCCAGGCGCCGCCACCCATTCCTCAGATGCCAAGATAATTACGAAATAACCCATTTTGGTGCAAAAACGTGTTGGTTAGTTTCTAATCCATTTTTGAGGTGCAGATAAAACACCTGAAAACAGAAAATAACAAAAGTTAACCAAGAGATTGATCTTTCGAGTCAAAACTTTAAAGGCATACATGTTTTCCATATATTTTCACTTAAAAATATTTGCAAAAATACTTAGTTCTTAGGAGTTGACAACATTGGGTGCATTTAAAACAGGTTAGCCTTGCTGGTTACCAAAGAGTTGCACATTTGTGGCGGAGTGACCCAGGGTGGCAGCGTGACCCAAGGTGGTGGCTGGTGGCTGCAGTTTCACTATTAAGGAACTGAGAATAAAGGCTGAAAACGCAGTCACAACTAAGTGTCTGAATTTGGGATGGTAATTAACAATTGAATTTTTCATGACTATGTTGTGGGTATTTAACAATTATTTCTATTTCGTACTTCAGAATATTCTATCAATCCAATTTAAAAGAATTGTATCTATAAATGGGCATTATAGTACAATGGTAAATCCTTTTGATGAAAATTTGCAACTGTTTGATATTTTAACAGTTTTCTATTTGTTTTTATTTCAGGTCAGGTACCAGAGTTATAGAATTTGAGTAATATATTTTTGTTGCTGTTTCAGGACTTAGTTAATTCACCTGGAACACATTAATACAATAAAAAGATCACTAAATACTTGCCAGTTTTATTTTGAGGTTGGTCTAATGGGTCGATTTCTAATTGGTCCTAAAATAAGTTATCTGTCAATGAATTTACTGCTGAAGAAGTTAAGAGATTCTAAGCTTCGCGTACATCAGGGAAGATTACTGATCAGTCTTGCCCTGTGGGGAGCGCCGGTGATCTGTGAGCCCCGGCCGCGCCCGGGGGGGGGGTCAGTCTAGCGGTGCCCTGCACGCTCGCCCCGTGAAAGGGGATGTTTCTATCGCCAACCCCCCCCCCCCGGGCTTTTTGCTTCTAAAATGAGGAAATATGCAGCACTTTATCCATAGATTTGTGGAGTAGTTTTATCCTTTTATCAACTTTGGTAGTCGTTTCTATTTTAAGTTACAATGTAGTGTTTTTCTCTACACAAGTAGGTATTAACTTGAAACTTAGAGCTTCACAGTTTAAAGTAGCAAAAATTACTTCCAACATTCTACCCGACCTGGGTCAGTGGGCGGTAGGGGGAGGGGAGCCTGTGGCTGCAGAAGTTAAAAGGTTTTTTTTAAAGATTTTATTTATTTATCTTTAGAGAGGAAGGGAAGGAGAGGGAGAGAAACATCAACGCATGGTTGCCTCTCGTGGGTCCCCTGCTAGAATCTGGCCTGCAACCCAGGCATGTCCCCTGACTGGGAACCAGCAAGTGCCCTTTGGTTCGCAGGCCCAAGTTCAATCCACTGAGCTACACCAGCCACAGCAGTACTTGATTTTAAAAGGATCCTAGAAGCAGTGGCTGTGCTCTGGTAGCTGCCTCGTCCATGCCCTGTCTCCCACGTCTCTGATGGCCTCGTTTTCTTCTATGCTTGGTCTGCTCTGGGGCTGTCTGTCCATCCCATCCCTTCCCTCCACTGCCAGAGCACAGCAGCCACCAGGTAGGGCTGGCCCTTCAGCCAAGGCCTCACCTGCAGGACCCCTGAGCAGATGCAGCCCGGGGCCAGCCCTAGACACTAGGACTGTGCCATTAAACAGCCCCTGGAAGTTGAGAGTTCACAGTTGCTTGTGAGCTGACATCAGCCCTAAAAAGCTGACGCCACGCTGTGTCACAAGGCTGGCTTGGGGCATTAGTTGGGCTCCCTCCAGAAAAGCGAATCGCTCTCGCTTTGCAGGATAGTAAATTTGGCTTTGCTTTTCAGGAGTAATGTATCACCGTCTGGCTGTCCTCACAGACTTAGCACATGTGAACGGCTCCCAAATTCACGTGACCTTGAGTGTGGCAGGTGTTCAGGCCGTGCAAAAGGAATCGTGCACAGTCTTCGCGTGTGCGGCTTTTTGTACGGCCTCGGTACCACGCGCGCCAGGGAGTGTCGCGCAGCCCCGGGGTGCTCGTCTGCTTTAAGGACGTCTCGCGGTTTACTGTCCGTTCCCCTGCCGAGGGACACCTGGCTGGGGTCCGGCGCGGGCTGCTGCGAAACTATTCAGTCTCACAGCCTACCGGCGAGACGCCCCAAAACCCTGGGGTGGAGACACTGGGCCCAGAGGGCCTGGCGAGGGCGCGCCGGCCGGAGCAGGGGCGTGGCGGGCGGGACGCTCCGGGACCAGGTGGGGCCGCGTCCGCACGCCCCTTCCGGCCCGCGCCGGAAGTGACGCGCCCAGCCCCGGAAGCCCGCGCGGCGAGGGCGGCGCGATGGCGGCGGCGGCGGCGGTGGTGTCGGAGCCCTGGCCCGAGCTGGAGCAGGCGAAGCAGCAGCGGCGGCGGGAGCTGCTGCTGACAGGGCCCGCGCTGGAGGAGCGCGTGCGGGCGGCAGGCGGGCGGCTGCCGCCGCGGCTCTTCACGCTGTCGCTGCTGCACTACCTGGAGGTGAGCGGCTGCGGGAGCCTGCGCGAGCCGGGCCCGGGCCTGGCGCAGGGCCTCCCGCAGCTGCAGAGCCTCGTGCTGCGGCGCAACGCGCTGGGGCCGGGCCTGAGCCCCCAGCTCGGCCCGCTGCCCGCGCTGCGCGTGCTCGACCTGTCGGGCAACGCGCTGGAGGCGCTGCCGCCGGGCCAGGGCCTGGGCCCCGCCGAGCCGCCGGGCCTGCCGCAGCTGCAGAGCCTCAACCTCAGCGGCAACCGGCTGCGAGAGCTGCCCGCGGACCTGGCGCGCTGCGCCCCGCGCCTGCAGACGCTCAACCTCACCGGCAACCGCCTGGACGCTTTCCCCGCCGAGCTCTTCCGCCCCGGTGCGCTGCCGCTGCTCAGTGAGCTGGCGGCCGCGGACAACTGCCTGCAGGAGCTCAGCCCGGACATCGTGCACCTGGCCTCGCTCAAGGTCAGCGGCGCCGGACGGGCGGGCCGGGGCTAGGAAGCTGTCCCCCACACCCCATCGTTGCCCCAGCGCCCCACCCCCGCACTCACCTGGCTACAGCCTCCGGTCGCACCAACTGTTCACACCTGGGCTTCAACGCCTGACACCGTTTCCGAGTTGTCAACAAACACAGCTTCCCTCTGGGGTGGGAGGGGCCGTGACTAAATATTCCTATTTGTGAAACGATGGAATGAGCTCTGTGGAGGGGCCCCCCGGACGCGGCTTGAGGGTGTAGAATGACTAGGGCTCGAGTAACGCCCTGGATGGCCCGTAGTGTGTGGCATATTTCACTGGACCCCAGCCCTGGACAGTAGTGGGGCTGCTCAGATAATCGGCAAATAACTAGTTCTCCTCTAGACTGTGCTGTCCCGGGTCATTACCCACCTGGGGTCTCCAGGCCCCTGGGGGAGTGATTGGCTCTCGACAGGGTTCCATTATGGCTGTTGAGTTCAAAAGGCGGGGTGGGAGGGAGGGAAATCACAGCCACCACCTAACACCAGCCTGGGGGCGCTTGCCCAATGCTCTTTCCCGTTCTACCTTTAAAAGGCAGGTCTGCATTTGTCCTTCTGTTTTTCATACTTTTAATGTGGATTTTTCTTAGACGATAAAATGTGCATACAGCTTAGCAACGGATCCCTTTGCAGGAGGAATTGCTCTTAAGATAGCGCCAGCCCCCCCCCGTGTGTCTGCACCTGCATGCTGTGTGTGCGTGCCGACACACGTGTGTGGTTGGGAGGACCGGACCGGCCTGCTCTGCAGGGCAGGGGCTTGCTGGCGTTTCCAGGGTGATGCTGTGGGGTGCAGTCCCTTTAGGACTCAGGCATGGCCAAGGTGCCACATACTCGGCTCCCTTTTCCCGCCTGATCCCGCATTTTTGCATTAGGTCGGCGTGCCAGGTGTGTGGCTTTATATTGCATCACGCAAGCGTACGGGTACATCTTCTTTGAACCTGTAGCATCTTTCCCGGGGGCCCTCTGTGGTGCCGCCCGTCAAGCTGTCACCCTACTGCATGCGAAGGCCCTTCTTCGCTGCAGAGGGCGTGTCTCATTCGCCGGGCTCCCTCACCTGGTCCGCTCCTTGCAGTTCAGTTAGACCTCCATTGGACTCCGTCCCGTGAACAGACCTGTGTCTCAAAGAGCCTTGTGCAGGGACTACGCGGCACCCCACTGGGGCTTGGGTGTCCCTCAGGCGGGGGAGGCTTTTGGAGACGTGCCATGCAGAGCCACGCTACTGCGCGCACGCTGGGGCTTGGCGGAGAGGGGCGTCCGTCCTTCCCCAAGACCAGCTGGAGTGGAGGAGATGGGAAGCAGAAAGCAAGGGTTTTCGCTCAGTCCCCCCACCTGGGAGACAGGAAGGCAGCAGTGGGTGGGGCTGGGCAGGTCCTGGCCGCATCCCCACCCTAGACTGTGCTGAGACCACAGTCATTTCACTTACTAACAGTTCTCTGTTCCGGGCCTCAGACTCCACTGGCGGCCACTGCCTTGCTGGGGATCACACACGCGTGGCCAGTTCGTCTGGGGAGCCAGGTGGCTGGGCTCCTCTCCCTGTCAGCTCAGGACCCCTCCCTCCCTGGTGGTAGCTCGGGACTCCCAGGCCTCTGACATCTCCCCTGCCCCAGTACCGCGCCCTTCCTCTTGGTTAAATACCGAAAGCCCGGTCCGAGTTGGGGGCAGGCGTCCCCCAGTGAAGTGACAGCACACGAGCCTCTGCCACTCCCCCGCCCCTGTGTGGGGAGGCCGCCCGGGCCCCCGCCTGGTGCCCACCCTCGGGGAGCTGTCTGCACTGCGGGGCCTCGGGTGAGGAAGCTGAGAGATGGCCACACTGGGCTGCCTCCCCTCACCGCGCAGTCCTCCCTGCCTTTGGTGGCCCTGGCTTTGCAATCGCCAGCCTCTGGCCCGGTCATCTTGCTGTCCCCTGGGGAGACCCGAGAGGCGAGTGGGCTCCTCCCGGTGGCGTCTGTCCCGGCACAGGGTCCTGCTGCTGCTGGGCCCCATCCAAGCTGTAGCACGTCAGGAGTCTGATGGAGGGGTGACAGACAGATGTGCCCCCAAATTGCTGGAACGGGCCAGGACAGCACCTTCCAGAAGTTCCCTCTTTCCTGCCAGGCAACATGCCCACTTATGTCACCCAGTGTCACTCACGCATGGGAGACCTCACACACGGGAAAGTTAAAATGTTCGAGGGAAAACCTTTTGTCCAGTGATGAGAGGGTTTGAGGGGGAGAAGCCACCACCCGCAGGGATGAAGATGGCCCCTTACACCCCTCCAGAGCAGGGGGCTGTCTCAGGGTCACACAACCAAGAGTTCGCGGTCCCTTTCTCAACAACATGTCCCCTGCAGAAGCGATGTTCCCAGGAGGCACTGTGGTCTGTGGTCAGAGACTGGCCTGCGTTGCTGTCAGGGTTGCCAGCGGCCAAAAGGGAGCAAGCCCTGGTCCTTTGTGGGTCACCCCGGGCGCTCGTTCCTGGGAGCGAGTTGGGGCGTCACGCCCTGAGTGTCACTGCACATGACCCAGACTCGGCTTCCTGGGAGGACGCCCTGCTCAGCCCCCTGCCCCTGCAGAGCACGCTCAGGAGACCCAAAGGCACCTCCAGTCAGGGCCCCCCACTGAGGCTCCTCCCCTCGGCCTCCCCGGCTAGCTCTTCTTTGCTGCTGGGGCTGGGCCCTTTCATTCTGGGGGTAGACACGTCCCAGCCCCCAGCCAGCCCTGTTCGGGTGCAACCATGAGGGTGACGGCAGCAGAGCTGGGGGGCTGGTTGGCCAAAGCCACTTTGGACCGTGCAGGGGACTGCAAAGCCAACAGATCAGCCCCTCACTCCCCGCCGGGCTCGGGGTGGGCAGGAGGCACACAGTGGCAGCTGGTGGCAGCAGCCCAGCATGCCGGCCACACGCCTGGGCTGGGGACCAAGTGCGCACTGCCCCACCCCTGCCTTTTGGGGCTTGGGGACTGGGTGCAGGCTCCGCCTCTTATGAGAGAAGCTTCCAGGCCCTTTGGAGAGTGCGGTCCTGCCCATGGGTCCCACCCTATCCAGTCCTGCCTGAGTGGGGCTCTGAGCACCCACCGCCCCTCCCACTGCCCGCAGCCCACTGGTGACTGTGGACGGAGCCTGGCCTCCTCCAGGCCACTTCCTCCCCGCCCCTGTTCAGAGTGCTGAGCAACGCCCATGCCTCTTCCAGGTCTTGGCAAGAGCCTGGGGACCCTGTGCGGGACGCCTGCCCACGCACTGCCTGCGTGCGCCACACTTCAGTTTGGGGCGAGCACGCTGACTCCAGGCGTAAACAGTCAGTTCCTTTAACTTACAGACGTCTCCACACCGGCCTGTGGGCGCCTGCTTGTCACCTGAAGTACTCATCTCGTGACCACATGGCTTCTCCCCTGTCTCTGGCCACCTCCTGTCTCTCTGGCCTAACCGTCCTTCTGCAACGTTGCTGTAGTCGTGAGCCAAGGCAGCTGAGGGTCACGACACGTGTCTTGTGGTGACCACGGCAGCATCGCCAGCCCCATCCCCTCAAGAAGCCGCTGGGTTGCTGAGGACAGCCCCGTCCGGGGCTGGGGGGGTGCTGGCCAGCCGGCACACGGGTCGCTGGGACTGGCAGACTGACAGGTGCCCTCCCGTCCCCATCCCAGAGCCAGGCCCAGCCCAGGAGTCTGACGCACTCTCTCCCTTTCAGACCCTGGACCTCTCCAACAACCAGCTGAGCGAAATCCCGGCGGAGCTGGCCGACTGCCCCAGGCTCAAGGACGTCAACCTGCGTGGGAACCAGCTGAAGGACCGGCGCCTGGAGAAGATGGTCGGCAGCTGCCAGACCAAGTCCATCCTGGAGTACTTGCGGGTGGGGGGCCGGGGCGGCGGCAGGGGCAAAGGCAAGGCCGACCTGGAGAAGGAAGAGAGCCGGAGGAGGAAGAGGGAGAGGAGGAAGAGGGAAAGTGGCGAGGGCGAGGAGGAGGAGGTGGACGAGGCCGGCCGACTGCTGCTCAGGGTGCTGCACGTCTCCGAGAACCCGGCCCCGCTGACCGTCACGGTCAGCCCCGAGGTCAGGGATGTCCGGCCGTACATCGTGGGGGCTGTCGTGAGGGGCATGGACCTGCAGGCTGGGAATGCGCTCAAGCGCTTCCTCACCTCTCAGGTGGGTGCAGGCGGGCAGGAGAGAGCATGGGGTGCACGCAGTGGGTATCGCCCAAAGCTGGTCCTGGGCAGGGAGAGGCCGAGGGCCCTGAGACCTAGGCCTGTCCCTTCTGCCTGCCCTAGGTCCCTCCCTGGTAAGTGGGCACACAGCAGGCCCTGGCTCTGGGTGTTGGTGAGCATGCCCCCGAAGTGTGCGTGCCACGGGCTGCAGGGACCTGGTCTCAGTGCCTGGGGCAGCCCGGCAGTAGATAGAGTGTGCCAGGCGTGTCGCGGATACCTCACGCAGACAGAACCCTGTGAGCCCGGCCAGGCCTGGGCCAGGGGCCCGCCCTCCTGCCCTCCCCCGCAGCGCTCACAGCCCAGCCGCACCTCTGAGGACGGCTTTGCTGCCACTGGGAGCCCTGTGCCGGCAGTTGCTGCGTCTGGGCAGAGTTTCTCCTTTCTCTGAGGATCTACACTCTCAGGCTCCCACGGGGTGGGACCAGAATCATCAACTCCAGCTCTGGCTGGTGGCCCATCGGGTGGGCATCATCCCACACGCAGAGATCACAGGTTCAGTGCCTCTGAGGGCCCAGGGCTGGGTCTCAGGGTCGGTCCCTGGTCGGGGCGTGTATGAGAGGCAGCAATGGCTGTGTCTCACGTCGCCGTTCCTCTCCCCACCCCTTCCCCTCTGGAAAATCGGTAGGCGTGGACTCAGGTGAGTGTTAAAAAGTGAATCAGCTCTCACCAGCCTGCTCTGCTGTGAGCTGCTCACCATTTGTTTAGGTTTTAGCCAGAGACTTCCTGCCTGGCAGGTTTCTGTGCAGTGAGCCCAGCTTTACAACAAAAGCCAGGTGTTTGACGTGGGGGGACCCCTGAGCGTGTTCCCCGGAGCAGGGGGAGCAGCAGAGCCTGGGGCGTAGAACCGGAGACCCGGGTTCTAGAAGAAAGCATGCTGGGGTCACCATTCCCTTCAGGTCCCACTCGTGTTCTCTCAGTCACACGTCCTCGTTCAGGAGGGGTTCCCGAGGCCTCCCGGGTGGTGCCCTAGGGTTCGGGGAAGGAGCGGCCCCTATGGGAGCCGGTGGGAATGTCCCCCGAAAGAGAGTGGTGGGCTGGGAGCCGCCCCCCCCAGCCCTCCGGGCCCCCGCTCCCCGTTGCAGACGAAGCTGCATGAGGAACTCTGCGGAAAGCGGACAGCGGCCACCGTCGCCAGCCACGAGCTCCGAGCCGTCCGAGGGCCCCTGCTGTACACCGCCCGCCCGCCGCAGGACCTCAAGGTGACCTGTGTCCTGCTGCGTCTGCAGGTTGCAGTGTTCCTTTGTGTTTTCAAAAAAGCGCACGAGCCAGAGGCTGCCCCCAGCACACCCCTGGTGACACCACGGGGCGGGGAGGGGTCACGTTCGCCTTCGGAAGCGTGCTCTTCTGGGCCGGTGGGGCCTGGAAAGGGGTTTTCTTCGTGCGCTGACCCGGAACCGGAAGTGTGTGGTTCGTGTCCCAGGGGCACGGCCCTGCCTGGTGCTGATGGCCTCTGTGCAGCGCAGGTCCTGGGTGCAGAGGGTCCCAGTGTCCTGTGCGGGCGCTTTGTGCACACACCCCCCACCATCCCACCACCGGCTGCGTTCCCCCTCCACCTTCCAGCCCAGGGCCTTGGAAGTGCCGCTGTGTGGGCAGCAGGTTCAGGGTCAAGCTCAGTTTCAAAAGTGTGTTTGGGTGTTTGGCTTCCGTAGTGACCTCATGTGCCGCAGGAGAGCTGTCAGCTGTGGGAGAGTTGGGCGCGTCTCTGGTGCCACCACCAGAGGGAGTGAGAGGCCCGGAGGGGGGGCGGGGGGGGCGGGGGCGGGGGCTGGTAGCTGCGAGGGTGTGTCCACACGGGCTGACCGGAAGTGTTCACCCCAAAGATCGTCCCCCTGGGGCGTAAAGAAGTCAAGGCCAGGGACCTGGTCCGGCAGCTGCAGCTGGAGGCAGAGGAGCACCGGAAGCAGAGGAAGAGGCAGACTGTGTCAGGCCTGCACAGGTGGGGTCCGACACGGGCCCCCCTTGCCCTAACTGCCGTCCATGAGCCCCCCGAGGTTGCTCGCTCTGCAGTCAGGCCCTCCTGTGTGAGGGAGAAGGCAGGACTCTGAGACCACGGGTCGTGGACGTGCGGGGAGTGGATGCTACTCCCGCGGGGTCCGGGGGGAGGCAGCCACATCACCCACCAGCCCCAGGAAGGCGAACCACCGAGCCCACAGCGTGTGGCCTAGGTCTCACCCAGCCGGGGAACATGCCTGGAGGCCCTGGGACTGCCCTAGCGCACGGAGCGTGCAGGGCACGCTGCTCCCTGGAGCCCACTGGGTGTGCCCTGGACCCCACACCGTCCCGGCGGAAAGAGCCTGGGTTTGCTGGTCCGACCTGGGGCGCGCTGCTGTAGCCCCACCAGGATGGGTCTCCCCACACAGGTACCTCCACCTGCTGGACGGGAAGGAGCAGTACCCTTGCCTGCTGGATGCGGAGGGCGACGTCATTTCCTTCCCTCCCATAACGAACAGCGAGAAGACGAAGGTGGGCCACGTGGGAACGTCCGCGTGTCTGGTGTCCAGGCCTGGGGCCACACCGTCAGCCTGTGCACAGCCTTCTGGGCTGTGCCCGTCCACGGGAAGGTGGCAGTCTGGGCCGAGGGACACTGTTTCCTGAGGTTTTCCTCGGATGCATCGTTGCTGGCATCTGAGTTTGATAAACTTGCTCTTTTCTGAAGTCTTCCTGGTCTCCCTTTCAGATTAAGAAAACGACTTCCGATCTGTTTTTGGAAGTAACGAGTGCGACAAGTCTGCAAATCTGCAAAGACGCCATGGACGCCCTCATTCTGGTGCGTGACCCTGGCACCCTCCGAGCGGCCGGCCGCTGGGGGCCCCGCCGGTGCTGGCTGCCCCCGCTCCCCACACCTGCCTCCCGCAGCCGTCCGGGACCCAGGAGCGGCTTCCCTGGGTCGCCTCTGATCTCCGGTTGAGAAGGTATTTTTCATTTGCAGAAAATGGCAGAGATCAACAAACACGCTTTAGAGAGTAAAGAGGAGGGAGCGGTCTCGGACACAGAAACCGATGCCCTCCCTGGGCAGCATCCGGACGCCAAGACAGACCCCGGCGCCGAGGAGGGCGGGCCTGCACCCCTGCTGGTGGAGCAGGTGCGGGTGGTGGACGAGGAGGGACGCCTGAAGGTGGTGTACCCGTCCAAGTCGGACCTGGACCTCCCTGCCGCCCTCGTCACGGTGCTCCGCTGACACAGCCAACTCTGCCTCCCGTGGGGCCAGGTGTGGTGGCAGCTCACCCACTGCACTGCCCCCCCCCCGCCCCCCGTCCTGTCAACCCTCTGCGTTCTCTGTCCATTTCCAGAAGATTCTGCCATAAAGGCGTGCCATGTGGTCACGTGCTTAAATTCTTCTGTCTGCAGCTCTGACTACGGCTTTTGACGAAGTTGTTTGGAGTGGCAGGGCCCCCTGTTGAGAACGTTCTGAAGTCAGGTGGCCCCACCAGACACTAGATAGAAAAGACCGGGTTTGGTGCCGGGCGCCTAGCTGAGCACGCGGCACAGTGCCCATGTCATCGGCTGCATGGGGCCGCCCTGCACTGTCGCACCTTTCCCCGTCCCACCGCAGAGCGTGCCAGCCCCGTCTCTGGTCCTTCATAAACACTCGTCCCCTCAGTAAGCTGCCTGTCGCTGTGGCTACCTGGTGCGGGGGAGGGCTGTGCGGGGCCTTCCAGAAGCAGCTGGTCACCTGAGCACCAGCGTGGTGCCCGCTGGGCTGGCCCTTCAAAACTTTGCAAAGGAGCCTGTGGTGACATCAGGATGGGCGTCTGGAGGGGAGGAGGCAGGTTTCTGTCCCAGGAGAGGCTCCAGGGCCCACCTGTGAAGGACCAGGGACAGCAGTGGGGACTGTGGAGGGCGTGTCCCACTGTAGGTGCTTCCAGGGTTGGGCTTCACAGCCGCAGACCCTCTGTGTCTGCGTGCGTGTGGTGTGGGCGTGCACACACCCGGAGCCAGAGCGTCCTTGGGGTCGGAGTCAGGGAGCCAGCAGCCGCTCAGGGAGCCAGCAGCCGCACAGGCGGCTGCTGGTCACAGCCTGGCTGGAGGGCAGGAGAGGGCTGCAGCCCCTGTTGTCCAGTGGCGCTGTGCACGCAGTGTCTGTAACCTGCAAAGGGTGACTGTTGTGTTTTTTCAATTGGGGCGCAGGGGTCGTTGTCCATCAGAACCGTGAGGCCCGGGACTGCACGTGGGGGTCTGTGAGCAGAGCACCGTGGTTCCCCGAGCCCAGCCCACTTACTCTGCAGGGTGGGGGGTGGGGCCGGACCCTGGCCCGGTCCTCTCGTCACCACCAAGCCTTCCCATCCTCGTGCCTGGGCTCATGGAGACGTGCCAATGACAGCTGCCCCCCAGCCCCCCCCCCGACATCCACGTGTGGGTGTCATTTTGGGGCCCTCGGGCATCAGCACAGCTGTTGACGATGTGGCTGGCGTGGGGCCCACTCGGGTCAGAGCGGGCAGCCGAGCTGCCTTGGCTCCTGGGCCATCAAGGCCAGTGCCACATTGGATCATCTCAGTAACCTGGATGCTGGTGGAGGCAGCAGCTCGACTCTGTGGGGCTGGAAATGGAGTTCGTGGGCGGCCGCCCCTCTGGGGCGGCGTGTACCCGTCCACCACCTAGTAAACAGTCGGCGCCAGTTCCCTGGGTTTCTGCAGGTGGGGGTGGAGGTGTCTGGGAGGAAGCAGGTCCAGGACCTGCTCCGTAACAGATTGCAGCCCCTCTTCCTGCCCTGCAGCCCCCCCACACCCTACAAGTCTTTCCTTCCCAAACCCATCAGGAAGCCAGGGCTGCAGGGCTCCTCAGGGCCATAAGTACATGGCCCTGGGGACAATGGGACTGAAGCCACTCGGGTGCAGCTGGGGACCCAAGGGCCATACCTCAGAGAGACTGCGTGTGCCCCTTGCTCCCCTGGCTCCCCCAGCAGACCGGGCCAGGGCACCGACAGCCCACAGGAAGCGGGCAGTACACACCTACCAGGTTGCCCTCCACCTCCATCCCAACACTGGACAGACCGTGGGGTGCACGAGGTGTGACCAGCCCGCTCTGGCCAGAGCCAGTGCTGGCCTCTGACATCTGTGGTGGCCCCAGGGAGGTGGCTTTCACGCGCACCCTCATGTCTCCATGCCACATTGGACCACTGGGCTTTGCAGCAGAGACCTTGGGGTCGGCCTCCTCCTCAGGCTCCTAGCTCTGGGCCTTACCAAGGACCACACCCACTCGCCTCCCCTCCCTGCCCGCCCACCTCCCTAGGGCCGCCCCCTGCCCCACCTTGCTCTAGGCCAGTAGTCACTTGGGTGGGCCCAGCTGCACCCAGCAGCCCAATAGTCAATAGCTGTGCAGGGACCACGGCCTCGAAGCCCGAAGGGCGGCAGAGAAGTCGGAGGAATGGTGGGCAGGGGCAACCAGGCCACCACTCCCCCAACACCCCCACCCAGCCCAGGCTGCCGAAGGCCTGAGGGGCCTGGGCCCTGCACCTCTGGGGGATGCTGCCTACTGCCTAGGCGCGGCCCCTGCCGGCTCGCCACAGCCGCCACACGCAGCCTGTCCTGGGAGGGCCTCTAGCAGGGTGTGGCCAATGGAGGTGGCCCAGCTCCACCCCTCCCTCCCCAGATGGGCCAGAAGGTGGGGACAGGGTCTCCTTGGAGGCAGGTGCTGAGACCTAGAACTAGGGCTGGCTTCCCTCCCAGAGGTCACTGGGCAGTGTGGCCTCCCTCACCTCATGTCCTCCTGGCCCAGCCACACCCACAGACCAGCCCGGTGGGCTCTCTGTCCCCTGCCCACCTCCACCAGCTTGGCATGACACCGGGTCTTGACACGGGGCCCACCAGGACAGTGGCTGCCCCTCCTCCCCGCCCTCAGCCCTCAGCTATCGCTGGCAGGGGTCTGCAGGGCCTGAGACATCTGTCTGCAAGAGGCCAGGGCTGAGCCAGAGGCCCAGGAGGGCACCTCGGAGACCAGGAGTGGGGCGGGGCCACAGGCCTGGTCTGTGCGGCCAGACGAGGCAGGAACAGGTCCTGCCACATCCTGGCCCTCAGGCCCTGCCAGGAGGAACCCTTCCATGGTCAAGCGAGAGAGGCAGGCCCTTCCCACAGGCCTCCTGGCAGCTGTCCAGTGCCCTCCCTCCACCGGGCCTCCCAAAGCACCTGAGCCACACCTGGCCTGGGGGACCCATGGGAGAGGCCGTCATCCATGTTCATTCAACAGACATTTAATGACTGTTCCCAAGCACCCATGCCCCCCCCCCAAGGCATCCCTGCACGAGGCACAGCCCAGGAAGGGGGGTGGAGGCCCTGAGAGGGAGGGCAAAGGGTCACACTCAGCCTCCCTCAGAGCCGTCCTTGCACACGGGAGTCACCAGGCCAGAGAGATCAGGGGCCTGTCCAGCCCCACACTACGCCCACTCAGGGAGGACCCCACCCCAGGGGGACAACAGCCACCCAGTCCCAGGGGCCCCGGCTGCAGCCCCAGCTCGGGCTGGTCCCAGGTCTCCAGGCCACCGGTGCCCCAGGCAAGGCGTGCCTGTGCTGGTCATGGGCGAGTGCCCTTGCACACAGACGTCCCTGGCAGTGTACCCGTGGAGGGGCCTGTGACTGTGCACCCAGGTGCCTGCGGGTGTCCTGCATGTTGGGTGTGTCCCTGGGGTCTGGGGCTGTGGGGAGGGACTGTGTATATGGGGGGTGTACAAAGGGGCTCTCATACACCCATGTCCCTCCAGCCCATGCCCCCGCTGGCCTATGGCCAGCACTCATTTGCATTTATGGATGAAGTAGCCGGCGACGTAGCCCAGGATGAAGACGACCCAGAAGAGGGCCACTCCTCCCAGGACCTTCATGGCGACACCCAGCTTGCCCGAGCACAGCTTCGGGGAGAGCCTAGGGTGAGACGGGCCAGCACGTGAGCCCCAGGAGCGCCCTGAGCTCAGTGGGGAGGGGGAGGCGCTGCTGGGGGCAGGTGAACCCGAAAGGAGGGCAGGGGTGGGGGGTGGGCACCCAGTCCGCAGGGGCAGAGCCCAGGGGGGCTGCTCACCCCTCCCAGCTCGAGGCCTCCTCCGTGCCGGTACTGGACGCAGCCCCCACGCTGACTTCCTCCCACCTGCTGTACTGCACGCTGAGGTCCTGGGGCTGCATGCTGGCTCGGGGGCGGGGCCTCCTCTGGGCTGGACCTCACAGCCCGCAGGCCCTTGGGAGGATGGCAACAGGGGGGGTTCTTTGAGCTTGAGGCCGCCCTGGGGGCTGGGGGGGCAGAGAGGCAGTAAAGTGGGCTGGTCCTCCATGTTCCCAGAGGTGACCTGGACCAGAGTCCCACGGGAGGGGTCAGAGTGGGAATTCCAACCCCCGGAGGCTGAAAGTCCAAGAACCTGGCGCAGGAATGTGAGAGGCTGTGGCCCCGGGGCCTCCCAGCCGGCTGTGCTGGCTGGGCCGATAACTCCCTCCTTCCACCCACTGCTTGCAGATAAGGCCCTGGGGTGGGCCGGGAGGTTTGGAAGGACTGGGATGGGGGGCTGGGGCAGCCTGTCTGGGGGGAGGAGGCCTGCCCACCCCCTGTGCATTGTCCTCTGGCACTCTGGTCCCTGTCCCACCACCCTGGCAGGGAAGAGGCCAGGGCTGGGGGTTGGGCAGCTGGGTCTTCAGAGGGTCTGGGGCGTGGGAGGCAGGCAGTAGGTCCCTCACTTCTAGGGTCCGAGTCGTGGTCAGCCACCATCAGCCTCAGAAACTCGGACCTCGGTCCAGGGTCACCTCAGGCACAGGGGCACAGAGAGCCCCAAGCTTCAGGAAGCCAGCCCAGGAAGTCACAGCCCCACTGTCCTCAGCCCCCTGCCAGGCCTCCCAGGGTGCCATGTCCCAGTCTGGGGGGAGGGGAGGGGAGGAGGAAGGGAGCCCGCCCCTAGGCCACAAAGCCTGTCCTTCTAGTGGGGCCCTTGCTCCCTGGCAGCCACGCAGAACAGTTCCTGGGCCTGAGGGAGCCCGCGCTGGGAGAGTATGGGGTCCCCTTCCCCAGGGGGCATCCAGGAGAGGGGCCAGCGCTGCTCACTCCCGACCCCACACCCACCCCTCTGGTTCCACAGGCAGGAAGCAGTGTGCCAGCCCCAAGCAGTAGCCTCATGCTGACAGCAGCTTAAGCCCTGGTCCCTGCCTTCCTGTGCTGCCCAGAGGCAGTCAGGGTGCTGGGGGACACATGGAGGGTGCAGTGGGGTGTGAGGAGGCTTTTACTCTCAGAAGAGAAACAGCAGCCATCCCCTCTTTCCTGCCTTGATGTGATGGCCGGCGCTGCAGCAGCTCCCTTGTCACCAGAGTGTCCTGCAACGCCAGCCCGATGGTGCTGCCTCTGAACCCACACCAGCTGCCCCGCTGCAGGCTTCTCAGTGTAAGGAGGGTGAGCCCCGATCTGGCCAAGCGTGGGGCAGCGGTTCTCATCATCTGCAGGGAACTTGTTCCAAACTGAAGTTCCGAACTGAGGCAGATGCGGCTCTCCGGTCCACCCAGTTGGACAGAGCCACAGGGGGTTAGTGACGTGCCTAGAACTGAGCTCCTAGAAGCTCCACCAGCTCGGTGACTGTCCAGCCTAGCACAATGGCCACCCTGTGACCCAGAGGCCTAGGGCTGTGCCGCATGGCAGCAGACACTTGCCCTGGGATCCTCCGGGGCACCGCTTCCTGGGAGCCTGTGAGGACAGGGGCTCTCCGGACCTCAGACTCCTTCCCCCCAAAGCTCCTCCGAGGAGCCCATAACTCACAGAGGGGGAGCCCTGGCCAGGAGACGGGCTGGCAGAGCTTCTGGGGCCCAGGCAGGTGGTCAGAGCCTGGCCAGCTGGTGGGTTTCACCCCCTTTCTGCCTGCAGCTCAGTGTCTGAGGTGCCACAGACGGTCCAACCTTAAACGACAGAAAAGGAAAAAAGGGTGAAGAGAAGTGACTCTGCAGGAGGTCGGGAAGGAAACAACCCTGCAGTGTCTCCAAGTGGCGCCCATCTGGCCACCCCTGGGGGTCAGGCCCAGGGATCTGTTGAATGGGACAGCGGATTGCCCCCACGCCCCAACCCCACCCCCACCCCACCAATCCCACCGTCCCCCAGGCCAGGGAGGCCAGGGTCTTGGAGGGCCCAGCAGCCAAGACCACCCCTACCGGCTCCAACGCCCCCAGCCCCCGGATACACGGGGAGGCTGTACCTCGACCTTGCGTCTCACCTGGTGCAGACTTGTCCGTCACAGAGGGGCGCGCAGAGCCAGGGAGACTCAAGGCTTCCGAAAGTAGAGCTGGTCTAGGGAGGGGCGAGGGCAGGTCGGGAGTGTAGAACTAGCAGGGGAGGTCCTGGCCAGAAGAGGACCTGGGGGCAGGGCCCTGCAGGGGGCGGGGCGGGGGCGGGGCGGGGGCGGGGCAAGTGGGGCTGCGGGCAGGCTTCAGGGCCGCTGCACACTGCTCCTCGGGACCCAGATTTGGCAGGATCTTTGAGCCCCCTCCCTGCTGTTGCAGCCCCATGCTGGCGCCCAACCTTCTCCAACCCCGCCAGCACAGGCGCGAGCTTGGAGCAGGGCTCCGGGAGCTTCTGGGGCTCCCGGTTTTGAGCGGAAAGACAAGGAGTTGGGCTGGGGCGCCCGGGGGCCTGCGTGGCTTGGGCGGCCATCCTGGTTCCCGGCTGCGAGGGGCCGGAGGCCGCGGCGGCAGAACTCCACACGGGTGCTGCCCACAGGTAAGGAGCGTCGGTAGGCTGGCGGGGCCCCGAGAGGAGAGAAAGGTCCCCAGCCGCCGCACACAGCACGCGCTCCTGTGCCTAGACCCGGTGCCCTGCTGGGGCTCTGTCACTGGCCCATTCCTACCCACCTTCCTCCGAAGCCATGGCACCCGGAGCCCAGGCAGGGGGCTGGGGAGCAGGGCCCTCAAAGGGGTGCTGCAGGGGAGGAAGGACCCATGTGGGGTCCATGAGTGAGGTGGGGGTCCTCCCAAACCCCGGGCTGCGGGAGGGGACCCTGTTCCATTGAGGTCCCCCGAGGATGGAGCCGGTGATGCCGGCTGGTGTGCTGACGACCCTAAAGAGTGAGTTTTGGAAAGGGGGTGTGGGTGTAGCCCACCCCCGCCCCAGCCTGGTGTGAATCCCCAGGGAGGAGAAGGTGACGGCCGAGGTCAACAACAAGGTTTAATTCGGACTCGGTGCACAGAGCCGGCACACGGACGGCGTGGGGGCCTACTTGGAGGAGGCCACCTTCTTGGCCCGGCCCTGCGAGGATAGCTCGGACTGCGGCGGGGCGGGGCCTTTGAAACCCCGCTGCTTCAGCTGGCTGTAGTACTCCGCCCTCTCCAAGACCAGCCTCTGCGGGGGGGAAGGAGCACCGCTGTCCAGCTGCACTGGCCCGGCCAGACCCCCCAGCCCGGGGGAGGGGGGACGGGGGACGGGGAGTGGCTGTACGCTAGAGTCTGCAGCCTTTGCCTACGTCTGTGCTGAGCGCCCCCACCCCAGGCAGCGGGCTCCGGGGCAGCTCAGCCCTGAAGCTGTCTGTCCACTGTGAGTCAGAGAGGCCCCTGGGCCTCAGGTCTGTCCCCCGAGGTCCATCCACACCTGGAGGCTGTGTCATCCTGTACCTAGGTCTCCTTCCTGGGCCCCGGACAACACCTGCCCTCCATCGAGCCCCCTCCCCCTCCCCCTCCCCCCACCTCTCCCCCGCCCCTCTCTCAGCCCAAACGGCAGCCAGGCAGCACCGGGCAGGGGTCCGCCTCTCCTCTGTGGACCACTGCCACCTCACAGGGGCAACAGGGATGGGTCCGCCCAGTACCCAGAGGAAAGGAACCAGGGGTAGGGGAAATGCGGGCACTCGAAGCCTGTGGGCCCCTGCAGGGGTCACAGGGCCAATCCTTCAGAGAAGGCCAGGGGCACAATGGCCTCTGGTGACAAGGACACAGGCCATCCCAGACCCCCAGTCAGCCAGGTGCTCTTTCCCCACCCCACCCCGAGCATTGGCCCAGGCACTGAGGGCAGGCACGCTGTCTCCCCATGTGGAGGGCGCCCTGGGGTTCAGCACAGCCAAGCAGCTGCCCACAGTGTCTCCCCACAAGACCCTGCCCCCTGCCCTCTGAGTCCTCTGCTTGGAGTCAGCGAGGGGCTGGCATGGCCAAGGCCACGGAAGGGGCTCCGGAAGGGAAGGGAAGCACCCACAGGATGCTGAGCTGCACAGAGCTGAGGACAGGCTCCTGCTCCAGGAGCCCGCAGCGGGGCCCCTGCCCAGCGCCCCTGGGAGGGTTTGCTTCCCTGGCTGGTCACTTGGTCACTTGGTGCTGAGCAGCCTGGCCTCCCCAGCCCAGTGACCCCACTGCCCCATGGGGGGCCTGGTCCCCTCTGCCTGAGCAGAGAGAGGACAGTCCTGGGGTCACAGAGCAATGATGCGCCTAGGACCTGCAGGGGCCCCCCCAGTCCCAATCTAGGCTCCTTGCTCAGCCCCAGGCTGCAGATGGGTGTGGCCAGAGACCTGGGGCCCCGGGTGGCGCGTCCTGGCCAGACCTGCAAGGCTTCCAGGATGTCGCTGTCGGAGATCTCTGTGCTCACGGACTTGGCCCCTGAGGCCCCGAAGGTGGCCTGGATGATCCTGTTCCTCAGGCGTTCCAGCTGCAGGAGGGCAGCAGATGCTGGCACTGGCCTTGGTGGCAAGGTGGGTGGCCGCAGCCTCTCTTGGTGGAGGTGCCCACCTGCCGCCCGGCCCGGGGTTCACAGAGGCGGGTAGGTGGCCTCCGCCTCACCTCCCAGCTTTGGGGACCAGGGATGGAGGCAGAGGGTCGCCATCTGCCCACAGGCTGGAAGGGGCCGGGGGTGGGGGTGCCTAACATGAAGGGCTTTCTGCCTCACCAACTTGTTTAAGTGAAAGAGTAGAACTTGAACATGGTTTTTTAAAAAGAATGCATGAAAACTCAGAGCGACCCCCAGGCCACCCTCCCCTCCCCACAGGAGCTTTGGGCGCCGCCCCCTCCCAGGAAGACCCTCCCTGACCCAGCCGAGCTGGGCCAACCCTCGAGTGGGCATTTAAGGAAACTCCTGGCGGCCCCCCTCCCCCTGAACCCCATTGAACCCCGCTGGACTCGAGGCAGGCGGGCCCTGCCGCCCCAGGCCCTGGGGGAGGGGCGGGGAGGGGCGCGAACCCGGGACTGGGCGCTCTCCAGGGCCACGCGGGTCTGCTGCTCGGCCTGCTGCACCGCCTCCACCTTGTCCCGAGTCACCTCCTGCAGCTGCTGCCAGGTCTGCTGTCGCTTCTCGCTCTGGGCCACCTGGGCCTGCAGCTGGCTGACCTGGGCGTCGGACTCGGCGAGGGCGCGCTCGCGATTCAGGAGTTCACGCTCCAGCTCCAACACTTGCTGGGGACGCAGCGGGGGCACGGGGGCGTAGGCCCACCTGTCTGCCCCCCGCCCCCCCCCAAAGGCAGCCAACTCTCTCTGAATTCCCTAAGTCACACCTGAACCCAGTGACGGTGGGGTGCTGCCAAAAATGAGTGCCCCCCACCCCGACTCTGCCCCCCCAGGGGTTGGCCCGCAGTCACCTGTCGAAGGAGGAGGTTGTCCTTCTCAATGAGCCCCTTCACCTCCTCCCACTTCTTTTCTTCCCGGAGGCTGGAGAACTGGAAGGAACGCAGACAGGGTCGCTCGGGGGACGGCAGGCGGAGGCCGCGGAGGGTCACAGACACCGGAGTCAGACCTCTCCCTCCTTGGGGCCCGTTTCTGGTGAGGGTGGAGGACGGAGAGCCCCGCGACCCCAGGTACTGGAAAGCAGATCCCAGGACGGGACCCTTGACAGCCGCACAGCACGGGGGCTGAGGGCAGGCTGTGCACCACCCCCAGCCCCAAGAGCTCAGGATTGGACCCAGGGGCTCCAAGGCGGAGCTGGGAGGGGGGAAGTTTGGGACACATCCCCCTCCAGCCGAGCTGCCAGGAGCCCACTCCTTTCCCACCTGGCCCGAGCCTGGAGGCCGAGGGGCCCAGGGTGCTCAGGGGGTGTCTGATCTGGGAGACCCCAGACCCGAGGTGGGGGATGTGGGTGCTGATGGTGAAAGCCACACCCCCCCTTCCCCACTGGGGTCCCGGGGCAGGGGCAGTGAGGCCCTCACATCCAGGCCAGAAATTCTTCCAGTTTCCCAGATTCCAGGGGAATCTGACCAGCCAAGAGAAAGACCCATAAATTCTGTCTGAACTCTCGGTTGAAATGCCTACAGGCACCCTCATGCCACAAAGCACGGAATGGCCACCAGGTGCCCTGACATGGGAGCCAAGTCCTCCCATGAATGACAGAGACCCAGACAAGCTGGCAAAGGGAACTCCTAGGAAATAGAAACGACTCAAGAGGTTAACACCAAGGACGACCATGAACACCAGGAGCACGGTGGGTGGGGGCGGGGGAAGAGAAGGTGCTCTAACGGAGAAATAGAGGGTTGGTCTTTCAGGAGAAAGAGGAAAAAAGGGAACGCTCAGAGAGAAAGAGAGAGACCTCGGACATCACAAATGTTATCACAAAATCCAGCTTGGGAGGGGCTGCGGGTCAGCCAAGGGAAGCCCCTAAACAGGTGGCAAAGGCGTGAGGTGTGGGAGGAAGATGGAGGAAGGGAAGGCGAGGGCCAGAGGGGCGGGGCTCGCTAGCCCCGGGTGGCAGGGAGGCCGGAGAGGAGGTGAAAGGCAGCGTGAACAGAGAAAACCCCAGAAGGAACGGAGGGACAGGGTCCCCAGCTGGCCCCCGAGGGCCCCGACAGTGGAAGTGAGCCCTCAGTAAGGCAGGACTTCGTGAAGTTTCCAAACGGCTGGGACAAACACGGGGTCTCGTGCCCTTCCAGCGGGGAAGCAGCTGCCACCAAGAAGTCGTGGGACGGCACAGGAATTGGGGTGACCCTGGGCTTCCCACCAGCAACCCTGGACTTGGGGAGACAGGGAGCAGGGACATCACCCCTGGTGTGGGAGCACTTTCCAAGCTGGAATTCTGCCTCCAGCCAAACCGCTAACACATAGAACAAAGACACTGGAGACACACGGCGACCCCCAGACTCACCCCCACTCACCTGTCCTCCAAACATGCCTGGAGGACGCACTCAGAGAACATACGTGTGGACGAGAAAGAGGGAGGTGTGGGCCAGGCAGCGTTAACATGCGGTTTATGAACAGTGATGTCTCACAAACCAGTTCCAGCTGCCAGTGTGCTGCCAACACCTGCCCCAGGGTGTAAGTGCAGGGTCAACTCACCCACACTGCCCCGGGGGGGAGAGGGGCCACAGGGCCAGGGACTCCTAAAGAGCAGGTCGCCTTGGGGAGGGACCAGTGCGGGGAGGAGAGGACCCTCCTGTTCGCATGAGACTGAGGATGTCTGGCTCTTCAAGCTACTGTGGTGAAAAAGTCCGGTAAAAACATGGACTACAATGCCTGGGGGGTGGGCTCAGCAGAGTGGGGACCTCTCTAAGCGTGGGTGGGGCCTTCTCCCCAGGACTCGGGGGCCAGCAGGTGCTTGGGAAGTGGCCAGAGGCCCAGGAGGCAGGGTGACTATGGGGAGCCTGCTGGGCAGTCCACCCTGCCTCCGTCTGCCACGCAACCTTGGGCGAGTCACCGCTGCTCCCCAGGTTCGGCACCCCCAGCAGTGGGCGGGGGCAGCCACCTTGTCGGTCATGGCCTGTAACTGCCGCTGCCGCTCTCGAAGCTCCCTCTGCAGCAGCTGGCTCTCCGTGTCGGCCTTCTGCAGCTGGGTCTGCTGGTGATCCACTTGTCGTTGTAAAGATATGCAGGCCCCTGGGTGAACAGCAGGGGGTGGGGGGCGCAGACCGGCAGGGGCCTGGGGTCACCTGGGGCGGCCGGAGGGCTCTGACTCCCACCCCAGCCACCCGCCCCCACTCGGTTCGCTGCCCCGGGGCGGGGCCGGGCACCCCACTGCCCAGCCTGGGGGGTGGGGCCGGTCCCGCCTCCGAGTCCCGTGGCCTCCTACCCGTTGCCAGAGAGAGTCTGGTCCTGGCGACTTCGAGCTCGAACTGGAACTCCTGGATCACCTGCTCGTACTCCTGCAGCTGAGCCATCAGCTCCTCCTCGAAGTCCTCGTCCGGGAAGCAGGCCATTCTCCGGCCGCCCGCCCGGCCCTCCGGCTCCTGCTCCTGGTCCAGTTCCAGCTCCACCTCCTCCTCTTCCACCCCCTCCTCACCTCCCCCCTCCCGCTCGGCCCCCTTCTGGGCCCCCTCATCTGCCCCTTCCAGGCCCCATTCCTCCTCTCCGGCAGCCTCCACGCCCCGGGCTCCATGCCCCTTGACGTACTCCTCCTGCATCTGGGGATGGAAGGGGACACTGGGCTGTGGGTTCCCCGGGGCGGTGCAGGGTCAGGGAGCACCCTCCCCAGCCCGGACGCGCAGAGGGGCGGGTGGTGGTGGCTGGAGCTGCTTCTCTGTGGGGAGCGGCCCCACCACTGGCTCCCTCGAGGGGCAGGGCAGCCGAGGGCTGCACCTGGGGGTGCACCGTGGGGGGGGGGCAGCCCGCACCTGCCTCCACTGCCGCAGCTCCTCCTCCTCGTCTCTGACGCAGGTTTGCAGGAAGCTCTGCCTGTCCCAGGGCTTCATTAGGAGATCGGAGGTCCGCTCCTGCAAGAGCCCGAGTGGGCCTCAGGGTTTCGCAAGGCTCTCCTGGCTCTCTAGGAGACACACCTGCAGACCTGCCACCCCAGGGGGCGGGGACTGAAGCTGCTCCACATTGGGAGGCAGGGTCGGTGACTGCAGGTGGCAGCCGGCGGCAGCCTTGCCTCAGTGAGCTCCGTTGTTGGGAAGGGTTGAGGTCGCAGCCTGGGACATGCCCACCCCGCGTGTCTGTCCCTGCCCCACTCTGTCGACTCACAGCCCTCGCAGGCGGGACAGCGTCGGGCTGCCAGACTCCTGCTGCCCCGTCCACCGAACACCGCCCCCCCCCCCAATCAGCAGCTTCTGGGCCATTTTCCGTGGAGACACCCGTGGGCTTCGGCAATGGTCTGAAGCACCCCCCCACACACACACACTCGTGTGTGTCCCCAGCACAAAGTCGGGCTGTAGCCTCAGGCATGAAAACATCGGGTCTTAGAAAGACCAGGGACTGCGTACCGGGCCCCAACTCAGACTCGCTTCGTTCCACTCCCCATCCAGGCCTGGGGAAGTCAGCGTCCCCAAGCCCCCCTGACAGGCAAGGACACGGATGCTCCGCATCCAGCAGAACAGGGCAGCCAACCCAAGTCACTGCCGCCCTCGGGACACGGCCAAGCCAGGCCTGGGGACTCCACCTGTAGGGGGCCTTCCCTCCAATGACGGAGCTGGCCCTCATCTTACAGGAAAGGAAACAGGCCAGAGAGAGCCACAGCCTGTCCTGGGGAGACAGCAAGCCTCGGCAGAGTGCAGGACGAGCTGTCTCGTTTATGGTTCTTCTTTAAAATTATTTTACTCACTGATTTAAGGCAGGCAGAGGGAGGAAGAAAGAGAGAAACGTTGCTGTTCCACTTCTCCATGCATTTGTTGATTCATTCTTGTATGTGCCCTGACCAGGGATCGAACCTGCAGCCTTGGCACAGCAGGACCATACTCTGCCCTCCCAGGGCCGGGTCTGTGCTCTTTCTCTGTATCATTCCCATCTCCCCTCCTCAGGTCCTGGCCTCAAAACCCTGAGGCCCAGCCCGAGCTCCCCCAAGGGCCTGGCAGCCTTCCAGGATACCCAGGGTGGTGTTGGGGGCAGGGGCACACACCGGGGTCCTGAGGGTCGCCGGGAAGTTTGGACACTCTGGAAGCAGCGTCCGCATCTCGCCGGGCCCAGGGGGCGCTCGCACGCTCTGCTCACCTTCGTGCCCTGGCTCGCGGGCGCCTCAGAGACCTTGCCCTTGCTGAGGTCTCTCAGCTGCTTGCGCAGGGCCTCGCGCTCCTCCTGCAGTGCCGAGATCTCCTCGTCTTTCCTCCGGACCTGCACCTCCAGCTCCAAGAGGCGCTGCACTTCTGCCCCCAGCGTGGACAGGCAGTGGTCCTGGGCAGGAAACGGGGGCAGCCTGTGTGCCGGCAGCCCCCTCGCCCGCACCCCCAGCCCCAGCAGGACAGCAGCCCCAGGCCGGGGGGAGCACCCCCACTGCCCAGGGACCCCCAGATCCCGGGCCCAGGACCAGAACCTCTTAATGCAGCCACACCCTGACTAGGACAGGTCTCACAGCCTCGCCCAGGGAGATTCCCAGCAGCCTCCCCTTAGCTGCCCATTGGGACTGAGGACGCCAGTCCCCTGTGCAGCCCCACGCCTGACCAGTAACGCCCTCTGAGGGCCAAAACTAGGGGCCTTCTGACCCTCGGCCTTCTGTGCTCAGCATCTCACTGCCCTCGAGTCTTCAGACTTGGAGACACAATGCAGATGGGGGAGGTGGGGGTTGGACACACAAGAGGCAGAAAGGATGTGTCCCTGGCAGACTTGGACTTGGAGAAACTGAAGAGCATTCTTCAGGCAGAGGGTCCCAGACAGAATTCTGGAAAGAGAGATAACTAGAAATTCCTCCAAAGTTTGCAGATTCCGTGACGGCCCCCACACAGGCCACGAGTCAAAGAAGAAATCACAAAGGAAGCTAGGGAATGTCTTAAACCGAGCAGCGATGAACACCTGGACACATTGGGATTTGCAGGGTGCAGCTAAAGCTGTGACTAAGGACACATTGATAGCCTTAAAAGTGCATCTATTAGGGAAAGCAATGAAAAACAATTATGTAAGTATCCACCTGTAGAATTCAGAAAAAGACTGCAAATTAAACTTAGAGAGCAAAGAGGGAAGACAATAGTACAGAGACAGGCAAGAATGAGTGATACAGCGCGGCTCGGAGGGAGGGGAGAGGAAAGAGCGCACACGGCAATGCTGTAACATTTAGAGAATCTGCAGGGTGTGTGGAATTATCTGTACGATTAGATCAGAGTGAACAATGGTCACGCAGACATCACGCCTTCACCTGGCCATGGCAACTCACACACGCATGTGTCACGAACCCGACAGTGATCACCGCGAAGAGGGTGCTCGCTTCCATGGGGGCTACAGAGTTGGCGCAACACCCGTGCAGTGCGGCAGATGGCGCTCTTGCCCCCAGGGGAGACACCCACACCTGTAACTGCAGCTCAGAGTAGGCAGCCTGGATGGGAGGAGAACCCTAGGGCACCACTTGAGCTCTGAGGGCTCACCGACAGGAGCCGAGGGCCACATTCTGCAGTCCTTGTGAGTCGGTACTGCAAAGAACGCCCTTTCACGGTGTCGGTGTGGCTCTGCCTGACCACAATGCAGGCTCTCTCCCCAAAGTCGCATTGCTGGCCCAGGGCAATCAACACTCCTGCAATCACTCCGTCCACCCCAAAATGTAGGGGTGGCCTTTACAGAATCAACGTAAAACCAGTGCTCACGGACCCACACTCTCCGGCCTGGTCAGCGTCCCCTGGGGACCCAGCTGCCACCCACCAATTTGTCATCAAATCTTCACCACTTTAAAAAAACAAAACAGAAGCTAACTCTAAGAAAAGACTGTGAGGCCATAAACGTCGAGCAAGACGGATGGAGAGAAAAAGAGAGAAGGTGTGAGTCAGCAACGCCAGGAGCCGAAAAGAGGCATCTTTGGCCGAGCCTCCCGCACATGTGGGGAGGAAAGCAAGAGCCCGGTCTGCCCAGGGTTAGGTGGACCCGTCTGAAAATTTACCTGGAATGGACACATTTCCAAAATAACATGGCTTACCCAAACGGCAGCAAGAGGAGAGAGGAAATCTGAGTATCGTGAAAAGAATGAAATTTGTCACCGTAAAATCTGACCCCGTAAGAGGCCTCCAGACACGGATGCCCCAGGGACGAGTTCTTCGGGACTGAACCAAAAGCCACCCCAACCGCACGCAGACTCGCTCAGAGGCACAGAGAGACGGGAGGGAGCTGCGTCCCACCTTCTCCTGGCCACGAGGTCGGAATACCGGACACCAAAATCAAAGGGATCCCAACATGGCCAGGGAGAAGGTAGGACTCATCCCCTGGCCTGCCTCGTGACCCCTCGGCCGATCTCACCGAGCTGATCATCACCATTTCTCCCGTGTGGAATGACCGGCCCAAGCTGTACAGATGGCTGCATGCCTGTGGCTGAGTCCCCCCAGTCTCAGTGCCACCCTCTGGGCTGATGGTGGACAGGGGCCAGAGGTGTGTAAAGGTCTGATTCACAGACATAGAAAGAAGGGCCCGAGGTCAGTTTAGACCACACCTGGGAGCCCTGAGGGCCCGGCTAAACCGGGTTCTAAAACAGAGCCCCGGGCACAGCAGGGCAGCCTCTCCCACAGGCCGCTGGGCCCGGTATCCAGGCCGGGGTCGGCGGGTGGTACCTTCTCATGGATGACGGAGATGTACCAGGGGACCCGCTTCCTCAGGTGGCTCTGCCCGGGGACGAGGCTGCTGGGGACCGGGCTCAACGTTGGGGACTCGCTCTTCTTCCGCAAGTAATTGAACTCACAGGCGCTCTTACTGACGGGAAGGAGGGACCCTGTGCAGAAGCAGGGCGCCAGTCTCTTCCAGGCGGAGCGGCCCTGGCGGCTGTCTTCCCCGGTACCCACCCTCCCCCGCCTCCGAGAACCCCTCCGAGGCCCTCCCTCGCCCAGCTGGCAAGCCCAGAGGAGAGCCCTCCTTCCGTCTCCAGGCTGCACACGGCCCTCCATCCCCTGTGCCCTGTGCGTCTGCTGACAAAGTGGAGGGAAGCACGAAGCCCCCGGCCAGGCTCCCAGAGCCCGGGAGTTGGCGTGACATGGCCGTCCTGATGCTGCCTGTGCACAGGTGGCCCTGGACACTTGCCCAGGGGTTTTCGCATCCAGGGTAGGTGTGGATTTTGTGTTTGGATAATGAGAGTAAGTGTATTTGTCTGTAGGAATGGTGCCTATTGGCCTCTCGGCTCCAGGAGGGATGCATCCCAGGGCCCCCTGTGTGGGGGATGTGGGGCCTGGCAGGGGGTCCCGGGAGAGGGGATCCATGGAGTGGGAGCAGGTTGCCCTGGGGAGCAGGGCCTGGGTAGGCGCAAGCCAAGGCCCTCAGGGCTTGGGTGCCAAGGAAGGGCCCCTGGTGCCCAGCGGGCCCTGCCCTCACCGTCCACCTTCGCATCCAGTCCCTGCTGGCTGGAGGGGGAGTCCTTGGGCATCTTCCAGGCCTCGGAGCCCAGGCACGCCACCCCGGGCAAGGCGACACTGGAGGCTGACCCTGCGGACGTCACAGTGCCGGCGGATGACTGGTCGCACCTTCCCAAAACTTCTGGGACAGGCACTTTCTTTTTTTCTTTTTAAACATCAGGTAGGGTGAAAGGTGACTTCTCAGTGGCTGCATGAGCCCTGGGAACTCAACGGAAACATGGCTGTGACTGCTACCCACCCCCAGCGTGCCCGCCAAAACACACCAGGTGCAACTGATCTCTGCGCATCGGTGCACCCCCTTCCAGGAAGGACGGACCGAGCCCCCTTCTGTAAAAATGGCTCCTCCTCAAAGCCTTTCAGAAGCCCCACCCCCCAGCCGCCGAGCCCCGTGAGCCTGTGCAGGCACAGAGCCCGCACCCGGGGCATGGCCCCCGCCCTCCCCTGAGACCTGCCCACAGGTCACGGTCCTGGAGCACTGGCCACTCCCCAAGGCCTGGCCCTCAGGGCACAGCTCAGGGCCTGGGTGTGTGGGTGCGGTCCTGGGCATCACTCTCGTCACCCCCGTCTCTCAGGATGGCGTCGTGTGTGGGAGCCGGCGAGCCTGGGGTGACGCCCAGCCTGGCTGGCCCTCTCGAGACACGGTGCCTCGGAGCCCAGACCAGGCCTCTGAGTGCGTGGGCCAGATCGGGCTGTGGCAGAGGCTCCCAGCAGGGCCGACTGGGGGCCTGACATCCTCGGTTCTGCATTTCACAGGGGATGGTTCATCATGGGTTATGTTTGGCCTTACAGACCTCTTTCCTGAAGCTTCCAGAACCTTCCACCTGCTCCATCTCTCCCACCTCTAACCCTGCTGAATCCCTGGTGAACGAGACACGGAGAAGCAAGAGGCTGGGAGAGGAATAATAATGGATAGTGACGGGGGCAGGCGGTCCTTTCCTCCCACCCCCTATTCCGTGTGCAGTGATGAACACGGTGATTTCAGAAGTGGACCTTCCAGGAAGGTCCCGACTCCAACAGAGAGGTGGGTGTTTTCTCCGGGGCCCTCGGGGGCGGCTCCTACCGTAATTGGACACGGACGTGGCCCGGGAGCAGAACTGAGGGCAGTCTGGGCGCCTGAGAAACATTCCGCGCAGGCCCTCCACTTCTGACGCGAAGCTCCTACCCTCCGGGGAGGCACCCTGCGTGGCCTCACTCTGCACGGTGGGAGAGAAGAGATTGGGGCACCCAGGGCCTTGTCACGCATGCCCACAGCCGCGGTCTGTCCCCTCGCCCTGCAGACCGAAAGCTTGCTGACAGCCAGCCCCACAGACGAACCCGGCTCTAGAACCTGTAGCAGCCAAGCCCAGTGACTGTCCACTTAGAAGGCCCCCAGGAACCGGGGGACCCCCAGTCTCCCTCAGCTCATGGCAGACGCACGGACCCTGGGTGCTCCCTTCCTGCGTCCTCTTCTGTCCCCTTCGCCCCTTTTCAAGGCGCCCCCACGGAAGGCTCTGGCCAGCACCGCACCTTCTCACCAGGACTCACGCGGAGCGCTCTGTGGCAGGCCGCCCGAGGCCTTCCTCAGGCCGGAGGTCGTCTCCAAGTCTCCTCCCCTCCCCGTACCTTCCTCCAGTGGTACCAGGTGACGGCCTGGCCCAGCTTGTTGAGTGATTGCCCTTTGGGGTGGAGTTTCCATTCTGGGGCTTGGCCGCCCATGCTCCGGAGGATCATCAGTCCCCTCTCCATGAAGCTGGCAGGGGCCTCGGCCGGCCCCCAGAGACAGTACTAGGAGGGTGGGACAGAGGACAAAGCTTTGCCACCGGCGAGACCAGTTAGCGGGTGGCTCCTGCGGGCGTCGAGAGGGACGTGGCCCCAGTGGGGGCCGAACCCTGGGCGGGGCTCCGACCAGACCTGCTTCCCAAGCTCTGGGAAGAAGCTTGGGAAGAAGTGGATGGCATCACAGATGTCTCCATGGAAACGGGGCAGGACACTCGTCTTCATTCCCTGAGTCTCATCTTCATTTTCTACTGGGCGGGGCCCTGGAATCTGCTTCCCCTGGACGCGTGCCGACGGTCCCAGCACGGGAGTGGCCCAAGGCGCTGACAGCCCTCTCCTGAGTTTTTCTTGTGTTTCCATCAACAGTATTTCACCTTGTTTAAAGCCCGACACCGGGTCAGCAGCTGGGATATGAAAATTAGATGTCCTGGTTAAAACCCACAAGTTAGAAGCGTTTTTTAATATCTGATATTGTAACTCTTTTTTTAGGAACAATAGAATTGGGCCCTGGCCAGTGTGGCTTGGGTGGCTGGGGCGCCATCCCGTGTACCAAAAAGCTGTGGGTTTGATCCCCAGTCCAGGCCTGATACCCCGGCTGCAGATTTGGACTTCATTCAGGGCGCGTGTGGAGGTGACCGTCCACGTTTCTCTCTCACGTCCATGCCTCTCTCTCTGCCTCTAAAATCAGGAAATGCATCCTCGGGTGAGATTTTTAAAATAATAAAAAATAAATAGAATTTAGAACTGGGGATGGAAAGGGGGGAGACAGCCTCTTGAGAAACACTCCTTGCGATTTTGTGAAACCCTCCCTGTCTCGGATGCCCGGACACACAGGCGCCGGGCACTCAGGCGCCGGGCTCTGAAGGGCGGAAGGAGGCGGTCTGGCGAGTCTCTGCATGGGGGGTGGGGGGTGGCCGCTGAGAAGTGTCTTTACGGCCACTCCACGGTTTTCAAACTGCAGTGAAAGAGAAAAAAACAAAACCAGGCACAAAAGGCCCCGCCGTGTGGGATTACATCGATGTGACATGTCCGGGGCAGGCAAGTCCGCAGCGACAGACCCACGCGGGCCGGGGCCGGTGGAGGGAGGGCAGCCGCGAGCGCCCCTGCGGACGCAGCTCCCTTTGCGGGGAGGGGAACGCCGGGGCGCTAGGTGGCGGTGCAGGCCGCGCAGCCGCCGCTGATCACACACTTCGCAATGGCGGGTTTTATGTTAATAACAAGAAACAACAATTGTCATAGTACCACACACACCTGCCACGTGCTACTCTGGGCTTTTAATGGGACTTCGGCGAAATGAAGGGAAGCGGTCTCACGGGCTCACTCATCCGCCTTCAGCCCTGCGAGCCCCCCACCCCCCCACCCCAGCGTGGCTGGGAGCACAGTGTCTCGGGCGTCCTTCCCACGCCGTCGCGCTGGAAGAGTGTCTTCGTGAAAACTGACCGAGAAAAGACGCAGTGAAGTGCTTAACACTCAACGTTTCTCCTCGCCCGTGCGAGCCTTCGACAGCTTTCCTTCCCTCCTTCCTTCCCCACGACGCCGGTGTCCCAGCCGGATTCACCGAAACTCACACCCTCTGGGTCCCTCCGCTCCTCACGGACCCTGCCTGCGCTCCAGGGACCGCAGGAGAAGGGGGACGGAAGGATCGGCTCTTTGGTAATGTTGCATTCCCTACATAACTGCAACCCCTCCGGGAGGGCGTTGCAAAGATACAGAAGATACTTGCGCGACGGCGATGATTCAGCTGCATTCTTCACAGTCGCCAAAAGGTGGCAGCAGCGCACCTGCTGTGGAGGATGGACGGATGGGTCAACCAGACGTGGTAGATAGACTCGCAAGGGGAGGTGACGCCGCCTTTAAAAGAAAAGAAATTTTGACGCTTGCTACAATGTGGGTGAACGTTGAGGGCACGGTGCCAAGGGAAATAGGCCAGACACAAGACGACAAATACGGCGTGGTTCCACTTCCGTGAGGACGTGTGGCAGACACAGGGAGGAAAAGTAATGGGGGGAAGGAGGGCGCTCCTAGCACCGGGAGCAAGCGCGTCAGGTGGGGTGGGCCTGAGCCCGGCTTGCCCAAAGAGCAGCCGCAGCCACTTCTTTGGGGCCTGTGATGGGGCCAGCCTTTAGGAAGGTGTGAGGCCTCCTGGAGGCAGCGAGGTCCCTAAGGGGGACTGTTACTGCTCTGGTTCCCGGGCGGGCTGCCGTAACACACACCGCGGGCCGGGCAAACACAGCAGAGTTCTCCTCTGCCAGTTCTGGAGGCCAGAAGTCCAAGATGGAGGTGCTGGCGGGGCTTGAACCTAAGGAGGCTGGGAGGGAGAACCCGCCTCAGGCCGCCCCCAGCTCCTGGTGGCTGCTGCATCCTTGGTGTTCCTTGGCTTTGGACCCATTACTCCACCTGCGCTGTCTTCACATGGCATTCTCCTTGCGTGCGTGCAAATTCTTCTTATATAAGGTCACTCGTCATATGGGATTAGGGCCCATCCTACTGGGCTATGACCTCATCTTCATCAATTACATTCACAACAACCCTATTTCCAGATAAGGTCATTTCGCAAGCGGGTTAAAACTTTTGGAAGCAAATTTTGGGGAGACACAATTCAACCCATAGCGCCACCCGCTGTCCACAATTGTAAGTGCAGGGAGTGCTCGGATCCGGGAAGTCTGGTGGTAGGCGGGGCTCCACGTGGGGACAGCAAGCTCAGAGAAAGTCCAGAAGTGTGGGGCGGCCGGCACCCAGAGACAGATGCAGCTGAAGCCAATCCTAGGTGGACACCCCCCCAGGCCCCGCCCTGCGCCCCGCCTCCAGAGCCCCGCCCCACCCCGCGCCCGGGCCCTCCTCCAGAGGCAGTCTGGACACGGGTCTCCGGTAAGAAGCCCCGCAGCCTGGACGGGCACTCCACACCCCCCCCCCCCGCCACGACACCAGTATTTCCTGAGATCCCAGTGGGCCGAGGACGTGTTATCGCTTTCGGATTCCGTGCCCTGCAGGGGAGTACTTGCTGGGTGCACAGGCGGCCCCATCATTGCTCAGTTTCGCTCATTAATTGGGGGAGTAAACCCAGCCGTGGGCGGTCCGTTTTGTTGAACTGTGATGAGCTCCCTGACCAGTGCCTTATGTCACGTGCTGACGATGTCATAGAGTGAGCGGCCAGAGACAACGCGGGGCTGGGAACGCGGAGAGGGGCCATATTTGCGTGTGGGATGGGTCTGTCGTCCAGCTGGCAGCCCCAGAGCTTGCTGCGCAGGCCTTGCCTGCCACTGCAGCCACCACTCGCCTTCCCGGGCAGCCCCCCGCCCGCCCCCGCAGCGTCTGCACCTTGGAGCCTCCCCTCCCGCTGCCACAGGTTTGAGCTCCCTGCCCCCAACCCTGGGGAGAGGCAGGCAGCTCTATTGCCTGTGACCTCTGCCCAGCCACTTCGAAGCCTCTCCCGCCCTCCGGATGAAAAGGCCATCAGTCCCCTCCAAGCAGGCCAACTGGAGAGTTCTCTCAGAAGCTTCCAGTACCACAGCGTTGGGAGGTGGCATGAGAGGGTTCCATGACATCGCGGCGGGGCAGCAGCCTTAGCTGGCTGTCCTCAGTGTTCGGGGCGGGGCACAGCAGCCAAACCCTGGTCCGGAGTTTAAGGGACGGCAGCTCCTGCTTGCTCCCCGTGGCTGAGGGTCGGTGTGGGGCGTGGAGAGAGCCTGGGGCCCCAGGGTTTGGCCAGCGTGCAGGCGGGTCCAGAGCGGGACTGGGACACCGTCCCCAGTTTCCAGGGGCAGGTTTCGGTCCCCTGCAGATGTCTGTGTATCACTGCTGCGGGCGGGCATGACCTAAAACGCCATGCGGCTGAATTTGGTGGAGACAGACGGTGGAGGAGAGCCCTGAGGAGGGGCAAGCTTCACCAGCGACCTGAATGAGCCGGCCTGGCCATGCGGGTGCCTGAGGACAACCGCTCTGGGCAGAGAGGACACTCAGTGTCATAGGCTCTGAAGCAGTGACCTGCGTGGCTTGCTCCAGGACTAGCAGGGATGCGGAGGACCTGGGCTGAGGGGGAGACCCGGAGGTCAGAGTGGCGGCCGGGTCGCAGGCCTGGAGCCTGGGGAAGCCACTGGGCCTGTGAGCAGAAGGCTGAGGCATCTGACTCAGGTGTGGGGCGTGTGGCTCCAGCAGGTCCTCCCCTGTGCCAGAGACCACAGGTTAGGGGCAGGGCGGGGGGGGTGGGGGCGTCACAGCACTGGCAGGCCTAAGGTGTGGCATGCTCGGTTCCTGACCTTCTCGATGAATCAAATCATGAAAATGTGAGTCAGAATTGTTTTGCTGGTGGAACATCTGGCCTTCAACTTGTAAAAAAATAAAATAAAATAAAAACAAGCAGCACCTGTGAGCTCAGTAAAGCAGAGAACAGCAGAAGGGGCCTGCCTATGATTCAGACCTGAACCAGAAAGGCCGGGTGGCGGGGGGGTGGTCAGATTTGGGAGATTCTGAGGAGAGAGCCTCCGAGACCTGCTGAGTCCCTCGGCACCAGCTTCCTTCCTGACGCACAGCCAAGCCGGACACAGCCTCTCGCGCTCGGGTTACAGTATCTCCACTCAGTGCTTAGACGGACTGGCCGGGCAGTGGTCCCACCTGGGTCGGGGGTGGCCACGGCCAGCTGTGCCAGAGCAGAGCTGGCTGACTTTGAGGGTGACCAAGCTTGCATACCCCACCCCTGACTCTGTCTGAAATCCTTAACTACTCTTATAGTCTGAACCTCGAGAAAACAAGACACCTACTAAGAAAGGTTCCAGGTGACTGACTGGGCTTGGATTTTTAAAAAACAGCCCAGTCCTGGCTGGGTGGCTCAGTGGACTAAGCGCCGGCCTGTGAACCAAAGGGTCGCCGGTTCGATTCCCAGCCACGGCACAGGCCTGGGTTGCAGGCCACGTCTCCAGTTAGAGAATAGGGGCCTGCCTATGATTCAGACCTGAACCAGAAAGGCCGGGTGGCGGGGGGGTGGTCAGATTTGGGAGATTCTGAGGAGAGAGCCTCCGAGACCTGCTGAGTCCCTCGGCACCAGCTTCCTTCCTGACGCACAGCCAAGCCGGACACAGCCTCTCATGCTCGGGTTACAGTGTCTCCACTCAGTACTTAGACGGACTGGCCAGGCAGTGGTCCCACCTGGGTCGGGGGTGGCCACGGCCAGCTGTGCCAGAGCAGAGCTGGCTGACTTTGAGGGTGACCAAGCTTGCATACCCCACCCCTGACTCTGTCTGAAGTCCTTAACTACTCTTATAGTCTGAACCTCGAGAAAACAAGACACCTACTAAGAAAGGTTCCAGGTGACTGACTGGGCTTGGATTTTTAAAAAACAGCCCAGTCCTGGCTGGGTGGCTCAGTGGACTAAGCGCCGGCCTGTGAACCAAAGGGTCGCCGGTTCGATTCCCAGCCACGGCACAGGCCTGGGTTGCAGGCCACGTCTCCAGTTAGAGAATATGCGAGAGGCAACCGATCCATTTGTCTCTTGCACATCGATGTTTCCCTCCCTCCCTTTCTTTTCCCTTCCCCTCCCTCTAAAAATAAATAAAATATTTAAAAAATAAACAGAGCCTAACAGCCATCTCTGCACAGGGGCGTCTCGTACAAACTGCACGCCTGGGAGCAGCCTGTACAGAGCCACCTGCCGGCAGGTGTCCTACCAGCTGAGCAGCCCTGATAGAGGACTTCTGGGAGTCCTGTTTCCACCAATAGGGCCGAGGCTTTCCACAACCGATCAGAGCTGTGCAGCTCTGAGTAGTCTGACCAATCAGGACAGTGTCTTTTGGGCCAACCAAACTTCGAGGATTTGGAACCCTCTTTGCTGTTGGGGGTGGTGGTATTTGGTTGAGCTGAAGCGCAGGGGGATTTTTTCATCACTCCCCTCTGTGGAGGCTGCCTGGAGGGGAAGAGTGGACCCGCTTAATGGGCTTGGGGCCTGGTCTTGAAGCAGAGCTGGCTTGGGGGGACAGGGCTGGCAGTCCCAACTTGGGGGACAACTCTGAAACAGAGTTGTCTGGTAGAACCTGCTGGGGGTGGGGGCACTGAGGCTGCATCGCCCCAAGTGAGGGTCCCTCCCTCACCAAACCCCGAGGTGGGGACTGTTGCCAGTGTTGGTTTAGCACCAACCCTGAGCAGCTGACGTCCCATCGCGCCCAGTGTGGGCCTCTGAGGTGACAACCCGATTCCTGGGACAGTCCTGAAGCCACCTGGCCTGGCGCCTGCACGCCCTCTGTGCTCCTGTTGTCTCCCTGTGGCGCTAGAGGCCTCTCAGGTCCAAGACACCCCACTGTTTGGGGACATCTTGAATGCTTTATTTGTATTGGCTTTAGGTACGGGACCCTCGGTTGGTGGGCTTCGTTCACGCATTTGGACTGAGGGGGCCCACCGTTCGACTCGGGCCTGGGTGGGGGGCGCCCTTCACCCACGAGTGGCTCCAGGGGGGCTTCCCCCCATTGTGTTCACGGCAGGGAGGGTGTCCTCCAGGGTGGGACTGGGCCTCGTCGGGCACAACTGGCCCCGTAAGGACTGCGGAGTGGGCGACACAGGCTCTAAACTTTCCTGTGCTGGTCAGTCACGGTCTGCACCGGGAGGCCTGCTTTGTGCACCGAGGTCACGGTTCAGGAGTCACAATCGCAGTCCCTGGTCAAGGCTGCAGTCTCAGGGGAGGAGTACCAATTGTGTGTCTAGTGCGGGTGTGAGAGTAAAGTTGGCCTCTTGGAAAGCACAAGAACTTGCCATCTCCAATTGTAGGAGGGCCCTGTTCCTGTGGCTTGGAGTGGGCACTGCTACCAGCTGGAGAAGCCTGCAGTTGCTTTCAGAAGGTGCAGGAGGCCCGAGGCTCATCTCCAGTGGACAGAAAGCAGCCGGGGGGCAGGTGCTGGTGGAACTGAGGATGTGCAGGTGTGTGCTGAGCTCCAGCTTTGGGGCAGGGGAACCAGCCGGGACGCCAGTGAGGAGTGAGGCTCAAGCCCCCTGTCTACTGTCTAGGGTGCTGCCCAGTGCCCCACACGTGCCCTGTACCCTGTCTCTGTTAGCAAGCAGGGCTTTGCAGGGCGCGGCCTGGAAGCGACTCTGAAGCTGAACTTGGCCCGGGAGCTCAGCTGGCCGGACGTGCTCGCGGGCCCCTTTCTGCCCCCTGCAGGGGAGAAGGGAGGCTTGGCCTCCAGCGCTCACTGGGAAAGCACTTGGGGGGCGGCAGCCACAGGTCCTGAGTAGTGACTGGAGTTGGCGACCAGGAGGGAATGGACCCCAGCTCCTCGGCTTCCTCAGCTGGGGTGGGGGGAGCTGCATGTGTGGGAGCCCACTGGGACAGTGACCCCAGACTCTGGCAGAGGAAGGTCACCACGTGGGGACTTGCTGGTGTCTCCATCTCAACAAGGGGTCCCTCCTCACTTGTGCCTCTGACCTTCAGCTGCCTGCCTTGTCCTTACAGCAGCACCCTTGAGCTGTCTGTCCTCGTGGTCCCCTCTTCCCCCCAGGCTCTGCTTCCTCATCCTGGTGACCCGGCATGCTGACCGCCCAGGTCCGGGCCACCCCCCCGTCAGACATCAGCTCTGCACCTGGGCTCTTGCTCTGCCCTGCAGGGTGCTGTCGGCGCACGTCAGCTGCCACCCTACCCCTCACCCCATCTTCTGGGCACCTCCCACCTTAGGTCCCAGTCCTCGGGTGTCCATGTGGAGGGGACATAGCTCCTGGAACTCCAGGACGACCCCACCAGACCCCTGCCTTTCCCATCAGCCAGTGGGACTGGCTGCCCCTGTCCACATCTTGGTGCCCACACCTGTCCCCTGAGCCCTGCGGGGCATCACCACTCGGACAGTGGGTACTTCACATGTCCCAGCTGGCTTACCCTGCATGACTGGGGCTGGCTGGCCCCCCTGCCTCTGGGTCACAGCCTGTCACTGCTCTTCCTCTCCATGAGGCCTGGTGGGCAGAAGGCACCAAGTGACTAGTTCCTTACTCCTTACTTACTTTCACTCTCTCGGCGAGAGCCCAGATCTCCACACTAGATGACAACCATGCATTCTGTGGACACGGCCTTCCTCAGGGTGACCTCCTTCACGCCAGGTGCCATTTCAGACCCCTGTGGTCACAGCGCACTGTGGCACAGGATTGAAACAGGCCTTGACGCAGCGGGTCGTGGTCCCCCATTCCGAGTCACCGCCCACTGGCTGCATGCCCAGTCACTGTCCTCACAGGTGCGTCTGGCCCCGGCTGCCTCGGGCCGTGGTTCCCCAGGCCCTTCCACTGGACAGTCACAGCCAGCGTCTGCCTGGACCCCCAGACCCAGGCTGGGCACCACCGGCGGGCTTGTAGAGAAGAGTTCTTTGCCGGGCCCCTTAGAGGTGGGCGAAGTTCTGAGGAAGAACTGGGCATGTGCCGACTTTTCCAAGAACATCACTTCGGACGCGCCTTCCATGTGTCTGGGTTGTGTGAGCATTGTCTGCATCCTACGTGCTTCAGCCACGGCCGGTGAATGTGTCCCCAGGGCTGGGGGACACTGCCCCACTGGGTGAAGTGTAGGAAGCGCCTCTAGTCCCGATGTGGGCAAAGCGAGGGCTCCTTCGGAATCCCTGCCAGCTGGGGAGTCTCCCGCGGCCTCAGAGGGGGTGGCGGGGGAGGCTGGACACCAGCAGGCAGTAGCGCTGGCCAGGTTGGAGGTGGGTGGGCTGCCTCTGTCGCCCCCTGGGGACCAGCCCCGGAGGCCTGTGGCCTCTCTGCACGCCCCCCCCCCGAAGGGGTGACATCTATGGCTCCGGCTGGGGGCTTGGTTTTTTGCCCTGAATCTGTAAACAGTCTGTCCAGGGAAAGAACCTCCCACGGTCACTAAGGGGCAGGTGGCCCAGGACACACAGCCACCGCAGCCTCTGGTCAAGGCAGAGGACCTGTGAGATGCTGCTGGCCCGTCCCTCTGTGCCCGTTCCCGAGAGGCGGACCTGTTATGATGCTGTCGTCCTGGGGGCCTAGGGAGGAGGTGCCACAGGAAATTCAGTCTGTGTCTTTAATGTCGGAACAGGGTTTTGGGGGCCACATCCGAGCCAGGGGGCAGAGCTGGGCCTGGTAAGGGGGGCGCCCATCCTTCTGAGGTCCCTCGGCAGAGGTCCTTGGGAGAACGCAGGCCGGGGGCAGGGCCTGGATCTGCAGCTCCCCCCAGAGGCGGTTAGAGCGGGGGTGGGGGGTGGGCTCGGTGTACCGGTGCCTCGAGTGTGGAGCAGGCTGTGGGGGTCGCTGGCCTTCAGGCCGTTAGGACAGTGTTTCAAAGTCAAACGATTTTCTCTTGACTCTGACTGTGTTGCACAAGAACACCATGCAGCACCGTTCCCTAAGAAATACGGTAAATATTGCAGATTAACAAACCACTTTTGTTCTGGGCTGAGCACAGCCTTGCTCTGTGGGAGCCTGGGGACAGGAAGAGGGAGACGCTGCTCTCCTCCCGAGGGGGCATGAGGCCGGCGACCCCCACAGAGCAAGGTCAGAAGCAGACCTCATCTTCTGTTCTTGGCAGTGACATGCTGGGGACGGTCTGGCAAAGTGGCAGACCCACCCTCACCCCAGGTTCTGCTCAGGGTTTCATCAAACCTGGTGGAGATGCTATTATGTGTTTGAAAATATCTGTCTGCATTGCTTGCATCCTGCTTTTAAAAAGGCTTTGCTGGAGGTGCTGAGGCTGCCCTTGGACTCAGTGTCACTGAGTTCGTTCCTTGAGGGCATTAACTTTCTGTTACTGACTCTGCACAGAGGAGCAGGTAGGGAGAGAGGGAGAGAATTGGTGGGTTGCCTCTTGCACGCCCTCAGCCAGGGACCTGGCCCCTAACCAGGCATGCGCCCCGACTGGGAATCGAACCAGTGACCTTCCAGGTCACAACATTCCAACCAGCTCAGCCACACCGGCCACTGGAGGGCGTTTTTAAGGTCCTTGTTTTCTGGGTTGTGTGTGGCGGTGCCTTTCTGGCCGAGCATCCAGAGTCCCTGATTCCTGTCCAGGTCTGAGCTGTTGGCCCACGTGTGGTTTGGGTTCCTGTCACTGTGATGGGGATGGGGCAGGTCGGGCTCAGCCCCCCACGGTGGGTCGCTGGGGGCAGCTCTGGGAGAGGGCACCTGGGAGAGCCCCGCCCCCTTTGTTTTCCTGAGTTGACTCAACTCTGCCCAGCACAGGGGGCTTTGTGATCTCACCCCCGGGGCAGCACCTGTGGCCTTTCTAGGGGCCTCAGGGGCTTGGAAGCGGGCTATGGCCCGAACCCCTGGAGGCATGGTCGGCCACGCCAAGGCCAAGGTCAGTCCAGGGTGGTTAGCCGGCCCTGCTGGGAAAGGACAGCCCTCACCCCCATGGGGGAGGGGGTTGCCAGGGTTCATCCCCTCGCCGAAAACACAGAGAACCCAAAGGGGGTGGCCCAGGCCAGCGTGGGCACTGCGGTCCCTCCAACCTCTTAGGAGCCAACGTGTCTTCATGTCTGACTGACTCAGGGGGCAGCCACAGGTCATGTGCTTTATTAAATCACAAAAATGAAAATCCCCACCAAATCAGCTAAAACTAACCCATTTCCCCGAGACGACAGCACCCAGAGAAGCTGATGCGGAGTGTGAACACCATGGGAGGAGCGTTCCGCGCGGACGGGCGGGCTCTCTCCAACACCATAGCACCACAGGGCCTCGGTGGCCGAAACAGAGTGGCGGTGTCTGCGTGGCATGTTCTTAGAGACAGTTTACACACGATGTCCCTATCCATGCGTGTCAAGGTCCTGGGTTGGGGGGCCAACCAAACCCGCATGAGGTGGCGGCTCCCCAGCAGCCCAGTCCCACGGCCCACGGGGGAACCCAGCCAAAGCCGGTCACGAACAGCCCGGGGGGAACCTCACGGACTGGTTCACTGACAGGGACCTTCTCAGGGGGCAGGCCTTCTCTGTCTGGCTGTCCTCAGGACCTGGCGGGCAGTGGCCCACCCACCTCTTTGCCGCCCGAAAGCACCCCCTGCCTCAGTTTCTCCATCTGGGAAAAGGCGGGAGCAGGTGCCCTGGGCCTTGTGAGTGCAGGATGGGGAGGCACTGTGCCCAGCCCCCAGGAGCCCTCGGCCTGGGTCTGGTCATAACTGACTTTCAGCCTTGGGACTGAGCTGTGGGCGTGGTGTGCCCTGGGCAGACAGCAGCCCCCCCCCCCCAGTGGAGCGCTTGCCACTAACTGGCAAAGCTCGGTGCCAGCTGGGACGAGCTGGTTCTGTTGCCCTGAGGCTCCTGGCTCTGGCCACCCAATACGTGATGCCCGGGGAGCGCACGGGGAAGGAAGCCACTCCTAGTGTCGACACCAGAGCGCTGCTGTTGGACAGGTCGGGACTCGCAATGTCTGCGCGGGCAACCACCTGCAATGACATCCTGGTCTGCAGACGACCCTGCTGGAGGGTCTGGGACAAGGGTGGCTCTGGCCTGGGTCATTCCCGTCAGGACAGCCCTGGGCCCTGGAGGTCAACCTTGCCCCAGTGACGCTGCCCCCCCCCCCAAGAGCCTTCCCAAGGCCCTGAAAATGTAACAAATGGGCACTTTAACCCCACTCCCCCCTCCCCCCCTCCACAAGGAGAGGGCTGGAGCGCAACTCCTGAGCACACCTTCCCTGGCTCCCCACAGAAGGGCCCCTTCCGGGGCCGGAGGCGGAGGGTGTCCTGCCACCAACAAACCCCAGGGGCACTCCGGACCCTGGGTCCACCTTCCCCTGGCCTGGGGGGGCCTTCCCTGATTCTGGGGTGGCNACCCCCAGTGGAGCGCTTGCCACTAACTGGCAAAGCTCGGTGCCAGCTGGGACGAGCTGGTTCTGTTGCCCTGAGGCTCCCGGTTCTGGCCACCCCGATACGTGATGCCCGGGGAGCGCACGGGGAAGGAAGCCACTCCTAGTGTCGACACCAGAGCGCTGCTGTTGGACAGGTCGGGACTCTCAATGTCTGCGCGGGCAACCACCTGCGATGACGTCCTGGTCTGCAGACGACCCTGCTGGAGGGTCTGGGACAGGGGTGGCTCTGGCCTGGGTCATTCCCGTCAGGACAGCCCTGGGCCCTGGAGGTCAACCTTGCCCCAGTGACGCTGCCCGCCCCCCCAGCAGCCTTCCCAAGGCCCTGAAAATGTAACAAATGGGCACTTTAACCCCACTCCCCCCTCCCCCCCTCCACAAGGAGAGGGCTGGAGCGCAACTCCTGAGCACACCTTCCCTGGCTCCCCACAGAAGGGCCCCTTCCGGGGCCGGAGGCGGAGGGTGTCCTGCCACCAACAAACCCCAGGGGCACTCCGGACCCTGGGTCCACCTTCCCCTGGCCTGGGGGGGCCTTCCCTGATTCTGGGGTGGCAGTAAGGGGCACCCAGATTTGAAGGCTCAATGCATCAGAACCCCGGCAAAAGGACAGAACAGCCGATTGGGGAACACCAGGCACCTGCCCACAGGGTGGGGTCTCAGCCCCCACGGTGGAGAGGACCCCTGTCCTGCCTGCTTCAGCCCTGCCACCCGCGTTCCCTGTGGCCTTCTCTTCGCTGCCCTGCGGCCAAGCTCCTAAGGGCCCCATCAGTGGGCGGCAAAAGCTGTCTGCTCCAAGCCCACGGTGGCTTGGGGTCCCTCATAGAGGCCAGACCCCACCCCCTGCCTCAGTGCAGCCCCATGGGGGCCCGGAGGCCCCTCCCAGCACAGAGCCCGCCTCTGAGGCCCAGAGGTGGACCTTTCAGCCCACTGCCCCCTCCACTGGGGAGGGGCTCTCCCGTGGCTCCTCCCCCAGCTTTACAAGGGTGCTGTTTGAACAGGAGAGTTTCCCGGCCCACCCAGTGCCCTCCCATGACAGCCCCTCAGTGGGGGTCTCATCCCACCCAGCCACACCAGGACCCCCACCTGGGTTTGCACCCCAGCTTTCATAGCCCAGTTTGTTTCCATAGACCTGGGACACCCCGAGGTTGAATCTTGAAGGGGATTTTTAAAATGTTTTTTTTTAAAAAGCTGACCCACCGTGTAGAAAAGGGTATCATTTTATCAAATATCGACAACTTCCTGTCATTGAAGGGTGTTACTGCGTGTGTGCCGAGATGAGCAGTGACTGGCCCACCGAGCTGGCAGGGGCCTTGGCGGGTGGGCACTGCCCAAAAGCCCCCTAGGAGGGACCCAGTCCTTGGCCACACCTCCCCCCTGTCTTCTCCAAGCCCAGGAGGTGGAGGGCAGCTGCCCTGGGGGTGGAACTGGTTGTCAGGTGTGTGAGGGACGAGCTGACCCTCAAGTCCAGCCGAGGGTCCAGCCTTGCACAGGGCCTGTCTGGAGCACTGCCCTGAAAGTCAGTATTTCGGACACAATCCCCAAGCCGCTCGTTGCTTCCCAGAGGGGAAGACACCAAAGAATACTATTGGGCGGTCCGTCAGCAGAGGCCGTCCTGTTGTTCCCAAGGCTCTCGTCTGAGCAGCAGAGTCCCGGGGGAAGACGAGGCAGAGAGGAGGTGGGTCCGCAGGCTGGTCGGGCGACGCTGGCCCTCAGCGCACGCTCTGCGCACGCTCTGCGCGCAAGCTGCTCCCTGCACGGACTCTCTGGCCCTGGAAGGCTGGACTTGGCCTTTCCCTGGCACAGCCCCGGGGGCAGCTTTTGACAAAAGGGAAGAGGTAAAGCCAGGCTTCTCTGGCCGCAGCCGGCAAGGGCGCAGGCGCGGCTCCCCGCGCTCCCGTGCGCCCTCCCGCGGTCAGTTGGCCTCCCCCTCCGTGAACTCCTCCTTGATGGACTGTCTGCGGGACTTGCAGTCCGGGAGGTCGAAGCCAAAGTCCGCCCACTCGTCGGGGCCCGCGCCCCCTGGGCCGCCCGGGATGCCGCGGTTGGGGATGGTGATGGTGTGGCGCACGCGGAAGTGCACGGCCTCCATCACGCGCTGCCGCTGCAGCTCCCCGGAGCTGCCGATGGAGATGGTGGCAGCGTTGCTGCTGGAGCGGATCAGCTGCTGAGCGCCGCAGTCGTGGCCTTGCTTCAGGTCCTGCAGGCCTCTCCAGATGGTCATCCGGTACTGGTCCGGGATCTTCAGGGCCCCGAGATCCTGCAGAAGCGGCGGGAGCCCCACAGCCCCGTTAAAGGTGGAGCCGCAGGCCCTGCCCCCTCTTCTCCCACTGGGCACCTGACTGGGGGGCCACCCGCTCCTGCGGAGCCCCCAGGACCACCAGGGAGCCTAGGGACAGCCTGGTATGTGGAGCCACTGCCTGTCCTGATCCTGGAACTCGACAGGGGGGGCAATAAAGCAGCTCGGAGGGGCTCCAAGGACAGGAGTCTGTGCCCGCCCTGTGCGGCTGATCTGGACACATCCCGCCTGGTGGCCCCGACCGTGTCGGGAGAGCGGAGAGGTGACCCATCTGCTACTGCAAGAGGGGTCACTGCTGGGCTGCGTGGGGCCTGGGCCCTGTCCACTGTCACAGTGACCCATGGAGCCCCTCCACACCCAGCCCTGGAGGACCTGACGCCTGCCCCAAAGCCCTTTGAGGCTGGAGCTGATGACCCGGTTCCTACCCCCAACCCACGCTCCCAGCATGCCCCGAGAGCACATGTCATGCTGGCGAGGTGAGGGTTAACACGGAGCCAGCCCAGCATCGGGTTGGCATTAGTGGACACACAGACACTGTCAGGGCCACCCTCTGAGCCCATGGCCTGTTTGTCTGTGGCACTGGGCAGGGGGCAGGTCCTGCAGAGGGCTCCAGGCCACTGAACAGCATCTCCGCACCCCCACCCCCAGGATCCAGGCCGCAGCTGTGTCTCCCGGGCCCGAAGCCTGAGGGTCCCCCGGCTGACGGCGCCTGCCCACCCAGGGCACTCCAGAGTGGGCCCAGCGCCCGTTCCTGTTTCACCCACGGCCATGCCCACGTCCCGTAGGAGCCTCCCTCCCTTCCTCCCTGGTGATCGGCACTGAGCTAGACCGGCAGCTCCAAGGCCCTCCGGCCTCTGCCTTCCGAAACTCTGTGTGCCTTAGACTGAGTCCGTCCCCCCTCACATCGCAGGCAGCCTGGCCGCTGGGGGCCAGACATCACGTGGCCAGTGCAGCTGCCCGGGCCTGCGCAGCCGGGCTTGCCCACCCTCAGGAGGGGACTTCGGCACAAACGCCAGAGGTGAGGATGTGGGTGGGCTTGGGAAGAAGGGTTTCCCCAATGTCACAGCGGCCTCCTCAAGCCCTGAGAACAGGCGCCGACCAGAGAGCCACCCGCAGGGAGGAGCACCAGCGCCTGCAGACGGGAGCGGGCGGGTGGCGCGGGGACCCTACCTCCATGGTCAGGTTCTGCAGGTGGTAGATGCTCTGCAGCCCCTGGGAGGTGAAGTGCTCGATGCAGTTGGGACACCCCAGTCCTGTTAAAAAACTGTGGGGAGAGTTCACCAGATGACACAGCACCCACGTCTAACGGGCGGCCGTGTGGCCTGGCAGGGTGGGCGCCGTGTCCCGAAGGGTGACTCCTGGGCCACCCCTGCCCATGTGGCCACCACGGCGAGGCCTCCAAGGGACCCCCGGCTTTGGTGCTCCCCCGCCTCCCAGCATCAGCCGCACATCCCCTCCTGACAGTTCCCCTGCCTCTGTCCACCCCCAGGGGGCAGTACAGTGACCGGCGGGACAGGCCGGGCAGCTGGTGGAGACTGCCCCCAGCCTCTGGCCTGTGGACCCTCAGCCACAAAGGGGCCGAGGCCAGTGGATTAGGGGCATGGCCTGCCTGCAGCCCACATACCTGACCAGGCTGGGGTCGGCGTGGTAGGGGGGAGGTGGGGTGCAGTGGGACCCTGGGACCAGGGGCTGGGAGCCGTGGCTGCCATTCATCTCCCCGTTGGCCGGCAGGGCGTGGCCGTGGTTGGGTAGAACCCCGGGGCCTGCCAAGAGTCGGGCAGGACCGTCAGAGGCAAGGCACGCCCCCGCAGGAGTGGAAACCGCAGAGGGGCCCTTCCGGCCGTGGGCCAGGGCTTTGGGACGGAGGGAGGGAGGCAGCCACCGCGAGCCCCTTGTGTGGGTCTTGAGTGGGCAGATGTGTCTGGAGCCCAGCCCAGCATCTGGGCCTCCCCTGCCCACCCTGGTCCCCACCACGGTCCCACCACGACTCACCCATGGGCCCCACGTTGGGCCCGGCCGCCGAGCTGTGCGGGGGCGGCTGGCCCACCAGCTGGTTGACTGAGGGCAGCTTGTTGACGCCCCCGTGCACCTTGTTCATGGGCGAGAGGACCGGCCCATAGGACGGTGGCTGCAGGTGGCTCCTGCTGGGACAGTGACAGCTGGATTGGAGAGGGCCCAGGAGGCAGCCCCCCCCCCTCCACGTGGACCCCGCTGCAGCGGGTGGGGCTCCTGACCCTGAGCTGAGGTGTCGGAGCACCTCCCCCCTCACCCAGCCGACCACCCAGCTCCCAGGCCTGCTCTCAGGGACCGCAGGTGGGGGGCAGGGCACTCATGCTACTGCAGGCCCCCTCCTTGGCCTCCATTGGGGAGATGTTTCGGGGAACCCCTTGGTGGGAGAAAAAGTCATAGCGATGGTCGTGACCGCGGCAGTTAAGGAAGGCTTCCCACAGGAGGGGACGCCACACGGGGCCCCGTGTCCTGGGCGGAGGGGCGGCACTCACGGCCTCTGGAGGAGCTGCTGCTGCTGCTGCTGCCGGTAGGAGTCCACCACCTGCTGAGGCACCAGCTCCATCAGCTCCAGGCTCTCCTTGACCTTCATCAGGATCTCGAAGTTCTCCCGGCCCCGCACCTGAGCACAGGGAGGCGGACCTCTGCCTGGGGGCCCCTGGGCCCACAGCCTCGTGGGTTCCCTGGCACCCGCAGCCCCTCCTTTCCTCTTTCTCCAGAGTGGGGGGCAGGTGTCCTCTGTCCACACGCCCATGCCCACCCCTCCCAGCCTCTGAGCCTCCCCCCTCCCCTCCCCAGCACTCAGGGTTCAGGGACAAGAAATTCAACAAATAGGGGGTTTTAGAATGAGGAGCTCATTCTGACTCAAATATAAAAAGCTCACATAATGGAAGACCAGTCCTGGCCATGCACACGGTGGTTTGGTCCACTGACTGCCGAGGTCACATCCCGTGACAGGGAGGTGGCCCGCCAGACTCCAGAAGTGGGGTTCCTGATGTCCACCCCGCCCCCGGCCCACCCCCACCACCAGGACCTACGTGGTCCCGCATGCTGTGTGAACGCCGAGCGGGGGGCGTGGGGAGCCCCTGACTCAGCACAGCCCCGCCTCCCTGCCGTCCGGCCCATCGGGCCAGCTCTCTGGGACCCGGCTCTCCCTCTGTGGCCCTGCCACCTGCAGGGCCAGAGGCTCAGGGCTCAGGTCTCGGGTGTGATGGGCAGCCCGCCCGCTCCCAGTGGTGCCGGCCTGGGCCCTGCAGACCCGGGACACTCACATGCATGTAGTACATGTCCTCGTCCCCGTGCCGCCTCTTCTTCACACTGGTGCCCAGGGCAGGAATGGCAGGGGGGCTCTGCTTGAAGGCTGGAAGGCCGGGCGGGGAAGGCCGGGTGAGCGACGGGGAGGAGGCGGGACAGCGCAGATAAAGCCAGCGGGCACCCACCGCCCCATGTGAGCCAACGAGAGACCTGGCTGTCCCCATGCTGCACGGAGTGGACCCCGGGGTGGCCAGGTGGGTGAGGCGGCCTCTCCGCCCTGGACACGGGCAGGCGATGCACCCCGCCAGCGTTTCACCCACGTCCTGCAGGGCAGCCGGCACCGACCCTCTGGGGCCGCCCTCCACGCCCGCGCTCTCACCGCGCTTGCTGGGGGCCCCGCTCTTCGCCGCGCTCTCATTCAGGGCCTGCTGCTCGCGGTAGTGGTCCTCGTCAGCTTTGCGGTCTCGGCCAGGACAGGCACAGATGCGGCCCTCAAAGGACCGGCGGCCCAGCACCTGCCCACTGTCCGGGAGCATAGCCAGAGCCCTGAGCCTCCGCCCCCCCACCACCCTGCCCTCCCTCCCCACCTCCCCGCCCACCTCCGGCTGTGACACGATGAGGGACCAGGCAGAGTGTCCCCCCCAGTCCCCCCAAGGCCCAGCTCTGCTCTGGCGGCCGCTGTAGCCCAGGAGGCCGCACCCTCCCAGCAGCTCACTTGGCAAGGCCCCCTCCTCCTGCCCAGGGCCGCAGCACGCCCTGCCCTCGGCCTCCCGGTCTCCACACCATGCCCCCAGCCCGGGTCTTTGCCCCGCACCCCACCAACCGCGGACTCACTCCCGGGTCTCCAGGGTGATGATGATGAGGATGGGCCGGCGGTTCATGCCCCCCACGCAGCTGCTGTTGCACATGAAGTTGTAGAGGATGGTGGTGAACTCCGTCCCCACCTGCGGGGGGGGGAGCTGTGGTGTCAGCGTGTGGGCCCAGCCCACGACGGTGGGGGCTCCTGACCCTCCAAGCCCCCGTCTCTTACATCAGGTCCTGCCTCTGGGTAGGCTTGGGGGGCTGGGCCATGCTCTGTGGTCCTTTTCATCGCCACACCCACTCTGCACCCACCCACCCATCCGTCTCCCATCGTCCGTGCGTCTGTCCATCCACCCCCCAGGCATCTGTTCACACGTGCAGAACACTGAGCCTGGGGGCTGAGTGAGCTCCGGCTGGCCTCTGCCCCTGGGGGGCAGGGGGCGCAGGCCGTCTGGTTGCCGGTGGCTCCCCAGCCCCAGAGGACGGGGCGTGGGTGGGGGTCCACCCAGCACGGTCTCTCCTGGGCAGGAGGGAGCCCTGCCCTGCTCGACCCCAGCCCCCCACACACCCATTTCCCAGGGGTGCGTGGAGGACTCCTGACCACGGGGCACTGCATAAGGGGCGGTTGCCATGGGCTCCCCAAGTCTGGAGGTAAAAGTCCCACACTCGCTCAGGAAAGCCTCGCCTTTCACAGAACAGCCAGCAGGGGGCGGAGGAGCCCTGCTTTCCTGGCTGTCCAGGCAGGTGAAGGCAGGCCTGTTTGGAGGAGGAGGAGGGCAGGGCAGGATGGCCCCACCCCTCCAATGCCCTGGTCTCACTGAGGTAAGGGCTGATCTTGGGCCCCGGGGGGTCCTGGGGAGCTGGGCCTAGCTTCAGGGGTCCAGGGGGTGGTTTCAGAACCAGGTGGAGGAAAGGGGAGGGCTCAGTGAGCACCCCCTGTCCCGGCCCCTCCCCTGCTTCTGCCCCCAGCTGCGCTCCCAGGCCTGCTGCCCCGCTCAGGTCAGGAGCGGACCTCCCAGGGTCCCTCCACTCTGCCCATCTCTGGCAGGCCCCCCCACTTGCACCGGTCACCCCTCACCCCCTGACCGTCTGCCTCTTCTCCACCCCCTTGCCCACCCACTCCACCCCCACCCCGAATTCCAGTCCTCTGGGCCTCAGCCCCCCTCCTCCCTCGAGTCCCATGAGTGGGAACAGAGGTCGGAAGAGGGGACAGGTGAGGGCTGAGCTCAGAGGCTGTCAGCCCCCATCCACCGCAGACGGGGAGCCCGTGCCCGGAGAGAGCCCAAGGCCAGGGGTGAGGCAGGGGCGGGGCCTCCAGGGCAAGCGAAGACAGGGGGTCCCCGGCCAGGCCTACCTGTGGGGGCTCATAGGGCACCATGACGCTCTGCCTGCCCGTGACGGGGTCATCCACATACTGCGAGAGGTTGTTGCCCTCCACTCGGATGAGGTGGCTGGCCGGGGCAGGCTGTCCTGCCAGGAGGGGGCGCCGCCTCAGAGAGGTGCTGGTCCCCCGGGTGCTGGGGCCACATGCAGACTGGGAACCACAGGCCTGCCCCTGCCCCCCACCAGCCTCAAGGTCAGGCTGTGCCGCTCTGCTCGGCACCTGCACTTGGGGCCCAGGACAAGCTGGGGGAGATGGGGGTGCAAGGGAGGGGGAGGCCGAGTGCACCGCCAGCACCCCCACGGCCCCTGCTGGCGCCCAGGGCACTGCCCGCCCACCTGGGACCAGGCGGCCTCACCTTCGTTGAAGTCGCGCCCGAGCTCATGGTTGGGGCAGCGCTTCACCACCTCGGTCACGTGCTCCGCCTTCTTGTAGATGGGCATGGCGCGGACGGCGGTGCCCGGGGGCGGCGGGGTGGCCACTGTGATCTGGATGGGGCAGGTCTTGGCGATTTGGCAGTACAGTTTCTTCAGCAGTGGGGAGTACTGGACGGGAGAGGGCGGGGATGAGGCCGAAGGCCCGGCCACACCCTCGCAGGCTGGCCCGTGCCGGGAGTGCCAGGCTGTCCACGGGGTCAGGAGTCCCTTCCCCCAGCTCTCTGATGGCAGCCCCCATGTGCCCGCCCCTCGGAGCATCTTCCCTGGGAGTGCCTCTACCTCAGGGCACCCGTGCAGCAGCTGGGTGACGGGTTTGTGCGCAGTGACAGCCACTAGCCCCTGTGCCCACAGCAGCCAGACCAAGACACTTTCTGTGTGGGTCTCACCATGGAGGGGTAGGTTCCTTCACATCTCTCTTTGGGACAAGGACCAGAAAGCCCGGGAGGGAAAAGTTGCTGTTGGAGGGTGGGGGCGGGGAGCCGGGCCCCCCCAGCTCCCCGAGTCGGGCTCTTTCTGCTATGAACTTCAGCCCGCCGCACTGCAGGCCCCTGCCTGCCCCCACCCCGCCCCGACCACAGAGGTTCACAGCACAGAGCCCCGGTTTAAAAGTCCAGAGTAAGGCTTCTCTGACATCAGCTCCCAGGACACACACCACTTCTAGACAGGCCAGGGCCTCTGGGCGCTCGCCCACTGGGAGTGAGACCCTGGCCATGGAGGCTGAGGGCCTTTACGCAGTGGCTCGGTTTTGGCCACTGGGGTGTGGGGGTCACTGACCATGAAGCCCCAGACGCCACCTGCTGAGACCCTGTCGAAAGAATCAGTGACGGCCATCCTGCCCCCGTACACAGCTCCCGGGGGTCCAGGGTACCCTGAGAGGACCCAGGACGGCTCTCGGCAGTTCAGACTAAGGGCAGATGGAGTGCCCGCCCACCTCCCTGGGAGGGGACCATGGGGGGGGCATTCCAGGTCTGAGAGTCACAGGATACTTCCTGTCCCCATGTCCCCATGCCCCCACACCCCCACAAACCCCCAGCAGCCCAGAGTGACCCCGGCCACAGCCCCAGAGAGTGCCCTGTCACACATCACCATAGGGAAACTGAGACCCGAAAGAGGGGGCCGCAGGCAGAACCAAGAAGGAGCAGGTCCCGGCTAATCTTTGCCCAGGAAGTGGTGGCCTGACACCCTGACCCCGAAACATAAGGCCCCCACTGGCCACCAGAGCGGCTTCTCCGGCCATCAGGTAGACCTCCAGGGCCTCATACCCTCTGCACCTCCAACTGCAGGAAAGAACGGCAGGGGAGACCTGGGGAGGTGGAGCCAACCTGGGAGCAGGAACGGGGGTCCCCAGGTCTCTCCCAGCCCTCGGGCCGGGCAGTGTGACGGTCCTTCCCTGCCTGAAGTATCGCCATCTCTGGGGCGGGGTCCAGTGGGGGTTAGGGACAAGTGGGCAGGGTCTCCCCTCCTTGGCAAATTGGGAGCCTGCTGAGGGCGTGCCCCTTGAGACCCCATCACTGGTGGGAATTGGATGCCCCCAGGGAGGTGTCCCATAAGTGAGGTCGCCTCAGCAGGGAAACAGGCGTGCAGAGGACCCTGGCCAAGAACGGGGATCAGGAGCCAATGGGTGCCCAGTAGCATGTGGGCCGGCAGTCTCCTCTCGCTAACGACCCACAAGCCCCATCAGCCCTGTCACCCAGTGGGGGGGCATGACCTGGGTGGGGTCATTACGCCCACCAAGGTGCGTCCCAGGCCAGGAGTGAACAGGGTCCTGGCCGGCCGATTCCTGGGCAGCCCCAACACAACTCACAGGGTGGCCCAGGGCAGGAGGCCGCCTGGGCTCCTTAGCCGGTTCCTCCAGGGCTGGGCCGGGTCCCAGGTGCGGCTGAGTGACGGTGCCCTAAGCGGCCCTCCCTGCAGCTCCCTGACGGGCCGGGATCTGAACAGTGGCCACTGCTTTGAAGCCCCTCCAGCCCGCTGCTGCCCCCTCGGAAGCCCGGGTCCTACTTCCCAGGCAGCCGCAGTCAGGCAGAGAGGAGCAGGGACGGGACTCGGGGCCGCCGCCTGCTGAGCCCAGGTGGGGTGGGGGCCCAGCGGTGTTGTGGGGTCTGGACTCCCCAGCTGAGGCCTCAGGAAAATGCAGGACAGGCATGGCAGCCCAGCTGCAGTCAGAGGGCAGTGGGGCGCACTCCAGAGGCCTGGCTCAGGCAGGAGCCGCGGGGAGCTGTCCCTGGTACTGCCCGCCCGGTGGAGTCTGCCTCTCCGGGAGCCTCGAGGAAGAAAGCCTGGAGCTGCCCGGGTGGGCAGGTCCACACCTGGGCACTTGGTGGCCCAGGACCCCCTCCTGCTTCCTGCCTGACGCCACCACCAACCTTGGGCCTGGCCCCACTCCCCAGGGTGGCTCTCCAGGCCGGTGCTGCCCCAGCTGCCTGCTGGAGTGGCCCTCGGGCACTGACAGCTGCCAGCCCCCACCCAGGCCAGGGCAGAGGTGCCTGCTGTTCTCATACCTGCCCCGAGCCTTGGGTGTGAGCACAGGCGGCTGTGGGGGAAGTCGGGGAGGCGGGGAGGGCCAAGCCCGGGGCAGGGGCAGGGTGTGACCCGTAGCGGCCCCGAGAGGCAGGCCTGAGCTCTCACCCACCCGCCGGGGCCCCCTCCTCCCAGAGCCCCCGGGCTTGGGGTTGGGTGCTCAGGGAGCCTGGCAGGAAGGAGCCCGGGGTCCTCGCCTGTTCTAGAGAAAAGGTCACGTGGAGACACTCCCTCCCCAACCCTCCAATCCGCCTCTCCTTCCCCGGAACCGCTAGATGGATGTGTTTCAACATATTCTGAGCCGATAAAATCTTATTTATCCTCGGCTGTTGACACAGAGCCGTCTAGACTTGCCTGCCCCGCCACACACTGGGGTATGCCCACCCTGCCCTCCCCCACCCACTTCCCTCCTCCGACCCCCTCCCTCCCAAGTTCACGATGGGCCCGGCCTGGCTGGGAGCCCCAGGTCTGCTGGGGCTGAGCAGGGGCGGTGGGCGAGAGGGTGGCGGGAGGCGCGGCGGCGGCTGTTAATTTCCCCGCGCCCACTGCTCAGCAGCTGGGTGCCTGGCGCGGGCAGGTTCGGGCAGGAGGAGAGTGGAGAGGTGATAATAACGTGTCTGTCATTTTCCAGGGACGTGTAGCATCTTGCAAACCGCAAATACCGTTAACCAGCTCGGGCGAATCTGTTACAACAGATTCTGGAAGATGGGGCTGTGGCGGGGGGCGCCTATTTTTAAATGATTTTTTCAGAGCCAACTTCCATCTGCTGCGTGTGTGTGTGTGTGTGCGCGTGCGCGTGCGTGTGCCCGCGTGTTCAGAGCCATGTTCCTCCCTGCCCCAGGGCATAGGCCGGCTCGCCCGGGGACAGGGCCACGGCTGCTCCACGGGACCCCCTGGCTCCGTGAGTTCAGAGAGCCACCCGAGACACACAGGGAGCCCAGATCGCCAGCTCCCTGCCTCCCCCGGGTGAGGGGCCCTTCTCCTCCTCCCCGGTCAGGAGGGGTCCCGAGGTGATGAAACCCGCAGGAGACCCCCTTCAGCCCTTCCCAGGGACTCTCACCCTGGGCTGCCCAGGCTGGCTGCCCCATCCTTGTCTCCTCCCACAGCAGGGAGCTGCTGGGAGCACGGGGTCAGGGTCGCAGCCCAGAGAGGATGTGGGGATTCTGCGACAACCACCTTGTCCCGCCTCAGAGCATGTACAAGGAAACCCACAGGCAGCGCCCCAAACCGGCCCTGGGCCGTGCACGCCTGTGGAGCCAGCGCCCGCCTGACGATGGACGTGCGGGACCTGAGAGGTGGCAGGGACTCCTCAGGAGCACCTGGCCGGGGGAGGGACGGATATGTCTGCCGACACCCCCATGCAGGCTGAGGGTCGGGGGTCCCCTGACCAGAAGCCCAGAGGAGGGTGAACAGGAAGCAGAAACGGGCTGATCAACCACAGTCCCTGTCCAGTGGAGCCCCCAGAGGCGATGGACAAGAAACTGCCCACTGGGGAGAGGCAGGCCTGGGGAGCCAGGCAGCCTACCCCAAGGCTCCCTCCAGCCAGGCCCCAAACAGGCGAGCAGGAGCCATGGGGTCCCCAGGGCCTGGCAGCACCTGTCCTTGGCTGGCTTGTCCCACGGGGCCACGCTGGCAAAGAGCACCTGTGGGGCTGAGTCCTGGGCTAAGACCTGTGTGCTTCACTGACCCAGGAGAGAGGCCCTGGGCCCAGGTCGGTGGTGGGGAGCGAAGGCCCAGGGTGCCAATGGGGCGGGGCGGAGGCCCACTGCAGCAGCCTGGGCAGTAGGTGGCCACCTGGCTCAGAGGAGGGGGCAGGGGCTGCGGTGGGGCCAGCAGCTGGAGGCTGTGCTGGTCAGCAGGGTCACGGCCTCCAGCGGCCCTTACTCTGTAACCCAGGCCCATCCTGTGGCTTCCCCGGGGAGGACAAAGGGGTGACTGAGTGTGATCTGTGTCCTGGGGGTGGCGCGGAGCTGGCAGAAAGCCCCAGAACCCCCACCAGCAACCACCCCTCCCACCCCAAGGGCACAGGTGGCGATTCCACCCTCAGCCTCAGTCAGGCCCTAAGATAGCTCACGGCCCACGAAAGGCATTCCTGACTGCCAGGGAGACCTGCAGAGCTCTCCTGGGCAGGGCAGAGGTCCCTGTCTGCCTCCGGCCTTGTGGGGGAAACTCTGGCAAGGATCGGTGAGCTGGACTGAGGGCCAGGCCACAGGACTGCCCTGCACCGGGCTGGCGACCTGCCTGTCCGCCGCAGGCAGGGGTTGGGGAACGGGCTCCCAGCCCTCGCGGCCACCTCAGTCCTGTCCCCTGAGCTGGCCTGGCCTTGTCTGCCCTGGTGATCTGGAGGGTCCGCCCACCTGGCAGGGTGCTGGGGTCAGCAGCACCCTCTGCTTGCAGGACAGTCCCGGAGCCTCTGACCGTGGCACACCACTCTGGCCCGGCCTCGGGTCCAGGGCGACAGGCACTGCAGGGCCAGCCCCTTCCCTGCGTGCTGCTGCTTCCCGGACAGACGGCCTCACGGCTGGAGCTGGGCCAGCTGCACGGGCCAGGGGAGGGGAGGGAGGGAGGGAGGCCAGGCCTCGGCGCCAGCCATGGCAGATGCACAGGGCGGTCTCTCCGGAGCGCTCTCAGGTGGGCTCCAGTGGGGAGCCCTGGGCAGGGGGCCCTCCTGCCCCCCGCCTCCCACCTTCCTGCCCCGGTAGATGCAGGTCAGGACCCAGGTCAGGACCCGCCCTCTGTTCAGGAAGCAGTGGGAGCTGCTGCCTCACCTTAAATACGCTCCACCCCCGTCCAGGGAGAGAGGAGCCCCAAGTTCACCCTGAGCTCAGGGCCTGCGTGCCCCAGATGGGTCGGGGTGGTCGTTTCTCAGCTTTTAATCCCCATGGGGTGAATCGGGGTTTTCTCTGAACCTTCTCAGTGCCCAGCAGAGCCCTGGGCAGGCAGAGTTCTGGCTTCTAAACCCGGGACCCCTGTGGAGAGCGTGGCTGCTGAGCCAGGACCTGACCCACAGAGTGTGGCCCCACCCACTGCTGATGGTGACCTTGTGCAGGGACCTGCCCCCTGTGAGCCCCAGTTTCTTCATCCGTAAAGTGGAGCGAACTCCACCTCCGGCGGCAGTCGGCCAGGGCGCTCCGGGCGCGGTCCCCACTGTGGAGGCGTGGGGGTGTTCTGCCACGCTGCCGTCAACACTGCGACCCTCTCCCCCCTGCAGCACCCCACCCACAGCCCCAAACCTGTGGAACTGACTCCTCTCTCCCAGGGGACGGCCCTTGTGTCCCCCGCAGGGACTAGGGGTGTGAGGTGGGGCCACCCCCCTGGGACTGGGTCTGAGGTGTCCCGGCCCCACTCAAGGCTCCAAGGCTAAGTTCTGTGACCTCCAGGCCCAGGGGCTGCCCCAGCTGTGGCAGAGGGTGGAGAGAGGAGGGGTGACCCCCCGGCTCAGGCCACGAGGAGCCCCGGGGCTCGGATCCCAGCCCGGGGCGCCTGCAGGAAGCTCATCCGGCCCACAGAGCTTCAGACAATGCCCACGACTTTGGCGACTTCTCCCGGGGTGCGCCTGCTCCCCCCAACAATCCACGTTTCATCTCCACAGTAAACACTTCGAGGATGCTTCCCCAGTTGCTCCCAGTGCCAGTAAAAGGCATTAATTCCACTCCCGCATTCCACAGACTGTGAGGACGGGGCAGCTGATACCGCGGTCGTGTTGGGGCACCTCCGCGGTTGCTCTCCTGCCTGCGCACCTCCGAGGGGCTGGAAAGTTTCCTCCGGAATCCATTAGCGTTGACTCAGCTACCTTCCACCCAGGAATCCCGGCCGCCGGGTTCCCGCCGCTTTTCACGTGTTCCTCCCGCAGCCGGGCGCGCAGCGCTGCACCGTGGATGGACACACACACGTGCACACACATACAGACATGTGTGCACACATGCCAGGTCGGGGGCAGCTGGAGGTCGGGGGGCTGTGTCCATACTGGACCCCCAGGGCTGGCTGCGCCGTCACTCGGTGCAGGACCTCACCACTGTGCCCGGCGCTGCCTGCCCCTGCGTGCTGTCAGCAGGGCTGGTTGGAGCACCAGAGGGGTCCCCAAGTCCCCTAGGACTCCAGCCCCACTGAGCCTTCCTGCCGGACCTCCAAGCCCTGTCCCCAAACCTCCTGAACCCCAAGCATAGCCCTGGGAGCGGGCAGGGGCTGAGCCGGGCTGGACCGCTGCCAGACACCCGTCCCCCGTGCTGCTCCCCTCTCTGCTCCCTGGAGCCCGTCACCACCATCCCCATCATTGCCAGCCCCGGCGGGGGGGGGGATCCCAGGGAGAGTGTGGGACAGGGACAAAGACACCTGGCTCCACCACCCACGGGTCCAAGAAACAGCAGTGCCCAAGGGCTTCGCTTGAAACCTCGGTCTTTCACAGGGTCTGTCCCCCCTTAGCCCAGATGGGCCCCGAAACAGACAAGCCTCAGCCAGCGCTGCTCATAGAGGGTGCTCCACCCCCACCCCCCATGCAGCCACCTGGACAGCGGCTCCAGCCCAGCCCGGCCCCGGCCCTGGCGGGCTCTCTCCTTGAGCCGGAGCACAAACCGCTTCTCCAACACCTGTGGCCTGAGACCTTTCTCCTGCCTCTGTGGGGGGCAGTCAGGATCCTGGGCAGAGACCAGAGGGGCCTGCATGGGTGTGTGTGCATGTGTGTGCACGCACATGTGTGTTATGCACCGTGTGTGCCTGTGCATGCACGTGTGTACACTGCTTGTCACACGAGTGTGTGTGTGCACACCCCGCTGCACATGCCCGTGGTGTGGTGTGTGCAGGTGCGCCCATGCACGCGCACATCTGAGATCCAAGGGCCCCAGCACCCAGGAACGCGGGCGGGAGATGTGAAGGCTGAGGGAAGCCGGCAGGGCACTCGCTCCACTCAGCGGGGCAGCCAGCAGGGCCGGCAGGGCAGAGGCCAAAGACCCCATTAACAGCTGTGGGCCCCTGGGGACCGGCGTGGGTGTGTTTCTTGAGTGGGAAGAGGAGCAAAGGCGGCGGTCCACTTGGAATTGTACTTGAGAAAAATGTGAGTTACCTATCAGTTACCACCCGCCGGCGCGCAGCCCGGCAGCAAGCCTGGGCAGCGCCCACGCAGTCAGCCCCCGGACCCGTGAGCCGGTGGGCGGCCTGGCAGTCCTGTCCTGCCCACCCCTCCTGGGCCAGGAGAGGGGCCTGCAGGGGGTCCGCTCCCAGGCGCCCGAGGTGCCAAAAATCTCATTATCGATGTTTGTCCCACTCCCACCCCCTGCTTGGATGAGGGCTAGGGGGGGCGCCAGGGCCCCGGCGGCTGCAGCACCCCCCTCAGCCCAGCTGCTGCAGCAGAGAAGCCTCCGAAGGCCCCGGCAGGGAGGGACGGTAGGGACCCCTTGCTCGGGAGTCTGGGTGGGGGTGCTGTGTGGAGGCAGAGCCCACACACACAGGTGAGCCTCCCCTGCCCCTGGTGTGGTTGGTGGGCTGCTCCCATTCTGAGCAGACCCCCCTACAAGGACACTTATGGCCAAGAGACCTGTGACCAAGCCATAAGCTCCGCAGCCCCACAGCTGGCGGTGGTGGCAGAGGCAACTGGGGGGGTGGCAGAGGGCTCCAGATGGCAGAAGCAGCCAGCAGAGAGGCAGGTCCTGTCCCTCCTGGGACTGGCTCAGGCCACCTGAGGCTTTTGGAGCCCCCGACATGCAGAGACCCCGCCGGCATCCTCAAGCAGAGGACAGGAAGGGAGCCAGGACCCCCAAAGTGCCTGCATCAGGCCCTGATGACAGAATTCAGTGTGGCAGGGACCATGACCCTTCTGCTTGCAGGGGAGAGAAAGGTTCAGGGAGAGACAAGTCTGAATGTGGAATCAGAGCGGTAGTGAGCCCGTCGTCACCAGAGGTGTGTAAGTGTCGGGATGCCATGGGGGCCTCCTGACCTGGCTACCCATCACCCAGCCAGACCTCAGAGTTGGGGTGTGAGGACCCGGACCCCACAGGCAACAGAGAGCTGAGACAACCCACCCGCAGGTCCGGCCCCGCTGGCCAAGGGGAAAAATGAAGACAACTCTCTGGCTTGATGGCACTGCACCCGACACCGTGTACTACCCGACCCATCTCCTTTAAGCCTGACTGTCACCCTCTGTAAGGAGTGAGGGAGTGGTCACTTACAGACGGGGAAGACCGGGGCCACCAGGGTCCCTGCCCCTCTCCTCCTTAACTCAGCCAGGGGCCAGCCCCTGAGGGAGAACACCGCCTGAGCAGGGACCAGAGGCAGCCACAGGGCCACCGTGGTCTGGCCCGGCCCCAGACTGACCCCCTGCAGAGCCTGACTCAGGGTACTTGTGGCTCCACCCCCTCCCATCTCCCCACCTCCCAGGAGCGTGGGAAAAACCTCAGCCCCGGCCAGCAGGGCAGTGGGTTCTTAAAGTGGTAGAGAACTGAGGTTACCTGCTCACTGCTCCCCTCGGGGCAGAACAGTCACCCTAAATGGACTCTCTTGCTCTGAGTCCTATATCCGGGTGGGGGTAAGTGTGGGCTGCCCCCTAGAGGCAGCGGTGCTGCCCCATGGGACCGCCAGCTGTCCTCAGGGTGGGAGCCATGGCGGGGCTCACTGTCCCACTCCCAGACTCCAAAAGGGGTCTCCTTTTGCAGGCAGGCAGGAGACCCAGAGGGTCTGGGGGCTGCCTCTCCCACCAACGCCCTGGGTGCCCTACCCTGGGAGGTGCACCGAGTCTCTCTGGAGGTCTCCGCGTCCCTGCGGCCTTCACACCGGCGGGTGTGGCTGGCAGTCCCCTCCTCCCCGAGCTTCAGTAGGTGCAGTGCGGCTCTGCGGTGAGGAACGCCAAGCCGCAGCCCAGCCCCGGGCTTCCCGTGCAAGCACCTCACCCACCATCCACACCCCTCCACGCGAACCACTTTCCCTCCCCGAGACTCAGGTTCCTTGGCTGTGAAATGGGACTGTGCCCAGATCCTGACCCTCAGCGGCCACAGGCCCAAGGGGCGCCACCCGAGTGGACATGAGCCCCACGGCCGGACCTCAGATCCTCAGAGCTGCGGCTCTCCCTGGCTCCCGTCTCACATCCGTGCTCGGAGGTGACAGCCAAGTGACCATGCAAGAGGGCCAAGCCCACTCCCACCAACCACCAGAAGATCATGGCCAGCCTCGCACCCCACCCGGGGGAGGCGGCCTCTGCGGACTGCGCCTCAGACGACTCCGGGCGGCAGAGCCGCACGCCACCTGCCCACCCAAGACGGCATTCAGACCAGAGCCCCCATCTGACCGCCGGAGTGCCAGCCTGGCAGTCTTGATGAGGACAGTCAGCCCCTGCCCTGTGGACCACACCGGAGAGCCACGTCCATCTCCTCTGGGGCCCCGCAGGAGGCTGGCCCACTCTGGCCACACGTCTGAGGGGTGGGCACGCACGGACTGCCCAGCCCGAGACACGCCTCCTGCCCGATGCTCCTCCCGGTGGGGCGGCCCGGGGCCAGGGGAGCCCAGTGTGGACAGCTGGACAGCCGGGCAGCTCGGCCTCGCTCGAGCCCAGGACGTGCCTGCCCCCTGTCCCGCGCCCCACAGGTGCCTGCCAGTGCAGGGGTGGGGCCCCGACTCACCGTCCAGGTGGCCGACTTGGCTGTGCTGGACTGCTGGAAGGTGACGTCGAAGTGGTGGGGACCGGGGTAGTCGGCGTTGGAGGGGATGACGGGGGCAGGTGACATGGCGTCGAAGGTGGAGCTGGGCTGCGCGTACGGGGAGTGAGTGGGCACGCTGGCCGCGTGCTCTGGGGTGTAGGGGCTGGCCGAGGCCGCCCGGCCGCTCATCTGGTCCATGGTGCTGCTCAGCAGATTGAACTGGGCCTGGCGGGGAAGTGGGAGGAGAGAGGGGAGACAGACCCACAGTCAGCCTGGAGAGGGGAGCCCGGCCCGATGGGGAGGTGTCCTGTTACAGGACAGCCTTAAAGGGCCAGCCGCTCCGTCATCCCAAACGTTTCGTCGGTGCCCCCCCACCCCGACAGGTCACTGCTTGTGCGGGGATGAGCTGACATATTCACCTCGCCCTCCCTCCGTCAGCCTTCCAGCGCCAGGGCTCCGGGGCTCCGGGCCCACACCTGGAGGCAGCTGCCCGCGGGCTGGCCCCCCGCACTGATGCCCCTTTTACTTTGGCCGGACTGTCTAGGGGCATCGCCTGCCAGGACAGCCTCCCCCAAAACAGCTCAGGCGGGGAGACCCCAGCCTGCGGGTCTGGGCAGTGGGAGCCACAGGGCTGGGGCAGAGGGTGCCCCCGCCCTCCTGCAGGGCAAATGCAGGGGCCGCCCAAGGCCCTGGGGGACCAGGTCTGGCTCCGAGGTCCACCCATGTTGGGTGGTGGGGCTGGGATGGGGGCCAATGGCCGGGCTCTATCGGCGGGCTGCCTCCTTCTGCAGCAGAGTGGCCTCCACTGTGGCTGCCGAGTGCTCAGTGGCCGTCCACACCCTCTGCCCACCCCGGACACTGGCACCAGTGCCCCCCCAGGCCACACACCAAAGGAAAAGGGGCTGTACTATGTGGCTGTGTCCCCTGGCTCACTCCAGGTGGGGTCCAGGGACCAGGGACAGATCAGACCGCACCTGGGGGGCCAGCAGGAAGACCCCACCCCCCACCCCGATCTGGAAGCTCCGGGCAGCGGCAGGTGTGTAGGGCAACACAGCGTGGCCGAGCAGGTGGCCACTGACCGAAGATGCTGACAGAGCTGCTCCTGGATGGCCCCCAGGTCCGAGTGGACTGTCTCTGCTGGCCTGGGGTCTGACTGATGAGGCAACTGAGGCAGTGACAGTGACAGTGGCCCTGGGGGACCACCGGGGGGACCAGCCACCCATGGGGTGGTGAGCAGGGACCTCGGGGCCCATGGAGATGGGGGGCTTTAGTCTGGCAGGCACAGGGACCGGGGTCCCCATCGGGGGGCAGAGCCAGACTGGGCAGCAAGAGCAGGCCCCGTCGCCCCGCACCCTCTTCGGAGAAGGTGGCGCTCTCCCTGCCTCCCCCAGATGCAGAGACAAAAGAGAGCCCCTCTGGGCCTCGCCCAGCCCGGACTCTGCCCTCTCTGCACCCCAGTCTTTCTCCATCCAAGGGGGACTGGGCTTCCTACCCTGAGCCCCCACACCTCAGCCCACCGAGGGCACACATCCCCGCGTGTCCCTGACAAGGTCCTCAGAGCCCACACCCACACCTGGCCTGGGGAGGGAGTTTTTCAGTGGGGACAATGGTCCGCCAGAGCACTCCCAGCCCAAAGGAAACGGGGGGTGCAGAGGGGGAGGCAGGTGCCAGGTGACCGGTTGCTCCCAAGGCCACGACCCCCCCGTGCCTCCTGGAGCCCAGGCAGGGGCTTCCCTCCAAGGACCCAGCTCCCGGGATGGCCCACTGCCTCCCAGCATGGATCTCGGTGCCGTAAACCCAGGGACCCGTCCACCAGTGGGAACAGGGGCCCTCACTCTGGCGGACCCCCTCACAGCCCTCCTGCCTTCCTGTGCCTTGGCCTGTAGAACCGGGCGGAGCACACACCAAGGGGCGAAGGGGCAAAGTACGGCGGGTTTTGATGGAACATCCTTCCCTCACCATGAAAACAAAACAAATAACCAGCGCAGGCTGAGGTCTGGGGACCCGCGGACGCTGTCCAGAGGGGGAAGCCGACCATAGCTCGGGCACTGCTCGGGCCCCTGGGGCCTGGGAGGGCAGGTCCGCAGAGCCAGGCACAGACGGCAGGTGGCTGTGGGCTGGGGGCTGCGGCTGACGGCCAAGGGGTGCAGGGTTTCCTTTGGGGGTGCTGAGATGCTCTGAAACGGACACCAGGCTGGGCACACAGATCCGGGAACAGACTGAAAACCCCGGAGTCTGTGCGTGAAATGGGCAAATTGTGTGCGAGACGCAAAACCAACGACTCAATGAAGCCGTTTTCCACGGAGCAGAGGATGGTCCTCCCTGTCCCAGCCTGGCCACTGTGACAGGGACCACACACCCCTCCCAGAAGATGCAGGCGGGGCCCCATGTCCCCCAGCCCCGGGTGGGGAGCCCCCTGCTTCTTTGGCCCTGCGGTTTCTGTCTGCCTGGCGGGACTGCGGGCCCCACGAGAACGCTGCTGGCACTGACTGTCCCCACACTGGGACCGTCCCCACACTGGGACCATCCCATCTGGCAGCCGCAGGCCGGCCACACAGACATGTTAAACGGGGCCAGTGTGAATGGAGCTATGGTGGGGGTGGGGGCGCCCCGATTCCAGGGCCTTGGTCCACAAAACGAACGTAAAATACAGGCTCCTGTTCACCATTTCATGCCGGTTACGTACTGAAACGAGCGTGGTTCGGAATAGATCAGGTCAATTCTTTCCACCTGTTTCTTTCCCCCCTTTTCAATGTGGCTACAGAACATGCAAACCCAGCCACGAGGCTCCGACTCCGTCTCCCCCGGGCAGGCTGGGCCGGGTCCCGGTGTCCGCAGGCCAGCGTGGATGGCAGCCCCCGCATTGTCGCCGTGGTTTGTGCCCTGTAGGAGGGTTCACAACATGCCTTACTCCCTACTGCGTGCCTGTGTGAGGGGCCTGCCGAGCCAGTGGTCCAGCCGGCGGAGGAAGGACTGAGTGAACGGTGAAGGTGAGTGTGAGCGCGCAGGACAGCTCGCCCCCATGAGGTCCCCCAGGGCCGAGGACCAGCTGTGTGCTGGCCCTGCCCCCACCCCAACAGGCCTGAGAGCCTGGCGGGTGCTGGGGTGGGGAAGGTGGGGGTCCCAGCCTGCCCACCACCTCCCCCTGGAGTCTGACTTCCCGCTGACAGCCCAGCCCCTGCTGGGTGAGGTCCTGGGCTGCCAGAGAGCTTCGGGTAGTCTTTGGGCATCCTGACCTCGGATGCACCCCCAATGCGGGATAGCCCAGTGGGGGGCTCCACGTCTGTCCGCCCCCGCCCGGCCCCCACCACTCTGTTCAGAAGAAGCCGGGAGGCAGCCTCGCAACAGCGCTGTTCAGATTTTAACTTGTCCACATTCTTTACCATCCGAGGTGGGTGCCAGGGAATTAGTCACTGTACCGAGAGGCGGATGGGATCCCTACGCCCAGCGGCCCCCGAAGTGGGAGGCAGCGGCTCCCCCCAGCTGGCAGGCCTGGTGAGACAGCCCAAAGCACCGTGCACAGTGCCCCCGACAGCAGCCCTGCAGCCCCTCCCCGTGGAGGGCTCCACTGTAGTGCTTTGCGGTCCCGGTGCCCAGAATCGAGCCTGGCACCGGCACCCTGAGGAGGTACCGTCCAGGGGGGACACCGCTCCCTCTGTGGGTCCTGCTTCCCAGGAGGTGGCACAGATCCCTGTCCTGTCTGTGTGGCCGGGGCTCCAGCCCAGTGGGGGGCCCACCGATTGGGGAGCGTGGAGGCCTATCCAGTCCACCCCTGCCCACAGGGAGCTCCCCACACTTCCTCCCTGGCGGCTGGGGGCTTTGATGCGCCCGCCCTGACTGGACCGCAGACTGAAGCTGGGCCGGACCTAGGGCAGAGGCTCGGCAGGGCCACAGGAGAGCCCTGGGTGGGGTGGGGGGTCCTGCAGAGCCAGGAGCCCCAGAAGCCCCGGGCAATACCCACTTGGCAGCAGGCAGGGAGCCAGGCAAAACCAGGACTTTTTCGGTTTGTTTTGTTTTCGGTAAGAACTCCTCAGAGAGCGGGCTAATTAGGACACGCCCGGCCCGCGGCGCCCACGTGTGCCTGCATGTGCGTGCAGGGCTCCTGCGCCCGACCCGAGGAGGGCCTGGAGCGGTCGGGGTGAGGAAGCCAGCGGGTGGCCTCCCCAGCAGGGTCCAGGGAGCGGACTTGCACCAGGCCTGCCTCTGAGGCCAGGTGGGGGGTGGGCAGCAGCCCTGGGAGGGGCCGGGCCGACAGGTCCTGCCAAGAGCAGGACGATGCCCCTGACTCCCCCCCGCTCCCACCAGGACCAGGGCCAGGCAGCCCCCACAAGGCGTCCCACCCAACCGCTCCTCCCCACACCTGCACCCGGTGGCCCCTGCGGGCTGGAAGAGTGACACCAGGTGGAGGCAAAGAGGGTCAGAACCGCCCCCCGTGTGGGCAGCCTGTGCACCGAGCTTATGCTCAGGGCACCCAGGCCTGTGCCCCGGGTCAGCGCTCCTCAGCCGATTCACAGGGCAGCCATATCTGCTGCCTGTCAGCCAAGGGCACTCACCGCTGTCTCCCCAGAGCAGCGTGCACGCACGTGTTCACACACAGGGCTGGATGCACGAAGGATGGGGCTGGAGGGAGGAGGCTGCTGGGTGCAGCCCGTGGGCAGAGGCCGGCCCCCACAGGGGTGTCTGGGCATCCCCCCTCCAGGAAGCGAGGGAGCTGGCCTCTGCCGAGGACGCTGCCCCAGGAGCAGCAGGGGCTGTGGGGGAGGACCAAGGGTGCCACCCTGGGGATCCATCCCGGCTCCCATCCCACGCCAACCCTGCAGCTGTGCCTTGCATTTGGGGTCTCCTGTGGGGACAAGAGGGCCCAGAAACACTGTAATCTGGGACTTTTCATCAGGAGGAGGGCCCCTTGCCCTGGAGACCCCCTGGATCCAGGAAACCCACCTTGCACGACGGACGCGTCTCGCCTCATCGCACAAAAGCCCAACTCGACGAGGGGCGCAGGTGAGGAATCTGAGGCCGGGCCAGAGTCTCCTCGGAGAGAAGCAGGTAGGAGACCTGGCCCCCGGGCAGGCATGCAGAGGACAGCCGCCGAGCAGCGAGCAGAGCACAGGGGTAGGAGAGCAGAGGCCAAGGGCCCTGGGACAGTCACTTCCCACCTGTCATGTTGCAGCCAGTATCTCACTGGACACTCAGAAACTCGGGGCTGAAGGAAACACTCCAAAACTCAAGTATACCCCAAAACTCAAATAGACCCTGAAAGTCATGAGGACCCACCATGCCCACGCCTGCTCTGGGCACCCCGGGGTCAGGCCACCTCCCTGTGAGGGTGGGGCACCCCCGCCCCCTCTCCTGCCCCATCCTCGCCACCAGTGAGCTCTCAGGAAGCAGCCTTCCTGCCCCCTAGGCTGGCCCTCCCACCGTGAGCTGCCTGACCCTCTATGAGTTCAGCTCCTTAAAATCTGCAGACCATCTCAAGTGATTTGGGGGTGTAGGTGGAAGATTCATTGTTTGACATCTGTGCACCAGCTCCCTCCAGATCACCTGCGTCCCCGCCTGCACAGCCACAGCCCTCGCTCCGAAGACACAGACTGAGAAAGTGAAGCCAGGCTCTGAGTGAGCCACGTCTGTTCGGGGCTGCACTCCAGAACCTGTTTTGCCACGAGGCCTGAGCAGGTCAAGCTGCCCACAAAGGTCAAGGTCCTTTGGGTCAAACCTCCCAGGCCACCTGCTCAGGGACTGGCCCAGGGGCCTTCGGTTGGGGCCGGGTGTGGCAGTCACAGGAACACTTGTCAATGAAATTTAACTTGACCTGGTTATGTCCCCAGAGGCACAGTTTCGGGCCTGCTCACCCAGTGGAGGGAACTTGAGGGGACAGAGCAGGGGCAGCCAGGGAACACGGGGCTCAGACACCAGCATGTCCCTGCCTCAAGGACACAGACGTTCTGCACCTTTGGGCAGTGAGAGCTGCCCCCCAGCCCCCATTTCCTGCCTCCCTTGGGCACTACAGGTCTGTTCCCCGGGGCTCTGGCTCATGCTGGTCCTTACTCACCTCCTCCCAGAAGCCTTCAGGCTCCCTCCACCTGTCTCCATGTCCCTGGGCTGCCGCCCCCGCCTCTCTAAGTGACGACTGTCACACCAAACCCCGTGGGCTCCTGCCCCTGCAGGGGCTTCTGTGAGGGTCCGGGAGTTACTCCGCTCAAGAGCTGAGGGCAGCGGGAGCACACCCCGGCAGAGCCTGTCTGTCCCGCCTGCTGCCGGCCCCCCCTTCCCTCCCCGCCCCACCCCAGGAGGGCGAGGGCCGTGTGGCCACCGCCAGGAGCCACGTCAGAGCCGGCTATCGAGGAAACAGGCGGGCTCTGGTTCCCCCTTTGTGGGGGGGGGTGGCCAGCTCACTCACCCTGCTCTCATTTGCATTCGACACCCACAGTATTCGTACTGTTCTTGCACGTGGTTAGTGTGTCAAACCTGCCACACACCTGCCCCAGCCAAGGGCCCTGGGGAACCCCTCCGAGCGGGTTCTCGGGCTTTGACTCCACGAGACCTTGACCTCTGGGGCACCTTGGCCTTTTGGGGGGCCACAAGCCCTCTGTGGGTCTTCCTGATGCTGGCTGGTGGCGGCATGCACTCTCCCTCACACACCCAGACAGGAGAAAGGGCCTCAGTCGGGACGGATGTGAGAAACCGACTCAAATGAGCAGCAAGGATCCTGTCCCATGGCCAGGGCAGGTGGCGGGCAACCGGCGTGGCCAGGGACCTAGGACAAGGCCTGGGATTCTGGGATTCCATCCTTCGGGGAAGGGGAGACGCATGCCCACGTGAGGAGAGAGAAAGTGGCCCCCAGCCCGGAGTCTGGGCACCATTTGGCTCAGGCATCTCTAAGGTCAGAGGTACGAGGTCCTGGCAAGCAGGTTTCTTTTCATCCAGGTCCTGTGACCCAGCAGGGGACACCCGCCTGGGCTCCTGCCAGTCCCCTCTCGCTTTGTGACCTCAGCCAGGCTCAGAGGAGCACACGGGACCCCCAGGACCCAGCACTCCACCCTTTCAGAGACCCCTGACAAAGCTGCAGAGTAGACCGAGGGCACCCAAAGCCAAGCCAAAGAGGCCCAAACGCGGCCCCAGGCAAAACCCACCCTGACCCTCCCAGGGACCCACCAGCTGCCACAGGCTCCTCCCCTCTCTCCGTCCCTCCTAACCCCCTTGGGTCCTGGCGCCAGGCCCCCTGCAGACCCGTCTGCCCTGTCCCCTGCTCCACCAGCTTGCAGCATCTATGTGTGTCCAGTGCTGCTTGAGGGCCTTGCCGATGCGCCCCCATTACAGCCCCGAGGGACAGTCTCCACAGACAGTCTTCTTGGCTCCCGTCCTAGGCCAGCCTCTGTGCTCTCCGCACCTGGGCCGCCACTGCAGACCCAGCCGAGGCCTCCCCCAGCTCGGCTCTCCACATGTCCCTTGCTGCCTGGCCTTGCCACCCTGGCCCCTTCTCACTCCCTCCACTGGACTCGACCCCCGGCCTCCCTCCAGGCCCCGCTAGAGCTGGGAAGCCTCCTCCAGCAGCCAGACCTGACTGGCCCCTCTGGGCTGGGCTGGGGGCTGGGGCCGAGCCCATGCTGCAAGGCGCAGGCCAGAAGATGGGTGTTCGAGCCCCCGCTCCACTGCGGCCTGGCCATGTGGTCCCCTTCTCTGTGGGAACCAGGGTGAACAGCTTCGGCCATTGCTTCCGCTCGGGATCAGAGTGTGGATCTGAATGGGGGCGCTGAGGGCAAGGGCCTCCATGGCGCCTGGCACAGAGGGTGCCCTGGAAGCCAAGATGCCCCTCCACAGACTTCCCCTCCTCCTGCTAGGTGCTCAGGTGGGGACTCCTGGGGTGAGGCCCCAGCCCAGCACCCCCCACTCCCAGCATGGACCCCAGGTGTTCCCCGTCACCCACTCCCCGTGCTCGGGCAGGAGCTCTGAGTGGCGCAGACACACGCCTGTCGCATCCCCTTGTCGGGCATTGCATGTTGTGTGGCGGAAACCAGGGTCTGATCTTGAGGGGTCCTCCTGGCGCCTCTCGGGGAGGGTCAGCCAGGGTCTCCCCCGTGTGTCTGCCTGACCCCCAGCCCCCCATGTGCCCAGGAGAACACTGAGACCAGACGCTTTCCAGACGGAGAGCATGACTTCGAACTCCCAGATCCCCTCCCGCAGGCATGCCTGGGCTTGGGTCCGGCCTCACCCAGAGGCAAGTGACTGACACGCCGTCTGGCTTCGGCTGGGAGCTAACCCGTCCCGCTCGGAGCGAGACCTCCGTCCGCGGGTGTCCCCACAACGTCTCCGAGCCTGTGATTAAACGGATGGAAATGCTGACAAGACCCTACATGTGCCGGGGAAAGACTCCCGCTCCGCCGGAGAGTGTGCGCACACGCTCTCCCCTCCCACCCGAGGCTGAGGCAGGCCTCGCCCAAGCCCATGCCAGGACCATGTGGAACTTTCCACACCGCACCCCGGAGAGACGCGCCCCCAGAAGCCCGGGCCCCCCCAGTCGTGCGCCTGCAGGGCAGGAACAGCCAGACGGCAGCTGCTCTGCCCACCTGTGCCTACAGGTGGCGCTGCTGAGACGCGAGGCCCCAGGGCATCCAGGGTCCGGGTGGAGCCTCCTGGGGGTACCCGTGGCCGGGGGATGCACAGCTGTTCCTGAGCCACCGGGAAAAGGGCCCAGGCCAGAGCCTGCCTCTCGGCGCAGAGGAATGAAGGCAGGCGCTCCGGGTCGGGCCGTGGGAGAGGGCCCGGCTTGCAGAGCACCGCGGGGCGCGGGTGCCGACTCCCACTCCCCATGAGCACTGCTCATGCGCAGCCAGCCTTTCCATCCCTACGTGCAACCCGGGCGTCACCCTGACGTCCTTCATCTGTCCATCCTTCCCTCGTCCATCAGCCTGTCCATCCTGCCGATGCGACTTGGGACACCGAGGGGTCTGGCGGTCTGGGTGGTGCCCTGCTCTCTGGGCGACAGTGAGAGTGGGCGGCTGGAGGGAGGCTTTGGATGCTGACCAGTGGATATAGGGCGGGTGAGGGGGAGGCGGGCGTCACTGGCAGCCACTGCTGATGGCCCTCTGCGAAGGGGACCACGGAGCCGGGACCCAAAGAGCAGCTCAGAGAGCCAGGGGCGGGACCTGTGGGCGGAAGCAGCGAGGGCAGGAGCTGGAGGGGTGGCCCTGCACTTAACGGGCCCTGAGTCCCTGCTTTGCTCATTTTCTCCCCAATTCGGGGCTCTGGGGTGGACAGACAGGCTGCCCCTGCCAGCCCTCCCACCTGGCAGATGAAGCCCAAGCCTCCCTGCGCATCTCTCCAAGACCACAAGCCAGCAGTCTCCAGGGGGCGGGGCAGGGGCTTCAGATCTGGTTGAAGACAAGGCAACGGGCACCCAGGGCAGTGGGCTTTCAGGACGGCAGCAGACACCCACCCTAGGGGAGACATGCCACCACCATGGGTGCCTGTGAAGGCTCCAGGCTGGAGGGCCTGTGGTCAGAGGGAGAGGGCTGAGGGGCAGGGTCTGCGCAGGACCCTGGCAGAGGGTCAACCCCGCCCCACTGGAGCAGGCCAGGGCAGCTGAGGGGGAGGCACGGCTCCTGCAAGGCCCCCTGGGGCTGGCCCCCGTGGCACAAGGGTGGGGACAGGATGCCCTGTGCCTGTGTCCACTCCTCAGCCCAGCACCCCTGGGTCATCCCCAGCCCAGCGCTGTCCAGTCCTGTCCTTGGACTCCTGCAGGGTCCCAAGGGCCCCGTGCCTTTTCTGTCCTCCACGTGTCCCACCTCTCAGCAGCGCCCTCCCAGCCAGCCCTTCCCCATCCCCTGCCCCACCCCCGCCCTCCCCAGGCAGCCCCGCCTGCCCCTCTCCTGGTCTCTCAGCATGTCTCCCTCTGCTCGGGGAGCCCCCGCGGGACCCAGGCCTGCTGCTCTCCTCTGGTCTCTCTCTGAGCAGCCCCCACCCCCAGATCAGGCAGTAAACAGCACCCATGCATGCCGGACTCCCCCCTGGTCTCCTCCACCCAGCCNTGTCCAGTCCTGTCCTTGGACTCCTGCAGGGTCCCAAGGGCCCCGTGCCTTTTCTGTCCTCCACGTGCCCCACCTCTCAGCAGCGCCCTCCCAGCCAGCCCTTCCCCATCCCCTGCCCCACCCCCGCCCTCCCCAGGCAGCCCCGCCTGCCCCTCTCCTGGTCTCTCAGCATGTCTCCCTCTGCTTGGGGAGCCCCCGCGGGACCCAGGCCTGCTGCTCTCCTCTGGTCTCTCTCTGAGCAGCCCCCACCCCCAGATCAGGCAGTAAACAGCACCCATGCATGCCAGGACTCCCCCCTGGTCTCCTCCACCCAGCCCTCCTGCCCCGCACACCCCTGCTGCCCAGCCAGTGGGGCCCCGACTCCTCCCCTCCCTACAAGGCTCAAGACAAGAAACCCCGATGTTTTCCAACCCCTCTCCACCCTCAATCTGCGCGTCACCTCCAAACCCCCTCCTTGCTCTGACCGCAGCCCACCCCCTGCCCACTTTGCTGTGCCGGCGGCAGCTCCGGACCTCCCCTCCCCCTTCCTCCCTGCCCGCAGTGCTTCACCACCCCTGTGACGGCTGACCCTGAACGCTCACTTTTCAAAACGACGGACACTCCCCCTGCAGGGACCCATCTGAATAAATGTCAACTCCCTTCACCCAACCACTTAGGTCAAAACCTCGGTCACCCTCACCCTCAGGAAATGAGCTCAGGTCCCCAGGACGCAAGCCACACTGGGCCCCAGGGGCCACCTACAGGCTGCAGTCCCTCACCCTCACACCCAGCCCCCGGCAAAGCACCCAGTACAACGATGACGGCTCTCGGAGCCTCTGCTCCCATCAGGTCCGGGGTGTGGCTCCCGGCCTCCGCCCTGCCCCCTCGTGGCCAGCTCTCAGCACTGCAGCAGAGGGCTCCTAACCGTAAATCCTGGCCCTCCTCCCTCTGGAGGCTCTGGATGCAGCAGGCGCTCGGGGAAATAGTCCCCGGCTTTCCTACCGGGAGCCCTGTAAGCCCTGTCTGGGCGCAGAGGGTGGCCCGCGGAGGGCGCTGCACGGGAGCAAAGCACTGTGCCCCCCGCCTCCCCTGGGCTGCTCCAGCACAAGCGGACACGAACGCGGGGCAAGCACCTTGCAGCTCCGCGCTGCCTTCCCGTCAGCCGGCCCCACGGGCTCTCCAAGGCAGCAAGGGGGACAGACAATTATCTCAAGTCCAACCTGCTTCTCTATTTGGGGCTTAAGGTGTTGGGGGCCCATGCCACTGCCTCTCTGGGACAGGTCCGCACTCTGGGACAGAAACAGGACAGGAGGGTATCTGAGCCCCTCAGTCCAGCCTGGCCCAGGCCCCCCCCCACCCACACACCCCCGCCCCCACCCAGGGTTCCCCAGACACTTGCAGGGGGAATGAATGAGCACAGCAAAGCTGAAGCTGCCCTACAGGGCAGCCTCACGCCATCGCGCGTCCCCAGCACAGGCGGCGGTGGCAGGGTGGACTCCAGCGGCGTTCTGCCACCCGCGGCTCCCGCAGGAGGTGATGCGCCAAGGCCCAGAGCCCCGGTTCCTACCTCCCACTCCGGCCCCAAGAGGCACCTCGAGGCCGCCTGGGCAGCCTGGCCTGGCTCACACTGTGACGCCCACTTCACTGTGTGCAGGGGGAAGGTTACCCCAGAGAATCCCGTGTCCCCAGGGCCTTGGTGCGAATGGCCCCCCTCTGTCTGCCTCCCTGGCGGGGAAACTGCCCCGGTTAAGCTGATCCCCGCCCTCCACCTGCTCAGTTAGCAGCCAGGTGCCTGCCTGGCCCTGGGGACCCGACAGGTCTAGAAATGGGCTCAGGTCCCCAGGGCTCCAGCCACATCGGGCCCCAGGGGCCACCTGCTAGCTGCAGTCCCTTCCCTTTCCTCTGTCGGGCCGGCTGTTCCTCCGAGAGGCCAGCTGGCTGCAGGTCCTCGACCCGGAGCTTGGACCTCCACCTCGCCAGCCCTCGGCCAGAGAGGTGCCCTCCTGCCTCGGCGATTAAATGAGCAGATTCCCTGGTGAGGATGCCCGTGGCTGGGGATAGGCGTGGCCGCCTCTGGCCCAAGCCCCAAGGAGAAGATGAGCTCCAGGGCTCCAGGGGATGGCCAGGCAGGGCAGCTCTTGGACCCTAAGCCTGGGACAGGGCTCCCACACCAAGCCGAGCAGGGCTGGAAACTACGCCAAGAAGCGGCTGCCGGGCTGCCGGGCTCCGACCAGACCCCTCCTCTCCCCAGAGGCTGGTCCTGCTCAGCCTGTGGGGCCCCGGGCCCCAGGGCACCGCAGGAAGGGCAGGCATCTGCCTCCACGCCCAGCACCTGCCCTGCCCCTCAGTGCCTCCTGCCAGCCTCTGCACACCCTGGAGGGCGGCGCCCCAGCCCTCAGCAGGTGCCCAACCAGAGCTACAGCAGGAGAATGCCCCGCTGAGCCCTCCACCGTGGTGGAAGCCCCCTGAGAAGGATGGAGACGAGGTCTCCGTGCAGAGCTGTGGGGTAAGGGCGGCGCACCTACCGTGACCAGCTGCTGCTGCACAGAGTCACTGACGTAGAGCATGGTGGGCGCCAGGGGGACCACACGCGCGGGGGGGCTGGCGTGCGGCTGGACGAGGCATGGGTCTGGGCGGCCGGCGGGCCAGGGGCAGAGTGGCGGTCGCCTGGTGGGCCGGGCCTGGCACAGAGGCTCCGAGGCTAGGGGGGCAGGAGCCCAGGGTGCGGGGCCGGCGGGCAGTGCGTGGGCATCCTCCCTCTCTCCGCTCCCCGAGTCCTGTCAACTCGCTGCATCCAACAACAAAACGAGCGCCCACCCCCGCTCCTCATGACTATTCATCAGGGCCCAGGCAGGCCCCGGCTTGCCCACTGCCACACTGGACCGCACCACGGAGGCGGCCCGGAGGGGGCGCCGGCCGGGCGGGGGCCAGCTCCGTAAGGAAGCCACGCCCGCTCCCCCTGAGGCGCCACCCACGGGAGGCCCTGAGGGCCACGGCCTCCATGTCGAGCAAGGTGGCCAGCGTGGCCCCGAAACCTCAGGAGGCGAGGCCGGCCCCCCCAAAGTAAAGGCATGTGCCAAGGCCCTGGCGCCCTGGGCGGAGCCATCTCCCGCCTACCCAGGGAACTGGTGGTGCGCCGGGGTACCGCTGAAGGCCGAACACAGAGGAGNAGGAAGCCACGCCCGCTCCCCCTGAGGCGCCACCCACGGGAGGCCCTGAGGGCCACGGCCTCCATGCCGAGCAAGGTGGCCAGCGTGGCCCCGAAACCTCAGGAGGCAAGGCCGGGCCCCCCCAAAGTAAAGGCATGTGCCAAGGCCCTGGCGCCCTGGGCGGAGCCATCTCCCGCCTACCCAGGGAACTGGTGGTGCGCCGGGGGTACCGCTGAAGGCCCAACACAGAGGAGAGACACTGGAGGAGACCATGCGCCCCTCCCAGCACCCCAAGGGAGCCTGGCGAAGGCGCGAGCGGCTGGCGCTACCCGGGCAGCAGACTGAGCAAGAGAACCCAGAGCCTATGCACTTCAGGCTGCCCGCTGCCGCTGGCCTCGTTCCTGTTGCTTTGAAACAGAGGGAAGTGGTGCAGCAGGAGGACCCCTGGGGCCCAAGTCAGTGAGCTGACCATGAGACCCTGAGCGCAGACAGGGGGTCCCACTGTGGTGGTCCGCCTAGCAGGGGCTTCAAGATGGTCACGGCCACGCCCCTCCTGGAGAGTCTGTTTCCACTGTGATGAACCGTCTCCAGCACAAGGTTGCCCCTGGTGCAGGGGCTTCGCCGGGGTCCTCCAGGGCATCTATTAGGCACCAGCAGTGACAGGGAGGTGGACGGCCACCCTCAGCTTTCCAAGCCCCCAAGCACAGCCACTTCTGCCCTCAGCCTCGATGCCCACTCCCCGCCACCCCACAACAAGAGCTTCAAAGCCTGCGGGCTGCCAGAAACACAGACGGACACCCTCGTCCCCAGGCCTGTTGTCCCCAAGTCCCTGACCACCTGTCGTTTCCCGGGAGCTGGGAGGGGCCGCTCCTCCGTCTGGGCTGACGGGAGAGAGAACTGGGCATGGGACGAGTCCCCCAGGCACTGGCCCCACCATCGCTGCAGTGACTCTGAGTGGCCACTGCTGTAGGCTCGCAGCACACAGGTCTCTGCAGACACCCCAGGGAAAGGGAGGGCTGTGGGGTGGGGGCCCAGGTAGGCACGTGGGGACTCCCGGATGCTCCAAGGGCAAGGCCCAGGGCGGGGGCCCCTCATGCCACCCGGGGCAGGCCTGTCCTTCACTGAGCTTCCTGTGGGGTGGGGCGGGGCAGACGGGCAGGGGGGACGTGGAGCCAGGTCCAAGAGTGGGGGCAGGGCCCCGGGTCCAAGTCCCACGCCCTGGAGGGCGATGCGCAATCCGGGGCAAACTCCCGGGCCCCTGAGAGCTGCTGCCACTCCTGCCAGGAGCATGTGGTTGGGAAGGAGCCCGCCCGGCCCCTCTTCCCTTCAAGAGCAGCAGAAGGAGGAAGCCTAAGGAAGAAGAGTTCGGGGCGAAAGACACCAGGAGTGGACACGGGGGCCCAGGGGGCCCAGGGGAGGCCCAGGGGAGGGGTCGATCCCAGGGCGGCCTCCAGGACTCTGCCCAGCTGCCGGCCCTGCTCGCCCCGCCCCTGCTGCCAGGGGCTATGAGGGGAGGACAGCACCTGTGATTGGGCCACAAGCCGGTCAACTTGGTGGGCCTGCCCTAATCAGGTGGGCCCCTCAAAGGGGCCAGGCGACGTCCCCCTAATGGCCTCACGGGAGGAACGGCCAGGCTGTGAAGGGCCCTCATGGCCTGGGATGGCAGGTGACCTCTAGTAGCGGAGAATGGTGGTCCTCAGCCCACAGCAGCGGGAAACAGGGACCTCCTTTCCACGGCCGCCGGGGACTGAACTCTCCATCAGCCAGCCTGGCAGAGGTCAGCCAGCCTCGCAGGAGACGGTAGTCCTCTTGGATGACACCGAGGGAACCCAGGACGGGGTCTCTGATGAGCGAGGCTGTGAGACAACCAATGGGTGCTTTCATATGGCGCTTTCTTACGCAGCAACAGCTGACTCACACACCAGGACCGTGAGGAGTCAGACCAGGAGCCAGGGCCCCGTGGGGTGGCCTGGGCCTCTGCCTGGGCTCTGAGGCTCAAGCCTGCCAGGGACAGGGGACAAGGCTGGGCCCCGGGTGAGCCGGCCGCACCGGAGCTCTGGACTGGCGGCTGCCGGGAGGGAGGTGGTGTCAGGCCGGAAAGGCCTCCTCCCTGCAGCCCTGGTGAGAGCAGAGGGGCCACAGCCACCTGCACAGCGGAGGGGACAGTGCTGGGTCCCTGGGGCCTGAGTGCCAGCACTGTCCCCACAGTGAGCCTGGGCCACCTGGGACCCCAGGGTCACCAAGCACACGTGTCCAGCGCCACCAGGGCAGCACCACCTCCTGTGCATTTCTCCTGGCCCCCTGGGGACGGTGATGGGGGAGCCGGGGCTGTTCCCAGGGACTGGCCTCCTCCCAGCTGCTCCTCCAGCTCACCTCCCACTGCCCTCGTCCGTCACCCACGGCTTTCCTCCTTTCTCACTGGGGATCCCCCGTGTGCCGCCTCCTCCACACTCACAGTAGCCTCTTGACCACCCACAGACAGGCGGCTCTGTGGTGTGGTGGCCGGCGGGGGCTCTGCTCCGTGAAGCCCAGAGACCCTTTCTGCAAGGCCTGTCCAACGAAGGGCTCACTGCCGGGGCGGCGGAGGTGCCTGGGTCGGACCGCGGAGAGCAGGGCCCACACCAGCCCCCAGCCCCACCCCCGCCCTCCCTCGGACCACAGACCCTCCTTGAGCACGAACACCTTTCCGTTCCTCTGCGCCCCTGTCTCCTGCCTGGGGGCTGGCCCAGAAAGGCCCCTCCCCAGCCAGGAAGGTTGCCCTGGGGGGCCGCAGGCGTCTCTGAGCTCCTCATCTGCTGCCCTGCGTAGTAGCAGCTTGCCGTTAGCACCTGAGGAGGGGTGGTGGGCGGCCCCTGCTGGCTGCAGCCCTGCCCCTAAGTGGCCCACCTGCCCACACCAGCTGTCACCAGAGAAAGGCGCCAGGAGAGGCGGGAAGGAGCCCGGGGACGGCGGGGACTCTGGAGGAGTGGGGGGAGGGAGAGAAGGACGCCCTGAGCTCAGCCTCCACTGGAAGGCCGGGGCGGAGCCTCGCCCAACACCTGCGGCCCGCACCCTGAGTGCTCTGGAGCCGGGAGGGAGCCTGCGGCTCCCAGCAGAGCAGGGTGCTGACCCAAGGCCCCTAGACCAGTGAAGGCACCACCCCAGAGGACCAGTGTCCCCACCCCTGGACTGTGCCTGCCCGAGCCCCTCCCAGGCCCCTGGGTGCAGCAGGCAGAGTCCCTGAGGCATTGCTGCCAGCGGCCCACGCCGGGCGAGTCTCTGAGTTGGCGTGGGGGGGCCACCCAAGGGGCCGAGAGTGGTGAGCTCACAACGTTCCTACAATGGGCAGGGCAGGGGCAGCGTGGTTCCCCCCACCTCTGTGACCGACTCTGCACGCAGTGTGGCTGCCTGGTGGGTGTGTTCCCCTGCTGTTCCCAGAGGTGGAAGCCCCACCCTCCTCCCTCAAGGGCTGGTGAGAGGAGGTGTGGCCTCCCCCCGGCTTCCCCGCCCCCGGGGGCGGGGGGAGTGCACCCCACCCACTGGGTCCTAGCGCCCCGCTCCTCTGCCTCCCCCAACGCAGGACCCCTCTGGACCCTGGGTCACCCCCCTGTGACCTCCATCTGCCCTCCCTGTGGTGAGCCAGGTGGCTGGGTGGGAGCGCCTTGCAGGGCTCTGGTGACAGACCTCCCAGGAGGCCACGCTCAGGGGCCCCCCTCCGTGGCAGCTCCTGTCCCGCAGCATGTCCCACAGAGGGGACACAGGGGGAGTGGCTGACAACTGACTTTTTTGATTGTAAGGTAAGTGCCTAACCTTAAGCCTGTGATCTTGCAAAGACATCCATCCCCCGAACACACTGCCTGCCCTGGCTGGTGTGGCTCAGTGGGTCGAGCACCAGCCTGTGAACCAAAGGGTCACAGACAGTTCGATTCCCACTCAGGGCACACGCCTGGGTTGTGGGCCAGGTCCCCACAACCCTGGGGGCCTCACGAGAGGCAACCACACATCAATATTTCTCTCCCTCTCCTTCTGCCTCCACTCCCCTCTCTTTAAAAATAAACAAATAAAATCTTTTTACAAACCACACACACACACGGCCAGCTGCCCAAGTAGACAGCCAGGCCGCCTCTCCCACAGGGTCCCCTTTCCCAATGCCTGGGGTCACCCAGACGACCGCCCGCTTGAGTGGCCCTGCTTGCCCCCTCCAGGCCTGACGAGTCAGATAAAGCAGTGCGGAGCGAACCCTGAACCCGCCAGGCGCCGTGAGTGACAGCCCTGTTCTTGGAGCTCGCTGACGTTTTCCGGCCGTGGCATCATCAGAGGACCCCAAGGGCGGGCCCAGCACCAACGTGGCTCCGCAAGGGGAGAGGTCCGCAGGGTGTCTCCCAGGCCGGCAGCACCACCACCCACAGGCCGAGAGTGACAGGAACACTCGGGAGGCCCGTGCCCAGGAGGGGCGGGCGGGTGAGGACCCTTGGCCCCTGGGAAGCAGTCGGCAGCACAGAGAATGTCCCCGAGGGAGGGGGCGCCACTCCCCCCTTCCCTCCCCGCTCTGGGACAAACAAGGCCAGTCCTCGCCTAGCACCTGCCTCGGTTTCTTCGCCTGCAAAATGGACATACAGCGGGCGCTCCATCGGGACAAGCTCTTTCCACTGCGATGGCCCCTGAGCAGGGGCCGGAGGCCGGGCCAGGAGGTCAGAAGCCTCAGGGCTAGTCTGAGGGTCCTCAGAGGACTGGACGTCACGGGGGTTCGCTGCCCACCAGAGCCCCCTGGCCTGGGCTTGCCTGCCCCAGCGGCTCCCCTCTGCCAGCCCCATGGTGTGACCCTCCTGCCTCCTCCCCCCAGCCTTGCTCCACCCTGGCTCGTCCACGCGGCTGGAGCCCCGCAGCCCAGATGCCCAAGGTGCCTCGGAAGGGTGTGTGTTGCGGGGGGAGGCTCCGATTTCTGGAGGGGGGCTTCAGGGAGGGGGGACAGGCCCAGTGCCCTCTGAACCATTCCATTCCGACTTGTTCCCGGGGACCCAGGCCCACCAGAGACACAGGGGTGCTCAGAGATGGGCACACGACCAAGTTCAGACCAATGAGGGGCAGCCCTGCTGGATGACGGGCCCGGGGGGGGGTCCTGCCCCCTCTGGAGCGGGTGCTGGTGGACCCTGTACCCCTCAGTGCAGGAGGGGGCCGCCTTAGAGCAGAACCACCATGGGGAAGGCAGGGCAAGGCCCACAGCTGCTCAGACACCTGGATCCAGCTGTGCCTGAACACACCCCCGCCCCTGGACTGACCTCGCACCAGTACATTGTCTCTTTTGCGACTGGAATGTGCCGGCAAGCATGCAGAGGCAGCTGTGCGCCGACACCCCGCTCCCAGCTCCATGGGCCCCCAGGTCTGGACAGGCCACGTTTGCTCCCCCCCAAGTCCTCCCCAGAGGCACCCCACTCACCATGACGGACGAGGCGGCCATGCCCTGCAGGGGGAAGACATCCATGCTGTCCTCCGTGCCGCCCGCCTCCTCATGCCTCCCTCGGCCCGACTGGGGAAGGTCAAAGTAGGTGCTGTCGGGCTCCCTGGGGGAGGGGACCGGGTCGTCAGCCCCAGTGTGTCCAGCCCAGAGCCCAGGCCCAGCCCCCGCCCACTGCAGGGGCCTCCCTCTCCTGCCCCCAGCAAGTCCTCAGTCCGTGCTCAGCAGCCTCGGCTGCCCCTCCTGCCGCCTCCTCCCCCCCATGCCGGCCGGAGCGGGCTCTGGGAAACACTCACAGAGAGCTCCAGAGGTTCTCGAATGTGGCCCCCTCATCGGCGGCGGTGGGCCGGGACATCATCCCCGCACCCGGCCTCGAGAGTGGCTGGCTCTGGGAGGAGAAAGGGGGACAGTGAGTGCTTTGGGAAGACACCTGTGTGCTCCTCTCCCAGCATCCTCAGGGGCGGGCAGGCAGGGCCACCAGTGACACTTGAGGACACCACGCAAGCCCTGCGCTCACCCCCTACCTGCCCGCCTCCCAGTTCAGATAAGTGGGCGGGAGCTCAGCCTTGCAGAGCACAGGCCTAGCTTCCAATGCAGCCAGGGTGCCCTGGACGCCTTCTCAGAGTGCCACGCGCAAGGTGGGGGTGACAGCAGCCTCCCCCGTGGGGCTGCCACAGGGCCCTCAGCCTGGGAGGGGTCTGGTCATCGTCAGCACTCGGAGGCACGTGGTCACTGTAGCTGTGAACTTGCCTCCAGGTTTAGCCCAGGTCGGGAGCCAGGCCTGGGGGCCCTGCTGCCCCAGGATGTGGGGGGCAGCGTGTGGGGGCACACGGGGGGGAGCCCAGCTCTGGGTTGGGGTCTTTCTGTTCCCTTTTGCAGACAGCCTTTCCCCTCTGAGGGGGGCCACCCCAAGACACGGATACGGACACAGCGCTGGGCCTACAAAGAAGCCCACCAAGGCCAAGAACCCCTGGCGGCTCCCCCATCCTAGGAGATGCCTGGGGGGTTGGGGCCCCTGACCCAGGGCTCTGCTAGCCTTTGTCCCCACCAGTGCCTCTTCCAGGATCTTCCGCACCCTGATCCCACCTTGGAGCTGCCTTTGCCACCAGGCACCAGGCCGGGCTCAGCTGGAGCCCCTTGCCCCGCAGTGAGGGTGGGGGGAGGGCAGGAAACGGCTGCCCCTGCCCAGGCCAAGGTGACATGCCCTGGTCCTTGGCGCAGGGCTGTGGGAATCAGTCCAGCTACAGCCTGGCAGTGCCCGAGCAGGCAGGCCTGGGCCTGCCCGGAGCCATCGGGAGAGGGAGAGAGCCCCCGCAACCTGTCACTTTGTCCCCATGCAGGCAGGCGCCAAGGGAGTCCTGCGGCTTGCCCCCAGGGCCGCCACGTGCTGGGCGTCCAGTCCCTGGCCAGGTGGCACGAGCCCTGAGGGCCACCACGTGGCCCCGGTGGGCACAGGTGAAGGGAGGCTCAAGGACTAATAAGGCGTGGCTAATCGAGGAGGCCCAGGACAAGCAGCCTAGACAGGGCGGGCCACACACCAACTCCCCTGCAGGCTCAGAGAGGTTGAGCAGCCTGACCAGGTCACACAGCAGGGCTCTGCGTGCAGAAACGGCCACGTGGTTTTCTCAGAGTGGAAACTGACTTAGTCGTGCCTGACCCCCAAGCCAACAGACCCACAGAAGGCTTTCCTGAGGGGCTGGCTGGCACCCACAGGCACCCCTGTGCTGGGCAGTCTCCCCACACTGGCCCAGGCTGTCCACAACCCGGTGGGGCTGAGTGTGGGGCAGGGACTGGGCCCCGGGGAATCCAGAGTGGGGCGGACTGGGGAGGCAGTGAGGCTGGGCCACCCCGCCTCGCCCGGGCTGGACCTCTGGGGAGAGCAGCAGCTAGTCAGGACAGCCCCTCGGCGTCACACCCTGAGTGGACGGCGACATCCCACCCTGGTCACACTGTTCCTAAGGACAGGAAACAGCCCCAGCGCGCACCAGGGAGAAGCAAAGGCCGGCAGGTGCACGGGGCAGAACGCTGCTCGCCCGAGAAAAGGAGGGAAGCGCCAGCACACGCTGCACCGTCGACGGCTCTCAGAGACGGGACGCCCGGCGAGAGAAGCCACACGCCAAGGACCCCTTGTCCTGTGCCTTCGTCCATCAGAAATGTCTCAAGTGGGCAAAGCCGAAAGGACAGGGGGCAGATGGTGACGGCCAGGGGCTGGGGCACGGGGAGGTGGGGGTGATCATGAGCGTGCTAAATGTCACCAAATTGATCGCCTGAGAAGGGCCGATTTTTATCCCTTGTGACTTTCACCTCAACGAAAACTTCTCTTTCATTTTTTACAAATGAGAGCCCGGGGCGGCACAGGGGGATCTCGGGGCCACAAAGCACGTGCCTCGTGTACTCGCTCAGCCTAAAAAATCCCGTGCCCATGCCTCCCCAGCCCTGGCTCCCAGCAGCCTCCGCCACCAGCTCTGGGAATGTCCCCGCAGACCGCAGACCCGGGGCCCCGCCCTGCCCCCACGCTCCGGCCCTGCGGCTGCCCACCAGAGCGGGGGGGGGGGGGGGGGGGGGGGGGCNGGCGGCGGCCCCCCTGTGTGGGGGGAGGGGGGGGAGGGCAAGCCCCACATTCCACACAGCCTGGCCTCGCCCCAGCTGCTGGCTCAGGGGCGGGGCACACCTGCTGGCCAGGCCCGCAGGCGGGTGCGGGAGCTGAGGTGGAGCCGGCCTCTGGGGCTCTGGTGAGGGTGGGACGGCCCGGGGTGGCCAGACTCCATGGGGTCAGCAGACTGTTCACAGGTCCTGTGGCTTCTGCCGCTGCGCCACCAACCCTGCCCCCGTCTGTCCCCAAGTCCCCAGGGCGGGGCCTCCGACCCACTTCAACTCAAGGAATTTCCAGCCCGTGTTTGTCACTTGGGGAGCGTCCTGGGGTTGGCAGCCAGAGGGTCCTCCCTGCCCAGCCGCTGTGGCCACCAGGACCCAGAGAGCTCAGGCAGGGCTGGGGGGCGTGGCGCCAGCCTGCACATGGATTCACACTCCACTGCTTCCCCGGTGACTCAGGGTGTCTGAGAGGAAGTCCCGGCCCAACAGCTTCCGATAGATCCACCTTCCAAGGTCACCCCTGTTCGGGGAGGGCGCGCTGCTCGTCCCCCCAAACCCCTGGGTCCCTCAGCTCCGGGCCGTGGGTCAGAGACCTTGAAGGACCTGAGGACCTTCCTCCACCGCTCTGCCCCACCCTCCGAGCTTGTCACCCACAGCCTCCCGGCCAGAGCCAGCACCTCCTGGGACCACGGCCCTGTCCCCACATGTCCCCTCACTATACCTCTGCCCTGTCCCCATGTGCCCCCTGTTCTCCGGTGGCTCTCCTGCCCTGTCCCCACATGCCTCCTCCCTGTTTTCCTTCCCTGTCCCCATGTACCTCAGCTGGGGACCACCTCACCCCTGGTCCGCCCCCTCCGCCTGCCCCACCCTGGTCCTTCTAGGCCAGGCGGGGCCACAGCCTCCTCTAGGGGGGCTGCTGTCCTTCCTTCCTCCCTGACTCTGGCTTAGGAAGCCCCTGTGTTGCCCCTGTCACAGGTACCCCTTTGGCTGTGTGACCCACAAGGCAGGGTTTCCGGGCTTTCTGTTTCTTTGTCCCCGTGCCTGTCCCTCCCCAGGGCTCCCAAGAGATACCCCATCCATGGGGACAACACCTCCGGTCAAGCCCTGACACGGAGGGCAGATGCACGCCTGTCCACCCTGGCCACTGGGGCGCCAGCGTTCGGGGAGGGCCGGGTGTGTCGGGCCAGCGGAGAAGAGACCCAGAGGCCCCACCCGGCCCTGCAACCCCCACACCAGCGGTCAGGGTTTCTGAGCCAAGCAACCGCTGTGCCCCGGCTAGAGGTCCTGCTCACTTTTCTTTCTTCCAGTGAGACCCCAGTGGCCTCAAAGCCAAGGTGGCAGGGAAATGGTATCACCACAGGAGGGGACCCCAGGGCCTTCCTATCACCCCTGTGGCCCTGTCCCGAGGGGCCCACAGTGCCCAGAAGTCCCCTACCTGGGTGGGCATGTCGAACGGCCACCGTGGTGGGCAGCCACCTTCCCTGGGCCGTGCCCAGCCCATGTCCATCGGGAGGCTCGGGGCCACCTCCCGGGGGCCCTCGCTGCTGAGAGGACTCTGCGGCCCCCAAAATGGCGGTGGCTCTCGCCCATGGGGTGGGGCCAGGCCTCCCTCCTGGATGCAGGACAGTGCCCCTCGTGATCCACCCTTCCTGCCTTCTCCCAGGGAAGTGCTGGGCCGCCCTCTGTGCCGCTGGCCAATCGGGTGGGGATGGGCAGGCCCCTGGGCCAGAACTGTGCCCTGCACGTCCTGGGGAGAGACTGGGGCCTGCAGGGCCGGCAGGGGCCTGTGGCTGAGGCCGCCCAGCACCCTCCGGTGGCAGCCCACTCGCTGGGCCCTGCACCGGGCGGGGGTGGGGGGCAGCCAGCACAGGCCACGAGAGACAAACATAGCCTCCCCACCCTGGGGCGGGGAGATCTGAAAACAGCTGGGGGTGCCCGATTCAGCTGCCCTCTCTCCTTTCTGGGCACAGCCCATCAGAATGGGGGCAGAGTGGGGCGGCCCCAGGACCCCCCAGCCCAGCTGCCACCCATCCTGCTGGCCTCTTACCCCGGGCTCCAGCCTCTTACCCTGGGATCCAGACTCCAGAAGGCAAAGGGCCTCCCCCCACCACCGGCCCAGGGTGGGCAGTCCCCTCCGGCACCTGGGTCGGCCCTGTCTAGAGGACTCGGAAGTTTCCCGGCCGTTTCTGCCTTAATCGTACAGTTGGCTTAGAGCCCATGCAAGCGTCACAGCCTTCTAGAAAGAAGCAAGGGTTCAACAAACCTTCGGGGCTACAGGGGCTATGAGGGTCCTTGCTGGGAGAGGCGCTTGGCTGAGCAGAAGCTTGAGGACGTGCCAGGGGCTGCCCCAGACGGCTCTGCAGTAGAGAAATGAATAGGCAGCCAAATGAAACAAAGAAACGCTAACTCCTGGAGGGCTGGCGGCCCTTCCTGCTCGAGAACACTCCCTACGTCTCTTTTTACTGCACCGAGAAGTCACATCATCTGCCCAAGAGCACACAGGGGGTCTGGGCAGAGGGCGAAACCCTTACTCTTGACCCCCGCACTCCACCTGGCCCTCTCTCCCGGAGGCGAGCCGGGAGCCACCCCCCTGCCCAGGCTGCCTTCCTACCTGTACGACTGCGCCGCGACCCGGAAGTCCCTTGCCCGCCCGTCTTGACACCTACACGCATCAAGGCCCAGTCCACATCCCGCCCTCTGCCGACCTCGCCATAACGGACCTCCTCGCCTCCTCGCTCCCCAAGCGTGCCGGTCGCGTCCCGCGCGCGCCAGTCCTGTCCCGTGGCCTCCTGCCCAGGTCGGCGCTGCCCGGCACAACCCCCAGCTCCCTCTCCCCCTCTGTGCAAACCGCCCACCGCTGCCACCGCGGCACCCTGCACAGCTGTGCTGCCCGTTCTGAGCCCCTGTCTCCTGAGGTGCACACCGCAGGGTGCCCATCTGGGTCGCGCTCGGGAAACAGTAGCCAGTTGTCACGGACCGAGAGTTACTTAGTATCAGGGTGGCCAGCCGCTGAGGGGGATAAACCAGCCCCCAGCCCCAGGACAGCGGGGAGGCCAAGTCTGGTGGCTGCACTGCCACCGGCTCCTGTGAAGGGCCCCCCCCTGCCCCGTCCCCAGTTCCACCAGGAGCGACGTAGCTGCAGAATGACGGGGACCCAGCACCCCATCACAGCAGAAACCCCATGCGCCACTCCAGGGCCTTGCCAAAGTGGGTGATGACCAGCCGCCCACCCAAGCGCGGTATTGACCTGCCTGCTTGGGCTTCAAGGGCTGGACCCGAGGAGGAGGGGCCCAGCGGACGGAGGTCCGGACCCCCAACCCCTGCCTGAGCACGGGTGGTGGAGGAAAGCTGGGGCAGGTGAGAAGGAGGGAGGGAAGCAGGGTCAGAGGCAAGAGGCTCCTGACGAAGGTAAGTGAAGGTAAACTCTCCAGGAAGGGGGCGGTGGGGTGAACGGGGAGCGTGATGCTGGTCGGAGGGTCCCAGGTCTAGGAAGGGGGCAGAGCAGGGGCAGGTCAAGGGTGGATGGCCCGGTGCCGGGAGCCAGCAGCACCACGCGCTCAGGCGGCTTCCACAGCAGCCCCGGCCCCCGGTGGGGCAGAAGGGATGGGAGCACAAGTGTGGGTGTCGGTGAGGGAGGCTCAGATCAGCGCGGGAAGCGGGAAATGGGAAACGGGGCTGGGACGAGGGGCAGTCACAGCGGGAGTTTCGGGAGAGCAGCTTGAGGTCCGAGTGGGTGTCGGTGCCTGAGCTCCCGGCTTGGTGCGCTCCTCCTGGTGGGGGCTGAGGGTGGGGCTCCAGTGTGGCCCCGGGGGCGATGGCCGCCTGCTACGCCCTAGGCTGCCCCGTCCCCGCCTCCGCACCGCTCAGGAACCCTGGGCTCCCACCGGGAGGGCCACCTCAGTCCCAGCCCTCTTGGCCCTGGCCCCCTGCTCTGTACTGGCTTTCTGTCCCCAGCACAACTCCAGACTGGGCGGGATCGTGTCCCTAACCCTGGGGACCTCCTGCTCTACCTCAGCCAGCACTGAATCAGAAAGCAGTGTCCTGGCCCATGAAGCCCCCAGTTCCGCTCTCCCACCCCCACCACCAGCTTCGGCTCTGCACTGGAACACCCACGGGCAGGCCCCTCCCTGGCCCCTGCGCGGGCAGCAAGTGTGGGGCCAGCGCCCCTGCAGGAGAAGCCCTGGGGAGCCCTCGTCAGCCTTGGATGGACCCCTGCTTCCTGCCATCTCCCTCTACTGCAGGCCAGTCCCCGAGGGCTCGGTCGACAGCGCATCCCCAGGGCCCAAGAGTGGCGGGCACGCAGACGGAGGACAAGCAGTGGACAGGGGCAGGGGTCACCGTGGGGCCTTGTCCGGCCCGCCTGGTTGCCAGACACCCCTACCCCTCCATCGGTCTCCACCAGCCGCCCGCCTGGCCCTCCTTCTGCCCAAGGGGGTCACACTTCTACGTGCCAGCAGCCAGCTTGGGAGGGGCCCCTCCGCCTCTGGAACCTTCTCTTGTCCAGAGAGGCCTGTGTGCTCCTTCCCCGCCCATCGCTCTCACCTGGCTGCCCTCCCCGGGACACCTCACATCCCTTGACAGGAGCACCCCATTCCTAGGTGTGCCCACCCTGCACAGACATCCCCCCATGCTCTGGGCTCCCCGCAGCCCCACTCCCAGCCAGGAGGCCATGCTTCTTCCCGATGTTCAGTCTGGCCCCCTGAACCGCGTTCCTTCCTTGCTCCGAAGTCAAGCGGCCGTGACTGTGGTGCAGGCGCCCCTCCCTCACTCCAGGAGCATCCGTCAGCGGTCCAGAGAGTGACCTCACCCCAGCCCTCTCTCTGGCTCATGACCCCTGGCCCCCAGCCCTGGGATGGTCTTCCCGAGAATGTCACCCAGAATCTACAGTGCCCCTGCTGTGTCAGCCCAGCCCAGAGCCCTCTGTGGCTTCGTCGGCCCTCCAAGGCACCCAGGGAAGAAGCCACAGCCATGCTGCGCCACCCAGTTGTTCTTCCAGAAGCACCAATGGCCCTCGGGTCAGGGGGCGGCCGGGAGGTCTCGGCCATGGTGGGCTCTGAATCTGTGGGCCACAGGGAGCCAGTTGAGGGCTGGGTTCCCAGAGAGATGCAGTGGGTTCTGTGGAGCTCACGCCGTGGGCCTGGTGAGCCCAGAGTGGGCAGGCATCAGCAAGTCCGGGTGAGGTTGGGGAATAACCAGGGAGACAGGCTCGGACATAGGGGAGGGTGCGAGTCCTGCCTCAGGACCCCTTCCCCGGCGAAGCAGGTTGGCTGGTGCACTTTCGAGTGAGGGTCTCCCACCAGCCACGGGTTTGGGCGCCCTCAGCCCCCTGCGGGCTGTGTGCGTGTTGGGGGCTCTGTTGCCTGGCTTGTAGCGTCAGGAAGGCCACATGTATCACTCAGGACTGATCTGGGCAAAAGCCACCGGCAGGATTTCTGGGCGAACTCAGGCACCGAGCAAGCATGGCTGCCTGCCTGTCTGCCGGCCCCATTCGCAAGCTCGAGATTTAATCCCCTCTCGGACAGTTTCCTCGCTTTCCATTCTGCGGGAGGGGCATCGGGCGGGGACAGGAGCCAGCCAGCCAATTTCCCCTCTGCCCCGCCCTCACCTACCTGCACACACAGGCACGCCCACAAGCTCACACCAGTGCACACACCCCCTGCCTCCCTCACAGCGAATTCCCCGTGCCAGCTCCTCCCCTGGAGGGCGAGAGGCCAGACAACCTCTGGCCTCAGGAGTTCAGCCATGGGGATGGCACCGCAGTGGCAGTTGCCGGGCATGGACTTCCGATGTCCAGGACTCGGGTGCCCTGCAGGCAGCCGGGGGAAGCCAGGGTCCCGGACAGCCCAGACTGGACCTGTGGGTCTGGACATTGCGGGGTCCCCCCGGGCAGGAAACAGGGAGCGCTCTGCTGGGTCCAAGGGCCGTAGGCCACAGACTCAGAGCCCGTCTGCCCCCAGGGCACCTGAGTGCCTAGTTGGCACCCAGCCCAGGACCATGTGGGCTGCCCCTGCACCCCCTGGGGGCAGATGGGTCCCCAGAGTGCCGTGAAGCAGGGGCTGGTCTTCCTCACCCAAGTCCTATCCGGACACTCGCCGGCCCGGCCTCCCAGAATTGGCCTGGCCACCAGCCTGCCACTGCAGGCTGCCACTGCCCCAGGGGCAGGCAGCGGGGAGAGGGGTCTGCACCCTGGGTGGCCGCAAGGAGGGCAGGACCTCAAGCTGGTGCCTGGCACCAGAGGGCCAGGCCAAACCCAAGCCTACCTTGGTGGAGACGGGGCCAGGAGGGTCTGAGCCGAGGGAAGGGGCCAGGAGGCCGGCCGCTGCAGCTCGTGGCTGGGCTGGCGGGAGGAGGCAGCGGCGTCCGGTAGCCTAGGTGATGACATTGGAGCCGCGTGGCCGGCTGAGCTGGGGCAGGCGGGGCGGAGCGTGGCCTGGAGCCCGAGGCTGGTGGCTGGCTGTGCTCCTGCTCCAGAGCCGTGCCCTCCCATGGTGGTGGTGACGCCCTGTCCCTGAGAAGGGACGAGCTGCAGGCGGGGGGCTGGGGCTGGAGCCGTTGCCACCCCCGCCCCCGTCTGCATGCTTTCCTTCTGCCCACCCCCTAGAAATTTTCAAACACATGGAAGGAGAGACACGGGTGCAGAGAGTCTGACCCAGCCCGGGCTCCGGCCTGTGGGTCCTTCCCCTGTCACTCGGCCACAGGGCTTCTCATGAACTGGGACTGGTCTTTTCAGCCAAGGAGCAGCTGACACTCAGCTGCTTGTGTCCCGCCCACACACACGTGCCACATGGGCACGCACTCCCAGGGGGAGCGGGCAGGAGGCTTGGGCTGCCCCCACGACGCCCTGGGGTGGCCAGGGGAGGTCGATGTCGTGCCGTCACCTGGGGAAAGTGGCTCTTCCTCAGGGGCCGCTCGGGGTGAAAGTGTCAGGTGGCAGCTGTGGGCACCACGCAGACGGGCCTGTGCAGAGAGCCCGTGCCACGCGCGGCCCTCGTGTGCGCACACTTGGAATGAGGCTGTACCCAGGATGGGGGCTCCGTCCTCTAAAAGGGGCCCCCACTGCCCATCTCAAGTGACTGGATGCATCCTCTGGGGGTGCCTCCTGGCACGCCCACTGCCACCCTCTCCCCCGAGAGAGAGGAAGGCCGGGCTCAGCGAGGCTGGAGGCTGACCCTGCCACTGGGAGGGCGGCAGAGACGCCGCCCTAAACGCTCGGAGTTCCCACCAGCCCGCTCCCAGGCCAGGGTCCGCCAAGGCTAAGCTGGGAAGTCTGGGTGTGACCTTCAGGTGAGGCCTGGCTTCTCTGATGGGGCGGCAGCTGAAGGGGTGCTAGGCAGAGAGGTGTGTCACCTACGATCCCTGTTGCTGCTGTGACAGATGACCACAGGGTCAGCGGCTTAGGAAGCCCACGTTTATTCCCCCACAGCTGTGGAGGCCCGCTGTCCCGTGGGAGGCTCAGGGACCGTGACCGGGGGTGTGGGCGGGGCCGATTCTGTCTGGACTCTCCAGGATCGCAGCTATTCCCCCGCCTCCGCCAGCATCCGCCCGAAACCTCGGGGCAGACCCCTCCGCCACCCTCTGCCTCTGCCCCCCTCACTCCCTCTTCGAAGGACCTTCGTGAAGATGGTGGGTCCCCAGATGCTCCTGGGTCATCGCCCATCTCAGACCCTGCTCCTGCCTGGTGACTGGGGAGTCTTCCTGGCTGACAGCGAGGGTGGGGGGCCACCCCACCCCTCACTGTTCCATCCCCGGGGCCGCTCTCCCTCCACACCGCGGTATTTACCAGCAGCCCCCCATTAGCAATGATGAGTCCCTGAAGATGTGTTTGTCAGTCCGACAGCAGACCGGTCTCCACAGACAGGCGAACCCTCCATCATTCCCCCCACCGCCAATACTGCTTATTGTGCGCCGGGCACTAGTTTCGGCACCTCCGCCGGCAGCACAGCCACCGAGTGCACCTGTGAGGAAAACCGCGCCTGGATCTCCAAGGCGAGAGCACGGAAGGAAGCACAGGCAGCAGGTAGCTGCCCGGCCGGATAAAGACAGAGAACCCTGCGGCCACGGCCGACAGCATGAAACGCCTCCCTGAACCGCCCTCGGCACCACGTCCCGGCAACGCCAGCCGCCTTCCGCCCAAACATCAGCTCCTTGTGGCGTGCCGGCGGGGTGTCTGTCGCCCCGCTTTCTGGCTGCTCCCAAACGCTGTGCCCCGGTTTTGGATGGCCCTGCCGTCTCAGGTCGGAGCACTGTCCATTCAGCTTGGTGGTCATGACTTGTCCCCAGCCCTGGTCCCAAACCAAACACACACTTAGCGACTGCTTGCTCCCAGCCCCCAGCAGGGGGGACTTGCCCTCTGCCGAGCGGCCTCACCCTCCGGCTGTCTGGGCCCTGAGGTCACTGAAGGCGAGGCTGATGGCCTCGGGCGCCCAGAACAGGGACTGGGAGACTGCGGGTGCCTGGGAGGGAATGAGGAGCAAGTGACCAAGTCCTTAGCTCAGCTCCTCACCCCGTCTCTGGATTTTGAAACGGGAAAAGCTCAGAGCTCCCAGGGCATTTCCTTCCTCGAGGCTTAGCATGGCCTGTGACCGATTTCACGTAAGGTCCACATTCGTGGCCACTGACATGGGGGAGCGCCTGGTTGTGGGGTGCTCCTACCAGACGCCTTGGGGTATTGTAAAAGGCAGGGTTCCAGAGCTATATTACTTTTCAAAAGTGACTTTTTAATTCTCACCCAAGGATAAGTTTATTAATTTTAGAGAGAGAGGAAGGCAGGGTTGAGAGAGAGAACGGAGGCAGGAACTCTGGGATCGAACCCACAACCTTTTGGTGCACAGGACGACGCTCCAACCGAGACATCCAGCCAGGGCCTAAAATACTTTTTAAAAATCTGAATTTAGCCCTGGCTGGTGTATCTCAGTGGACTGAGTGGATTGAACACTGAGAACCAAGGGGTTGCTGGTTCTATTCCCAGTCAGGGCACACACCTGGGTTGCGCGGGTTCGGTCCCAGGACAGGGAGCATGTGAGAGGCAACCACACACTGATGTTTCTCTCCCTCTCTTTCTCCCTCCTTTCCCCTCTGTCTACAAATAAGTAGGTAAAATGTATTTTTTTTAAACCCGAGACAAGGGATGGTGGGCCTGTGGGTAGTTTGGACCCTGAGGTGGGGGCAGGCCCCCACCTGACCCCTCATAGGCCCACAGCGCAGCTGCGTGCTGGGCTCTCCTCCGTCCCCAACCTCTCTTTCCAGGGGAGACATTTCCCCTCATCTCTGGGAGCCACGCTTTAAAAGGTCCCACAAATAAGGGGCAGGTCTGGGGCGGGTCTGCACCCACCTTCAGCTGACCCTGCCATCGGCCACCCTCACCACAACTCGGTCACTCTTAACCGAGTGACCGTGGACTTTTGTCAGCAGAATGTCGTTGAAGAGCGTAAGTCTCAACAGGCACAAAAAGGTTCAGGTAGAGAGAAGCAGGTGTCACCCCACCGATGTCCCCCGACCCTGGCTCCCTCCCAGGAGGCCCCACTGTCCCCAAGTCCACTGAGAGTGGGTTTGTCGGGAGATAAACAAAGTTCTAAGACAGCAGAGGAAAGAAAGGGGGGCGGGAACTTCGGGGTCTGGGGTGCGCTCCCAGGGGCCCCGGCCGGGATGTACTAGGTACGTTCCCGCCCTGCCCTGAGACTGGGACCGACGGTTATGCAATTGCACACGAAGACAAGCAGCCCGTTCACCAACGGCCAGCCGCATAGCACACTCTGCTCCTTGCCCGGGGAACCGAGAACCGAGAACTGAGAACCGAGACCTGAGACCTGAGAGGGAACTGAGCAAGACACCGCCAACCTGACCCGGGGTGCGGCTCTCTCTCGGATTGGCATTTTCACAGTCCTGGTTTCGGCCATTTTGCTATTTGCACCAGAATCCATTATTTCATGTTAATCCAACTAAGGTCCTGTTTACCCATACCCGGTTCTTTAATTTGCAGCTTCCTTCTAAGAGCTCGGGGAGGCATTTGCAACTTGGTCACACCTTCCTCATGACTGCCAAATAAGCAGGCGAGGGGCGGTCCGGATCAAAAACGATGGGCTGGGGAGCAAGCCGGAGCACGCCTTCCTCCGAAAAAGGGAAGTAGTGGGAGACCCCTGTCGGCAGCCGCTGTTGGCCCTCACTGACCGTGGGAAGCAGGGGGAGTGGGTCTCAGCCCTTTAAAGACCCAGGCGGTCCTCCCCACTCGCCGGCCAGGATCAGCAGCCCCTCCTCCTGCGCTTGCATCCTGCAGCGTCAGTGACTGGGGCGCAGCGGGGGGCAGCCGGGGAAGCAGGGCCCCGGAGGGGACCCGTTTATGAAATCTCGGTCCTGCCTGGGGCACTCCCGTCCCTTTGGTAGCCCGAGGGCATCTAGGGAGGGCTGCCCCCTCTGTGTTCTCCGTGGAAGCTCTCTCTGGCCGCAGACACCGCCCGCCTCCACGTCCCGCACAGGAGGGCAGGAGGGAGCAGCCTGTCTGGCAGGCGGGCACCGACCAGGGGAGCCCCGAGGCCAGAGCCTGAAAAAGAGAAACCCCGGGTATTCCTCCCGTGTTTCAGCCCAACAGAGAAAATGTAGCCCAAGATGTCACCCCTGAAGTCCCAGGAAATCGGTGGGAGTGGTAAGGGTGTCTTCCCTGCCCACTTTGAAGAACGCAGTGCCACCCAGGCGTCCCTCTCCCTGGGAGAAGCCACATGCCCAGTTAGCCACAGGCTTCCTGGCACACCTGCCCCACCCCCCCAGGGCCTGCTGCCTCGGAGCATCAGGCCAGCAATTAGTGCCCCCGTTCCCCTCCCCCCACACACTGGTAGTCTCTGGGGGCGATTCACCAGCTGGCACCGGGCGGGGACTGCAAGGACGGGTGCTTCCCCTGGGTGAGGGACAAGAGTGACGCAGGCTGCACAGGACACCTGGCCCTGCTGGTCAGCCCTGCACCCTGGCTGGTGGGGCGGGTATTGGCAATGCCCATGATCTTGGGTCCCGCCTGGAGGGAGAGGGGCCGGGCCTAGCCTCTCCTGGGTACCTCAGGGCCACCCTCAGGCTGTCAGGTGTGCTCCTGACGGCCACTCTCTGAGGGAAGGTCTGGGGCCTCCCCAGAGAGAGGTGACAGGGGTCCCAGAACACAGGAAGGCAGCCCCCACCCCTCCCCTCCCCCAACCATGGAGGAAAGAGCCTGGGACTTGACCATGGCCACGGTGGCGTCAGACGTGGGCAGCCTTGCTGACACCTGACCTGTCACATCGGTGGTGCTTCCTGGCCTCAGCGCCTCTCTGTGGGTGGGGGTGAGCTCCCAGATGCCTGGATCTCCAAGCAAGTGCCTGGGGGGAGGCACGTGGGGACGCCTCCTGGCCTGACTCGCCCCCACACCCCAAACACCGAAGGCAGACAGCAGTGGTGGGTGGGGCTGCCCCTTCTTGCCCAGCGCCCCTGGAAGATCCAGCTGCCTCATCCCTGGCTCCGTTTTGGGGAAATCTGATCCGGTCTCCAAGGCCCACGCCGTCCCCCACCACTGATCCTGTAGTGCCCGCCCCCAGTGTCCCCTCCTCGGCCTGAGACCTGCCTTCGGTGCTCTCTGCTCTCCTCTCCCAGTCCCAGTCTCTCAAGGCGCCTCCGAAGGCCCAAGCGGATGCCGCCCCGCACCCCGCCCGAGCCCGCCTGCTCGGGCGGCCCCAGAGAGCTAACGGTTACAGTAACATTTGAAAAAGAGAGTTTGTGCCAATTGCCAGCACACGCCTCTGCGTCCACTCCTTCGGTGAGAGGCCCCATGCCAGGCCTCGGCACCGACAAATTCGAGCGGGCATCAAGTAACCACGAGAGCCTGCGGCTCCCGCGGTGCCCGCTGTGCGCCGTGAGCACGGGCTACTCCTACTGGGGAAGTCCCCAGAGTGGCACACACCAGGCTAGTCTGTCGCCTGCAGCTGGCGCTGGAACAAACACTGAAATTCCCTTTGAGGGGTACACAGAGAAAGACGCCGTTTCCCCCCTCCACGTTCATGGCACCCCTGAATTCTACACCCCTGGCTTAGGTGGTCTCCAAGGGCGCCCCCCTGCCCAGGAATGGTCTGTGTACTGGGGGTCTCAAACTGTGTCTGGTGTTCACACCACGCCCAGGGGAGAGGGGACCCCAACAGCTCCGAGTCCAGGCTATTCTCCTTTCCCAAGCGTGTGAACTTGGGCCAACTGGTGAAGCCTCAGTTTCCCCTCTGTAACTGGGTCTGCTTGCAGGTTCTCCTTCCGTGGGCTGTTGTAACGATCACAGGGGGGGAAAACGATTCAGCTGAGCCCCCACCGACGGCGCATTAGCTCTCAGAGGCGTTTGGTGCACACCCGGGTGGCTGAACTTTCCTCCTCTGGGTGTCTGATGTGGGGCAGCAGGTCCAGGACGACAGGGCACCTCTCCCGAGCGACGGCCTGCCCTGCAGCGGAATACCGGCCCGAGAGTGGTAGACAGGGTGGGGGACAGAGGGGAGGCTGGGGACCGTCAGGCGTGTCTCAGAGCTGGCTTCCGTGTCAGCTGTCCTGAAGCGGAACCTCAGTGAGCCGGGGGGCGAGGGGGGCTTTCCCGTAAGTCGGAGCCACTTTTTCTCTGCATGTCACACAAAGAAGGGGTTTCCCAGCTCTGCCCTGTAACCTGCTAGAAAAGGCGAGCTTTTAAAAAAAGGACAATGCGTTTTGCTGACACCCATGGGGGCTACGAGTTCCGGGCCTGTTTTCTGTGTTTTGTGGGCAGGGCCCGGCAGCCTTTGAGATTCTCACCCTATGCGGCGGGGCAGAGTCGGGCCCAGGGACGAGGCGTGCGTCGTCCAGATAGAAGCATCGCTGGAGTGACTCGTCCACTCATCTCAGCTTCTTCCTTCTCTTTCCTCTATGAAGCCGAGTCCTCAGAGAGCAACACTCTTTAAAACAGCCCCTCGGCGTGCCTGCAGAAATGCCCACATTGGAAAACAAGGGGCGTGCCGCCCCCCTTCTGGGGGGGCAGGAACACACTTCTGAGGAGCGTTTCTGTCTTTCTGCAAGCCCAAGTTCATGCCTTGTATAGATGTATCTGGATGATAAATCCCCCTTGAACTCGGTGACCGGAAGCTGCCTCCCGTCGACACGAAGATGGGACCCACCCGTGAAACGCGTGCCTCTGGGTGTTGGCCTCTCTGGTGGGTGCCACCCGCGGCCGTGGGCAGGACCTCCGCCGGGTCCCACATGTGTGTCTCTCTCCGTTAAGTCCTCGGTCTCCTTTTCATCTCTGCTTCGACTGTGCTGTTTGCCTGTGTTCCGTGAGACAAGTCCTTTCTTGGTTGTGGGTGGGGCATACTCTATAAATAAACACGAAACTAAGGCTCCCTCCCTCCAGCCCCTGCGGACACCTGCTTGCGACCTGGGGCTGTGGCCCCCCCCCGCCCCTCCCCACCAAGGGCTCCCACCTCTGCAGACGACGCAGGGGCAGCGAGGACCAGCCACCATCCCTCTGGGGCCCACTTTGGGGGCGCCAGGCACTGTGCAAAGAGCACTTCAGATATGCCCTCTCTTCGCTGTTCTCCCGACCCTCCGGGGCAGGGACTATTGTCGCCCTTCCTTGCAGATGGGTAAACTGAGGCTTGGAGAGGTTGAGTAACTTAGCCACGCCTAGTCAGTGGGGAAGAAGGGCTTGAACCCTAGCGTCTGACGCCACATCTATTGCATGAACCACCACACCAGGCGGGCTTTTCCATGGCGCCACCCTGCAGAACCTGGGGACAGCTACCCTGGTCCCAGAGCCTTCACTGGAGGGTCTGCAAGATGGCGCTAAGCACCTGTGTCGTTCCACAAGTGCCCGCAGCCAGGCCTGCCTCTCCGTCACCTCCGGAGCCCCCACTGGCACACGGACAGGACTTTACAGCTCTGGTTCCCGCCTTTTACTTCATTTTTATTTTAAAAAGATTTTATATATTTATTCTCAGAAAGCAGGGAAGGGAGGAAGAAAGAAAGGGAGAGAAACATCGACGGGTGAGAGAAACCTATCAGGTGCCTCTTGCATGCGCCCCGCCGAAGGAGGACCTGGCCCGAAACCCAGGCAGGCGCCGGGACCCGGGATCAAACCCGTGACCTTTCACCTCGTGGGATGACGCCCGACCCACGGAGCCTCACGGGTCGGGGCTTATCTCTTTTTAAAAGGGTAACGCACAGTCCACAGAATCTCGTGTTGTTGCAGATTTTCAAGCACACTGTCCTCTTGTTCCCAATGCACTGCTTTTTAAAATCTTTTATTGAAGAAATCTGAGGAGGGGCGGCTGGGCTGCTGCAGGCGTGAGAGAGGTGATGGATTTTATTTGGGCTTACAGAGCGCCTGTTCCCCAAGGCTAGTCGCGAAGGCTAAACCCATGAACGGCGACAACAGCAGCGTGCCGACCCAACCACTGCCACGGCGCCGAGGATCTCCGAGCCCCGGGCATGGGGCACACAGACCCCAGCACCTGCAAGCCCACAGCCTCTGGTCAGACCGTAAGCCCTGTGTCCCAGCCCCTTGATGGTGGACGGTGTTCTACCTGTCACCCATCTGTTTATGCAGGCTCAGGGACCAGACGGAAAGACAGGCTGAGTGGGAAGGTAATAATAGCTCCCCTTGGTTTCAAGGCTAAAAGGACCCTGACCCAGGTTGGGGTGGGGAGCGGGAGGGCAGGACGGGAGGGAGCCTGGAAAAAGGGGTTGCCTCCCACCCGGAGACAGGCCTGTCCTTTCTCCACCAGGAGCAGACCACCTCCCCCTGCAGGCCAACTTGGAGCCACCGCAGGCGTCCCTCTGGAACCCAGCTCCTTAGTAACCAGGCCGGGATCAAGCCTGTGGGTGGTCATGCCCGGCTCCCCAGGACCCAACACCTGGGCCTCCCCAGCGTTGGGGGTGGGGCGAAGGCCTCCACATGGTGGGGGGGCGGGGAAACAGCAATGCTCTCGGATGCAGTGAGTGGGGACCCGCTGCGGGGAGGAGCTTGTCAGGGATGGCAGGCTCCCAACTTCCACCTGCCCCTGCACCCCGCCCCGCCTCTCTGAGCACATTAGGAATCTTGCCTCAGAAGCTGGGGTGATGAAGGCCCTCCCGAACCTCAGTGAGGCCGCTCCTGAACCCAAGAACCACCGCCCCACCCCACCCCCCGCCATCGGGACCCCACTGGGGCCCCAGCCCTCCTCCACTCCAAGGCTTGACTCTGGCTCCCTGCCCCTGAGCCAAGTTCCAGGAGGCGGTGGGATAATACCCGGCACCCTCTCCCCTAGTTCATGCCCAGCCTTCACGCCACCAACTCCCAGGTTCAGAGCCGCGAGCTGAAGCGCCTGCCGTCCTGCGTTTCGATCCCCGCAGGCTGAGCCGAACGCGCACCAGGTCCCCCTGGTGACCCCCAGGTCCTGAACTGCCTACCTGGTGCCGTCGGAGCCCGGGGCATCTACACCCAAGTCTACCCGGCGCTGGCCCAGGCTTTGCCGCCACGTAACTCCTCGGTGAGCCCACCAGGCGCGGGGCGCAAAGCGAGGAGGTAGGGCGGGCAGCGGACCCGTCGAGGAGGGTTATATGGGCGCGGGGAGGGCGGCCGCGGGCGTTAGCGCCTTCCTCGGCCGACTGAGCGGGAGGAGCGCGGGGCGGCGGGGCCTGGCCCGGGCCAGGGTTGCCTACCGGCGCTCCGCCCCCCCAGCTGGCCGCGTCGGAGTAGGGGTCCTGGGGCCGGCTCCTCCCCGCCGCCTTCCCGCCGCCTTTTGGCGCGTGTCACCCCTGCAGGGCCCTGGACACCAGGCTGGACTAAGGTCGGGCGCGGGGTCCTCCAGCTGGTGAGACTGGACCCTCCTCGGCTTGGAGGCCGAGGCAAAGCCGGGGAGGGAGGCGGAGATGCAGACTCCGCGTCGCGACGCCCTTCTTTCCCGGAGACGCCGTCTCTCCTCTCTGCCCCTGGCAGTGCTGGGCTCCTCTGCACTCGCGGCGCTTGGAGTCCACGGGCAGGGGACGCGCTGCGCCTGGGGAGGAGGTACTACCCCGGTCCTCGCAGTGGCCCCCTGTCTGTAGCCTGCTGGACACAGGGGTGAGGGTCCAGGCCCCAACGCCGGGAGTTGAGGGAACTCGTTTTTCGCCAGGGTGGCCCCAGCGGGTCTCCTCTGCCGAGGAGAACGCGCCACCCACACAGCTCACGGAGCCGAGGGCATGGCGGAGCCGCCGCCCTGCGAGGCATTGCGGATGCCGGCGACCCTCCGGGCACAACTCTCTCCGCCCCAGTCTCAGCTCTTCCCGGGTGGGGGTTGTGCCCCGTGGCACCTACAAAGTGACTTCCTACGCCAATGCTCATTTGTCACATCCTGCACTTTGCTCCCTCCCCGGGGCAACCCCTCCTGGCTGGGGTTGTAGGTTTCTGTTGTGTTTCCGCAGGTGCACGCTGCGTCCACCGCGACACGTGGGTCGGGCACCCGGAATTGCTCTCTGCCTGCAGAAACCGCCTCAGGCCAAGGCTTCCCTAGGCCCACCACGCCTGCGGTTTCAAGGCTGAGACCCTCTCTTCCCGCCCCCCACCCCCACCCCGTAGGGCAAGTAGCCCCACAAGTACAGCTAGTTTCCAGCAACCCTCGGCAGCGGGCACCTGCGGTGCACTGACTTCTGGTGCTCCTGTGGCCCGTTTTCTGCCTCTGAACCGATGCCCCCAGGCTAAGGTGACGCTCACGGCAGTGTCCCGGGTGGAACTGCGTGCGCGCTCGGCTGGCACAGAGCGAGCTCTCTAGCCGCCGCATGAGGTCTGCACCTCACCTAGTGTGCCTGGCTGGCTTCTACACACCTTTATTGTTCACCTACTCTTCGCGAGGCGCGGAGGGTGGGGACACAAAAACGAATGTCACACACATGTGCATAAGGTCGGGGACAGAGGAGGTCGGCACTGCGGTGCACAACGCTAGCAAGCGTCCCCTACCCGCGTTCATTCCGAGAAGCTGAGGGTGGGAGCAGGTGGCCGCGCGAAGGCCTGGAGGACGCGGACGGGTCTCGGTTCGCAGGCCGCAAGGTGGGGCGCGGAGTCGCGGTGGGCGCGGTCTGGCAGGCTTCCGAGGTTCTGTCTGGGCCTCTCCGGGGACGCGCTCCGGTGGGGGCCGGGGGTAAATCGCCCGAGTGGACAGACGAGAGGAGAGGAGTGGGTCACAAAGTCGGCAAAGGCAGGCGGGCGCTGTCCCAGCTCAGGGGCGCCAGTGCGGTGGCCGGGCCAGTGAGCGCGGTCCACGCGCTCTTCCTGCCGAGTGAGCGTCAATTTCGTTCTCCGCGGATCTCCGCGGCACCCGCGCGCCAGGCGGGGACTCGCTGCCGGCGGGCAGCCCGACTCAGCCAAAAGAAAAAGAGAGAGAGAAACGAATGTTTATACACCGCGCACAAAATATATGCGCATGCAATACGGTATTATATATTTACATGCACATCCATGTTTTGCGTCAGTTCATTTACGCATAAACGCGTTCACAGTAAGTGTAAATACTTCTATAAATACCCAGCGCAGAGGACGCCCAGTTAAAATTGAAATTTCAGATAAGCAGGTAATTCTTTAGTGTAGGTATGTCCCGTGCAGTCCTTGGGAACATATTTATACCAAACATATTTATGCCAAGGGTTCGTTGTTTATCTGAGGTATAAGCGCGCGTCCGGCGTTTTATCTTTCCACCCAGGCTGGAGGGACGCACCACGGAAATCCCGGGTCGCAAGAAGCCGGGTGGGCCTCCAGCGCGAACTACAAGTCCCATAATGCCGCGCGGGAGAGACCTGGTCCTGATAAGTTGCAGCTTGTTTCCAGCCGTCCGTCACTTCCGGGCGCGGCTCAGGCGGTTGGGGCCGAGCCCGAGAGCCCTGCTGCGCGGGGTCCGGCGCGGCGGGCGGCGGTCGCCATGAACTTCTCTGAGGTGTTCAAGCTCTCCAGCCAGCTGTGCAAGTTCTCCCCGGACGGCAAGTACCTGGTGAGCGGCCGCGGGGGCTGGGCGGAGGGCGGGCCCTCGCGGGATGCGATGGGCGGCGGAGACCTCGCCACGGAGCCCGGGCTGCAGGCGGCTTGGGGGTCCGCGGGGGCGGGACGCGGGCGGGGGCCCTGCGCGGGGCCGGCTTCCCTGCGCCTGGGCTTCCATCAGTCGACGGCAGAGCCGAGCAGTGCTATGTTGACTCATTCGAGGACGCAGGAGACGTCTGCTCCTCGAGGTTGTCACTTTGTCGCCAAAAGGCGAAGACGCAGTTCTGTCGTCTGGGAACGGGGACAGCGGGGCCGCTGGGTCCGGACACCTTTCCCCGGCCTCGACGCCGGTTCTAATCCCGTGCCCAGTAACTGGCCTAACTAACCAGCGTTCCCGGTCCAGATGGAGTGAGTTGCCCGCGCTGCGGGGACTTGAGCTGGTCATTCCAGGGTGGCAGAGCGGTGCGGACTTCGCGGGGCTGCCCTGTGCAGCGGACTGGTGATGTGCAAAACTCAGGGATAAGGCCAGTGCCTGTCCCCGAGGCCGAGGGGTTGGGGGGTGTCAGGTGGCGGGTCGCAGCTAACTTCCGTGGCACAGCCTGTTAAAAAAAATCATGCTTTACAAAAAGTGTTCTTTTTTAAAAAAGAGGTTTTGTTTATTTACTTTTAAAGTGGGAAGGGAGGGAGAGAAACATCAATGTGTGGTTCCCTCTCAGCGCCCCCCACTGGGACCTGGCCAGCAACCCAGGCCTGTGCCCCAACTGGGAATCAAACCGGAGACCCTTCCTATCACCGCCTGGCACTCAGGCCACTGAGCCACACCCGCCAGGCCTGAACAGTGTTCCTAGGTCCCTTAAACTTCTCCTGACTGACACTTCTGGTTCTTTTTTCAGTTTGGGCTGTTACCAATCCTTTTATTCTCATCTAGGTCTTTGAAAATATATCTCCCAAGTTACATGTTTGCCTTATTTTTGGAAGCATCACTCAACATCACATACAATAGCATTCAGCTACAACAGGCAACACGTTTTTACCTTACATGGCACGTCTCTGCCGAGTGGCTCTGTTGGTTGGAGCGTCGTCCTGCCCATCAGAAGACTGCGGGTTGGATTTCTGGTCAGGGCGCATGCCGAGGTTTCTGGTTCGATCCCCAGTTGGGGCGTGAACGGGAGGCAACTGATCCCTGATTCTCTCTCTCTCCCCACCCCCCCTTTCCTCTCACTCTAAAATCAATACACCTATCCTCATTTTAGGATTAAAAAGGGGGTCACTCCAAAACCCCTGAAGTGACCATTTTTCAAAGTGTCCTCTATAAATTAGTTCTTAAAAAATCATTTATGAAAATTCCAGTGAATCATAAAGAGGGAAATTGTATTTCCTTGCTTAATTTTGGTATTTCTTTGATTTTTACACTCTGGTCAAAATATTGTGAGACACCTGGTGGTCATGTTCGTGCAATCCTGTTCTTCAGGGCCCCGTCTTACCTGTCGGGGGAGGAAGGTCTTGTGGCCANTTTTTCAAAGTGTCCTCTATAAATTAGTTCTTAAAAAATCATTTATGAAAATTCCAGTGAATCATAAAGAGGGAAATTGTATTTCCTTGCTTAATTTTGGTATTTCTTTGATTTTTACACTCTGGTCAAAATATTGTGAGACACCTGGTGGTCATGTTCGTGCAATCCTGTTCTTCAGGGCCCCGTCTTACCTGTCGGGGGAGGCAGGGCCTTGTGGCCATTTTTAGTATCTTGCCCAGATTTGGTGCCTTTTCTCCAGTATTCCATCTCATGGGAACTCCTTGTAACTGACAAAGAGCTACAGTGTGAAGAGACAGACACACGCCTGTTCCAGTCTGCAGGGGCCCGCCCTCCTCCATTTTCCACGGAGAACTCGTGTGGCTCTTCTCAGTGGGAACTCGTAAAACAAACCAGCCATCGCGTCTAGCCCTGAGAAGCACAGACGTGAAGGAGTTACAGCCAGAAAGCAGCTCCTGGCCCCGCACTGCGCTGGAGCCCGCAGCCAGCGGACGAGCCAGCGTATTTGCGTGTCCAGGCGGAAACTGTGGGCTCACACGTGGACCCGGACTGGGCGTGGGGAGACGCATGTCTCGGGGACCCCAGGGGCACAAGCAGCTTTACTGTCCCTACCAGGGGTCAGTCAGCGTGTGTATGGAATGCCTCCTGTCCTCTACTCGTGGCCACACGGCCACCCACACTCAGCACGTCCAGGCACCAAACGTGGCGTCCCCCCCACCAAGCAGCTCTGCGTCCTGCCCTTCCCCCTGATCCTGGCACCCTTCCTGGGGAGCACTGGGTGCTGCCCGCCTGGGGCCTGGTCCCGCAACAGTGCCCCCTTCAGATGCCGGTCCCAAACAGCAGGGGCCCGGGTTACCCCCAGAGGCTCTCTGACTTGACCACAAGTGGGGGTTCCCACAACCCCTCTGCAGGTTTGGTTAAGTTGCTCAGCAGCTCCCGGAACTCAGGGAAATGTAGGCTTATGTCGCCGCTTTGTTAAAGGGAACGAGGAAGGACACAGGTGCACAGCCCGCCGAAGGAAGACGGGGTGAGGTCAGAGGGTCCCCAGTGCAGGGGCGTCTGTCCCCGTGTGGTCGGGGAGCCCGGCTCTCACTCTGCGGATGTGTTCACCCACCTGCTGCTCTCTGAACCCGCGTCACTGCAGTTCTCCTGGAGGTTTTCTCACGTCTGGTTGTTAAATCCATTCTCAGCCTCTTCCTTTGCAAGGGAGTTGGGGGCAGGGCTACAAGCCCCCAGCTTCTAAGGGCTTGGTCTTTCTAGGGACCAGCCCTCACCCGGAGCCCCAGTCTCCTCATTAGGACAAAAGGTGCTCCTACCACCAGGGGGTTACAAGGGACCAGGACTGCAGGGGCAGGGACAAGTGTCTGTTTTCTACTTTGTCCCAGGAGGTGAATGAGCATTTATGAAGCACCTTTCCATTCGTAAACTGTAAAACACATTTTGACTCCAGTGGGTTTAAAGACTCCAAGTAGGTTTTGTACGAAAAGGAACTGTTGGCCCTGGCTGGTGTGGCTCAGTGGACTGCGTGCCGGCCTACAAGCCAAAAGGTCACTGGTTCTGTTCCCAGTCAGGGCACTTGCCTGGGTTTTTGGGCCAGGTCCCCAGTTGGGGGCGTTCCAGAGGCAACTACACACTGATGTTTCTCTCCTTTTCTTCCCCCCTTCCCGCTCTCTAAAAACAGATAAATAAAATCTTTAAAGAATAAAAAAGAGAACAGCCGTCCTGGCAGTCATCCGCAGCAGTGGCCGCCCGGCCTGGAGCCAGCCCCCGTTCACTGGCTGTGTGCGCCGCCGCCCGGAGAGGGCGGGCTCTGCCCACTCGGGGTAGTTGTGCAGTTACGGCAGGAGCAGGCGGTTACTTAGAGTTTTCAAACTGCTTTGTGCTGGACTGTAACAGTTTCAACACCTAGGTTGTATGTTTCAACTTTACCTTTTTATTAACTCATTTTTCAGAATGGGCTATAAATTTGGTGGTGAACAGGGAGCCGTCCAGGTAGAAAGCGTGTCGGAGAGGAGAGGAAGCAGAGTCCCTGAATCGGGTGGGGGTGTGGGGCAGGCGCTGACGGGCCGGCCCCTGTCTCACGGCTCCTCCCCTGCTCAGGCCTCCTGCGTGCAGTACCGCCTCGTGGTGCGGGATGCCAGCAGCCTCCAGATCCTTCAGCTGTACACCTGCGTGGACCAGATCCAGCACGTCGAGTGGTCGGCCGACTCCCTCTTTCTCCTGTGCGCCATGTACAAACGGGGGCTGGTGCAGGTGCGCTGCCGGGGCCGGGCCGGGCAGCGTCCCGAGAGGGAGCCTGACGGCGTGTCGTTGACCTCCATCCCGGTTGCAGAGGGCGGCCCCTGGGGCTCCCTTTGAAAATAGCAGTTGTGCTCTCATGGCTGTAGCACTTTACAGATGGGAGAACACTCAGGGCTCTCAGTCCGTGAGCAGATGCAGCTCGGCACAGGGAGTGTTTGCAGACAGCCCCAGCGTGCCACTTGCCGGCAGGCAGGGCAGCGCTGGGCTGCAGGGTGTGTGGCGGGGCCTGACCAACTGAGGCTCTGGGGACTGCAGAGGGGTAGCGACGCCTCTCAGAACCAGACAGAATGACCCCAGCAGTGTGGGGCCCTGTGCGGGGCCTGGGCACCAGGCGTCGTGGATAGACGGGTGGAGGGGCAGGGCCTGTTTCCCTCCACACTTGGCACTCCGCTGTCATTAAGGCTCACTGCCCCCCTGACCAGGGGCTGTCCCGCGTATCTGTTCTGTCGTCCAGGTGTGGTCCCTGGAGCAGCCCGAGTGGCACTGCAGGATCGACGAGGGCTCCGCAGGGCTGGTGGCTTCCTGCTGGAGCCCCGACGGACGCCACATCCTCAACACCACTGAGTTCCATGTAAGTGATGCCCAGCCCAGCCCCCTCGTCCCGGGGGGGGGGGCCTTGCCCTCCAACCTGGAGATGCACCGAGTTTGTGCAAGTGGCCCCTCAGCCCCCCTTAATCCAGGGAGGTGACTCTGTGCGCCCCGAACCTGAGATTCGGGGGCCGAAAGCAGATGGTCTGTAGACGGGGTTTGCTCCTGTGGGTCGTCGGGGCCCCGTCAGCCCTGCGTGCGTCACACTCTTTCTGTCCCGTTTGGGAGGACAGCGAATAGGTCTCTGAAAAGCACCACGTTACACGTTAGGGTGAAACGGCTCCTGTGATTCAACAGCTGCAAATGTGCTTTGATTTGAGCCGATCCATGTCTCTCTGGTGTGGGCAAGGGCGGCCATCATCTGCTCGTCTTTCACACGCTCGTGCTCACTGGCCTGTGGGCTCGGGCGGGAGCGCGAAGTCTGGGGACTCATGACTGACATTGGGTGAGTCCGCCAGGTGCCGTGGCTGGGCCGGTGTGCGTCTGCCGCACACGCAAGGCCCATGGGAGGGTCCTTGGTGCCCACGGCGGGTTTTCAAGTGAAGAGACCCACACGAGTCCCTTCCGGGTGCCTTCTGAGGCGCCACGCGGGCCCCCGTGGTTCCGGCAGAAACCCGAAGCGCTGTCGGCACTCAGGGCTGCGGGCTGCATGGTGGTGGCCTGACCAAGGGCTCTGCGGGGGCGCGGTGATTCCTGGGGGGCCCTGGGAGTCACCCCGTGACAGGTTCTCTATCCAGCTGTGAGGGGTTGGCATGTGAATGGCTTCAGGCAGCTCTGGCTTCACACTGTCCCCATCTGGGTCCTTAGACACGTGGAACCCCTGTCCACCGGCATGGGCGGTGGGGGCAAGGTGGGACATGACACGCAGAAGGTGCCCTCGACTAATGTCTTCGGAGAAGACTGTGGCAGCTTTGCATGTAGCCTCGGTTCTCAGAGTTCTCTGGGCCAGATCCTGACACGTGGCGGGGTGTCCCTAGCCGCCCCCACCAGGGTGCCTTGGTGGGGTGTCGTCCCACAGACCTAGAGGTCGCCGGTTGGACACCCAGTAGGGGCACAAGCCTGGGATGCAGGTTGTCGCCATTCGGCACGGGGACAGAAGACAGCCAATCCGTGTTCTCACGTCACTGTCCCCTCCCCCCTCCCTCCCCCCGGGCCAAAGGTAAAAAATTTTTAAAGGCCCAGAAAAGAAACCCCAGCCACACCCAGTCACAGTTACTCTGTTTTATTCCTGTGAGTTGGTGGTTTGGCTCCTGCATTGAGACGCGTGAGCTGCTGTGAACTGTGCCCTCCTCACACTCTGCACCGCGGTGCGGGGCCGTCGCCGTCCGTGTGGGGCCCTCTGTCTGGGCCCCGCCTCGCTCCAGTGGTCCGCTTGTCTGTCTCCACGCCCAAAACCGGTGCGCGCTTCCCGGCCCCTCCCGGAATTTCCAGCTGCGGCTGTTGTCGGCCAGAATCGAGTCTTTGGGCCGGTGAACGCGGGCGTCTTTCCGCTGGAGTCTTCAGCGTGTCTCCGACAGCGTGTTCGCTGTGGAGGGCTCGCACGCACTCAACCAAACGTCCCGCTCGGCTCCGCTCCGCTCCGTGGCGGCCTCTCAGTCTGCGTCCCGTCTCCCCCACCCTGCCACGCCCTGCAGCAGAACACGAGACCACTCACACTCGTCGTGGTACACACCCCCCGGGGCTGCGCTCAGTTCGCCAGATTTCTGTTGATTTCCCAAACACTGTGCGTTGAAAACGTCCTTTTAAGTAGTTCTGCCCACGTGCAGGGGACCTTCCACTTTGCCAGCAGTGATGACAGGACAGTAAAGAGGTACAGTCTTCAGTGTCAAGCAGCCTTGAAAGTGTCGTGGAGAAAATTAGCTTCTTAAAAAGCGGTCTCTCACAGTTGGCTGTGGAGAGGCCTGGGAGAGCAGGTGACAGAGGGGGGGGTGGCGTCCCCCCGGCAGGCGGGCCAGGTCAGGGCCCCCGGGTGCCCTTCATGCTCCCCGAGCAGAGCGGCCGCGTTAGCACAGCGGCGCCGCTTTAACCGGGGCCGCGGAGACAGCGCTGGGCCCATGCCCGCCGCGTGAGCCTGCCGCGCTCCTCTCCAGCGCGGGGCCCGTCCTCGTGGGAGCGCGCCCCACCTGTGTCGTGCATCTGGGGTTACTGGAATTTCCGCCTCTTGGTTCAAGTTACAAACAGTCAGTTTTTTAAAAATCTTCTGTGATGGGGGCAGGCGGGTAAAAACCAAGCTATTAGTGCTCCGTGTCTCCTCTGCCACAAGAGCAGCGGAGACAGCCCGGTGTGCCCCTACTGCACCCAGGCCCCGCTGTGGAGCCCCCGTCTCGGGAACCGGCTTCCTGGGTGTTGTGCCTGCCCCGTGGGCCGGCCGTGTGGACCAGCGCTGAGATGGGGCCAGCAGACCGGGGGTGCTGGGGTGGGTGTCACAGGTAAGCCCTGAGTGACAGGTCTGGGGGCAGGGGTCGTTGCCTCTCAGTTACGCTCGGAAGCCACAGTGAGCCCCGTTCAGAGGCAGGGCCGGCCCCATGAGTGCAGTGCCCCGGCCCTTGGGGCCACATGGCTGTGGCAGCAGCTGGTGGTGATTCCAGACCTTCTCCCCCAGTGCCACGTGCGCCGCGCAGAGAGGCAGTGACAGTCCCCGGACTCAGTTCCTCGTGTGAGAAGGACGGGTCAGTGCCACCTCACCTCCCTCATGGGGCGTCCTGTGCAGGCAGCACCCTGGTGCCGGGCGGGGGCCCCTCGTCTGCTATCCTAGCGCGTCCTGCCCGACTGACCGAGAGCAGCTCTGCGGCCTGCGTTCGTCCCCTGCAGCGGAGCCTATGTCACAGCTTTGTCATCGGTCATGTCTCGGGCCACTGTCACCGCCCTGACACAGCAGGTCCTCTGGAGCAGCTGTGGGGCCTCCCCCTGCACCTGGTGGGGCAGCTGCAGCACGGGGCTCTGGGGCCGCCACAGGTGGGCGGAACGGGGAGGGCCCGAGACACGGAAGTGGAGCAGCGCCGGTCACGGGTGACCGTGTGCGCCGGCTCCGCAAGGACGGGGGCGGGGCGGCCTCCGTTCTCACACGCGTCTCGTCGAGGTCAGTCATTTCTGACCGAGATGTTCATGGGAAAGTGCCTCAGTGCCCCCCTCCGGTTCTTGCCCCGACAGCCCTTTCGTGCCAGACCCACGTGGTCAAACCCGAGTCTCTCGGGTCCGAGGGAGACGATGCAAGCACGGGCAGGACTGGCTTCTGAGCAGATCACACCTGGCCCAGAACTTCCGGGTGTTGGGTGCAAATGCTGCCGCTGTTTTGAGTCAAAGGGTGGAGGTTGGAAGGCCAAGGCGGGCATCCCCACACAGAGGTGCAGGTGTCCGTCACGACCCCGACAGGTTTTCTGTCCCCTTGTGACTGGGTACGAGAGGGAGGAGTGAACGGTGGACCACACTCCGCGGGGGGCTTGTGGCCGAAGGGGCAGCGTCTGGAGGTTTCAGGGCCAGGGCACACCCCCCGGGTCGGGCGGGGCTGCCGCTCCCCCCCGCCCCCAGCCCCGGAGCAGCCGAGCGAACATCCTGTCTGCTTTTCTGCCTGACAGTGTTTCTCTGGCTGGCAGCCGCTCTCCTTGCTCACAGCGTGGAAATGCCTCCTTTGGACTAAAGGGCACTTACGTGTACCTGTTTATTCCTTTCACTTTGTGTCGCTCAAGTAACCCTGTTACCACGTGACAGCGCTCCAGAGCGTGCCGAATCGATGCTGAAGTGGCTGCAGCGGCGTGGGGGGGCGGTCTCGGGACCCTCCAAGGAGAGCCCCTGCCTCCTCAGGCCACTGGCTTGGCTCACAGCTGGGGACCGTCTCTGAAAATCTGACGCTGTGACATTTCCTTCCCCACTCTTGCCCCTTGGCCTGACAGCTGCGGATGACAGTCTGGTCCCTGTGCACAAAGTCCGTCTCGTACATCAAGTACCCCAAGGCCTGCCAGCAGGGTGAGTCCGCGGGGACACGAGAAGTCCGTCCTCTGCAGTTGCTTTGGGTCTGCCGGCCGTTTCCTCCTGGGAAACCACCGAGCAGGCACGCCGGCTCCCAGCCGGTCGTTCCCTGAACCCCGGGTCACCGTGCAGCGCACTCCAGACCCAGGTTCTGTCTGCGCACACGCCCTGGCGGCTCAGGAGACAGGGCCCCATGACACGAGTTCCCGCAGCTGAGTGGGGGCATCCGAGGGGTAGGCGCCAAAGGCCTGGGCATCCAGAGCACGTCCCCTACGCGGGCGTCACGGGCTCGTGGTTGACGTGGGTCCTGCACTTCTGCACTCTGGGGGCGTGTCCCTGGGAGGTGTGTGCGTTTCCTGCGTGGGGACGGCCCTTCCGTGACTCGGGTGTGCCGTGCACACGTGTGGGCGCCTGGCAGGCACGTGCAGACCGGAGCACACAGTCCAGTGCCCCCCTGGCCTCACGGCGAACCTCTCCTTCCCCGTGATGGGAGCACAAGGTGAACGCGTGCCACTGGCCGCCTGCCCTGTGATGTGCCTGCTCTCGAGGAGTGGCCGCTCCGTGAGGTGCTCCGTTCCGCAGTGACAGTCTGTGGGGCGTCGGGGCAGGTGACTGCCCGTTGCTCTCAGGTTCCCAGCGGTGTCGCTGCCCTCGCCCCTGCGTTGAGGTGCAGAACTGCCGCCGGCCGGCCTCCCGTTCAGCTCCTCGGTGCCAGGCCCTCTCCTCTCCTGGCAGGAACCACCTTCTCCCGGGACGGCCGCTACCTGGCCTTGGCCGAGAGGCGGGACTGCAAGGACTACGTCAGCATCTTTGTCTGCAGCGACTGGCAGCTGCTGCGGGTGAGCGCCCCTCCCGCTGGGACCATCGTCCTGCCGGGTGGACAGGGTGTGGCGGTGCCTCTTCTCCAAGCTCTCAGGGCCCTCCCGGGTCATGTGGGGACACGTGACTGACTTCAGGGCTCCCAGGGCGGCGTGCCGCCTGGGGCTTCCGGGAGCACCAGCGGTGAAGCGTTTGGTGGAAATGGTGGGGGCCCGGCCTGTGTGTCCAGAGCCAGCACCCCCAGCCCCCTTGTGCCGTGTCAATCTGTCAGGAAGAGTGGCGGACTTGGCTTTGACCCTAAGCACCTGTGCTGGTGCGGCTCCTCCAGGTGCCGGGGACCAGGCTCAGAGCCCGCTGCAAGGAGCACATGGATGCCAGCGGGGGGGGGGCGGTGCAGGCACGGCAGGGTGGAGGCAGAGAGGCCTCTGGAATGCGGTCAGAGCATGGGGGGCTTCACCAGGCACGGGCTGGGGAGAAGGGTGCGTGGGCAGGAGCCACAGGCAGCGTCCACTGGGCTGGCCACGCTGAGTGCTGCCCCGGAAGCCCTGACACTCTGGCCAGCAGCATCCAGGGGGGACGGACCCCTGCCCTTTGTCCATTTCTGTGTAAGACACCTGCTCCTCTCCGGAAGTGTTCAGAGCGTCAGCCACGCGTAGGCATGCATCTGGCCGGGACAGCCCTTTCTGATGGCTGTGTCTCGCCGCCCCCCCCCCCCCCCCCCCCCCCCCCCCCCCCNCACCCCCCCCCCCCCCCCCCCCCCCGCCGGCAGCACTTTGACACAGGCACCCAGGACCTCGCCGGCATCGAGTGGGCCCCCAACGGCTGTGTGCTGGCGGTGTGGGACACCTGTTTGGAGGTAGGAGAGGCCCTTCCCGTGTCCCCTGGTGCTTCCCGAAGGCGGTGGTGCCCTGGGCAGCCCCAGTGCTGCTTGTCCCTGAGTCTCACCGCTCGGCTCACCTAGTGAGACCTCAGTTCCAGCGAGTGTCCCCATGTGCCCGTGCCACAGAGGGCGGCGCCTGCCACAGGGCTCCCCCTGCGCCCGCCTGTCCCTGCGTCGCCCTCGCCCAGCCTGGTGGGACCTCAGCTGACGACGGCTGCGTCCCGCCTGCAGTACAAGGTCCTGCTCTACTCGCTGGACGGCCGGCTGCTGGCAGCCTACTGCGCGTATGAGTGGTCCCTAGGTGTCAAGGCGGCGGCCTGGAGCCCCAGCAGCCAGTTCCTGGCGGTCGGCAGCTACGACGGGAAGGTGGGCCAGGGCACCCGCTCGCCCGTGGGGAGCCCCGAGGACGGGTGCGGGCGATGTCCCCTGCCGTGGGTCTCACTGTGCTGTCCCCCAGGTGCGCATTCTCAATCACGTGACCTGGAAGGTGCTCGTGGAGCTCGGGCACCCCGCCTCCGTCGGCGACTCCAGAGTAGTAAGTCCCCCTGCCTGTGTCCAGGGGGGCGGGGGGTGGGGCAGGCCGTGCTTCCCCTCGCAGTGTCGTCTGGGCTGGCGCAGGAGCTCCGCTCACTGTACACAAGTGACTGGCCGTGTCCCCCGACACACTGCTGGGGCCCCTGTCCCATCCCCGCCGCCCTTCCTGACAGCTCACTGCAGATCTGTCCTGCACACTACACACCCTATGGGCCTCCTGCCGGCCAGCACCGAGCAGCCATGGCAGGGCGAGGTGCTGTGTGCTGGGTCACGCGGGGAGCAGACGGACCCCTGCCCTGTGGAGTAGGGGGCGAGGGCTGGGGGTCTCCCCAGGGCAGCAGGGATGTCACCGGCCCAGGGATGGCTGGGGCCCCGGCCGGCAGGGAGCAGTGCGGGATCTGGGGGCAGTGCTTTCGGCAGCGGGAATGGCAAGTGCAAGGGTCCTGAGGTGTGGATGTGCATCTTCCGCAGGTGCCGGGGGACAGCAGGGGACCCAGACAGAAGCCCTGGTCTTGGGAAGTTTTCCCACGGTGGGCAAGCTGAGTAAGAGATAGGGCAGGTGCGGCGAGGAGGGAGGGAGCTGGCGGGCACAGCGTGAGGCCAGGGGCCGGGAGGCCAGGTGGGGAAGTAAAGTCAGGAGGAGGGGGCAGGGCTGCGCCAGCCTCTGGGGAGCCTTGCATCAGGCGGCAGCGCTGCCCGTGGGCCTCGGAGGACTTCGCTCCTGGATGCTGGCCCTTTCCCTGTTGGGCTCCAGGTCCCAGGCCGTGTCCCCTGAGCCCGTCTCTGCCACCACGGAAAGGCTGGCCTTGGCTCACTGGCCCAGGGAACACGCAGTCACCACCTGCCATCGCTGCCGGTCTTAGGGAGCAGCCTCGCAGGTGGCACCCACACCAAGAGCCCCAGAGAGCGCGGGTCCCCATGACCCCCTTGGACCTGCAGAGGCAGCATTCCGTGTCCGGGTCGGGCGTCACCGCTATGCCTGCGCGCCCCTGTCTTCCAGGTGGTGTATAAGGAAGCAGAGAAGAGCCCACGGGGGTCACTGGGCCGCCCTGCCTGCCCTGCACCCAGGGCCCCCGAGAGCAGATGTGAGCCCTTTGCCTATTCTGTGAAAAGGGGCCGCTAGGTCCATGTGGGTTTCAGACGCCCTTCTCTCCTTCCATGGCGTGCGCCACAGCCGCCGGCCTGCCTGCCCTCCTCTGCGAGTCCCCCAGCGCCTGGGTGTGGCTACTGCTGACGGAACAGCAGCCCTGGAGACCCAAATCTGACAGCCAGCACTCCGAGGCCTCACTTTAGTAGTGAAGCTCCCTTGGGGTTGAGCCGTGTGGCCCGGGCAAGTCCCTTGTGTGTGCCTCTCCCCTGGGACACAGACATTGAAGTAGAAGCCCAGACGCAGTCACGGGCAGCACAGGGCGCTTCCCCCAGTGTCCCGAGGGCTGCACACGCATCCTGCAGCTGTCAGGTCTAGCCCCGGGCACCAGGAGTGGGAGGAGACAGGGAGCACCAGGGCACCAGAGCTGCCAAGTCCCCGCTGGGGAGGGGGAGGGTGACATCACCCCAGGCAGGCCTTCAGCACCGTGACCAACCTCTGGTCCCCCCTGGTTTTGGGACAGTTGCCCTCGTGTTTTCAAGGCCCAGTTGCACGTCCCTCCATCTGAACCGAGGGAAAGGGCCGGGGGACTGCAGGGTCTCGGGTGCACCGGCGTGTGCCGAGACGCAGCTGTGTGGGGCCCCCATTCCCGCTGCAGACGAGATTGCCGAGGTGCCAGTGTCCCTGCAGACCCTGAAGCCGGCTGCTGACCGAGCGAACCCGAAGATCGGCATCAGCGCGCTGGCCTTCAGTCCCGACAGCTGCTTCCTGGCCACGAGGAACGGTGAGCGCCGGCGCCCACACTGCGGTGTCCGCCTCGGCTCACTCTTGGTGCCCGTCCTGGTGTCGGCCGTCGGAGGCCAGTGTCCCAGCCAGGGTGGGGCTGAGAGACCGACCACACAGGGTGACCAATCACACACCCGTCCGTGTCTCCCCCCAGACAACATCCCCAACGCCGTGTGGATCTGGGACGTCCGGAAGCTGAGGCTGTTCGTGGTGCTTGAGCAGCTGGGCCCCGTGCGTGCCTTCCAGTGGGACCCGCAGCAGCCCCGTCTGGCTGTCTGCACAGGAGGCAGCAAGGTGTACCTGTGGTCGCCGGCGGGCTGTGTGTCCGTGCAGGTGCCCGGGGAAGGTGAGCCTGGGGCTCTGAGCTCCACTGGGTGGAGGCCCACCCGGCTGGAGGCGGTTTGGGGCCCTAGCCGGGTCCCTCCCTGTACCCACGGGGTCTGGGGCTATGCTGGCTCTGGGGCCCCAGCCTCCTGTTCTCACCTCAGGCCACCTGCTTTCCTCCAGGTGACTTCCAGGTGCTGTCCCTCTGTTGGCATTCAAATGGGGACTCGCTGGCCCTCCTCAGCAAGGACCACTTCTGCCTGTGTTTCCTGGAGGCGGAGGGTGGGAGTGGCAACGCTTTCGGGCAGCTGGGCAGCCTCACGTAGGGCTGAGTGAGTGGCCTGGCAGGTAGGGGCGAGCTTGGCCGGGGCGGCCCTGAGAAAGGAGCCAGCTCCTCGGGACCGCGCTCCAACCGCCATGGTCCAGTGAAGGGGTTTACATTTATTTTTCCATAGCAAGGTGTTCTTGTAAATACGTATGGTCTGAGAATCTTTGTATTTAAATATGTGTTAATTCATTAAAAGGCTGATGCTGCTTTTCTTGAAAGGTTTGGGTCACAGCCAAATTTTAGAACTGAGCCCCCAGTAGCCAGTACCCCAGACAGACACCCCACCCCCGCTCCCAGACCCCGCCCTGTCACTGCTGGTCTCCAGACCGTGGCATCCGCACTGGGGAGCAGGAAGCAGCTCGGCCCCTCAGGGTGTGTGCACAGAGGGCCCCCCGCAGGTCGGCCCCCACCTGCCTAGTGGGCTTCCTGGGGAGGCGCCGCCCTGCCTGTGGCTCTGGGAGTCTACGGACAGTGGGTGGGGTCCAGACCCAGGACTCCTTGTCCTGCCAGAGCAGGAGGGTGCGCCACTGGGGTGTCATGTCGAAGCTGGCCAGGCAAGGACCTCGGGGCCCTTGTCACTGCGCTGGATGGCAGGTGACAGGCCCCCAAAGAAAGGGAGGACAAAACAGCTCAAGGTTCGAAACACACCCGCCCCTGCAGGAGGCGGCTTTCTCGGTTGTCCCACCTGTTTCAGTCACCACCTCCCAAAGGGGCCTGGCCGGTCACTTCTGAACGTCTACAAGGAGCCCTGAACACAGCTCAGGACGGAGTGGCCGGTCCTGCACAGGCCACAGCCGCACCAGGCCAGGGTAAGAGGGGACCGAGCACCGGCTCTTGGAGCCGATGGAGAAACTGCCCAACGTGGCTGGCAGTGGTCCCCATGGGGACGAGCTCCCTGGGCACCAGGCCCAGGCATGGTTACGGCAGGAGCTGCTTTGTGGGAACCAACACGGCTCCTCCAGCCAAAGACATGCACTCCTCACACGCAGACCAAGCAGCCCCCTCTTCAAACATGAACACGGTTCTGACCGAGACGCGCCGTCAGGAAGAACGTGGGCGGAGCACTGCTACGGTGACTTTGTCCAATCAGTGAGTGGCCTTAAAATTGCTTTCTCCAAACCTTCTGGGCCTGGGAAGGATGCCACGTTAATACCGACGTAATACAGAGAAAGCCTGGCTTTGGACTGACACCAAAGTGGCCATTCATTCAGGAGCTGACGAGGCCGCTGGCCTCACTAGGCCGCTGGCTTCCTTTGTATTTACAAAGGGATCGGGTTCCCAAACAACACTGGACCCCGAGGGTGAGCCCATCTGTGACTGTGGGCACTGAGGTGGGGCTCCTAGGGGACGAGTGAGAGGACAGGCTCAGGGCCAGCGGGGACACTCAAGAGCAAGCACACGCACGAGGTTTATTGACATGCTCGAGGGCGGGAAGGGCGGAGGATGGCACCTGGTGCCCCAGAAGGAGGAAGAGCCACCGCCGGTGACAGCAGGTCCGTTCTGTGTCTGCCTGGAGCTCAGGAGCAGATGTCCCCAGCCACCTAAGTGCACGGTCATTTGGCTGTGTCCTCATCGCGCTCGGACCCGTAAAGGGAAATGGCCCTGCCCGAGTGTGGGGAGGAGCCGGCCCCTCCGGGAGGCGCCCAGCTCGGCCTCTAGAAGCCTATCTTGCCCCTGGTCATGGAGTAGCCCAGCTTGGCCTCGTTGTTGATGAAGGACATGAGCCCCACGTAGGTCTCTATGAGGAGGGGCTGCTCCAGGACCAGCACGCCGGTGGCTTGTCCCAGCACAGGGCCCTCCTTCTGGGCTTTCTTGACAGCCTGGATCAGCAAAGACCTGAAGCTTTCCAACTTGAAAGAGAAAACGCAGAGCTGGTCAGAGGGCTCCAGGGAAGGAAACCCCTTTCTGGCCGGCCCAGGGCACTCTGCAGCCACATCCCAGCAGTCCTCAGCGCCCCTCCTCATGGGGCCCTCCGGAAGCACCCGTGCTCCCATGCGGTGTGACCCTCCCAGTTGGCCCTCGGGGCCCCACTCTGCGGAGATCTGAGTGGTCTCGCCACAGTCAACCGCCTGACCCTTACCACTGCCAAGCCAGGCATCAGGCCCGGCACACAGCTGGCTCTCAGGGCTGGCTGGCAGGGGACCTGCCCCAGGCCCAGACTCTGCTCTCCCCACTGGCCCCAGATGCCCTCTCCTGGCGAGCGTGCAGAATGCAACTGTGGCACTGGCCAGGCTCGCCTGCCGGGCCCCAGCACCCCCTTGAAGACAGTGATGGCCACAAGGCCCACGTTACAAAGCTACACTGACCAGGAACCACTAGCCATGTGGGGATATTTTAATAAACAAGTTATTAAACACTAAAAGTTCATTTCCTGTTTTCCTAGCCACTCTTCAAGTGCTCAGCAGCCACATTCCCCCACTGTGCTGGGCAGCACAGGCCCAGGACAGCTCTGTCACCGTGGGGTGGCGCTGCTGTCGCGGGTTGTCTTACTTGGCACAGAGAGGCCGTCTTCTCATCCGCGCCAGCCATAGGGTGCTCGACGAACGTGGTATAGGGCACGCTGGTGGACCAGGGGTTCCACCTGTCAATGAAGGCCGGCCGGCTCCGCTTGTCCCACTGGACTCGAACCCCCAGGCCTTCCCGTCTGTCAGAAAAGTGAACGAACTTCACCCGGCAGGCCACGGCCTCCCACTTGGCCTGCCCAGTGACAAAGTGTGGTGTGGAAAAGCTAGTCCGTGAGTGATGCAAGACCTGTGACAACGCATCACAACGGAAGAGGGGCCAAGTCCCAGTGCTGAGAGCCCTGCCCCATGAGAGAAGCTGTCTTGAGTGCTCTGAGATAGGACAAACTGAACACGATGGCGTGGTCAAGCTGAACTTGGCCTTTACATGGCTCCTGAAATGCACAGGTAGCAGGAAGACATGCCAAGGGGCCTGCGAAACGACCAGCACTTGGGTAACCGTGAGTCCATCTCCCCGAGCGCCAGAGGCTTTGCCTGGCTTCGCCTGCTGCACGCCCGCACTTCCCCGACTCCTGCCCTGTCCTGAAGCCGGCACTTAGACATAAGCTGTCCAGTCAGGGGGCTGTGTCAGTGTCCTGGTTTCTGGTACTTCGGGAAACTCCCCTGGGGCACGAGGACCAGCTCTGCAAAGTGGGCCACCCCACGATTTCCGACTTCCCTGGCCTCCCTTCAGGAACGTCTGTAAGTCACAGTGGCACACTGCCGTTTTCTGCTCCAAGGTGAGCATTTACGGTGGCTTCTGCAGCAACCTAGGCATTACCACTGCACTTCTCCGAGTCACAGCATCTGCACCCGACGGGCGCTCATGCTGCACACCCTGGGTGAGTGCTGCGTTAAGGAGATAGGTGACTTCAGTGTGGGGTAGAGAGGCTTCCAAAATTGCTTTTACAGAGTAATGGACAAGAATTGGGAAATGCATTGAGTCTTTTCATCAATAAAAAATATAAATAAATAAACGGCAGAACTGACGTGACCCATGTATTCCTGGCCAGAGAGAAAATGCTGTTTGGTCCTCATGTGAGACTGTCCGGGTCGGGCCTATTTCCACGCATGCTGGATCGTCTCCACTACAAACCTAAAAGCTGTTTTTGTGCCTGAATTCCTTTTGGCGCATGGGCTGCCCAAAGTCACTAGCTTCCGTTCTGAAAAACTGATTTTGGAGCTGAAGCTTTCCTGTTTTCAAGTAACGGAGGACACAAGACAAGGCAGGGGCTGGTTTTAGAAGCGCAGGTGCCGCGCCCTCTGCCGACCAAACTTACTTGTTCAGCGATTTCGGGGGGAACTGGAACTCTCCGCAGGAGATGGTGTCCACGGCAGTGAGGGCCACCCGGACCACCTGCTGGCACTGCAGACTGATGAAGTCGTACTTGCAGATGAGTAGCGACTGGTCAGTGATGAGCACCAGGCGCTCCTTCTCGTTGTTCCAATGATCCACCCTGCAGCACCGGGATGCGTCACCTGCGCGCCTCCGCCCCGGACCGCCAGAGCGCTAGGGCGGGATCAGGGACCGGTCGCCCACCCAGGACACGCTCCGCTTACTCGGTCAGCAGCCACACCCCCTGGATGTCACCGTCCTCCACCGGCCGGACCACCACGCGGATCTCGTCCACTGCCTGCTCGATGGTGCCGGGCTGCACGCGGGCACAGGGCTGGGCTCACTCTCCGTCCCTGCTCCCCCGTCCCCACCCCCAGCCCCTTCCCCGGGCCGGCCCCGGCCTCACCCGGAACACGAAGTACTCCTTGACGCGGGCGCGGCGCGTGGGGTCGTGGACGTTGAGCGGCCACAGCGTCTGTCGCAGCGGGGTGCCCGGCCGCCTCCCACCCGCGCCGCCGCTGGCCCCGACCTCTTCGCCGGCTGCCAGCAGCGCCGTGGGGCTCGTTCCTGCCGAGTCCACCGAGTCCCGCAGCTGCAGCATCGTCGCGCTAGCCGCCCACCGCGCACCCGGACCAGGACCCGACCCAGACGACGCCGCCACCCCTCAGGCCCGGCCCTACCAGGCTTGGGCCTGGCCCACCCCACGCTGCTCCGCGGGCCGCCGCGATTGGCTTCGCATCAGCAGCCCCGCCTCGGGTACCGCCCCCTCCGGCCCTTATGATTGGCTTTTTGCCAAACCGCCTTCCACGACTGGCCCGTCTCGCCGCCGTTCACAATAGTTCCCGCCCCTCTCACGCCGGAAGCGCACTCCAACTTCCTGTTTACGAGCCCGAGAGGGGCGGGATCGAGGCCAGTTGCCAGGGAGACGGGGAGGTTGGTTGCGGAAGCACCTTTCCAGTAAACGGACCGCCCCGGATTTCCAGACGCCTCTCGCGCTTTCCCGCCGGGGAGCCGACCTAGTCGCGGCCGAGGTCACAGCATCAGGGGCTGAACGAGGATTCATACTTGTTGGGTCCGGGTCGAGGGGTGAAGTTACTAGAATCACACCTGTTCTTCCCGGGCGTGACCTCCTTGCCCGGAGCGAGTGTCACCCGGTTGTCCACCGACCCGCCTGGGTCCCTCAGGTCCGCGCGGTGCCCGCGCTCTGACCGCCACCCAGCTGGTCATTTCGGACGGCTGCTGCCTCTGCTGCTGCACCGTGTCCATCGTGGAAGGCCCGGGTTCAGCCCACCCTCCCCAGGACGTGTTTCCGCGGTTCAGGGCGACTCTGCCCTGTTCGCTTTTTCGTGCAATAATCTGCTGCGCGTGTCCCGCTCACCACGCTGTGTGTGTGCGCGCGCCTGCCCCGTTTGTCCGGAGACCTCAGTGGAACTGCTGCCTCGCATGGGATCGACACTTTGGCATTGTGACACTTCCATCGTTCCTTAAATGTCACAGCAGCCCAGGGCGGTGACCACAGTTATGGACACGCTGCCGCTGCAGCAGCAGCAGCAGGTTTGAGCAGTTGTGACACGCTGAGCCCGCAGTGCTGGCGCAGCTCTGCTGACTAGCGAAGTCCCTCCTGGGACTTCGTGCAAAATTCAAGGGCCCTCGAAGCCTCCCGCTGCCTGGACCTCCCTCCCAGGCAGCAGGTCCTGAGGCCGCTCGCCGCTCTCCTTGGATGTCCCATTGACAAACGGGGCCCTGCAACACCGCAGACACTGAAGTATTTTTGGTACTACCTTAAAAAACAACAGCCTTTACAGGGTGCTCAGCGGGTGTGCAAGCACAGGGAGCACAGTGTGTCCAGCCCCTCTGACCCCAGAGGCAGGGCGGGGACCCTTGCTGCTCCTGCTGCAGACCAGGGGTGCCTCCTTGGCAACCAGAGTCCCGGCTGACTCTGCCCAGTCCCTGTGGGGTGGGCCTGGATCAGACCCCAGAGCCGATTGGGCTTCAAGTGCCGCTGGCCATCTCCTGAGTGTCCCCTCACTGTGGAGGGGCCCAGAGCAGCACCAGGGACCCATTGGGGCAGCAGCTATGCGCACGGGCCCGGAGCCTGAGCTTGAACCCCGGTGGCCCCGCTCTGTCCACGTGGACTCAGACACAAGCTCTCTACCTCGGTTTCCTTTTCTGGTGCACGGACAAGAGCGGTTTCTAGTGCCAGTGGGTCCTGGGAGGGCTAATGGGTTCGTAGCGGCGACGTGCTCAGCCCCCACTGGCCCACAGGAAGGGTCTCTCAGTGCCCCTGTCACTCATGCTGCTCGTTGAGCCTCAAGTGCCAGGTGTGCTGCAGATGTGCCTTTGCCCCCAGCACAGGTGCGTGGGTGGCGGTGTGACCCCTGCTACCGAGCAGGAAACGGTCTCACAGCACTGTCACTGCGAAGGTCACACATAGCAAAGAGCTAGTGCCACCAGCGTAGGTTTGTGATAGTCTCTTCTGTAAGGCAGCCAGGCCAGTGCTTGGCAAGCTGCCCGAGGAGCAGCCTGGCACCGGGGAACAGACGAGAGTCACTCACGGTAGCTGCTGCTCCTCAGCCTTTACTGAGCGCAGGGTCACTCAGAGTGGAGCAAAGTGCGTCATCGTCCTGCTCGTGCTCTTGACAGCCCAAGACAAGTGTAACACACACAGCCAACAGTGGGGGACAGCGAACCGAGCCCCAGAGTCTCGGTCTGCAGGAGACAACGTGGTGGCCGGGGGAGCCGTCAGCATCCTGCAAGGACAGATCTGCGGGTGGGGGTGGACATCGGGGCAGAGTCTCCGGCAGCTGATGCCAAAGGCCACCAGCATGGTGTGGAGCGCACTCTGGGGCGTGGGGCTCGGCTGTCTCCGCAGCAGTCGGGAGCCTGCCTCAGTTGTACCTGGGAAGTGGTGGACTCCACCATTCTGGGCCTTTTTGATAAATGTCTTGGCACCCCTGATAGCGGGTGGGGAGTCTCCCCAGGAGCCCATCTGTGGGTGGCCCTGCTCTGCAGACCTCGTCACATGTGCAGGTATTGTAGGCGTGTCTCCTTGCCAGATGTGTCCGCTCTGGCTTGAACTAGTTTCTCTCAAACTAGGGCGCACGGCTGACTGGCAGGCGTCTTGGCCGACACAGGCGACTCTACTTTGTTTCGTGCGCTTTGTGCCGTCTTGACCCGGCCAGCGCCCCTGTATTGGTCTTGCTGTCCACAGCTAGGGCCTCGGGGAGTCTGGCACCTGCGCTTCAGCACCCCCCCCCCACTTCCCGTGCCCGTGGCTCCTGGGGTGGGGGTGGGGTTGTACAGAGGAGAGCCCCACCCTCGCTGACACTCTCACCACTGGTGCTCGTGCTTGCTGGCACACAGTGCCCTCACACACACTCAGACACGGCGATAAGGGAGGGACGGGTGTTTCCTTTTGAGGCAGGAGCCAGCCGCCGAGGGACTCGGAGACTGTGCTGCTGTTACCGGCCAGCATCTGGTGTCCTGGTTGCCAGGAAAGATCTCCAGAGCAGGGGACAGTGGGGCAGGCGAAGTCCTCGGCCCAGCAGTCCCCAGCCCAGCCTTTAGCACTTAGGTAGAGTGAACAGTAAACCGAGGCAGGGAGGAGGAGGGAGACAAGTCTCACACGATAACTCCTGGTCTGATAATACTCCAGATGTCCTACGTCACAAGAAACACCGCGTTAGCAAGAAAGATGGGAAGTCCTGGCATCTCCACCATCTGGGGAAGAAGTCTTGAAACTGCGCTTTCTTCCCAGGGCCTGAATGTGGGAGAGGGTCCCCGGTGCCCAAAGAAGGAGCCCATAAAACCACTTTGGTGAATTGCCTGCCTCTGGTCACTGTCTGTTTTACCAGAGAGGCCCTGGTGCTCACAGAAAGAGCCCATAAATAACTTTGGAAAGTGCCCCAATTTTAATTAACTGCCTCCTGTCACATGTCTGTTTTACAACAAGATGGACAAATGGGGTCTGGAGCAAGATAAGGATTCTGGCTAACAGACCCCCACACATACCTGAGTTTAGGTAGTCACGTCCCCCCAGGAAAGCTGGCACCGCAGATACCCGTTAGTCAATATGAATTTCCCCTCCTGTCCCACCAACTGTGTGAGTCCTCAGAACAAAGGACTCGGGGTGTCGGGGTGCTCTTGACGCTCTTGGCTCTCGGGCCACCCAGCCCCAGGCCACCCAGCGGCCTGCCACCCTGGTCTTCAGCCGCCCTGCTTTGCCCAGAAACTCTGCCCTTCACCCCTCGCTCTAACTAGGCCCGTTCTCTTCCCTGGGAACGGGTCCCTAATAAACCAACTACACGCTAACAGATTTGCTGATCTGTAATTCTTCACACACGTTGGCAAGACGAGCAGGTCTCTCCTGCCAACACTTCGACAGAAGCAGTCCCTGGGGGCCTCGGTCGGGGTCTGCTCTGTGAGGGCCGGGGGAGGCAGGGAGGGGAGACTTGGTTCAGGGGGCAGCTCCGGGCTCTCAGGGAGGACGGCTGGAGGGGTTCCCGGAGGCGGCGGCCGGGCCCTGAGGGCCCAGCCCCCGCAGAGCCGTGACTGAACTTGAGTGGGTCACCGGCCTTCCTGCCCTTCTCTCCTCATCTAGAAAGTGTGGACGACGAAAGCCCGGCTCACAGGCTGATGTGAGATGGGGTGCACTGGCTCCCCATCTGTGCTTCTGCTCCTGGACCGGCTCCCTGCACCCAGGCACAGCCTGTCCTCGGAGGCGCTCGCTCGGGGAGCGTTGTGGGCGGAGGGCGAGGGCCCCAGTGATGGGCCCAGACTGTGAGCGGGAGTGGGGCTGGCTCAGGGCGGGACGCAGCCAGGGGAGGCTGGGCGTGGACAGGGGTGTGCTGGGCGGGGCATGGGGCAGCTCTCAGGACAACAGTTTTCTGCTTTCCTCCCTGCGGGGCAGGGTGCAGGCAGAGTGTGGACTAGCAGTGAGAAGCAGGGGCCACCCAGGGATGGGCGTGGGGATCCCTGAGCAGCTGGGGGGCCCTGGAGGCTTGCGCAGAGCCTTCCACCCAGAGCCGGTGGGAGCGGACTGGCGTGAATGGGGGCATTTGCTGGGCATCTGTGGATGGAGACAAGGAGAAGGGGCCGCCAGACCCTTTCAGGGAGTATTTGCCCAGAACTGGAGGGGTCAGGGATTTTACCACACCTGAGAACAAGCAAGCTTGCCTGCCCCGGTTTCGGGGGTGCTAGCGGGGGACGCGAGCCCCCCGGTCAGAGGGAACAGACTACCATTCCCAGGAGAAGCAGTGGCCAGTGTCAGCACGGCGTGGGGTCCCTGTGCTGCAGCCAGTGGGCGCATCTCAGCGGAGTGGCCGCCCTGTGGGCACGCTCTGTCCTGGCCCAGGATGGGGGGCGGGGCGTCCCTTCACCCTGCAGGCTGCTGTCTGCAAACACAAACCTGCATGATGGCCCCGGAGGAGTGGTCGGCGCTGGTGCTGCTGTCCTGTCCAGCAGGACGAGTAGGAGTGTCCCCCAGTATGTCAACATTGGGGACCCCGAGTCCAGGTTTCCAGTCTGGCTGAGACGGCAGCATATCCGACAGGGACTGTGACCAGGAGAGGGTGAAGGGAGAGAGAGCACAGGCCTGGATGGAGTGGACGGAGGGGGGGAGACCTGAGCACCTGGGAGCTGTGGTCTGTGAGTGGGCTGCTGGAGATGTCGGGGGTGGTGAGAGAGAGAGACAGAGAGAGAGAGAGAGAGAAAGGCATTCCCGGTGGCCCAGCGAACCCTCTGGGCAGGCGGGGCCCAGGACCAGGTAGGTGGAGGGCCCTCCGCGAGGCTGACAGGAGAGGGTGTGGCCGAAAAGGACGAGGGAGGTGACCGCACCACTGCTCGCTGATCGGCAGTGCTGGCCGGCGCACCGGCTTCCCAGGGCTGCTGCCCCAAAACACCACTCGCTGGGGGCTCCAATCAACCACGGAGACTTACTACCTCAGTTGGGGGGCCGGAAGTCCAAGACCCTGGTGTCCCCAGGGCCGCGCGCCCTCAGAAACCTGTTGGGGGAACTCTGTTCTGGCCTCTTCCGGCCTCTGGTGACACCAGCACACCTGGGGTCCCTGGGTCTGTGTCCCTATGCCCCCGTCTCTGCCTCTGTGGTTCCACGGCTGTCTCCTCCCCGGGTCTCTGTCCCCTGTTATAAGGACTCTGGCCGTGCTGGGTGAGACCCACTCCGATGCCTGCGCCTCGACCCATCGCACCTGCACACACCCTGTTTCCACGTAAGGCCACACTCACGGGCCTGGAGCCAGGGCTTGGGCGTGTCCTTGGGGGACACCATTCTCCTGCCGAGGAAGGTACCGCCCCGCGAACCGTGAGGCGGTGCAGATGGAGCGGTCGCTCTGCGCATGTGCACGCTGGGCCCGCAGGAGGGCTGATGGCTGTGACGGTCACCCGTGGGGTCCCCTGGAGCTGGGCCCCTGCCTTTCAGAAGTTTCTTTCCTGGGGTTTGGAAAGGCTGTTCCCACTCCCGTCGGCAGGTGGCAGGCCTCCCCCCATCCCCCCCCCCGCCCCCCTCCCCCACGCTGAGCCGCAGCACCGCCGAAGTGCGAGGGGAAGCCGTTGTCCTCTATTCTCCAAGACTGAGGCCTCAGAGGGAAGGCGTCCCTCCTCTCACTTCCAGGTTCTGGCGGTTTACAAAACCAGCGGGTCCCACCTTGGACATCTGTCTCTGGTGGAAGTGGGATAGGCGCCCGAGGAGCCCAGCCCATGCCAGCAGGATCCCCAGGGTGGGACCCAGAGCTGCTGGGGGCTGGGGCGCTGGGGTGCTGGGGCGCTTGGGTGACAGGCAGCCCTCGGGTGCAGAGTTGGAGGTTAACGTGCACCCTGCAGCTTCTTCCCCTGTGCAGGGTCTGCGGGCAGAGCTTGCCTTCCAGAGAAGCTGCATCCCAGGCCACGTCCCCCCTCCTAGAAGGAGCAGACTGCGGGCTCAGCAGGCCCCAGGCCTGCATCCCAGGCTGGATCTGCAAAGCAGATCCAGAGATTTTCCGGGGCTGTGGCTCAGCCAGAATGATGCTGGCGGGGCCTGTTTGGGGAACCTGGCAGGGTGCCCTCCCTACCTGGACAGAACAGAGCCCAGGCACGCAGGGGGCCTTCTCATCGGAGGCCCTGAACACACCTTGTCAATCAGTTTTCCTGCTCGGGTCCAGAGAGGGTCTGAAAACCAGACTAGCCCAGGTTTGGAGGGCTCAGTGTCGGGTCGGGGAGCTTCTGGGGGCTGTGCCAACCTGTCTGTGGGCCCGCTCTCCCGCGCTCTGGGTTGCGAGCAGGACCTTGTGGCAGCAGCGGCCGCTCTGGGAGGGCGGGAGGCTCTGAAAACACGGCCCCCGGCTGAGCTGGCGGAGGTGCTTCCTCCCCCCCCCCCCCATGTACGCTGTCCCCGCGCCAAGGCTATTTATTACTTCCAGCAGCGAAGGAGACAAAAACATGGAAAAGCAGGGTCTCTTAAAAATGCTTTTCATGCAAGCTGGAGCGGCGGGTTGCCAGATGTGGACGGGGCACGTGCTCCCTCCCCACTCCCGCCTGCTCCAAAGTCAGCCGGACCCCACGCCTGACCCGAGTGGCTACCTGGTGCCACCAGGGGGCTCCTGAGCGTCCCCCCTGGCCCGGGCAGGAGTGTGGCAGGATGGGGTAAAGAGACGGGGAGCGAGCTGTGTGGTGGCAGCGGGCCAGGCCACTGTCCACCCCTGGCTTCCACGTGTGCGCCTGCGGCTCAGGGCCCTCTTCCTGGCCCGAGTGAGGTGCGTAATGTTGACCGTAAAAGTGAAACAGCCAGATATTCTTATCAGGGACCATGGGTTTGCTGGGAACAGCAAAGAATTGCAACTGGGGACGAGCAGGCAGAGCACCAGCTGTAAGCACGCGCAACAACAGAGGGGAGGAGCACTACTTTGTACGGAGAACAGAGGCTGCTGGTGGGGGGAGGGGGTGGAGAGGGTGCTCTGGCTGGAAGAGGAACTCGGGAGGTCAGGGAGCTGATAATTCTCATTGTCTGGGCTTGTTGCTGGGCGGGGAGAAAATCTTCCCCCTGCTGAGGTCCTGGGGACGCTTCCTGTTGGGAATGCAGGTTCTGTTCCCGTTCCTGTCGTGGAGTGTGATTGGCTGGGGAGCAGGCGATGGGTGAGGACGCCCCTTCTGGCCCCTCGCCTTTAAGCGAGGAATGCGTTATGCAGGTGCTCCCTTCCACTTGGTGCGCTGCCCTCCACAAGCTCACGGGGCTGTGAGGGCCCAGCCAGGTCGGTGCCTTGGAAGTTGAGTCAGCGAACCCCAAGGTGGCATGGGGACCTCTTGCTGCAGTTGGGCCAAAGGCTTCCAGGGGGGGAATCTGGGCCAGGACCGGAGACCTCAGGTGGGCCAGCACCCCTTCCCCAGCTCCAGTGTCGACCTGGTGGGTGTGTTGGATCTGTGGAAGCCCCGAGGGAGCGGTGTGGGGGCCCCAAATCTCCCATCCCGCCATCCTACACCAGGAGGCGGTGCCCTGCAGCGCGGCTGCACCCCGAGAGCCGCTTCCCGCCACCATCCTGGGCCTTCTCAAAGCTGGATCATTGTGAAGGTGTCAGGACCTCTGCTGGAATTAACGAAAACGTGTAAAGACGTTTCAGTGAAACGCCCAGTGCGACTGTGAAGGAGCTGGATAAAGGGACCCCGGCGTCCATTCGCAGGAATGACCGGCGGGAAAGACCCGCGCGGTTTGGAGGGAAAATAAGCCAGGGAAGGTGCTCCCTCTTGGTCAGCAGCGAGCCCGCCACCAGAGCGGCGTGGCACACAGCCGTCGTTTCCCCAAGTCGAGTGCTGCTCTCTCGGCGGCGCCAGCAGCTGCAGAGCGAGGAGCTGCACGTTCCAGCAAACGGCGGTAGGCGCCGATCTCCTCCCGAAGCAGGGCCGCCTGTCTCACCTGGGAAAATGCAGGCCCGGAGAATGGCGGCGCCGCCCCGCACGCTCTCTCTTAATGGAAATGGGCACCGACGGGTCACTGTCGGGGAATAGGTAGTATATTCTGTTTAGGGGGGTTGCTGCCAACGAACACGCGTTGGAGTCAAACCTGTTGATAAAGGTGTTGTAAACCCACGTGCGCGGCTCTAGCACCCGTTTCAAATACGCGCTCAGAGCGCCCCCTGGTGACCAGCAGGCCATCTGGTCTGGGCAGGAAGACACCCAGCGTTTCAATGGTTTCAGGCTGCGCAGAGGAGACTGGGGGTGCCCGCGAGCGTCGGGGATCCGGGCAGTCTTTGCGAGGGGGCTTTGCTGTAGGAAGTTCATTCCTCAGACCTGTGCCTGAGAAGGGAGGCTCCGTCTGGGACACAGCGGGAAGGCCACGGACTTCCCCAGTGAGCGAGTGGGGGGTGGCCAGGTGTCCTCGCCACGGGGACTGCTAGCAGAAAGTGCACCCTCTTCCCACCTGCCCACCCGTTCACGGGACGCCTGGCCGTGGCGCCAGGACAGCGCGGTGATGCTGATACAGCTTGTGCTTTCCGGGCGCTTCTAGGTTGGGGGAAGGGGATGTGTGCACAGCTCGTGTATTTTTGTAAGTCAGCAAAGTAAGCGCTGTTTACATCGCTTTTCTTGAAGAGGCCCCCATTTCTGTATCTTTCAGGCTGCACCAAGCCTGGATCCCCTGCCCAGTGGCCTCCACTTTAACCCCCCAAATTTGGGTCCACTCAACTTTTTCCTCTGAGAAGCAGGAGGATTTTCTGTGCCGATCAGCTACCCTCAGCCCATGGGTGGCGGGGGTGGGACACAGCGGTGGGGGCGGGAAGCTGGTGCTCACTCATCCACCCAACATGCACTACGTGGGCGCTGGCGCGGCTCTGGCAGAGGGGGCCAAGCTCTCTGGTGGGGGCTTCACGCTTGCCTACTTGCACCCGGTCCGCCGCTCTGGGGAGGCCCTCAGAGGCTCTCTCAGGGTAGGTTCCAGGCAGATGAGGTGGCAGGGAGCCCAGGTCTGGAGCCCGATGTGGGCCAGCCCTGCAGCTTTGGTCCCAGCCAGGGGAGGCTGCAGGGGGAAGGGGGGGGGGAAGGGGGCGAGGCACAAGGCTGGGCTCAGGGCACCAGCCAGCAGAGACACCGACCTGTGCCTGGGGTTTCAGAAGACAGTGAGGCCGCCCTGCTGTGGGCTGCGCTGTGTCTCCTGAAATCCAAATGGTGATGGAGGTCAAATGAGTGTGTCATGGGGTGGGGCCCTGATCCTTCGGGGTGGTGGCACCTTGTGAGGGGGAAGGGACACCAGCTCTCACTGCCTCTCTATCTGTCCCCACCACTCCAACGCACAGCCAGAAGGCGGCACTGGAGAGCCAGGAAGCGGGCCCTCACTCGGAGCCTGGTCGGCCTGCACCTGACCTGGGGCTCCAGGAAGGTGGGAACAGCTGTCCGCTGTGGCGTTTGTGGGGAGCCTGAGCTGACTGCGACCCACCCCTGCCCCGGAGAGGGGGTCAGACGTGCTGGACCCCCATCCGCTGCATACAGGTGAGGCCACGGGCAGCAGAGCAGGGCTCAGTGAGGGGCCCCCAGAGCCGGCCCCTGTGCCCCGATCCCTGGTCTGCAGTTTACAAGTTGGGTCACTTGGGGCTGTCGCCTCCTCCTGACCTCAGGTTCCTGTCTGCCAGCAGGGTGACAGCAACCCCCTGACCGGACCCTGCCCCCAGTAAGATGACTGTAGTCTTCGGGGTGGCTGGGGGGCTCAGACAGGGGGGGCCACGGTTGTGTTTCCACTGCATCTGCACAGCTGGCTGCCTCCTAAGCGCTGCCCAGCCAGGGCGCCAGGGCTCTGGGTGGGGTGGGGGTTCGGCAGCCTCTCCGGGCACTTGGAACACCTGCAGTGTGGGGGGAGAATGCCTGGCAGAGGGAGCTGCGGCTGGGCCTGGCGGGGGCTGGGGCTCCACGCACCTGCCTGTGATTCATGGGGTGCCCAACTTCTGGCCTCCCATGTGGCCCCGCCCAGGCTGCATCTCTGCTCTTCAAAAACCTTCCGAGGGAATTGTCCCACCCTAGGGCCCCTGGAGCACCTGGTGCTCACCCTGTGGGAAGTGAATTCCAAACCAAAGCCGGGTTTGAAAGAGAGGGTCCTGTCCTAGGCCACGCCGGGGAGCAGTGTCAGAGCAGGGTGCCCTGACCGAGGCCGCAGGCGACGGAGGGGATCGGTGCCAGGCGTGACGGTGCACGGAGCCCCCGCGGGGAGGAGAGCCCAGGCCGGTTCCTCCTGGGACTTAAGAGGGAAGGAGGCCTGAGGGCCGCCCCGAGGACGGGATCTGGGGTCTGGGGTCCGCAAAGAGCAGCCGTTGCCCAGGGTGAGGGGCGTGCCCTCGTGTGGTTCTCTCCGCCGGAGTTGGTCCCTCAGATCTTACGGGACAGAGGAATTTCAGCCGGAGAAGAGCTGGAAGCCTGAAGGGGTTGCGCGGGCCTGGCCGGGGTAGGGGGCTGGAGCGAGGACCGGAGCGGGGCTGTGGGCGGGGCTGGGAGCCGGGGAGGGGCGGGAACAGGGCAGACAGGGGCGTGTTGGGGGCGTGCCCGAGGGCGGGGTCGGGTCTGGGGTCCAGCCGTGGGGCGGGGCGAAGGCGGGCAGGCCAGTGGCGCGCGGGGCTGGGCGCGCTCAGGGCTCACGGCGCCTGGGCGGACCCCGGCGCGCAGGTCTCCGCTGCCTCTTGGGAGCGGGCGGGAAGCCGGACCTTCCGCACCTGCAGCGACCTCGTCCTCGCTGGCTCCGGTGCGGTCACCCGTGGCTGCGCTCCTTGTTCCCCCGCGCCTGGCCATGGCGCACGTGGAGGCGGCGGCTCCGAGGGCTCGCCCGCGCTGCCTGTGAGCTGGCCGCTGAAGGAAGGACCCGGCGCGGTGCCGCGGGCGCGATGCCTATCCTTGTGGAGGCGACGGCGACGGCGACGGGACGCGCGATGGCCCTGGTCCTGGTGCTGCTGCTCCCCGCCGTGCCAGCGGGCGCCGTTGCCCCGCTCCGCCTGCAGCCCGGCATGTGAGTAGCGGGAGCGGGAGGGCTCGGCCAGACGTCCGGAGACCGGGCCCCCTGGGAGGCTTTGTCCCCGGGGCTCGAGAACAGTGGGCTCTTTGCCGTAACTGGCGGGGAGGAGGCTGAGACAAGGCTCCAGGGCTGGGGCGGGGGCCCTTCCACGGCCTCTCCCCTTCCCCTTCCTCGTCTCCCTTCCCTCTGTAAGCGGGGGTTGCAGGCGAAGGCGGATGCTGCGCTCTGGACCCGAGGTGAGGGAATCTGGGTCCTCGCCAGGCAGGGTCCGCCCAGGGAGCCCGGCTTGGAGAAGGCAGAAAGGAAGCGGCCGGTTTCCACTTCCTTCCAAAGCCTGTCTCCCGGGGCCTGGGGGCCCGTGCAGGGGCGGGCTGTGCCCAGACGGGGGGCCGCGCAGAGTTGGTTTATGTGTTAAACACGTGCGCTCTGGGGCTGAGAGACGGGAGGAGGAATTCAGCACCAGGACGAGCAGGAAGACGGGGTCACGGATCCCGCTGAGATGGACTTAATTCTGAAAGATGACTCGCTGCCGGCCGCTCGGCGGTCTCTCTGAAACAGCAAATCGATCCTTCTGTTGGCCTCAGAGGGAAACCGGTGCCCGAGTGAGCGGATCCTGAGGAGGGGGAGGGGAGCCTGCCGCCGCCCCCACTCCTGTGCTGGCGGCAGGGTGCCGGGCCCGCCAAGCCTGGGAAGGCTGCCGAGGGGCTGCACAGGGGTGGGCCAACGGCCCAGGCCTGGGTGAGGCCCTCCTGTCCAGCTCCTCCCCGGGCAGCACAGTCTTCCAGGTGGAGCAGCGGGCAGGGCACATCCGCACCCCGGACTCCGCCCTGGGTCCCGCTTTGCCCCGAGAAGGAAGATTCCTTGTGGCCTTCTCGGAGGGAGCACAGCCCCTGAGTTGGGGCCTTTGCGTCTGCAAATGTGAGCAGCCCAAGCCCCAACACCGCACGGGACTTCTGTCCACCGTCCTCTTTCCTGCCACCCCAGTGATGGGAGTGTCCCCGGGACGCTGCAGCCTCGGAGGGGATTACCATGGTGGCAGGGTATGCTTGCCTGCCTGCTACTGGGAACTCCAGGGTGCTGGTCAGGGTGGGCAGGCTCCGAGGGCTCTGCCCACTCTCTGGAGACCTCGAGTCGCCCTTCCCGGGCCCCCTTCCCTGAGGTGAGGTCACCTGCTCACCTCGGGCCGGGAAGCCCCCGGCAGCTGGGAAAGCCTGTCCAGCGGGGGGATAATAAACTGTAGGAGACCTCAGGCACCTCCTGCTTCGAGCTTCTCCCAAGTCCTCCTCACCCTGTCCCTCTGGGCTGCAGGCCCTGGTTTCCTCCCCCAAGGCAGGCTGGGCTGCCCCCGCACCTTGCTCTGGGCACGGCCACTCCAGACTCCGTTCTCGGGTCGCCCCTCGCCTGTTGAGTTGAGTTCGCTGGTGCCTGCCTTCCGAGGTCCTTCTGCCTCCTGAGCGCCTGGCCTGTCCGACCTGCCATGGGTCGCGGTGGGCAGGGCGGGCAGCTGAACGAGGACAGTGTCCCCCTGCCTCACCCCAGAGAGGTTTCCATGCAGATGGCTTGTTCTGCTGAGCAGAAGCTTGGTAGGAGCAGAGAGGCGCCGGGCGGGCTGCAAGGGTCCCAGAAAGTGCTTTGCCCTCAGAGGCCTTGCCCTTCCTGCCACCTCGACCTGCACCGGCAGCCCCCCATCTGGCCACTTTCCTGACCCTCTGTGGTGGTCTTTTGGGGGGGGCAAAGTGAGGAGGGTGCTGTGGGGGGGTCCCACTGACTACAAGCGCCAGGTGCCCCGGGGCCCTTGGGGACCTGTGGGAGCCGTGCGGCTGGTACTTTGGCTCCTTCTGACCAGGCAGTGGGAGCAGGGTCTGGGGACAGGGAGACGATGTCCCCACATCCTGGAGCTCTGGCTGACCGTGGTCTGAGGCTGCAGGTTTCAGACATCTGCTTCCCCAGGGGCTGCAGTCCCCTCCGACAGCTGTGCTGGGAAAACAGCCAGTCAGCTGGTGACATTGACACTGCCCGTCCAGGGAGGCACGGGCCCTCCAAGCTCAAGTCCAGTCTCATGAGCAGCTCTTGCTGTGCCCCTCAGGTCCTGGTGGCCCGGGGGCTGGAACGAGGCTTCCCTGCACCGGCTGCGCCCAGGCTGGGGAGGCAGGCTCTGGGGCCAGCTGTGAGGGTCAGAACGGGGCCTGGAGACGGTTGGAGACCCTTCTCGGCCACCCAACTGTCCTCCTGGTGAGGGGAGTGCAGCCAGGAGACCTGGCTGCGGGGTACCTTCAGCCTGGGGTCTAGGGGCCTGGAACCACGCACCCCAGAGGGACAAATCTGGTGCCCTCTGGCTCTGGGCAGAGATCGCCAGCCTCCGGGAGCCCCGTTCTGCCTGGAGGGTCCCCCTCCCATGGAGCTGGGATCACTTTGGGGCTGGAGACTGCCTTCCCTGCGCTTTCCTCCTGCCCGACCCTAGGAGTCTGGCAGGTACCCCTTAGGCCTTCCATGTGCTTGGGGTGAGGGCCCAGTCTCTGTCCCCTCCTCCGCCCTCGCCACACCTCTCCCTCCAACTGCCCCCAGGGGGAAGCCGCTGACTTGTGCTCCCGAGGGGCCAGAGGCTTCTTGGAGGGAAAAGCAACCCAGGGCTCCTCCCTGCAGTGGGGTCAGGAGCCACCCAGTTTGGAGGCTCCCCACTTTTAGGGATATGCAGGGGGTGGCCCCTGCATGTGGGGGCAGCTGGGGGCCCGCAGGCCTGGAGAGGCGTGCTGGGGACCAGAGTCAGGCAGGTGCCTACGGGGGGGTAGGGACACATGGCCAGAGGGGCTGCTGGGACCCTCTGCGTGGCCATCTGGAGATGAGCAGCTGCCCAGGTGGCTGAGGTTTGCGGGGGCGGGGGTGGAAGGAAGGGGGCTTTTGGGTGGCAGCACCCAGCCCTGGGACTCCTGCCCACCCCTGAGGGGCACTTCTCCTCCTGCTGCCTGGTGGCAGCACCAGGCTCTTGCACCCCGGAAACTGTGCTTGGCGGTGTCACTTCCCCAAGACCCTGATATTGGCATCCTGTATGCTGAGCTGGAGTCAGCGTGAGGTCACGGTAGTAATGTCCCAGGGGCAGTGTGACCCTGGGACCCAGGCACGCAGGGGCTGTCCCTGAGCCGGGCCTATGCCGAGCTCCAGACGTGGCGGCCGCTGGAGGCCCTCAGCCACCGCCACGCCCCCTGCAGCAGCTCCTCAGGGGTCAGCGGCGCTGGGCTGCAAGCGGCCCCAGGCCTGGGCTGTCAGTGCCAAAGCCGGTGCTCGTAACTGCCCTCCTCCGAGTCACCTCTGTCCTCGGATGATGAGAGAACGGTGCACGGTGGCCACCCACAGCCCTGGGCCATTTCAGGGTTGGGGCTGGGCCTGTAGCCCCGAGGCTCAGAGGCCATGGGTCTGAGTCCCCTGCTGCTGTCGCCCCCCCCCCCCCCCCCCCCGTTTCCTACGGAGGCTGGGAGTTGGCGCCTGTTGCTCGCACAGGCGTGGGCTGGAGATCTTGGAGCAAAGATGACGGAACACCTGTAAGGGCTCATCTGGGCTGACATCAGCGTGCAGACTGCATCGAGGGGCCTGGGCCCGTCCTCTGTCATGGGCCCCCAGCACTGATGGTGACGGCAGCTGCCACCCACAGTGCTGCCTGGACTCCCTGCTCGCTGCCCTTTGCTGCTGTCTGCGAGGCCAATGCGGAGCCCTCTCCCTCCTGGAGGGCCAGGGCCCAGGGAGGGTCAGTGGGGCCACTGGGAAGGCGACTCCCCCTGGGGTGATGGGCACAGAGAGCGCTGCTGCTGGAAGCCGCTGCCCGAGCTACTGGGCCTCGGGTGAGGGTCACGGTCCTGCCCAGCTGCCTGGCGGGAAGGGATGGGGGACAGACAAATACCCCGGCGTCTTTCTCCCTCCACACTCCCCCCTCCCCCTCCAGTATCCTGCGGGTCTTCCCACTGGCCAAGCCCACCTGGAGCCAGAGGGCAAGTATGAGTGTGTGTGCGTATGCGCTCTCGCGTGTGCATGTGTGTGCTTGCTTGTGAGTGCACGTATGTGGACACCTGCATTTGCATATGTTTGCGTGTGTGCGTGCGCACAAGTGCAGCTGGCCTTGATCCGGGGTGGCTGGACAGAGCAGTCCAGAGCCTCGAGTGCGGATCCCGGGAGCGCCAGGCAGCCAGCAGACCAGCTGCAGGGCGGGAGGGTGGTCACGAGGCCAGATGGCTGTAGGTGAAGGCAGCCCGGAGCCGTGCCACGTCATCTGGCAGCTCCGGGGACTCAGGTGGGAGTGGGGGAGGGGCCCTCGGCCTGCCAGCCAGCCCTCAGCTCCCCCAGCAGGCCCCTCTGGGTGGGCCAGAGCCTGGCTGGGCGCCGGAGGAGGTGTCTTCCTTGGAGGCCCCGTGGAATCCGCTGGCTCTGAAAACTTCTCGAGGCAGTGAGGCCCCGGCTTCCCTCCGCGCGCTGTGCCTGAACTGGAGCGCCCTGCATGGCCTGTGCTGCCCTTCGGAGCAGGCAGGGCGCTCTGTCCCCATCACCTCCACCTCCTTCCTCAGTGGGCACGTCACCCAAACACTCACGGGTGCTGGAGCCACGGACTGCATGGGACGGTGGTGGCCGGGAGAGGCAGCACCCCTGCCCCCCACGCTGTCCCCCAGCCCCCAACTGCGCCACACGCCCTGGGTGTCCTCTCTCACCCACGCCTTGCTGGCTTTGTTGGTCCTGCTCAGCCTCACACCCCAGTGTGACCAGCTCTGGGGACGTCTTGGAGGCCAGGGGGGCTGGGGTGGAGGGACCTAGGGTCCAAGTCAGGCGGACTCAAGTCAGCCCTGTCCCTGCTCCTGCTGACGCCGTGGACACCGGGGTAGGCCGGTGGCTGTGAGCGGTGAGTGCGCTGACCGGCTGTCCTCTGCCCTAGGCCCCACGTGTGTGCGGAGCAGGAGCTGACCCTGGTGGGCCATCGCCAGCCCTGTGTGCGGGCCTTCAGCCGGACTGTGCCTGTGTGGAAGCCGGGCTGTGGGCGGCAGGCGTGGTGCGTCAGCCACGAGCGGAGGTACGTGGGTCCAGTGTGGGAGCAGGGCGCCCGGGTTGGGGGCCGTCCCCATGTCAGGGCCGCCTGTACCCCCCAGCTGCAGCCCCTCGTCTGATGGAGGACCCGGCCTCTTACACCCCCTGGGGGGTAGTCCCCTGAGGCTAGGACAGGGCCATCCTGCTCAGCTGGCCCCTGGGGCCTTTGTGGGCAGCTGGGGAGGGGACCTGGCAGGGAGGTGGCCACCCTGTGGGGGAAAGATGGGGTCACCGAGTGGGACGACCCCTTGGGGGGTTGGGGACCCTGCGGAGGTGGGTGTCTGCTGGCCACACGAAGGGGGAAAGGGAGGGCTCCCGCCCTGTGAGCTCCCAGCCAGAGCCTGCTGCCGCCTGACCCCTGGGCCACGTGCCCAAGCCTGCGCGAGACCCTTTATTGCTCAAGATTTTATTTCAAAACAAGCGCAGGGATTGCCTTTGCATACCTCCCCTTTGCACTCTCGTCCCCGAATCTGCCTGATTGCGGAGCCGTGGTCAGGGGGTCTCCGCTCAGGCAACTCCCCGGCTTGGAAGCTGGCGGCTGCCCCGGCCAGGTCAGGGGAAGGTGGTGCCAAGTTCTCCGAGTGGGTGCGGCGTTGGCCTGTCAGCGAGGTCTTGGGGGAGCCACCTGCGCCAGCCTTCCGTGGGGGGCGTGGACCCGAGTGTTGAAAGTAGAGGCGAGGAGGAGTGGCTGGGCTCTGACCATGGTTCTCAGCAGGGGGACAACTGGCGGTCCCCCTCCCTGGGGACCCAGCAGTGGGCCGTGACAGGTCTGCTGGGACAGGGGAGCTGGGAGAGCAGACAGCCACTGCAGTCGCAGGTGGAGTCTGGGAGGCGGCCGGATACCCTCCTGCGCCGCCAGGTGGCCCGCCCACGAGGGGGGCGCCCCAGGAGCCCTCGGCCCTCCCGTGTCCCTGGGGTGTGCACCTGGCACACAGCGTGTCCTTCCAGCCCCACCGTCACATGTGGCAAATGTGCATGTATTCACAAGACAGGATGAGGTCCTATTAGCTGCACCCCCTGGCTCCCAGCAACCAGGGGTGTGAAGGGCGTGACTTGGAGCAGCGGGAGCCCAGGGCCCTGGGCCGGCTTCGTGCCGAGGGGCTACTGTGAGGCGGTGGGGGTGGCTGTCACACCCAGCTAGGCGGGCGGGAGCAGGTTTCCAAAGCCTGTGCAGGGTGTCTGGGCCTCGGAGGAGAGCCCTTGTCTGGGAGGCCCCGCTGCCCCGCGCGCGCTCGTGGGGCGCTCGCACAGGCGGGTGGCAGGTGGGCCAGCCGCACGGCGGCTCAGCATCTGCTGTGCCGGCAGCCGAGGGGGCCCTCGTTCCTTGTTGGGGTTTCCTGGGAAGGCTCCAGGGGCGAAGTGGGCTCCTCTCCTTGTACCTCTCGGCTCTAGGACACCGGGCTGTGCCCCTGCCACAAGGCAGGCCTACCTCGGTGGCTCTGGAGTGGAGCCAGGCCCCCCTCGGCTCCTCACAGGGTGGTCTCAGCCCAGCACCCACTGCGGGGTCATCTCGCACCTCCGTGCCCCCGCCATCAGGTGTCCTGTGGGCTCTCCTCGAAACGACGCTGAGTGTTTTGGGGGCCCAGCCTCGCCCCCCTTCCAGAGTGCTCCTGGGGTGTTAGCTGTCCCCTCCCACAACTCCTGCCCTGAGGTCACTGTCCCCACGGGAGAGGTTTCCCCAAATGCCTTGTCCAGATGGTCCTCGAGTGGCCCTGCCAGTTCCTCCCTCAGGACCCTGGGACACTCCGGCTTCTTGGGACGAGTCCCCAGCCCTCCCGTCGCCTCTTGGGCCTAGAAGAACGTCCAGTCCTCCTTCTCCACGTCACTCCTAGCGCATTATGGGTGTTTCCCCACAAACCCTACAGTCAGCCAACACAAGCCGCCCTGGGGTCTGCCTGCCTCCGTAGGGAGCACCCCGCTCGAAGGAAGGAAGGCAGAAAGGAGGGAGGAAGGGAAGGAAGGAAAAGGCTGCTTGGAGCTCAGAGCCTACGGTGTGCCCTGCCAGAAGGCGCCCCCCCACCCCAAGACCCAGCTGTGCCGAGGCCTGGGTTCCTGGGCGGCTGCAGGGGCCCAGGGCTGGGCACCGGCCTTGCAGCCCCATCTTCCTGTGACTGGCCCTGCTGTGAACCAGCTCCCGGTGGTGCTGCCACCACTTTGAAGTGTCTTTGTGAGCTGCGGGGGCTTGAGGGCTTGAAGGTCCACTCTCAGGGTGCCTGGGGGCTGCAGGCCTGCCCGCTGTCTCCGAGGGTCTCCGACTTTGCAGGGCACAGGCGGGTGGCAGGTGGGCCGGGTCGCCGGGGCTTCCAGCGACCGCGAGGAACCGCACGTAGCCCCGGAGAGGGACAGATATTTACGAGGACGGGCCCAAACACTCTTGCTGCCAAACGCGTCCCAGTGGCGGCGGCTTCTTTGCAGGCAGGCGGTTTCATGTCCTGCCAAGACAGTGTTTATGGAGCCCCCCGACCGCTGCGCGCAGTGCGTGCAGTGCCCCGCTTCCTGGAAGCAGCTGACTGTCGGTGGGGCCCAGGGCCCCAGGTGGCCGCCCCAGCACACCTGGGGGGCGTTTCGTTTCCTGGAGACGGACGCCAGTCCAGGCTCTCCGGCCACTCACAGCGGCCAAGGGTCCTTGACCCAGTGGTGCTGGATGGGCCTGGGTCCGAGTCCTACGGACTCGGAGAGGGGGCTGGGGTGGGGGTCACTGTGCCTGAGGGCCTCAGGGTGGCCTGGCCAGCCCCCTCCCCCTGGCAGCCAGCAGCCGCACGTCAGGGGTAGGGAGTTTCCTCCCAGAGGCCCTGACGGAGCAGCTGGGGATGGTGCCCATCGACCTTGGCCCTGGGCTGGTGGCTGCATCGCCCCAGCCTCTGCTGTGCCTCCGCTGTTCCTTTGTCTGGGCCCGGACTTCCCTCTTCTCACGAGGACCCCAGTTATTGAATTCAGGGCCACCCTAAGGCAGGGCGGCTTCATTTGACTTGAGGATGCCTGTGGAGACCCCCTCTGCAGACGAGGGCGCAGCCCAGGTACGGAGGTCCCAGGCGTCGGGGGGCCTTGCAGCCCGCACAGGCAGGAAGGGGCAAGGGTGTGGGGGGCAGAGTCCATGTTGCCCTCACCAGGGAGGGTGCCCGGTGTTCGGTTGGGGGAGGGGTGTGGAGGAGGTGGCCCCCTGGGAGGGTTGGGGTTAGGGGTAGGGTTATGGAACCCACTCTCTGGGTGGGCAGGGACGCTTCCCACACGCCTGCAGCCGCTGAGGAGGAGCTAGGTGGTGGGGGCACCCGGGGGCAGGGCACAGCTGCGTGGGGTGCTGTAGGGAATGTGCCGACCGGGCGCTCCCCGCCTCCCACACTGGCGCCAGGTCCGTGGCTGCAGGGTGAGCCCTGGGGCTTGGGGGAGGAGGCCCCTCGCTGGCTGTTCCACCAGGACCGCCCTGTGGACCCGCCCCCCACCCCGGGGGCTGTGGATGCCAGGAGGGACCGGGCGGGCGCAGGGCGGGGCTGGGCAGACCGCCCTGCAGAGGGTGGCCCTGAGCGCCTGGGCTCCCAGGGGCCTGGGTGCAGGTGGTCCAGGGCTGTGGATGTGGGGAAGGGGCAGAGGAGTTCTGTCCACCCTGCTGGGGGTACTGGGGGGCTGGCTCGGGTACCACCTTCCTCTGGCTGCTCCCTGAGCTGGGCCCCAGCTGCTGGGTAGACTCTGCTCTCAGCCTTTGTGGGAGCCACACCGTCCGGTCTATGTGGGAACCAGCCATGAACCGCCCAGACCTGCAGGCTGCACTCTTCGGGGAGCCCCTGGCCTACGCCCCGCTGCCCTCAGTGCCAAGTACTGAACGCGCTGGTGTCCTCCTGTCACTCGGGCTGCTTCCGCCTGGTTCCCGGCTCAGCAGTACTTAGCTTGGGAGGGGAAGGGACCCCCCCATGGACATTCCAGGGCTGGCTCGTGTCCAGTTCCTTGGCCCACTGGTGGGCCTGGGGCCTGTGCAGGCCCCACCCACAGCATAGCCTGCCCTGCACTGGGCACCTGGAGCTCACGGAGTCCATTCCGGAAGGTGGCCCTGCTGCTCAGCAGGGCACTTGGAGTCTGACGCCGACGGCCTTCCAGGTCTGTCTGGGTGACCACAGCCAGCACCCGTCCTGAGCCAGCCGAGACCCGGGCTGTGGGGGGACATCGAGGGGGCGGGGCACGGTGGTCCTAGGGCTGAGCACTGCAAGAGGCCTTTTGCTGGTTCCCGGGCGGCGTGCACCTGGACACCTCCAAGCCTCACGCTCAGCTTTGCGACGGGGACAGCAGAGGACCGACCTGAGGGCAGGGTGGTGAGCGCTGAAGCCATGGGTACGGTGCCGCCAGCGTTTCCCTTCCCCCTGTCTTCTAGAACCAGCTACTACACCAGCTACAGGCAGGTGTACGCCACGGAGGCCCGGACGGTGCTCAGGTGCTGCCCGGGGTGGAGCCAGCAGCCGGGCGCCCAAGGCTGCCTCTCCGGTGAGTGTCCCCACCCACCCGTGCCACCTGTGGACGCTGAGCCTCCTTCAGAGAGACCGTGTGTCTGGGGACCATCCCTCCCAGCTGCCACAGGCCCCACCCCCATGGCCTGCTCCTGGTGGGGCCTGTCACAGGAGCGACGTCCAGGGCCACAGGTTCCGCTGGCGTGTCACCGAAGGCTGTTAGGACAAAGTGACACAAGAGAAAAGGAACCAGGGTGTCCCCCATGCTGGTGCCGGCAGGGCCAGGAGGGAGAGCCACCCAGAGGGGTCTGGGATACCTCTGAGCCTGGCGTGGGTCAGGGTCATGGGGTGTGACCCCTCGCCCGCCTGCCCCCCCATACCCCCGCCCCTCCGTCTGACACCACTCTGTTCCCAGAAAGGCCGGCCTGGGCGCCGGGCCCCGGCCTCAGTGGGAGCAGGAGGGCCATCCGCCCTGCCTCCCCCACCATGTCCTGGGCCTCAGCCTGCCTGCCCTCTGCTGAAGGGACTGTTGCCACCCAGAGAGCATGTCCTGGGGGTGCGTCTGGTCCTGGCCGGCTGCCGGGAAGCCTCTGCTTGGTGCCAAATTGAGCTCATGGGAGTGGGGGGGCTGGGGAGACTGGCGGGGACTGTGGAGTCTGCGTCCCTCCCATGAGAGGCCGGCCGGAGTTCTCGTGTCCCCTGAAGCAACAGCGTGGCATCCCGTGACAGGAGGGGTGCCTGGGGTCTCGAGTCCCACACCTAGGGGCTACCCACGGTGGGCCATCAGACTGGGATGGGACACAGACTTCAGGGGCCCCATCACAGCGTGACCTCGGGGCCCCTGGGTCCCTCCTCACACAGAAAACACGGGGCCTGAAGGAGACCTTACGTGAACCGCAGGGGAGAAGGGGAAGGACAGGACAGGACGTGGTGATGTTTTCTCAGGAGAGGAAATGAACAATTCTCTCCCGGAAGGGAGTGGAGGATGGAGGAGAAGGAAGTCGCTCTGGCCGCGGGCTAGAGGGACCGTGGGGGCTGGGGGCAGGGTGGATGCTGGCCCGCTGCCCCAGCTGGGGCGCCGCCCCCCCAACAGCTGCCCTTCTCTCTGAGGCCTGATCGCAGGGCTGGTGTGTGCAGCTCTTGGCTCTTGGGGGGGGGGGCGGCTGGCGTCTGGGAGAACAAAGGGGCCTCTTGAGTGGGTGCAGACATCAAAGCCAGGTTCCCATTTCCGCCCCATGGGGGCAGGGGGTCCCCAGGCCTGCTGAGGGGGGCCGCACGGCTCCAGCAGTCCTGACATGATAGTGGGGGGCAGGGAAGGCAGCGGGGTCTGGTCTGTGTCCCCGTCCCCAGGATCAGTGTGAGGAGGCTTGGTCTCTCCACCCAGGAGGGGACATGGGTGCAGGGCGTGTGGCTGGGCTCCTGGGCTGGGGGGTGGGGAGCCAGCTGCAGGTCCAGGCCCGTCCAGCAACAGTCCCAGGACCATGTATGCTCTGCACCCCCAGGCTGGGGTCCTGAGGCCCTTGGTTCCTCCTGGCTCTGGGAGTGACCATCCTGGTCTGGGCAGGAGGAGTCCAGGCCGGGTGGTCGGGGGCCAGTCTCCCCTGCCTGCTCCGTCTGAGCTGGGCTCTGCCCACACTGCGGCTCTCTCGGCCCCGTGAGGGATGACGCTGCCCCATCCTGGCCGGCGGCCAGTGTGGGGACGCGGCCAGTGGGGTTGGAGCCCACCGAGCGTCCCTCAGCTCAGAGTGGGTCTTGGCCGCCACCCTCCCCAGGCAGGGGGCTCTCAGGCCCTGGGCCTGGCCTTGGGCATGTGGGTCGTCACATCTGCCAGGAAACATGGGACAGGATGACCACAGCCAGGGTCCCCACTGGGATGGGGTCCCCATGGGTCGGGGTCCCCACGGGACAGGGCCCCTTGGGGGTCTCCATGGGACGAGGTCACAACATGCATTCGGAACTTGAAGCTTTGGTTTTCTTGGTCATTTGTTTTTAAAATTCTGTTTTAGGGCAGGATTCCTTACTGATGTGTTTGGCTTTTATCTGTTTCAGGGGTCTGGGAAGAGCCCTGTAGTCTGGCCACTCGGGCGGCCACCAAGTCTGGGTTGCCGGCTGCAAGGGGTGGGTGTGGGGCCCCACAGGGGCCGCTGGGCGGGAGCCTGGGATCTCGCCCAGGGTGGGGGTGCCACACGGGGTCATCAACTGGGGTCACAGCAGCAGGGTGGCTGACACCGTCGGGACCGTGCGTCTGGAGGGCGGAGGGGCTCCTCCGTTCATGCTCCACTCTGAGCCTCGGAGGGCGGCTGAGGTCGCAGGACCAGCGAAGGCTGAGTAACCATCTCACTGGGCGTCCTCACTTCGTCCGTAAGGGGAGATCGAGCCACGAGAGGTTTCCAAGAAAACCCCACACCCGTGGGAAGCTCACAAGGTCCCCCCGTGTGGACGGGTGCGTCCTGCTCATCACCATGTCCACAGTGACTGCCCAGCAGGCTCCATGCGGCAGCGACTGCGTGAGAACAGGCCTCGTGCACGCAGGCCCGCTCGGGGAACCGAGGGACAGAGTAGTAGTGATGGACAGACGGACGGAGGTCGTGAGACGGCCCCAGGGGCGGGTTCCGAGAATAAAGGGCGCTCACTTCTTCCAGGTTCCCTGGAGGGGGCTCCAGGCTTGTTGGGAAGACGTCCAATGAGGTGGCCCGCGTGACAGCTCAGCCCGGTGACCCGGCCGCTCTCTGTGGCCAAGGGACGCTGAGAGGTGGTCAGGCTGGGGCAGGGAAGGGGCGGCCCCCATCCACTAGCCACTGGGAAACTTCATTTGGATGTGACCGGGAGACGAGGAGCGTGTGACACGATGCCGGGGCCTGTGGTGTGGGCGTCGCAACGAGCAGAAGGCCTGTACCATGGAGAGAGCGGCAGGAAGCTCCTGATGGTGTCGGGATTCCTCCGAGAGCCCCTTAGCCGCACGGTGACCTGGAGGTGACCGAGAGAAAGTGTCGGCTGGACAGGGCGGGGGTGCCCCGTGCCCGGGGCTTCTCCGGGTCTGCATGGCCCCTTGTGCCCTGGGGGGCAGCTGGGCTCTGACCCGTGGCTGCTGGGGTTCAAGTTCTTCTTCCCGGCGGAACTGACTTCCACGCCTACCCCAGCTGGGGGACACCTGTTGCCTGGACCCTCACGCTGATTCAGCCGTAGCCGCCCTGGGTCCTGGCTGCCCTTCATCGAAGGACCCGGTTCCTGGCCTGGAGCAGCTCGGGCCCCCGGATCCCCGCACGCCGACCCCGAGACGGACGCAGCCAGGAAGACATATCTGCACCCTCGGTTCCCCTGGGCTCTGTCCCTCTGGAGGCCTGCAGGGGGGCGGGGCGGGGCCTGAGGAGCCAGCCCTGGGAAAGGGGGGCTCTGCCTACCGCACAGCTGGGAGGTTCCGTCCGCAGGGCTTGTCGGAGCCGGAGGGTCAGGGCAGCCTTGTGCACCCGGGATTCAGAGACAGGCTGCGCAGTGGTTTCCAAACTAACTCTTTCTTCCAAAGGAAAGGGAGACAAAGTAACAATGAAGTGAAAACAATAACGCAGTGTCCCCAGCTGAGAAGTCCTGGCCCAGGTGATACATTGCACAGACGGCGTGAGGGCCTGCAGTCGGGGGCGCGCTGTGGTCGGTCCAGGAGGGAGTGCGGATGGGGAGGGTAAATTCCCTGCCCGTAGGCGTCAGCACAAAACGCCGCACAGGAAAATGAGGCAGGGAGCAGGGAAGGGGTCGAGGGACCGGCAGGTGGTGCTGGCTCCAATGGGGCTGGGGACGGCCTCCCTCTCTGTCCAGGGCACAGGTGGCCGGTGTGACAGGAGCTGGGTGGGGGCCTTGCAGTTGCCTGGGGAAGGATCCCCACCGCAGAGGGGTTGGAAGGTGCGAGGCCGTGGTAGCCCATGAGGGCCTGCGCTGTAGCTCCTGCCCACCGGAGCCGTGGACCAGATGCAGCCCTGGCTCTGTGCCTGCGACCTCGGCCCCTGCAGGCGGGGCTGTGGGTGAGCCCCCAGCTCGGTGCCCCTGCACCCAGCTGTGGTCCTGCAGGCAGGCGGCCCCGGCAGGTGTCCCTCCCGGGGGTCAGGGCCCGGTGTGGGGGGAGGAGCGGCAAGGAGGCCGCCCCCTGCTCTCCCACCCCTGGGGCTCACTTTTCCTTTTCCGTTCTGGCCGCAGTCAGCCCCGAGCCCAGCGTGGGAACTGGCAGGGCTGGCTCACACCCGTGTGCGCTCACACTCTCGACAGCAGGCTCGCTGCCCTAGAGACTGGCCCGGCACCCCTCCCCCGCGGCCCACGGGTCCCAGCACAGGAGTGCCCCACGCTTGGGGGGCTCGGCTCAGCATGCCCTCGGTGGGGCTGGGCGGGGGTGGTGGCTCACAGCCTGCCCAGCACGCCCGCCCCAGGACCTACGCCTGTCCGCGTGTGCGCCTGCGGGCAGCCCTGGGACTGACTCTGCGGCCTTAGCAGAGGGCGGGAGGTTCAGTCACAGATTCCACCAGGTGTGTGGTGACAAGATCCCAGTCTGGAGCGATCCAGGGCCAGCCCTTCTGGAAGGTTCCGGGCGCATGGCCCCAGCCCTGCAGACCAGCTGCGGGGAGGTGGGTGGGGGGAGCTGGGGGGGGCAGCAGGCAGGGACACGCTGCCCTGCTCAGGTCTGCTCTCCGGGGCTCAGTGTCTGGGGCTGGAGGCCGGGGCTGGGAGGGGCCGTGGGTTTTGTCACTGGGGTCTGTGTCCTCTTGACCCCCACCTCCCCCATCGATAGGACAGGCTCCCAGACGCAGGGTGGCCGGCTGGAGTCCAGACTTGCAGTGACCCAGAGGCTTTGGGAGCTGAGCCTGGCTCCGGGCAGAGGGCGCCTGCCTGTCCCCCTGCCTGTCCCCCTGCCTGTCCTCAGAGACCCACCTGTGTGGTGGGCAGTGGTCCCGTACGGAGGCTGTGGAGCCAGCCTGGGGGGCTCCGTCCTTCCCTGAGAGCCTGGAGCGGGGCTTTCTCCCTGCAGTGAGGGTCTCGGGGGAGGGCCGGCATGGGGGCACATGATCTGGGCCCCCAGCCCGCGGCCAGCACGGAGTGAAAGGCCAGGTTTGGGTGGCAGAAACGGGGACAGAAGGACAAAGCCAAAGGGGCCTGCTCTGCCCTGGGCTCCCAGGGGAGTGGCTGCCCTCAGAGGGCCCTCGGCCTGGATGGGGACGAGCTCCTTCCCCCATAAACGCTTGGGTGTGTCGAGAGGCTGTGTGGGGTTCTGCCCCACCCAGAGGGGCTCCTCTGGACCTAGACCACGTGTGGCTGGGCAGGGGGGCAGTGGGGGACCCACAGCAGCAGGGCTGGGCTGCCGGCCAAGGTAGGGAGCCCATGGGACCTCCAGGTACGGGGACTCCGCCCTCAGGTGTGGTCCGGGCTGTGGTGGGGGGAGGGCCTGGGTCCTGTCTGGCCCAGGGCCTTGCCTGGTGGGTTGACTTCATGGGTGGATGTGCTCTTGGGACTCTGCCCTGGCCGGTGGGCTGGGCGCTGCCCCCAGCCTCCTGCTTCGCTCACGGGCCTCCTCCCCTCTCTCCACAGCTGACTGCAGCGCCGGCCTCTGTTTCAACGGTGGCAGCTGTGAGCCCGGCTCACCCCGACTGTGCCACTGCCCCCCAGGCTTCCAGGGCCCCCGCTGCCAGCACGGTGAGTGGGGCCCCTGCCAGGTGCCGAGGCTCTCGCTGTGCCTAGGGGACAGGACCCTCACTGATGACCGTTGTCCATCACCCTCACCCTGGGCCCTGCTGCCCACCCGAGTTGTGGGGTGCGTGGCCGACCCTGAGGCTCCTTCCTCAGTGGACGCCTCGTCCAGTACCCTCAGAACCCCTCAGCCGTGCCCTCTATAGATGGGGCGGCAGGTGCGGACGCACGCAGGGCAGTAAGTGCTTGTCCCAGGGGGTCTCCTAGCCAGAGACCGGAGTCTTCCACGTCCTTGATGTTGGAACATGGGGGGCCCCCGGGGGTCCTGCCTGAGGCAGTCGGTTGAGAAAACTGGCACATCAGAAACTGAAGTCGCACGCCCCATGGAAGCCAAGCCTCTCAGTCACTTGGGGAAACACTTGTGGGGTGCTGGCCCCAGACAGGCGTGTGGGGGGATAGAGTTTCTGTACAGTGCACACCCGCACGTGAAAATGTCAGAAGCATCCCCGCAAACATTCCCCACAGTTCTCCAAGTGACAGGAGCCAGCGTGACCTCCGGCCCCGACTCCGTCGGCCACGCCCCGCGGGGCTTCCAGTCCCTTCAGCAGAGGACAGNCCCCCCCCCCCCCCCCCCCCCCCCCGCCCTCTGTCCCTGCTGCACAGGCCAAATGCTCCCGGGCGATTTCCGGGCCTTTGAACTTGCTTCCGGAGAGCAGCTGGGGGCTTCTTCCAGGAGGACGCCAGGGCAGACACCCTGAGATGAGCGTCCACGCTTCCTGGGGCCCAGCAGGCAACCGGAGACCAGGGAACTGTGGGGAACACAAGGTCCCCTGCTTGTGGAGGGGGCCCCTCCCCTGTCGCTGTTCCCTGTGTGTTCCCAGGCACTGCCCATCCCCCAGCACTGGGCTGAGGGTAGGGGTTTCGGTGCGGGGTGCTACCAGAGTTGGGGAGGGCGGCAGTAGGTGGGGGAGTGCCGATGGTTGGGAAGCTGTCGGGTTGGGCCGCTCTGCTGGCTGGTGAAGTGCCCTCTGTTCACTGGAAGGTTCTGCGCTGAGCCTGCCCGTCTCTGGGTTCTGGGGGGGCTGCTTCTCGCAGAAATGGAAGCAGGGCCCCTCCAGGGGCTGAGGGTCCCTGCCCGGCACCCCCGGGGGCTGCCCAGAGGCCACCCACCCCGCTGAGAAGCATCTGTGGTCCCTGCCGGGAGCACCGCAGGGCCTTGCCCCTCCACGGGGTCTGTAACCAAGGTGACAGGTGGCTGGGGAGAGATTCTTCGAGGACCTGGGCCCTCGTTTTTGCTGCTGGACTTGGGTTTTGCTGGGCATCACCGTGGGGGTGGGCGGAGCACTTCTGTCCTGGTGGCCAGCTGTCTTTGGGGTGTTGCTGGGACAGGGCTGTGGCTGGGCAGTCAGCCCCACAGATGCTGCCGCAGTCCCTCGGGGGGTGGGGGGCGGGCAGCGAAGAGGTGACTCTGGAGTGCGGCCTGCCCTTGGTCACATCCTTTGGGAAATAGTGGTGACGCCTTAGGGCTGGGCTTCCACCAGACTCTGTCTTCGCCTGCCTGTCAAGGCATCCAGCTTGGAGCCACATGGGCCAGAGTACCCTCTGAGCTGAGCAGCCTCTCCACCCCCTAGATGTCCCTGCACTTGGCCTCCTGGGTACCAGAGGGGGTGAGGGCTGGCAGGGCACCATGGCAGGGAGCCAGGCCTACCTCGGGCTCAGACATGCAGTGGGGGCTCTGTGGCCAGTGGCAGGGAGCCTGTCTCACCCAGTTCAGGGCCCAAGGCTCAGAGACCCAGCCTTGGGGTGCTGGGGGGAGCAGCGTGCCCCCAGCTTCTTGGGGTCCAGGCTCCAGGCTTGGCTTTGCTCCAGAGCAGCTCCTGTGGGGACAGCCCTTCGGGGTAGGCAGAGGGTCTGGAGGCCCAGAGCACCTGCCTGTCCCTGCGTCATGCTCTGCCTGAGATGTGTGTCAAATGCCTGCGATGGCACGTCAAATCCTCACTTCCTGTGCTTGTAGAAGAGGAACCAGGGCCTGAGGGGCCTGGGGGGTCTGGGGGGCCTGGCCGCTGCCGCTGCTCAGGGAGCTGGGGCTGGAGTCTCGGCCCACCCATTGAGGACCTGGAACCTTCTGGCTGTCGCCTGGGTGGTGCCAGGACGTCATCTGGTGGATCCCCGTGAGATCTGCTTTGGAGGAGAAGGGAGTGGAACCCAGGTCCCTGTCCTGTTCTGAACCCTGGGCAGGGTGGGTGGAAGCATCTGTGCCAGGGGGTGGGGCCCGTGAGCAGCCCTTGGGTGGGCTTCCTGGGGGGGTGGCCAGCTGGGGGGCAGATGTGGCAGATGTGGCCATCAGGGAGCAGTGCAATGGGAGGGGCTGCAGGGCCACCACCTAGGCACCGTCTCCTTGGAAGGGAGGCCGAGGGAACAGGCTGGGTGTGAGCAGCCTGGGTGTGCAGGGTGGGGTGTGCAGGCTGGGTGTGCAGGGCAGAGTGAGCAGGGCTGGGTATGTGTGTGGGGCAGGGTGTGCAGGGCAGAGTGAGCAGGGCTGAGTGTGCAGGGCAGGGTGAGCAGGCTGGGTGTGCAGGGCAGAGTGAGGAGGGCGTGCAGGGCAGAGTGAGCAGGGCTGGGTGTGCAGGGCAGAGTGAGCAGGGCTGGGTGTGCAGGGCAGGGTGAGCAGGCTGGGTGTGCAGGGCAGAGTGAGCAGGGCTGAGTGTGCAGGGCAGAGTGAGCAGGGTGAGTGTGCAGGGCAGGGTGAACAGGGCTGAGTGTGCAGGGCAGGGTGAGCAGGGCTGAGTGTGCAGGGCAGGGTGAGCAGGCTGGGTGTGCAGGGCAGAGTGTGTGGGGCAGGGTGTGCAGGGCAGAGTGAGCGGGGCTGGGTGTGCAGGGCAGAGTGAGCAGGGCTGGGTGTGCAGGGCAGAGTGAGCAGGGCTGAGTGTGCAGGGCAGAGTGAGCAGGGTGAGTGTGCAGGGCAGGGTGAACAGGGCTGAGTGTGCAGGGCAGGGTGAGCAGGGCTGAGTGTGCAGGGCAGGGTGAGCAGGCTGGGTGTGCAGGGCAGAGTGAGCAGGGCTGGGTGTGCAGGGCAGAGTGAGCGGGGCTGGGTGTGCAGGGCAGAGTGAGCAGGGCTGGGTGTGCAGGGCAGAGTGAGCGGGGCTGGGTGTGCAGGGCAGAGTGAGCGGGGCTGGGTGTGCAGGGCAGGGTGAGCAGGCTGGGTGAGCAGAGCAGGGTGAGGCTCCTGGCCCCGCAGTGCAGCAGCCCCTCTCTCGGTTCTCTGGTCTGGACCCCCCAGCACCCTCTGGTGCCCCCTCTGGTGCCCCCTCTGGTGCCCCCTCCGTGCTGGCGCAGACCCACCGACCTGCGCTCCAGCTCGGAGGGAACATCCAACTGACTGCAGTTGTAATTGGTTCCAGTTTTGAAAATATAAGCCATATTGTTTCTGGTTCCCCAAATTCTTTCACTGGAACAAAAGAGTGGGGGAGGCGGCGAGGGACTGCGGGCTCGATGCTGGTGAGCAGAGGGGTGGGGCGGGCCTGCCTGCGGGGGCTCCAGGGGGGGTTCCGCCTCCCCCGGGAGGAGGCTCTGCGGGAACACAAAGGGGCCTGTGTGGGCTGCCGGGGCCCGGGGAGGGTGGAGGTGCCCCGGCCAGTGCCTGGTGCAGCTGGGGGTCCAGGGTGGGCTGCAGGCCGTCCAGAGGTGCTCATGAGACCTGGGATCTCAGACCGTACCCGGTGGCTCATGTGTAGCGTGACAGGGACACAGTGGTTTGCACAGGTGGCAGGCGTCCATGTGGGTGGGGCACCTGGGGAAGGACCTGGGCAGGTGGGCACGTGCTCTCCCCAAGCACCTGCTGTGTTGGGCGGGAGCGTGGGGACAAGCTGGTGGCGGGGCTGGCCCTTGTCCTAGGGGTGCCCGAGCGCCTGGTCTTCTGCCTGGGCTTCCGCCAGGGCGGCTCCCTCGGGGTGGCCTGGGGCTGGTGCCACTGGTCAGCGGAGGAGGGAGGTGTACCCTGGGGACGCCCTGTCCCTTGGTGGGCTCTGGGGTCCTGTGAGCACATGGGACGCTGGCGTTGAGTCTCTTTTTTCCTTTTTAAAGATTTTATTGCCCTGGCTGGTGTAGCTCAGTGGATTGAGTGATGGCCTGCGAACTGCGAACTGGGATCGCAGTTCGATTCCCAGTCAGGGCACACGTCTGGGTTGCAGGCCAGGTTCCCAGTGGGGGACATACAAGAGGCAACCATACATTGACATTTCTCTCCCTTTCTCCTTCCCTTCCCCTCTAAAGATAAATAAATCTTAAAAAAAAAAGAGATTTTATTTATTTTTTAGAGAGAGGAGAAGGGAGGGAGAAAGAGCAAGAGAAACATCGATGTGAGAGAAACATCTGTCAGTTGCCTCTTGTGTGCCCCTGACCTGGCCCGAAACCCGGGCTCATGCTCTGACCGGGAATCGAACCAGCAACCTTTCAGTTTGCAGGACGATGCCCTACCCACGGAGCCACTTACGAACATGCACGTCTTGACATTGTTGTCCTTCGCTCTGTGTGTCAGGACACAGTCACCTCTAGTCATTTCTCGTGACGCAGGCACCCCTGACCTCGTGGGACGAGGGCAGACGGAGCACTGAGGCCTGGGGCGCCTCCAGGTGCCTCCTGGTCCGAGCAGCTCTGGCTCTGTCCCGTCTGGGCCCCCACTTCCTCCCCTTGAAAGGGGCAGGCCGGGCGGGCCGCCGGGGCATTCTGGGACACTGGCCCCCAGGCCCAGGGAGCGATCAGGGCTCAGTGCTGGCGCCCCGCAGAGGGCTTCCTGGAGGTGGCGTGCCTGTGGGCTGGGACGGGTTTGGGGAGGGACCGGTGGGCTTTCTGGATGGGAGACCAAGGAGCAGCCCTGTGCCGAGAGGAGGGAGTAGGTGAGTTTGGCCCCAGGGGCTGGGGGAGACTGCAGAAGCTTTGGCCACAACCCCCAGGACGCTTAGCCTCCCTCTCTGAGCCCACTGAGGGGACCCTGAGCCCGTGGGGACCCGTGTGGCCTGCCCTTCCACACCCACCGCAGCCCAGCAGGGAGACGCATGAGTGGTCCCCCTGGGAGCCTGCACACCCAGGCCCACCTGCGCCGTGATGGGTCCTGCCCTTTGNACGTCTTGACATTGTTGTCCTTCGCTCTGTGTGTCAGGACACAGTCACCTCTAGTCATTTCTCGTGACGCAGGCACCCCTGACCTCGTGGGACGAGGGCAGACGGAGCACTGAGGCCTGGGGCGCCTCCAGGTGCCTCCTGGTCCGAGCAGCTCTGGCTCTGTCCCGTCTGGGCCCCCACTTCCTCCCCTTGAAAGGGGCAGGCCGGGCGGGCCGCCGGGGCATTCTGGGACACTGGCCCCCAGGCCCAGGGAGCGATCAGGGCTCAGTGCTGGCGCCCCGCAGAGGGCTTCCTGGAGGTGGTGTGCCTGTGGGCTGGGACGGGTTTGGGGAGGGACCGGTGGGCTTTCTGGATGGGAGACCAAGGAGCAGCCCTGTGCCGAGATGAGGGAGTAGGTGAGTTTGGCCCCAGGGGCTGGGGGAGACTGCAGAAGCTTTGGCCACAACCCCCAGGACGCTTAGCCTCCCTCTCTGAGCCCACTGATGGGACCCTGAGCCCATGGGGACCCGTGTGGCCTGCCCTTCCACACCCACCGCAGCCCAGCAGGGAGACGCATGAGTGGTCCCCCTGGGAGCCTGCACACCCAGGCCCACCTGCACCGTGATGGGTCCTGCCCTTTGAAGGAGCCTTGGTTCCCCAACCTGAGTAGCTGGTGGTGGGGATGCCCCTGGCAGGGGGGCAGCGAGGGTGGGAGGTGGCTGGGCCTGGCCTGAGCCCCTGGTCTTCGTCTGAGGGCACCTGTTTCTGAACTGGGGGCATTGGTTAATGGGGAGGAAGCGGCCACCCAGGGCCCTCGCCTGACCAGGCCTGGTCGCTGCTGCTTGCTGGCAGCCCCGGCCTCCACAGGACCTGCCTGGGACCCAGCTCGGCTCTGCTGTGTGCCCCGCCGGAGTGGGGGACACCCACCACCAAACCTCTCCTTTGGGGGCTGTTTCTCAAATCTCCAGAGAGCCCCGCGCCCCCCAGGAGCTGGTGCTGGCGTGCAGAGGGCCTGGCAGGGTGAATGGATGGGGTAGGCAGTGGTCGGTGGCTGGGACCCCTGCAGGGCTGGGGGGTGGTATCCACGGACATCCTGCTCCGGACCACCGGATGGCCCCCAGCAGACCCTGGCCGCCTTTCAGCTTGGCTGGCGCAGGGAAGGCCATGGGTGTTCGCTCAGTGACTTGTTTAATTACCAGGTTTGCCCCCAGCGCCCACAAAGGCGCCTCTGTCCTGCGGACGGCCGTGTCCTCCAGGTCTGCCCCTGCACAGCGGGGCCGTGGGCCTCTCCCCCGGGCGGGTGCAGCCCGGACGGGTGGTCTTTTGATGACATAACCACAGCAGGAGACGCCGGGAGGCAGACCCTCCTGGGTGTGGGGTCAGTGTGCTCACCCTACCTGCCCCCAGGTGCTGGCTGGGTGTTTGGTGAGTCCGGGCGGGACTGAGGCTGGGGTTTGGAGAAGGACAAGGCCTCGGTGCCTCCTAGGGCTGCCCATGGCCCTGTCTTGCCCCCTGGGTGGTCTCCTGAAGTGACCCTGTGGCCCTATCCCTTGGCTACACGGTCCTGTCCCCTCCCACTCCCCTTCCCAAGAAGCCATCCCAGGCTCTTTAAATGAAAGGCCCCTCGGGACTGGGGGGCAGTCCTGGGGCCGGCCAGGAGCTCGTCCCATTTCACACGGGGGGATCTTGACCCGACACTGCCGAGTTTCGGGTGGGGGTCAGTGATGGCCCAGCAGCAGCAGGCAGCCCCTCTGGTGTGGCCCTTGCTGATGCCTCTGCTGGGGCGGGGGCGTCGGGATGTCATCTGGGGCATGCAGAGGGCCCCCAGACTGTCGCCGCCTCAGGCGCAGCTAGATGGGCGTCCACACGGCTGCTGGGAATAGGAGCTTCCCTTGGGACCCAGGGGCCGTGTCCGGGCCCTGCAGACCCTCCCTGGCAGCAGCGCCGGGCTGAGTGGAGCCGGGTGGTTGCCCACTCACCCGAGCCCGCACCCCCTCCTCCCCCCCTGCCCCCCCGGCCACGGCTGATAGCCTGGTACTTCCTACCCCGGGCGAGGAAAGGCCTGGCCAAGCCAAGCAGGGCTGGGGCGCTGGACCTCACACCACACCGAGGGTGCGGGGTCAACCCCTGTGTCACCCTGCCAACCCCTCCCCCTCCTGTGTGCTCCTGTGCCCTCAGTCCTTCACAGTCACACTGGCCAAGGCTCTCCTTGCCCATGGAGGGGGCAGAGGGCAAAGCCGGTCCTGGAGGCCTAGGTTGTGACCAGCGTCGGCTTTCCAGTGCTCAGGGCCGGCAGACGCCTGGGCCAGGGGGTCTGCAGGGTGGCACCCAGATCAGGGCACAGGGCAGCAGAGGTGGCCGGCGGGGGTGGTGGTGTCTGGGACCCTTGGCCTGGGTGCTGGGGAGAGACCCTCGCCGGGACGATTGGCCCCAAGAAAGCGTGTGAAAGCAGACTGTCCACGTGAGCCCTCCCTCAGGCCCCTGCAGACCCCTCCCTGCTCCCGCCGCGGCAGGCTCTTCTCCTCTCCCCAGGAATCTGCCCCTCCCCACCCGCGGCCCTCTGTGGGCTGAGCAGTCCCAGGGCCGGGCGGTAGGGGTGGAATGATTTGGTACAGATGCCTGGGGAATTCCTGCCTGGGGCGACCCTGCACTCAGGAGCTGGTTCTGGGCGGGGTTGGGGGGGTGCCTGCGGCCCAGGGGTCGGCCTCTCCCGGCCACTCCTGTGCCCACCTGCCCGCTGACTGCCTGGAGACTCCCTGCTCAGGAGCAGATTCCAGGAAACCCGCCGATGACCTGACTGGGGTTCCTGGGTGGGCCCGCCGCCCCGCCCGGCAGGGTAATTAGCGAGGGTCTGTGAGCAGTGAGCTGGCATCTGCGCCCGACTCTGCCCCGGTCACGGCCGCTCCAGGCCAGCATTCCAGTGTGGGCGGCCCCCGTGCCCCGGCCCAGCAGGCCTGGACAGCGTCAGGGGAACCAGGCCCGCTGATAGCTGGGCTGGCCTGAGGGAGGCTGAGGTGTGGGCCTCGGTGCTGACTGTGAGCCAGCGCCTGTTTCTCTGGGAGCCAGGAGCCGCGGGGGACGTCTCCCCACCTTTGGGGTGGGACACGTGAACTTTGGATTAGCTGTCCACAGTGGGGTCTTACACCGAGGGCCTGGCTCACAGGCGTCAGGACAGAGGCGGCCATCTGGGCCCCCGCCCCACACGCTGCCTGTCTGCTGGCTCCCCGATTCTAGCCAGGTGGGCAGGATGGGGGTGAGAAGGGGCCGTGGGCCAATCCAGAGCAGCACGGGGCCCAGGCGCCCTGCACAGCTGTGCACATGCCTGCTTTCCCCAGGGGACAGGGCCACCCTGACCGGGGCCCTTGGCCTGCCCGAGGGACGGGTGGCCTGTGCTGTGGCGTGCGGCCTGGGCTGCCCTGGGGTAGAGAAACCTGTGGGTCCTGCCGGGTAGTCGGGAAGGTCCTAGCACAGGAGGTACCTGGGAGCTGAGCCCTGGTGCCTGCCTGCAGTGTGTCCACTGGCGACCCCCCACCCCTCACGCAGAGCAGGCCGTACTCCCTGCGAGGTCCTCGCCCTGGAGGTGTGTGGGGCAGACGCCCCTCCTGCTCTGGCAAGAGGCCAGAGTGCGGTCAGTGCTCCGGGGGCCACTGATCCCCTGGGTCATTCCTATCTCCCTGGGGACTCTGGCCATGGGGGACAGGTCCAGACTCCTGGGTCTGTCCGCCTGGAAGTCAGGGTGGCCGGCGGGGAGTAGGGGCTCCTGAGGGCTCCCGAAGCCCTGGTCTCTGCCCCTTGTGTTGCCGAGGAGACATGGGGTGGACTTGGCATCAAAACTCCAGCTCCCTGTCCCCACTGCCCCTGGGCGTCTGCTGGTCCCACACAGCCCCCTGCTTCCTCTGGTTGTCACCGCAGGGTTCTGGTGCCTGTCCCTGGCTGGCCCGTCCCCCACTGCCCTCTCTGGCTGGGTCTGTCCCAACTGAGGGCCACCCTCCAGGCTGGCTCTGGGCAGGGCCCAGGACAGGCCACCACCACGTGGGCCCGATGGGTAGAGCCCAGGGCATGCAGCTGCTCTCTCCTGTGGGGCACCTCTGGGTGCCCTGGGCGAGGAGGGCTCACAGGAGGCGTGGGAGTGCTGGGGACAACGGGGCCCAGATGAGTGGCGTGTGCCCGCTTGGCACTCGGCACCAACGCCCATACCTGTTCCAGCCCTGCTGGGAGACGCTGTCACCTGTGGCTGCTGCGTTGGGAGCTCACATGGCTTGTCCCCGCTCGGAGCTGCGAGTGTGGTTGCTGCCTGCGAGAGCCACGGGCTGGGGGAGCCCTGGGGAACGTGGTGCTCTGCTGGGCACCTCCACTTTCCTGTGGAGTCCTCTAACATCTCTACACAGGTTGCCACCCACTTTTGGAGGGGGACACAGAGGTTTCCGAGGGACACTTCATGGCTGGGTGCACCCTGCCATGGGTGCAGAGCTGAACTTGGCCAGGCTGGGGCACTGGTGAGGGCCCAGCTGGGGCTGCAGCACCAGGTGCAGTCGCCCCGCAGGCCCTGGCAACAGGTGGAGAGACGTCAACTCCAAGACAGTCCCAGGCTGGGGCTCTGGGGAGAGGCCAGGCTGTCCGGGAGCAGGGCACTCAGAGGGCGGGTGGGGACGTGGTTCACCCCCTTCCCTCCCTCCACTGCTGTGGGGTGGTGTTTCTGCCCCTGACACTGTCTGGCCCAAGTCCCTCCTCTTACAGACTGCGCTTCAGCCTAAAGAGAGAGAGCACCGTGCCCTAGGCCCCTGCCCGCCGGCCGGGGGCGGGGGCAGGCACCGAGAGGACTCCTGCAGGGCTCTCTGCGCACTGAGTGAACAAGTGACCGGGGTCTGTGGCCAGGCAGGCTCTCTCCTGCAACTGCCGACACCATTTTACTTCCCTCCACCCCTCAGTCTGGGGAGGCAAATGGTGCCTCTGGGGACGCCCCCCCGCCCTTCCTGAGCTTCCCTGGGACCCAGGAAGGCTCTGGAAGCACAGCCCCAGGGCAGGTCAGGGCTTACAGACCCCCTGGCAGGGCTTCTGCCCCAGCGAGAGTGCCCCTACCCTGCCTGCAAGGCTGGGATGGGGCACTGGCACCCCCTGGTGGTGGCGAGAGGCCAGAGCAGGTGCTGGGGGCTGCCTGGGATTTAATGTCAACTGTGACGGCCAGAGGCCAGGCTCCCTGCATCACCCACGCCTGAGGCCAGCTCAGCCAGTGATGCCTGCTGTCACACCTGACAGCTGCTGAGGCCTGAGGGACCCGAGTGGGAATGAGGGTACAAGAGCCTGATGGGGGGTCCAGGGAGAGCGTGGGGGAGGGGCAGCCTGGGTGCATGCCCACTCACCACCCGCCCGCTCACTGTCCACCCCTGAGCCCTCGCTGCGCCTGTCCCTGTCCGCTGGGCCTCAGCCAAGAGGCCAGGCAGGGTCCCTCCTCACGGGTGCGCATCCCGGCGGGACAGCAGGAAGTAAGAGCGATTTCAGGACTGTGGGGAAGGGGTGTAAGTCAGGAAGGGGCAGGAAACAGCGGAAGGGCAGGGGCTGTATCAGAGGGGACTTGAACTGCTGTGAGGACACGTGTGTGAAGGGCCGGGCATGACCGAGAGGTGACTCATCCAGCATTGATGCTCCAGGGGGCCAGCCCTGCAGGGCCGTGTCACTGAGGCTCTGGTAAGGCCAGCCAGGGGGCTGCCAGTCACCTGTCAATTGGCGTGTGCTTGGGGCGTGTACTCTCGTGGTGGGACCGCTGACCAGTGGGGCGGATGGCGGGGCCTGTCCTGATGTTGGGACGACCAGGCCAGGAGCGGCCAGTGGGAACGGGGCTCCTGTTTGGGCCCCTGCACCAGAGGGGCTGGTGAGGCAGGTGCCCTCTGGCTGCAGGGTTTTGCCTGGCTTCGCAGGCCGTGCAGGAATCTGGCCTCTCTGGGCCTCTGGCTCCACGCGGCGGGTGTGTGGGCACCGCAGGGCCCAGCCTCAAGACGCCCTCGGTGCCGCACCAGCCTCCCTGTGGCCTCCGTGCTCCCATCTGCAGAGTGGAGCTGGGCTTCAACCTCTGGGCCTCCGGGTCCCTGTGCCCCGGCGCCGGCCCCGTCTGTCTCCCTCCGGGGCGTCTGGGCGAGGGCACTTGGTGGGAAACCTAGGACGTGTGCCCAAACCCGGACCCCAGACAGGACAGCCACCAGCATTCTGTTTCCCTCTCCTCGGCCCGCGTTCTGTCAGCAGACACTGGCTGGCCTTCCCTGTAGGCCTGCCCAGCTCCGGGCTGGCCTGGCTGTGGCTGCTGAGCGGGTGTGGCCTGGTTCCAAGGCCCTGCGCTGGGGTGGTGGCGGGGGAGGGGGGGCAGGCTAGCCAGCCCAGGAGGTGTGGTGTGGGCCACGGAGGGGGCGTGTAACCTGAGCCCCGCCGGTCCCAGGGGGGCAGCCTGCAGCTCCATGGAGGGGCTGTGTGCTCCTCCACACTCGCCCAAATCTGTCCCTGAGGCCTGTAGCTCTGGGGCCCCTGCATGGACCTGCCCTGCTGGCTTTTGAGGATCAAAAAAGAGAGCGAGATGGGCCTGGATGAGGGTTTGGGCAGACAGAACAGGCCACCTGGGAAGGTTCAAGTGAGGCGTGTGCGTGCCTTAGCCTGTTCACTGTGCAGGGGCCACGGCTGGGACCCCTTCCCACGGGGCAGGGGGCTGAGCTGGCCAGCAGACTGGGAGGCCTCTGGGAAGGGATCCTAGTGGGGGCTGAGAAGGGGCATAGGTGAGAGCCAGGCCAGAGGAGGGCAGAAGTCCCGGTCAGGTGCTGGGCACACCTTCTTTTGGAAAACCAGCTGCCCACCCCAGGGGGAGTCCTGCAGGGGGCAGGCTCCTGGCCTTGCCTGTGGCCTTGCCCGCTCAGGAGCCAGCCGAGGGCGGCTTGCACAGGGCGGGTCTGGCTGAGTGGCTCCTGGCTGGTCAGAGGGCCAGCCGGCCAGGGAAGCAGGTGTGTCCAGCCCGGCTTCACACCAGGGAGGCATGAGGGGTCAGCAGAGCTGTGAGCAAGGTGTTGGAGCCCAGCCGAGCGTTCTCAGCCAAGGGCACAGAAGGTGCACACATGCACATTTGCGCACACCCCACCCCCACACGCCGCACAGGAATGCATACACACGGTTGGCACACAACACATGTGTGCAAACACAGACACACACATGCAGTCTCACACAATGCAAACACCCACATGCACACAGAACACACATGCACTCACACACATACACACATGTACCTGCACGTGCACACGGGCCTGTGAATGCACACACACAGGAGCTGGGCTGAGTGTGCAAGCCCTTTCTAAGTGGCACCCGAGGCGTGGGGCTCCCCGAAGCCGGGCACTGGCCCCAGGCTGTGACCCGTCTGCCGAGCCAGAGAGTGGGGACGTCCTGGAAAGGAGGCCTGGGGTGGGGGGTGCGGAGACCTGGACGTTTGGGGAACCAGGGAATGTTCTTGGCTCCCTTCCGGGCCTTTTACATTTTGTCTTGTTTTCTGGGAAACACATGGGGAAAAAGCCCTGTTTCCACATTTTTGCAGGCTGATTTGTATAAACAGACTGAACCTGATAACTTTCAGACTGAACAGAAACCCCGTCCGTCAGCCTCAGGCATGTGCCCCACGAGTCCCCCCCTTCATTTTCCTTCGGGGGAGGCACAGTTCCCTGGGGCTCAGGGCTGCGATGGCGCCTTTTCATGGACCCGCTGCCCATGCCCTGGGGGCCTTGGACAAGCCCCCAGGGCCTCCACCTCTAAATGAGCGGTGGACTTCAGTCCTGGGGCCTCGCCCCTGCTCCTGCCCTGGGGGCTGCCACTACCTTAAACACCCCAAATGGCAGCTTCCTGCCGCCTGCCTGCTGGGCTCCTGCTCGGGACCTGCAGGGCCCCTCACCTCCGGCCTGAACTTCTGGGAGGCCTGGCCCCCCTTAGCCCTTGGGCCTCGGTGGATTGGGGAGCACCCCCCACACCAGTCCCTTTAAGCTCCTCTCGAGGACTGGCTCTTTTCCTGGTTTCTGCCTGGCCAGAGCCATGGCCCACTCTGGTCCGTGGGGCTGAGTGGGTCCGAGCGCCCCCTTCTGAAGGCTGTCTCCTTCTGGGGGGGTCCGTGCCTTGGTGGCACCCTGCCTGCCAGAGACCTGGGGGATTCGTGAGGTGCTTCCTCAATGTGGGGAAACTTCCCCACTTCCTGAAACTTCCCTTAACCCGGGGCCACCTCTGTGCCTGTCCCTGGGGTGCAGAGGGGCCAGCAGCCCACCCCTGCCCCACAGAGTCTGTGGATTCGAGGACAGGTGTGTGCCCGAGAGAGACGTGGGGGCGGGGGAGCCCGGCACCCCACTGGTGGCCTGCCCTGTGGCCTTCTGCTGGGGGGCAGTGCCTGGTGACCTTGGAAATCCAGAGCGGGTGATGCCTGTCTGACCGTTTCTAGGCGACCCACTCTTGGTTTCCATGGTTGTCCTGGAAACCACCGATGGGGCGGGGTTTGGGGCCCAGGTTTCTCCTGGCCGGGGAAGGAATCCCGACCCTGGGAAGACCAAGCGAGCAGCTTGGATGAGTCCGTGGGCCTAGGCTGCACAGGTTGTGGAGACTCTGTGGACAGACCCTCTGGGAAGGGCGGCCCTCCCCCCGGCTGCTGTAGCTCTGGGTGACACTGAGGTGGTGGGGAGGGGACCCGCAGGAGGCCCACCCAGTGCCACCAGACACCTGGCTCTGCTGGAAACCTTGTGTCAGCACTGCCCACAGTGACAGGCGCAGCCCACGACCTGCGTGCTCCTGAGGGCGGGTGCGTGGGGGGGAGGGGGGGTGTGGCGGGGAGGGGTGCGTGGGACTCTGTGCTTTCCATTCAGTTCGCCGTAAACCTAAACCTGCTCTAAGAAATAAAACCTGTTCCTTCGGAATGAAACAAATGGAACCCCTCAGCCGTCAGGGCTTCCTGCCCCGCCCCCGCTGAGTGTGTGGGGGCCCCCCGGTGTCCTGGGCACGGGGCTTTGCGTGTGCTCAGACCCTCAGTTCCTGTCCCCCGAGGACGGGCTGTCCGTCTCTGCCTGTCGCCCCATCCCCAGACTCCTCGTGGTTTCTAACTGCCACTGTGACAAACGTTTGGAAGCTGTTTGAACAGCCGGGCGTCGAGGCGAAGCCTCAGAGCACGTGGACCGAGGGCCTCCCCCCGTCTCGAGGCGATGGCCGCCCCAGACCGGAAGCACCCACCCCGCACCCCAAGGCCTCTCACCGCGGGCCTCCCCACCTTGCGGTTGCCCTGGGGCTCCTGCAGGCAGTTTTTGGAGCTGCCACCAGGGGGTGACATTGGACCAGCACAGCCCTGCTGCTGCTCAGGCGTGCACAGGCAGGAAGGGGTGTCCTCCAGGGTCCAGATGGGAAAGGCCCACCCAAGGCACTGCGAGCGCAGGGCTCGGCTTCCAGAGCAGGGAGCACAGCCCTGGCCGGTGCCACGCCGGCCAGGGCCTCCTCTGAGCCCTTCTGGGTGGGTTCTGCCCCGGGATGCTCCTCCCAGGAGGCCCCCCGCCCCCGATGCCCCCTCTGCACTTGGCCCCTGCACCACACACCTGTTTGTGCTGCTTGGTCTCCCCCCAACCCCTGGGAAAGCTGAGAAGGCTGTTCCTCATGTGGGGGTGGGCGTCTGTCCGCAAGCAGCTGGTGCCCTTCGGGGGAGTGGGTGACGGAGGGCCCCTACCCAGCTCCCCCTGCCAGGGCTGAGGCGGGCTGAGGTCCTACATCGATTGCACGGGGATGCGCTGGCTCCCCGGGTGGGTGGGACCTCTGAGCTGTGGAGGAGGCCACCGTCCGCGGGAGCCTGGGGCCTGGCAGCCAGGTCCCGAACAGGGCAGCCCCCCGCCTTGCAGCGCCCTCCCCGGGCCCCGGAGGCCAGGGACCCTCGGCCTCGGGGGGCCGTGCGAGCTCTTCTCTGAAGAAGTGTGTTTTTCTTTCTAGTCTTAAAGGCGACGCCTGCCTACGCCCACATTTTCTTTTGCTGCTGTGCAGTCACCACACACTTGGCTTCTTCAAACAGCACCTGTTTGTCCCCTCACCGTTTGGGGGTCCCGAGTCCAACACGAGTATCGCGGGGCTGGAGTCCAGCTTTGGGCAGGACTGGCTTTTTTCTGGAGGTTCCAGGAGTGTCTGGTCCCTTCCAGGCCTACAGGTGCCCCTGTGGCCCCTTCATTGCCCTCAAAGCCAGCACAGTGGCATCTCGGACCCCGCTCCCCGTGCCATCACCTCTGTCCTCAGGCCTTGACTCTCTCCCACCGCCCCACCCGCTGGCGGGGCCCTGAGATCACACATGCCCCCCCCCACTTCATCCTGGACGCTGTCCCTGCGTGAGGCCCGCTGGCCAGCAAACTTGATCCCGCTCCGGCCTGCCCGCGCTGGCGGCCCCAGGAGCCGGGTCAGGGTGAGGGCATCTGGGGGGCGGTTTCTCTGCCCGCCACAGTAACTAATTCTGGGGAGACGCCGCTGAGGGCGGCAGCCTGGCCCCGAAACACAGTGGGACAGCAGGCTGAACTCTGCAGGGAGGCCTTTCTGGGCCTTTCCGCTGCCCCGTGTGCCCGGGGCCCTGGTGGGGTCACTGCGGGTTTACCTCCTTCCAGCCAGCAGCCTTGGCCCTGCCAGATACCGTGGAACCTTGTGCAGGGGATGTGGCCTGCTCTGCCCGAAGAGGCTGGTGGTGGTCTCTGTGGGCCGAGGTCAAGGGGTTCAGCTTGGGAACCCACCAGCTGGCTTCACACACGTCTGAGGGTGCTGCGGTCAATCCGGCCCCCACCTGTCCTGGGAACTGCTGGGCGTGGGGATCCAGCAGGGACCGTGAGATGGCGGGACAGCATTCCGAGTGGGAGCCTGTTTCTGGCAGGTTCTCCTGGGAGGCTCTTCAGAAGGCAGATCCTTGACACCCACTTCCTGAGCCTGGGGCGAGGGTGCGTCTGCTCTGGCCGCTGGCCCTCATTCCTGCCCCACCTGGCAGGCACCGCCCTGGCAGCTGGGAAGCTTGGCTTGGCCCGAGAGCCTGGAGTTCCTGGGACAAGCCCAGGCGGGTGCCTGGCCTGGAGGAGCTGGGAAGGGCGAAGGGTGAAGGAGACCGCGGGTGGATGCGGGCAGGGCTCTCCGTGTCCTGTGGGGTCTTGGCATTGCCCCACAGGTTCACACAGCCGCGGAGAGCGAGCAGCAGTCTGGGTTCTGGTGCTGAAGGCCTGGGTCCGGGGCTGTTCTGATTTGGGTCTTGGGTGCTGACCCAGATGGGATCGATGCCGACAGCCTGGTGCTCTCCTCCAGAGTCCCCTGGTCGCTGGTGGACTCCTCAGCCACCTGCCTCTTCCCATTTTAGAGATGAGGAAGCTGAGGCCCAGCCAGCGGGATTTTGTGATGGCCCATGTTTGCCCTGCAGCTGAGAGGCTGAGCAGCTGGGCCCGGAGTCTGTGGGGCCCCAGGCCCATTTTTGGTGTGGCCTCACCTGCTGGAGCAGAGAGGAGGTGCTGGGGGGCCCCCTCGAGCACTGGCGACGTGGGAGATGCCACAGCAGCCGCAGGCTCACGCGTCCTGCCCCACCCACTTCCCGCCCCACGGTCCAGGCTCTAGAGGAGGCAGGGCGGGTCCTCCTTGGAAGCTCAAGATGGGGCGCAGCCTGCCCACGCCTGGGGGTAGCGCCGGGACCCTGAGCCCCAATCCCGGCCTCTGGAACTCTGAGAGGATGCATTTGTGTTGTCCCAGGTCTGTGATGCTTGGTCACAGCCTCCCGGAAAAGATATGCCCCACCCCCTCGTTACCCAGCACTGAGGCCAGGACACTGGGCCCCTTGCCTGCCTGGCTCTGGTGCATTTCCTACTCCCCTGGGTGGAAGCCAGGGCCTTCCTGCACCTCTGCCCAGATCAGGAGCGGGGCCCCCGCCTGCACTGGGCCCTGCCCCTCCTCCTCTGCCCTGCCCCGCCTTCCCAGTGGCCCCAAGCCCTTGCCTTCCCGGCTGGCCACCCCGAGCCACCTTGCCTCGCACTGGCTGACCCAGGTGCTCCCAGCCCAGCATCTTCTCCCTCTGTCTGACCCCTGTGGTGTCTGTCCCCCAAGGCTGGCTTGGAGCACCCATGGGGGCCTTGTCTCACCCTGTCGGGGCTGGAAGCCCTGCCCACGACATGCAGCGGGATGTGGGGGGGGACTCAGGTGGGGCTGAGCAGGCTCCAGAAGCAGGTCCCCACTTGCTCTGGCCGCGGCTCTGAGTAGGCGTGTGAGCCTGCAGAGCCTGCTGGCACAGGGACCCAGGTGTCCCGCTGCCCCCGAGGGAAGGAGGGGCCGTGGGCTTCTGGGGGTGGAACATTCTTGGGGAGATAGGCAGCCCGCCACATCCTGCCGAGGGAGGGGGTTCCTCACGTCGGTGCTGTCTGATGTGCTGGCTATGGGGAGACTTCAGCACCCTTCTTCCCAGTCCATGGACCTCCTGTCCTTTAGCCAGGCTCACGGGCATGAGGGGCGGCCCACCCTTCCCTGGGAGGTGCCCTTCCAGGCCCCGGAGAGCTCACGGCCCTCGGCGAAGCCCCAGCGTGAGGCCAGCCCCACACCTGCAGCTCTGACATGTCTGCCTCCAGAGGCCGTGGGCTGCCCCAGCGAGCTGGTCCCCTCGGACCCCCATGGAGACCCCGGAGCGGCCCTGGCTGGTCTGGGCGTCACCTGGCTGCAGGCTGGAGGTGTTCCAGGCTTCCTCCACTTGCGGGGTCTTGTAAATCCTGGCTCCCAGCAGGTAGCCCACAGCCTGGGAGGGCAGGTGGGGGTGGGGTCACTGTCCCCACAGGCCTGGTGAGCCAAGGCCCAGCCACCCCTCTGCCCACCACGCTTGGGGCTCAGCCTCATTTCTCAGGTGACCCTTCCCCAACCTCATGGGTTCCTCTTCCTCACAGCAGGTGGGGGACCCCTGGCCGTGCCCCTGGTCCACCCTCACTCACCTCTACTCCCAGACTTCCAGGGAGAGATGCAATGTGCTCCGGGGACACAGGACAGATGAACTGTGTCCCCTTCACCAGGTGGGGAAACTGTGGGGCCCTGGTTGCCCACAGCAAGTCCAGGACAGGCTGGGTCCTGGGCAGGAAAGTCAGGTGGCCGTGGGTTCTGCACTCTGGAAGCCTGGGCGTCGGGGGTCAGGAGGAAGAGGAGGAGGGGAGAGCAGGGGAGGGCAGTGGCTCTGAGGCCCTGGCAGTCAGGTCGGGCCCCGGGCTCCCCCGTACCCACAGAGGGGCGCCGGCCGTCCCCTGCTCCTGCCTCAGACCCGAGGCCCCTGTCCACCCCGGCCCAGTGCAGAGCTGCCCCCTTTCAAATGAGTGATTCAGTGGCATTTAGAACATTTACCACACTGTGTGACCGCCGCCTTCCAGAACCTTCCCCTCCCCCAGAGGGAACCCTGGACCCCCTTCCTCCCTCCCTGACCCCGCCCCCACCCTAGCAGCCCCAGGCCATGCCCTGCCTCTGCGTTCGTCCATCCTGGACATTTCTGTCTAGGGTGTCACTGTGTGTGGCCTCTCCTGCTTGCCCGGCTCCTCTCTCTGAGGTCCCTCCGCCCGCACTGGGTCAGGCTTCACTGCTCCCTCGTGCGGATGGCTCTGGCTGGTTTCTCCGCTCGTCCACTGATGGCCCCTGGAATCGTGTCGCCGTGGTGACTGAATGCCCACAGCATGGCGTCTGCCTGAGCCTGACCACAGCTCTGGGCGGTGCCCGCGGGGGGCTTGCTGGGTCATGTGGGAGTTTTGAGTTTGCCTGGCTGCTGGAGTGGACAGGGCTGGGGACAGGCTTCCCCTGGCCCTCCATCAGCCCAACCTCGGCTCTGAGTGGCCTCTGCCACCCCCTGCAGCGGGGTCCCCAGGGAGTGGCTCGGTGAGGCTCGAGGGCCAGCCTTTGAGTGTCAGCGCCTGCACTCCAGGATCGCAGGGGCTAGGGGCCATTCCTCGCCACAGAACGTGTTCCCTGCAGAAAACGAGGACAGCGCCGCCTTGGACGGACCCCAGATGCCTTGGATGTGCTGTGTGCCCGTGGGTGGGGGCGTAAGAGGCTGAGGCTCTAGGGCACCTGTCTCGGGAGCAGGTGCCGCCTCTTCCTGAGTGGAGTGCTCCCCAGCTGAGGCCAGACGGCCAGACTCCAGCTCCAGGCCGGGAGGGCCCGCAGGCCAGAGCTGGAACGGTGTCCCCTGGGGCGAGCTGGCCTCCCAGGCACTGAGAGGCCCCCGCAGGCACCTGTGCTGACAGATTCGTTCAGCAGACCCCTGGGTGGCTGCCTTGTGGGGGACCTGGTGCTCGATGTCCTGTCTGAGTTACAACAATGGACAAAAGGTTAAGGATCGCTGCCCCCCAGCCTGGAGGGGCGCCATTCGGTCTTCAGTTGTTGTGGGTGCTGGGCAATGAGAAGGTGGCCTCGAGAAGGGGCGAGCTGGGGAAGGAGGAAACAGGTGATGAGGCACCGCCCCCCACCCCCACTGAGCTGGTGACTTGGAGCCCTAAGCGCAGTATCTGGGCCCTCCCCCTGGCAGCGCCCCCCCCCCACTGCCCACCGCCCGAAACGATGGCGTCCTTGTGTCTACCCCCAGCGTGCCAGCTGCCTGTACGGCAGGTGCTCAGAGCAGAGAGGAGCCTGCCGTATCCCCGCGCCCCTCCCTGGGCCTGGGGGGTCCCCTCCTCCGTCTGGGGAGTGGTCCGCAGGGGGCTGCTCATCCCACCGCGTCTGCCTTTCTCCCGGCGGCCCGAAGTGTGAAGTTGGCTCAGACCGGCAGGCCTGGCACCCCTGCCCGGGGCGGCCCAGTCGGCTGCTGGCGGATGCAGCTGCAGGGCCGCTGAAGCAGCAGGGCCTCCCCACGGAGGGGACTGTCTGGGGGACCCGGGGCCATCCCCACCCCGTGTCCTGGGATCAGGGGAGGGGCTTTGAACCCTGCTGGGCAGCCTCCCAGGTGAGCTGGGAAAGCACTTGCTGGGTCTAAACCACCCCCCCCCGCCCCCGCACCCAGCGACCTGCAGAGTAGCCCCATGCCAGGACAGGCCAGCAGCTTCCTGAGTGCCTCACACCAGCCACTCCTGGCCCCCAGGTGCTGTGTCCCCAGGCCAGGCCCTGCAGGGAAACCCTGGGCCTTGACCCCTAGGCTGGGCCGACCTCCGTCTGACCCGATGTAGCTTGCTAGGAATTCCCAGAAAATTCCCACCGTGAGCCTTGGCAGGCCGGACTGAAGTTCGCATTCCAGGGGACTGAGGGGCTTCCAGCGGAGGCTGTTCCCGTGGGACCGAGGCCCCCCGCACCCTGAGCCTGCCTCCGGTCGCCCAGGGCCCTCCCACAGAAGGACAGGGGCGAGCGCCATCGCCTGGAGGGATGCAGTTTCAGGGTCTGGGGCTTGGGCCTGGGCCCGCCAGCTGCGGCTGTTGGCCCCAAGGGGCTGCTCCGTGTGTGGGGGCTGTCTGACTTCCTGTGCCTACCTGTGGACTGTGCCAGCACCTGGCTGTCCCCAGCCTGGTGCCTGCTGGGGTCCCTGTTTGCTCTGCACCTGCTTCCAGGTCACATTCCCCATGACACTGGGGAGACTGGCCTTTGGCCTTGGGAGCCTGGGAGGACAGGGCGGAGCCCCCTCAACCGGGGCTGGGGGAGGGCAGAGGCGCCGGGTCGTCCCATCACCCTACACGGGCACGAGGTCACCGAGGAGGCAAGGCAGGGCCCTGTCCCTCCCTGTCGGCAGCCTGAGCCCCACAGGCCTGTGGCTTGGGGTCCAGTGTGTCAGGGCAGTGACGCCCCAGTCCCAGGAGGCAGGCGCCCACATTCTCGTGGCCACGAGGGCAGGATGCAGGCCAGGGGCACTGGGGTCTGGGCTCTCCCTACCTGCTCCTTCCTCAGTGCGGGGCCCACGGGCGGGGCTGCTGTGAGTGTGCCTGCGTGGCTGTGGCCTCCTGGTCCCAGGACTGGGAGGCCTGGCGTCCCTGGCAAGCTGAGCCGACAGCTGGAATGCACACGCCCGTAGGTTCTGGTCCCTGGGTCCCCGCCACTGGTCCCGGGTGCATGGAGGGATCTGGTGATGGTGTGGCTTTGCTGCCACCGGGCTCTCACCCTGGCCCCGCCTCATGGGGCTGGTCTGGAGGGGTGGGGCTTGCCCGTCTCTGCCCAACAATGTCCACGTGTGGCGTGGGGTCTGCGGCTATGGGGTGGCAGGTCCCCCTGGGGCACTCACTGCGTCTCCCCCCCACAGATGTGAACGAGTGTGCCACCGGCAACGGGGGCTGCGAGGCCCACTGCTGCAACACCGTGGGGGGCTTCTACTGCCGCTGCCCCCCTGGTCGCCAGCTCCACGGAGACGGAAAGACCTGCGGAGGTAGGTCCGGGCCAGCCACTGCCCCACCCCCACAGCCACCGCCTGGCCGCAGCTTCCCTGCCTGGCTGTTGCTGACGGCGGCCTCCTACCCACCTCAGGGCTCCTCCGGGGGGGCTGCGTGGGGTCCTGGGTGGTGCCCAGTCCTTGGGGGCAGGTGACCAAGCACAGGGCCCACGAGGGAGGGCGCGGCTGCGTGCTGGGCGTGTGCGAGGGCCCCCAGGGGCACCTGGCGGGGGTCTAGAAGCACCCATGATCTCCGGGCACATTCTGGGCCCAGCCCTGCCACTGCGGTGGGTGTCAGCAAAATCAAGAGCAGACAGAAAATTCCAGAGAGAAGAGAGACAAGGGAGAGAGGGAGGGAGGGAGGCGGGTGGGAGGCACAGATTAGGGCCAAGGTGGGAAGAAGGTGGGGGCAGACGAGGTATGGACACTCCTTCACCTGCTACGGCCCCCGCCTGGCCCCCGGCTGGCCCGCTGTTCCTTGGGCAGCAGACAGTCGCTGTCTCCCCCCCCCGCTGAAGCCTGCTTTCCCAAAGAGAGCAGTCTGCAGCTCCAGCTGTGAGCCGTCTGTCTGTCGGAGGTCGGGGCGGGGGAGTGCCGCTGGACCGGAGTCTGGGAGCTGGGGTCCGCTTGGCCGAGGCGTCCGGGAAGCAAGGCTCGTGTGCCGAGGTCTCTGTGGTGGCCAGAGGTGGGGGGCCGGGAAGCAGCGGGGAGGCCTCCTCGACCCAGACCCTGTGCTCAGGCCCCAGCACCTGGGGACCTCGTGTCTGTGGGGGTGCAGGAGCCAGGGCTCATTGACAGCAGAGTTGGCTCCACCTTACCGCCCAAGCTATGGCCTTGGCCTTGATTTCCTGTCTGCACACAGAGCCGGTTGGGATACAGAGCCCGCTGAGGCCTGTCCCCCCACCCTAGGGCAGGGGAGATGGGTGGAGGGTAGGAGTGCCCCTCCTTAGACCCTGGGTAAGGGGGGGCACCCCTGCTGCCAGGACCCCCCAAACCGGTGCCTTCTAAAGCGGGGTGACCACACTGGTGGAGGCGATGAACTGAAGGGTCTAGGCTGGGGCAGGCTCAGGGCAGGCTCCCTGTGAGTGTCAGATACCTGCCCCCTTGGCCCAGCGTGCCCACAGGTGGGACGGGACCGCCCGTGACAACAGCCGCCCTCTCTGAGGTCTCCTGCGCACCGACACACCGGAGGTGTCCTCAGAGGACCCTGACCCACGTCCCGTCGGTGGCAGGCGCACTGCCCAACCTCCCAGGCTGGCCTCAGGTTTCCCGTGCCCTGTCCCTGTTGTTCCTCAGCCACCGTGCCCTGCTCAGACCTGTGGGGCACGCACCCCCATCCCTGTCAGTGTCCAGAGCCTCTGACCCTCCCTCGAAGGCTCGTGCCAGGCCCTGGGGGCGGGGCGTGCGGGGCTGCTCCAGGGGTCCTCCTGACTTGGGTTCTGTGCTCGGGGTGCTGGCCAGCCACGCGTCTGTAGGTCCTGGATGGTAAGTCCCCAGCTTGGCCACCAGCCCAGGTGGGCAAGTTGGCCTCGACGGCATCTCTGTAGGAGGTGTTGGAACCCCTCAGCCTGGAAGATCCCTGAGGACAGAGAGGTGGCCACTCTCCAGCAGAGTTGGCTGAGGGCGAGCGGGCTGCAGACGAGCTGACTGGGGCGGGGGCCAGGCGCAGGCCATGGCCTCAGCCCAGCATGCGGCTGCGAGGGCCCCGCCCTGCCCCAGCCTCGGCCCCCAGGAGCTAGCTGACCCTGCTCTGCATGTTTGGGATGGCTGGCGCCCCAGTCACCGCGTGGCGAGAGGGCTCTGCTGGGAGCCAAGCCGCTGCTGGGTTCGCTCTGTCTCCCTGCAAGCCCGGCCTCCCCTGGACCGAGTGGGGCTCACGGGGCTGCCGACGGCCATGCACGAGCAGAGCCAACGGGAAATCAAGCTGTGGCCGCCAGGGAAGATGGCTCGTTGGCTCACTGGCTGGCTCCGTGGGGAGGCCGGTGCACCGGGTCGACAGCGGGGTGAGCCCAGACCCTGCTCAGAGGGATGAGTTGATGCGGTACAACCCCAGCGCTGGCCCGGGGGCCCGGCTGGAGGGCCCCTTGGCCCTCGCTCCTGGCGCTCCTCCCGGTGTGAGCATCGTGTTCCGGGAGACAGTCCTAGAGCAGGAGCCGTGCGCCTGCTGGGCCGGGCGGCCCGGGGCTGGGTGCAGCTTCTCCCGGGCGAGGCTGTGCTCCCCGGGAGGCCCCGAGGCAGGCTCCTGTGGGTGGCTCACCGAGGGCGGGTGGTGGGCCCTGGGGAGACAAGGGGCCCCCCACAAAGCCTATTCTGGCTGCCCGGCCTCCACATCATCCCCGCTGGGGAAGCCACTCCAGACCGTGGCATCACTGAGCCCCTTGGATGAGTAACTCTGAACCTCAGTCTCTTCATTCGGAAAACAGAGTGAGTCCCAGTCTTGCCCCTTAGGGCCCTGGAGGGGACTCCAGGGAGAAGCCTCGGGTCCCTTGGCCCAGCGCCTGCTGCAGGCTCCCAGCCCCCAGCCGGCTTTGGGGGGCACGGGGTGGAGAGAGGGGCTGCCTCAGCCTGACCCTTCCCCCGCCTCGGCCTTGGGGTACTCTCTCCTCCTGACCAAGGTCCTCGGGGCTAGGGTCAGGCTGTGGGTCAGGCTGTGGGACACTGGCAGGTCCCCACACCACCCCGGGTCCCCTTGCTCCCGCACCCCGCATCATCTCTCCATGTGGCAGGGCAGGCTGTCCCGCCTGCGAGTGCCCGTCTGTGAGTCGGCCGCAGTCTGTACCCCGGCCAGACGGTGCGGCCCGAGGGCCCCTTGGCCCCGAGGGCCCCTTTCCTCACCACGCCCCTCACAACTGGGGTTGGGGGGAGCTTCAGTCCCCCCCAAGGGAGACGGCAGTGCTGCCATCTGGTCTGGAGAAAACCCGGGTGTCCCCTTCCGTGGCCGGGGCCTCCCGGGTCCAGGCCTGCCTTCCCACGCTGGGGGTGGAATTCTGCCCGAGACCCTGCTGAGCCCTCCTTCCAGGAGATAAGGGGGGGTCTGGGAAAGCGGGCAGCGGGGACTGCCAGGCGGGGGCAGCGCAGGGAGGGGCTTCTGCAGGTGAAATCCTCAGCCCAACAGGAAAACAGCCCACTTTCCTGGGGTGCTCGGCATCCCCCACACTGGGCTCCTCCAGGGCAGGCTGGGGTCTTCAGTGGGGTGTATGTGTAGGCCGTGGGGGTCGAGGCCTTGAGACAGCCTCGGGGTCCTAGCCCTCAGCCCCGCAGGCTGGGCTTTGCGTCTGCTCTAAGCAGGAGGGCTGTGGCCCTGTTCCTCGGCGCCTCCCTCCCCAGGAGCCAGGGAGACCTTGTGTGAGGCATGTGTGTTCAGGTCGCCCCGGCCTGGGAAGCCGCTCGCCTGCTCCCACCCGCCCCGCTGAGGGGGGCTCCAGCCTGGTCTTCGTCTGTCTGGGAAAGCAGCCGGGCCACTGACAAAGTCTCCTGTCACACCCTGGCCTGGCTGGGAGGAGGCAGCCGCCAGGGCCTCTCTGTCCCCAGGGGAAAGCAGGAAGGTGGGAAGTGACAGGCTGTGATAAGGGTGCCTCGGGCTCTGGAGGGGTCGGGAGAGCCGAGAGCAGACTCGGGCCAGCTGTGCTGTGCTGTGGTGCCGGGCTGGCCGGGAGGGGCAAGGGAAGCTGCCAGGGGCCCTCAAGTGTGTGTCCCCCCCCCCCCCCCCCCCCCCCCCCNGTCCCCCCCCCCCCCCCCCCCGTGACCTAGGCTGGAGCAGTGGCCCGCAGGCTCCTGGAGCACCTGGGAGGCTGGTGTGGACTCGGGCCTTTTGGAGGCCGAGCCCCCACCTCGCTCCCAACGAGGCCCTGGTGGGGCTTCTCCAGGCCACGTCCTCTGGCTGGCTGTCCTCCCCGGGCTGTCCTCCCGCGCCTAACAGGCAGGACGGCGGTTTCCAGCGAGGCGTCTGCGGCGGGGCCTCCCGATCAGAGGTGCTGAGAGTGAAAAGCTTTCATTTCCTGCCTCTGGCTGAGTTCATTGCGCTAGTGAACAGCGTCTGGCAGGTACATGCTTGGTTAAGGCCAAGGCGGGAACAGTCATAGCCTTCAACGTCAGCAGTCAGAGCCAGACAGAGAGGCAAGAGGCTGCCCCATGCGCCCCCCCAACCCCCACGGCCCGGCGCTGGGCCGGCTCCCAGGAGGAGACCCCGAGGTGGGCGTCTGCGGGCGTCAGAACCCCGGGCACCCACGGGCAGCTGAGGGACCTGCAGCTCCAGGCTGATGTGTGGGTGACACAGCGGGACTGGGGCGTCAGCAGGCTGCTTCCCATCCCCGAGCCCCGACCTGGCACCTCCGGCCGGCCTCCAGCCTCCTGGCCCGGCCCTCCTGCTGTGTCCCCTCACTGTGTCTTATCTCTGTCCCCTCTGCCTGTCGTGATAGCTGTGCTTTCCCCACCACGCCCCGGGACCCTGCCTCTTCCCCAGGCCCCCCATTGCTCCCTCGTTCCCAGGGTCTGGCCGGAGCAGCTCTGGGGTGGGGTGGGGTGGGGCGGGGTGTCGCGGGCTGCAGAGTGGGGAGCCTGCCCTTCCTCCTGGTGAGCCAACGGGGTGTCTATGCTAACGAGGCCCACAGGGCTCGCGCGTCTGGGGTTCAGGTTGGAGGGCTGGGTGCTCAGCAGCCCTCCCCGTGGCGGAGCAGGGGAGGCCTATGGTCTTAGAAGGGGCCTCTCTGAGGGCCACTCCTAAGTGGATGGCAGCTGACCCTGAGCTCGGTCTGTGCAGCAGGTGGCCTTGGGGACCTGTGGGGTGTCACGGCTGGCCAGCCCTGCCAGCTTCGGGCTTGGGCACCTTGGAAGGAAGCGTCAGTGCTGGCTGACTGGGCCTGCAGCCAAAGCCGGCTGCCACCGCTGTGACCCAGTGTCCTGTGACTGGGTTCAGCCTTCAGGTGGGAGGGGCAGCGTCAGGTGGGTGACGTCCGAGGGGTTCTGGTGGGCTGTGTGTGTTGCTGGGAGCGGGCCTAGTGCTGTGTCCCAGCGGCCATCTGCCAGCTCCTTCTGCTGGGCTGGGTGCCAGCGAGTGGTGCCAGCCAGATGCGCCCCCCCGGGGCCTCCCCTGCCGTGGCTTTTCCCGCCACCGCCGCCGCACCAGTGACCCACACTGACCCCAGGTAGCCTCTGGAGAGCCAGTCTTTGCCACCTTCCCCTTCCTCCCACCCGTCTACAGGCCAGCGCAGGCGCGCCTCCTCCAGGGAGTCCCCCATCACTCTTCTGCCGCCACCCCCTCTCCTCGGGGTGCAGCACGAGCTGTAGGTGCCCGTCTGTGCTCACGGCGGCTCCGAGGTCTCCAGCGAGAGCCAGGTCTCAGTGGCCCTGCCCAAGGTGGAACTGTGTGGATCTGTGGTGGGGGCTGTGCCAGCCCGGGCCGCAGAGAGCCGTGGAAAGGGCCCCGCTGCACACTGACACATGCTCCAGTGCCGCCAGTCGGGCTCTGGGCCTCGCCCGGGGCAGCATCTCCCCCGGCACACTGGGCCCTGCGTTTTCTGGCCAGCGGCTGGGGGCGGGGGGGGGGGGTCCAGACGCCNGTGGGTGTGAGTGTGTGTGGGTGTGGGTGTGGGTGTGTGTGTGGGGGTGGGTGGGGGTGTGTGTGGGTGTGTGTGTGGGGGTGGGTGGGGGTGTGTGTGGGTGTGTGTGGGTGTGGGTGTGTGTGTGGGTGTGTGTGGGTGTGTGTGTGGGTGTGGGTGTGGGTGTGGGTGTGTGAGTGTGTGTGTAGGTGTGGGTGTGTGTGTGGGTGTGAGTGTGTGTGGGTGTGGGTGTGGGTGTGTGTGTGGGGGTGGGTGGGGGTGTGTGTGGGTGTGTGTGTGGGGGTGGGTGGGGGTGTGTGTGGGTGTGTGTGGGTGTGGGTGTGTGTGTGGGTGTGTGTGGGTGTGTGTGTGGGTGTGGGTGTGGGTGTGGGTGTGTGAGTGTGTGTGTAGGTGTGGGTGTGTGTGTGGGTGTGAGTGTGTGTGGGTGTGAGTGTGGGTGTGGGTGTGGGTGTGGGTGCGGGTGTGGAGGAGACCGCTCGGTGTCCACCTGGCCTAGCCGAGGGTATGGCAGGTAGGCAGGAGAGCGGCTGGGCTCTCAGGAAGGACCGTGGTTTTAATTTCCCTTCCTCTGACTTGGGGAGGGCCGAGGCGGGGAACGAGTTGACCGTGAGTGACCCCAGATCGAAAACTGACCCCTGCTCTGGGCTGGGCTCTGGACGCTAATGGTGGAGATGGCCAGGCCAGGTGTCACCTGGGGACCAGAGGCGGCAAGAAGGGCTGTGGGCTTAGAGGCCTCGGGTCCCCCAGGGCAGATTGAAGACAGGCCTGAGAGGCAGGCGCCTCCTTCCAGCACCTTCCTGGCCCCTCTCCTGGCAGCTGGGAGGCCTGTCAGACACAGGCCTATCCCTGTGGCCCCGTTCCTGGAGCCCTGCAAGGTGCCCACACTGCTTTCTCGGCCTTCAAGGCTCACCAGCTTGCCCTGGAACCAGTCACGAGACCCAGACGACGTCAGTGGGAGGGAGCGAGCATAAGGAGACATCACTGCACCTTCACGGAGTGGGTGTCTGTGAGCACTGAGGGACAGAAACCACGGTGGGGGGGGGTGCTGCCAGCCCCAGGGCACGGAGGTTCTGCCCTCAAGCGCTGCTGTCAGGGGCCTGTGTCCGGGTGGGCCCAGCTCCAAGTGGGGGGCGTGGCATCTTCAGGGGGTGACCTGGGCCCATGCCCAGCCTGGGTCCTGGCAGGGGAGCCCTCTGGCCCCCCAGCTAGAACAAGAGGGCGAGGGCAGGCCTGGCGGGGGCGGGAACAGCCCCTTCTGCTGACACAGACATTCCTCGTGTCTCCGCATCGGGAAGGCATTTCCCCAGCAGCTTCCAGACCCCACAGCCCCGGCCTGGACTCGCTTGGCAGCACCGTGGGAGGCCGTGGGTGGCTGCGGGCACTGTCTGGCCGCCAGGGGCGCTCTGTGCTTGGTGGGCAGCTGCCCCCCACGGCCATGCCCACACCCAAACAGCCAGCCCTAATGGGGAGGGAGGCACAGGGCCATCTGCACCCAAGTCCTGAACGTCATCCTCAGGTGAGTGGGGAGGCATCGCCTCCCGCAGAGCCGTGTCCGGCCCAGAGAGGGCACTCAGGCCACAGCTGAGTGAGAGGCACTGCACGAGCAAGTGAAGGGCCAAAGTCTGAAGCCAGGAGCTCCTAGAAAGCTTTGCCCAGGGCCTCACTCAGACGCCGAGGCCCTGGCAGCCCAGCCTGGAGGGGTGCCTGCAGCCAGGGCTGAAACCCTGTTTGCTCCCACAGAGTCTCTGCCCCCCCCCCCACTCAGAACACGCTGGGTGATCGCCCACAGGTAGATGCAGGGACCCATGGGGACCTTGGTCTGGAGGAGCCTGAGGGAGGTGGCCCGGTGAGGGAGGATTTGGGTCACAGTCAGGCCTGGTCCGCTCAGCTGCACCCTGCTTCTGGGTCCCCTTTGGGACAGAAGGAAGGTTAAGCATGGGCCTGCTTGTGAGGGGCCGAGAGGAGAGGCGGGGAGCCCGGCAGGGAAGGAGGCAGGAGGCCAGAGGGGCCGGGGGGGGGGGGGGGGCGGGCGATGGGCGGCCCTGGGCGACGGAGACTTGGAGTGCTGAGCAAGCCACGGCTGGGACGTCACGGGGACTTCCAGGGTGGAGGAGACGGCACCCCCCTGCCCACACTCTTCAGAAGCATTTGGGGCTCCTCACTGTGCTTTGGAAGCCTGCCCCTGCCCCCAAACCCCTGTCTTTACCTGGCCCTGTTTCTCTTTTACCAGGTCACGTGTGTTCTCCCGCATCCAGCTCGGGGCAGGGGCCCCCTGCCCAGTCAAATCTGGTCCCCTGCCCACGGGACAGATGAGGAAACTGAGGCCCGGGGGGGGGGGCTGGCACTTGTTGTGCCCTCCAGCCCTTCAGGGGGCCCAGACCCACCTTGTCGCACCCAGACTGCCTGCTCTCCCGAGCCCTGCCCTGTGCTGGGGGCTGGGGACACAGGCCCCCAAGCAGCGTCCGCCTCCTTGGGAAGGCCCTGGCCCCAGCCGGGGCCCCAGCCGGCATCTTCACCTCCAGGTCCCCACTGGGTGGGTAGGCCCCAAAGGGCCTGCTGCCCAACCCTCCCGAGCGGGGCAATGAAAGCCACCCACTGTCCCCGCGGCGCCCCAGGCATCTCCGCTTGGGTTTCTTTTCCTTGCGGGCTCTAGACTGCACGTTCGTGCATAGGGGTCTGTGTGTGCCTGTCTGCACCCTTGGGCTGTGTGTGTCTTTTGTGCATGTTTGCACACGTGTGTCTGTGTTTGTGCACGTGGGTCTGAGCGTTGGTGTCGGGGTGCCTGTGCTTGTGCCTGGTCTAAGGTCGTGGAACTCCGCGGAGGAATGCGCCGGCGGCTGCGTGCACTGGGGACCCAGTGCGGCCTAAGGGGGCGGGGACCGGCCGGGGGCGGGCCGGGGGCGGGCCCTCCGGTCCGGGGATTTGGCCTTTACCTGCGGGGGGCGGAGGGAAAGCTGAGAACTTAAAGGCGAGGGCAGGACGGCCGGGCGGGAACTGCTCCCGGCGGCGGCTCTGAGCACAACCCAGCACAGCCCTGCGGCGGCCGCCTGTGCGTGCCCGCCGAGCCGGTCCCGGAGTGGGAGCCCGCCGCCCGGCGCCGGCTGGGCGCAGCGCGGCCCGTCCGCCATGGAGGCGTCCTGGAGCCGCAGCCGTCTGGCCGCGCTCTGGTGCCTCGGGCTTCTGGGGGGCCTGGCGCGCGTCGCGGGCACGCACTACCGCTACTTCTGGAGGGGCTGCTACCCGTGCCACCTGGGCCAGGTCGGCTACCCCCTGAGCACCGGTGACGGGAGAGCAGGTGGGCGCCGGCGGGCTCTGCGCGGGCGTCGAGTCTGGGTGCCCTGCCCCAGTGGGTGGCCTTTGTTTTCTCTTTTAAAGTTTGCCCCCGTGCTGACAGCCTGGAGGCTGGAGGGAGGGTGGGGCAGAGCCCAGGAGTGCCGGAGTCCTCGGACCTGCCAGTCCCCTCCTGGGCTGGCTGTGGGGGCTGCTGGTGGCAGGGTGGTCTTGACCAGAGGGAAGAGAAACCTTCCCTGGCCTTGCCTGTGGGCCTGACACTGGCAGCTCTGGGGGTCAAGTCAGAGAGATGCCCGTGGCGCCCCCCCCCCCGGGGGGTGGATCTCCCCTTCTGGGGTCCTCAGATTCTGGGCCCCTTCGGGGTCATGTGTGTGTGGCAGGTGCTGCCCTTTCTTCCTTCCCTCACCCCCATCCTTGGGCACCGGGGGGTCTGCCGGGAGGACCCCAGCAGCCCCCAGGAAGTGGATACGCCCTGCCCTCTCCTTGGAGTTCAAGTCTGCTGCCTGTGCAGGGAGCTCCCGGGGACTTGGAGCAGGGAATGCGGATGGGGGTGTGGGGCTGGGCTCCCAGTGAGTCACCATCTGGGTCCCTCCTGGCAGCAGGCCCTTCCAGGTCTCCCGTGTGTCTGTGTGCGGCGGCACCTGGGCTTGGCGGAGACACTGTCCTTGCTCAGCTGTCCCCAGGGCCAGTCCCTGCCTCTCGCCCTGCCGGGGGCACGTAGACCTCTGAGCCGCAGGCCCTGGACTCTGGCAAAGGCCTCTGCTTCTCCTGGCTTTGTGGCTTGGCCAGCTGGGGCCCAGGCTCGGTCCCCACGAAATCCCCAAGGCCAGGCCAGCACTGTTACTCCGCCACGGGTGGCACTGAATGTCACAAGATTCCGTAGCATCCAGACTCTGGGGGGTGGGGCAGGGCTTTGGGGAGCCAGGAGGCCCTGCTCAGAGGTCTGCTTGGGCTTGCAGAGGGGAGAGGGGGAGGGGATGGGCCCTTGAATGGTGGGGTGCGCACTTTGGGGCTGAGAGCCTGTGCCAGGTTTGGGGGGAAAGTGGGACTGGAGGACTCCTGGGTGGAGCCCCGGCAGGATCCCCGGGCTCAGCCTTCCTGCAAGCATGGCAGAAGCTTCAGAGTGGGCTGGTCGTGGGTGGTTTCTGTTGGGGCAGCTGGTTCGACCCTGGCCGTGTGGGCCTGGTGCGGGAGCTCATGTGATGGGGTGGTGGTTCATAGAGGCCCCATGGGCCCCAAACAGCCTCGGGAGGGGCTCTCCGAGGCACCAGTGCGCGCCAGCTCAGCAGACGCGCAGGGCCTGCCGGCTCCCTGGGGACCCGGCCCATCGTCGGCACGGAGAGGTCGCCCTGTTCCAGTGCGTGTGGCGGATTTGGGGGTTGTCAAAGCCCCGGTCACGTATCTCAGCTGAGGGCAGAGAAAGACCACAGGCATTTTCCTGCTGAGCCTTGGCCCAGCTGTTCCTTAAAAGTGCCCCACTCGGGGCATGGCAGCTGCATCTGGGGATGCCGGACAGAGTGGGCTTGCCTTGGACGGGGTGGGTTTCCTCCCCTGAGTATCGGGAAAGTGTGGGAGAGGAGGGGGCCTGTGGCTGCAGCGGGAACCGGGCCCCACTCGGCATTCGGGGAGAGCTCGGTGTTCTGCTGCTGCGGGTTCAGAGTCTAAGGTGCCAGTACCAGGCGGGGGCCCTGCCATTTGGGGTGTCCCAGGGCTCACCTTGCACAGTGAGGGCGAGCCTGTGGGGTGGGACCCAGGGCACCGCAGCTCCCAGAGCCCAGGGGGGCAGCCGTCCCCCCGGGGGACAGGAGACGCCCCTGTGGGCTGGCGCTCAGTTCCTTCATCTGGCCCCTGACTTGGGACGGACAGGACTCCAGAGGTCGTAGCAACACACTCTGTGTCCAGTTTCGGCGGCTACTGTGCAGAGGGCTGCCACAGCCCCGATCAGGCCTTTTAGCATTCTGGAGGTCAGGAGTCCACCATGGGCCAGACCGAGGGGGCGGGCAGGTCCCTGCTGGAGGCACCCGGGGGATCCTTGGCCTCTCCCACGGGTGCCCACAGCCTGTGGCTGGCGCCCCTCCCTCTGTCTGCAAAGGCAACAGGAGCCTCTTCCCATCCTTTTCTCCGACGCCCCTGCCGTCCCCGGGAGAGGACACCTCAGCAGCACTGGCCTGCCTGGACCTGCTGCAGGCTAACCCCCGCCTCGCGGCCTTAGCTTCAGCCTGCCTGCAGGGCCCCCGTTGCCACCTGGGGTCAGGGCATGGGCCTCTTTGGGGACGTAATGTAGCTGAGCACACTCTCCTTAAAGACCATGGAGCTCGTGGCTGCTCAGGCCATAGCCACAGCCGGTCACGGGTCATGGACCCCATTGTTGGGGGAGGGGGGTGGATGGGCTTCAAGTGACTTGATCCTGCCTTGCTTTCAGAGCAAAAGGGTTTTTTGTAGAGGGGCCTGGATCCCACTAACCCAGCCAGGGTCCCCTGGGCTGTCCTCAACTGCCCCTCCTCTCTGAGGCAGCCTCGGGGCTCAGGAAGGACCTGGGGGTCTTCCCAGGGTGGGCATGGCTTGTGCATTGGAGCAGAGAGTCCTGGAGGTCCCCAGGAGAGTCCCTGGGGTTTGGGTCCCTGGGGTTTGGGTCCCAGCGCCTAGGTCTGGGCACTGTCCTCTAGGAGGGGCCTGGGCTGGGAGCCCACAGAGCAAAGTGGGGGTGGGCGGTGAACCCCTGACCCTGTGTCCCCACCCAGATGTGGACGAGTGCCAGATGCACAATGGCGGCTGCCACCACAGGTGCGCGAACACGCCTGGCTCCTACATCTGCGAGTGCAGGCCCGGCTTCCGGCTCCACGCAGACGGCAGGACCTGCCTGGGTAAGCGCGCCTCCGGGGCCTGGGCCACCTGCCTGCCCAGGCGCCTGGCCTCAGCTGTCCCTCACCCCCTGGCATGTCCAGCTGCCTGTGGGAGGCCCCTGGCCTGTCCTGTCCTGGGCCTTCCAGCCCCACTCACCTGAGAGAGCCGAGGCTCCGGCAGGTGAGGAGAGAACAGGTCCTGAGGGCCCCCCTCCTGCATCTCAAGACTGAACCTTGTGACCCCGGGCCTGGGACTGTCTGCAGCCACACCTGAATCTGGCTGGGAGGCCCAGGTCCTCTCCCCTGGCAGGGCAGGGCTCACAGGATTTGGGGAGGAGCCTTGGGCTGCTGTCCTATCCAGAGCCTCCAAACTTGGGGAGGCTGGCCAGGGGCAGGGCAGTGTGAGGCCACTCTTGGTCTGCAGAGCTGGGCTTCCGGGCCCCAAGGAGCCTGGAGGTCGGGCTGTGGCCAGAGGGGTGATGGGGTCCTGACCCTCCTCTCTAGGCTCCCCTTGCCTTGGGCAATGGCCCGAGGACCCGGGCAGGGTCGTGAGGGAGAGAAGGGTGAGAAGGGGAGAGCCCTGGGCAGCCGCTGATGGGGAGGGTGGAGGGGCTGGAGGCCAGGAGCCTGGCGTGGAGCAGTCAGGGCCCCCCGAACCTCTGCGGCAGGCTCCGGGCACAGGTGCCAGCGTCACGGGCCTGGCCCCTTCTTGTCTCCAAGGCCCCAGGGGGTTGTTCCGGGGGGCTGGGGCGGGATGCCCTTTCGTTCCCCCCTGGAGACCCAGAGTGCCTGGTGGGGCTCCGCGGGCCTGCTCCCTGCCTGCCTGGCTGCCCTGGGGCGGGCGGCCTGCCAGCCCCTGGGGGCCCCCCTCCCCTCATCCCACACTCTCACATGTCCAGGCTGCTGCTGGGGGTGAGGCCGCTGCCCCATAAAATTTCTCTGGTTCAGAAAGTGGAAACAGATGCAGGAATGTCATTTGGGTTGCAGACACTGTGACGGGGTGGGGGCACGCAGCCCCCAGCTGCTGCCTGCTGGGCGGGCGGGAGGAAGGCTTCTGGGAGCCTGTGGCCACGGTTCTTCGGCCTTGGGGGCCCCAGATCTCCCTGGGTGTCCTTCCCACCCCTGTCCTCTGGGCCAGGTTCTCCCTGGGCTTGGTAGGCACCTGCCCCCCCTCCCTGCCATGGCTGGGACGTGCCCTCCTGTCTCCCTGGTCCCCCATCTGTACTGATATGGCCTTCACACGACACTGATGGGGGTGGTGACGGGTGGGCAGCATGCCAAGAGGAAGCTGCCCCTTGGGACTTTGGGGGGACCTGGCTTTGGGAAGGGGGGCCCCCAGCCCATCAGCTTCACTGCTGGAGCCCCTGCCCTGGGGCCCCAAGGGTGCGGATACTCGGCCCTGGGTCATTTGAAAGGGTCTCCTCAGTCTGACGCCAGGGCCCCTGGGTCTCCTTGGCACAGGCTGGCTTGGGGCTGCTGGGACCTCACCCCCCCAGCTCTGGGCACCCAGACTTAGTGGGTGCTCCGGGGCCCCATGATCTGCAGCCTTCTGGGCACTGGTGTCCAGCTCCTGGCCACTCGGGACATTGGCTTCCCAGAGCTGGAAATGCTTCCCTGGGGTCTAGGTCCATCGTTTCCTCTATGACCGCAGTTCCTGGCAGGAAACACACACCATGCCTACACCCCCCACCCCTACGCCCCCCGACCCCCCACCCTCACCCACACCCCGACACACACCCACACAAGCGCATGCGCACCCATGCACACCATGCGCATCCAGGCACACCCTGTACCCCTGGCTATCGGCAGGTTCCCCAAGTCTGGAATCCCTGGGAGCTGGCACCTTGCGGTGTCAGGCCTCCCCGGTTCTCCCCGAGGTGTCCGGGACCTCTGTGGGTCTTCTTGGCCTGGGTCTACAGGGAGCTGTCCTGGCTGTGGGGCTCGAGCTTTGCCGAGAAGCTTCTGAAGTGGACAGGGGGTCTCCTGGGGCAGAGCAGGAAATTTTTGCTCTGGGGGCCCCTGCCCTCCTCACTCGTGAGCCGTCCCAGCTGCCCGGGGACTGGCCTGGCCACAGTGGGCCTGGCACGCTGGCCCAAAGCTGGGGCGGCTGAGCACTCAGCTTGCCCATAGTGGCTTCCAGATGGGGCCCCAGTGGAGGATGGCTTGGCAGTGCCAGGCTACTGAGCCCTCTGAGAGCTCCCAGAGGGTGTTCTGGACTCCCTGTCTCTGAGAGGTGTGGGTGTCCCGCCCTTCCCTTCTGGGACCCCTGCGTGCAGAGAGCCAGCGGTCTGAGCCCAGACTGCCTGAGGGCCTCGCCGGCCTTTCTGGGGAGAATTAGCGTAGGACCCAGGCCCTCCTCTGCGCGCCCCCACCGGGCGGCTGTGGGCAGTCTGCATGGCTGGGGCACAGCTGCTCCTGAACCCTCCCCTGGGGCCTGCTGGCGTCCTCGGGGGCAGGGCGGGTGCTGTGCGCGCCCCTTGGACTCTTGCGGGCAGGCAGCGGGACCACGCTCTCCCGCCACAGCCCGTACCACTTGGAAAAAGATGACAAGAGATGCTGGGGGTGGGGGGAAGTCACTCGCAGGGTGGGGCTGCCGCTTTGTGGGGCCCTGAGGAATCCGGGGAGCCCCTAGAGGAGGCAGTGCTTGGCAGTGGGGGAGCTTGAAACACTCTCGGCAGAACTGCCCTCCCAGGCAGAGGAGGACGGGAAGTGCACAGCACCCCCGTACCCCTCCCTTGCAAAAGAAATAAAGCATAAAGCCTTCAGTTCTCAAAAGTGAGAATTTGCCACAAGGATTTTGCCATTGGCCTCGATGCTGTGAGGGGCGGCCGGGCCTGGAGGCCCCTGAGCACCTGATGTTCAGGGCCTGTCCCCCAGGCTCTGGGGAGGGAGGTGCAGGGCCCTGCAAGGCCCAGGGCTGGTCCATCCTGCTTCTCACCCTCGGGGGCTCTGAGCCACCCTCTTCCTTCCCCAACGTGGGAAGGGGAGGGTGGCGGGGGGCCGGGCAGGAGGAAACCAGCTCCCAGGCCTTTAGCAGTTTGCACCAGGAAACCCTGCCCCGTGCGGCCGGGCACGCGGAGGCAGCACAGCACCTGCCCAGTGGTCTCCTCTGGACCCTGGCCTTGGACGTGGATGCTGCTCCACGTGGCCCAGGGCAAGCCACACACCTGGGGCGGTCTGAGGGACCATGATGTCACTGGCTCAGGCAGCAGGGGGTCCTTCTAGGGGAGGTGCCCAGGCCTGTCACTTGGAAGGGTGGGAAGCTTTGTGTCTTCCTCCCAAGGTCTTAGACCTGTTGGACCTTCAGGACGGATGCTGTGGGGAGATCCTGCCGCCATCGTGCACCCCTGGGTGGCCCAGCGGCCCCTCCCTCCTCCTTTGTGTCCCCTCTTCCTGTGCCCACAGCTCCCAGCCCCTGCCTTCCCCAGGGAATCAGGCGCACAGTGTGGCCTCAGGGCAGATGCTCCCCCTCCCCTCTCCGCCCTGGGCCGGGGTCTTCCCCGGTGGGTGCGGTGCAGCGAGGGGACACCAGGGCCCCCAGCCTGCCCTTGTCTCTGCCCCTGGGGAGGGGCCCAGCCCTCTGAGAGGCTGCTGCTGGCAGGTCTGGGGCGGTGACAGAGTGCAGGCAGCAGGGATGGGGCGACCGCGAGGTTTGTCTGCAAAACTCATGCCTGCAAAGCCTCAGAGGCAGTCCTGAGGGTGGTCCGTGAGCCCCCCGAATCAGAACTAGGCTGCGGTCGCATGGCCCCCCCACCCCTCCCACCCCTGGTCTGGATGGCAGGTGGGCAGGGTAGCCCCTGCTCCCAAAAGCAGGAGCCCGGAAGCACAAGCTGTCTTGGGAGCTCCCTCTCTGGGGCTGTGGAGCCCAGGCTGGCTGGCGAGCGTGCGGTCTGTGTGTTGGGGCCCGGGCCACCAGGCTCCTGTCCCTGGAATATGGGCACAGACAGTCATACACCCGGACCCCGGTACATTATGTCCCTGTGTGGTTTTGGGGTCCCGTGCGGAACTGGGGGACGGGGAAGGACGTGCAAGGCTGAGTGGTAGACGGCCCACAAGCTGTCTGGGGGTGAAGCCCAGGTGAGTTTGTCCTCCTGGCCCAACCGGCAGGTCACCCCTTCCTGTCCTGCCATCCTGGCCCTGTCCCCAACAGAGGGCTTCCTAGAAGGAAGGGCTGTGGATGGCCACTGACCACACGTGAGGAGAGGCTCTTGGGATCTGGAAACCAAGCCAGGCTGAGGGCAGTAATTACGAAACCCTGGGAAGCCAGCCCCGAACCACCAGCTGGTTGGAGGCTGGAGCAAAGGGGGCTGGTGGGCTTGGCCCTCAGGTGACAGGCTTGCTCCCCTGCCTCCCCCAGCCCCCGCCGGCCCCTGCCGGCCTGCCCCAGCACAGCCCCTTAGCTGGCCTGCTCCGGCTGGCCGATGTGCCAGGCCTGGGGCCAAGGTCTTGCCTGCAGAGTTGCCCCGGAGGCCGGCCATCCACAGCCCCCAGCTGTGGCCCCGCGGCAACTGGTGCACCTGGTACTGCGTTCCAACTCAAAGCCATGGCCAGGCCTCAGGCACTGACTCCTGTACCCCCAAGAGCAGAGACAGAGGGGCCCCTCCTTGCGGGACCCTTGTCTTCTAGACGGCGTTTCCTGCGCAGGTGAGGCTCCTGTCTTTTGCAGATCTCAAGGCTTCACACCTGGGGCTCCTGAGTAGGGGGGCCACTGCTGGCGGAAAGAGGAATTGCAGCCCAGCTCTGTAGGCACCCTGCCATCCCTGGCGGACGCCCAGGGTCCCGGAACTGGGGAGTGAGGGTGGGTCAGTCAGCTCAGGCTGCGGTAGCAAATACCACAGACTCAGGGGGGCTTGAACAATAAACGTTAATTTTCTCACAGTCCTGGAGGCTGGAAGTTCAGTCCCAGTGGGAGCCGGTGGCTCCCTGGCGTACCCCCCTCACCTGGCAGAGAGGGAGACGAAGAGGCCTCGGGTCTCCTATTGTGTCGGGGCCCCGTCCTTATGGCCTCGTGTAACCTTAACTACCTCCACGAAGGCTGCATACGGTCACGTGGGCACTTGAGTTTTGGGGGCGTGAGCATTCAGCCCACCGGGGGCTGTGGACCCCCTAACCTCCCGTCTTCCGCTGGGCTTTCAGCTTTGTGTCAGGGCTGTGTCGTTTTGGTGTGCAGGGCTGCCCAGGCAGGGGTCCCTAGAGCTTGGAGGACTCAGGGGCCTGGAAATGTCCCCACCAGCTCTGGACACTGGTCAAACAGCAGCTGGCCCTTCCCTGAGCAGCGTGGCCTGGAGCTTGAGAAATGTGCCCGTGTCGACTCTCTAGGGACCTGTCCCAGGCCGTACTAGGTGGCGCTGGGCTCGGCTGCCTCCTGGGGGCCCCGGGAACGTTAGGATGCGCGCAGCAGAGCGGGAAGTGGTGGCCGGGGAGGGTGCCGGGTGGCACGGGGAGCCTGGACCCCTGCCGCCCGCGCCTGCCTGCCTGAGATTCCTCCCCCGTGAACTCTGGTGGGCTCGGTGCCAGGCCACCCGTGGGCCCGTCCTGAGAGGCTTCTTTCTAGTCCAGCCACCACGGCTGGGGTCCTCCCTCCGGCCGAGGGGTCGACCCAGCCAGCCCCCTGCCTGGGGCTCCGGCCCCTGTGTCTGTGAGCCCTGCCAGGGAGGGTCTGGTTTCTGTTAGGGGTCCTGAGCAGGGCTGGGGTTGTGAGCACAGCGCCCGTGGGGTCAGGACTGGGCCAGGCCGCACTCGGAAACCCCCGGCGTGATGGAGGCCGGCCTAAGCAGAGCTGTGTTGGGTGAGACAGGCAGGTCTTTGGGGGCACAGTCGGGGGTAGGTGGGTGGGGAGAAGGCTCGGGGGCTGGTGGGGACTGGAGACAGTGACCGCCCTGCTTGCCTCCGTCCTGCCCAGGCCTCGTGTCTCTGCTGCTTCTCCCCGCACGTGCTGGTGCCAGGTGTGGTCAGGAGACAGGGCCTTTCCGGCCGCCCCTGGTGCCCTCCTCCCCGCCCACGCGCCACACGTGGGGAAACAGGGCATGTCTTGCAGGCTGTGCTTGGCTTTTTTCGGACATACTTGCTTTGAAGGAAGCTTTGCTTTTGGCAGACAGCGTGGCCGCAGCCTCTTCCGAGCCCTGAGGCCGCTCCAGCGCTCCGCGTGCGGGCGCCGTGCTGTGCCCAGCTCCCCTGGCCTCAGAGTCCTGTCCCCCTGGTGCCAGGCCCGTGCTCCTGGCTCCCAGCCTCACCTCAGGGTCCGATGATGGCACGGGGGTGTCTCCGGGTGAGGCCTTGCCCCTGGTGGCCCCACCGATGCAGGGACAGGACTCAGGTCTGCTCCGCACCAGGCCTGCTGGGACCGCATTCCTGTGGTTTTGCTCCCGAGTTCTTCGCCGACGCCTACCCTAACCACCAGGCCGCTACCAGAGCTTTCTTGGGGCTGCCAGAGGCCCGGTGCCCACTGTGGGCACCCAGCCTCACTCAGCACCTCCTTCCCAGGCACAGCCCGGCCCCTTCCACCCAGTTCACGGGCGCCACTCTGCCGGTCTGACCCGGCAGAGCCCACCCTGTGGGCACCCGCAAATGCAGGCCTGGACCACTGGTGTCCTGTGACTGGGACTCGGGTCCCTCACTCTGTGGTCTCACCTCGCATTGTCCGCACAACTGCTGGGAGCCATGGCCAGTCTGGGCAGGCGGGAGTTGCACCTATCCTTCGGGAACCGGGGACTAGGCCTATGGGCCACAGTGGCCTTCCATGGAAACCCCATGCCTGCCCCTTAGCCGTGACCTGACAACCAGAATAGTGAAACGTCTGGGCTTCCACCACCCCTTGCTGGCTTGCCACCTCCTCCAGGCAGCCTCCCGGCCTGCTCTGCCTCTGAGTCCAGGACACGCTGGCTGTCAGCAGGGTGCTGGGTGGTGCCGGCTTTCTCAAAGAGGCTGTCCCCAGGCGGGGCTGGGGTGAGAGGCTGCACAGCTAGACTTCAGGCCTGCGTCCCCCATACCCTGGGGAGCCAGACGGGAACAGTGTGGCCCTCTTGAAGCCCCCACAACTGGGGTGGAGGTGGGCAGGTGGAGGGGCTCAGAGCGCCCTTCAGCCGAGCGTCACGGCCTGCTCTGGGGCTGAGCCGGCCACTCTCTGCGTCTCCAGCCATCCCCTCCTGCGCTGTGGGCAATGGCGGCTGCCAGCACAGCTGCCTACAGCTCACAGTGACCCAGCACCGCTGCCAGTGCCGGCCCGAGTTCCAGCTCCAGGAGGATGGCAGGCGTTGTGTCCGTGAGTGTGCGCCCCCCGGGAACGGGAAGGGGGCCTCACCCTGCCCCTGGGTGCTCTGGGATCCCACACCTGTGGGGGTGAGACACTCAGGACGGGAGCATCCTTCGTGGTGCTCAGTCTGAGACCCGCTCTGAGCTGGGTGGGGCGGGACTCAGGGACGCAGGGACGCAGGGACGCAGGCCCCTGGGTGAAGAAGGCGGGCCAGGCCCCCTCTGGCACCTTGTCCTCATTTCTTGGGCTGCCTGTCAAAAAGGGGGGGCTTCACTAATAGAGCAGGGTCGGGGGTGCCCCTGTGATGTGCAGGCGGGGGGCAGAGTGGAGCAGGTGCTGAGGCAGTGCCCCCCGCCCTCTGGCCTCTTGGGTGCCAGGCCAGGACTAGGTATGGATGGGCCTGAGGGGCCAGGCTGGCCATGGGGGCGGGTGGCACAGGGCCAAGGGGGCTGTGGGGGAAGAGGCTTGCACAGAGCTGTCTCGTCTGGGCACTTTGGGGGCTCCCGCCTCTGAGGGAGGGGGACCCACTGGCCTCCCGGCACCCTGGAGCCGGGAGGGACACAGGGCTCTGGGGCAGGACCCTTGAGTGTCTGCAGGAGTCCCCCCACCTCCCACCCAAATCTCTTTGCTTTGTCTCTGCCCCGCCCGGCCATGCCCACAGGCAGAAACCCGTGTGCGGACCGGAACGGCGGCTGCATGCACACCTGCCAGGCGATCCAGGGCCTCGCCCACTGCGAGTGCCTCCCGGGCTACCGGCTGGCGGCTGACCGCAAGGCGTGCGAAGGTAGGCGCCCTTCCCCGGGGTGACCCCGCCCGAGGGTCGCCTGTGGAGGGACCCGGGACTGCCGGACCAGCCTGGCTGCCTCCAAACTCAGCGGCTTTGAGCCACACCTGGCAGGCTTTGGGCTCAGTGTGCTCTTCAGTGTTTCTGGGGTCGCCCAAGCAGGACCTGCCTGGGAGGGAAGCTGAGAGGGGAAATAAGGGAGTCAGTGCCCTGAGCCAGAGACTGCTTGCCGGCCCCCGGCCATCTTGGTTTTGTTAATGTGCTGGGCACCGTGTTCGAGAGTGTGCCCCACACCCCAGGCAGCAGGGGTCCCCACCGGGCGCTGTGTGAGGTTGGCTGCTCCCCGGTCCCAGGACTTCCGGGTGTCTCCACTCCTCTCTGTGACACGTGGCTCTGCAGGAACAGCCGTGGTGGGCGGGGGTCTGTGTGCATTCTCAGGTGTCAAGCTGCAGGTGTGGTTCCATGTGGCAACCACCGCAGGAAGGGGTGTCTCGGCAATCTTTGCCAATGTCGCTGGAGGCAGGGATGAGTACCAGCTTCTTCATCCCGAGGAACTGTGGGGCTGTGGCCAACACAGTGGTGGGGTCCCTGGGACTCGGGTCCTGGGGACTGGCGCTGATAACCGCACGGTGTCATTGGTGGGCACCTGCTCCTGCTGGCCCCAGAGGTAGTGTGGATGGGCCCCTCCCGGCCAGGCCCCAGCCAGGCCCTGGACAGGGGGCTTGGTGGAGTGGGGTGGGCTTGGCCGAGGGGCCGAGGGCTCTGAGCGGTGGAGAGCCTTGCCCGGTGTCGCTGGCAGGGCCTTGCGCACAAGCCGGTGGGCTCTGGAGTGCCAACCGCACTGTGCCCTCCCAGCCCTGGGGAGCTTGGTGAAAACCAGGTACCCAGAGGGGCCAGCCAGGCCTGGGGCCGCAGAGCTGGGCTGGGGGGCGGCAGGCAGGTGTGGCTCCTCCAGACACAAGGGTCCCCTCCACAGGGAGGCACTGCCCCTGGGGGATACCTCCCAGGCCAGCAGCCCAGAGCCCTCCCCTTGGTCTCTCCCACCCAGACGTGGATGAGTGTGCGGCGGGGCTGGTGCAGTGTGCTCACGGCTGCCTCAACACTCGAGGGTCCTTTAAGTGTGTGTGCCGTGCGGGCTACGAGCTGGGGGCCGACGGTCGGCAGTGCTACAGTGAGTGGCCCCGCGCAACGGGTGGGGTGCGCTGGGGCGTAGCAGCGACCGGGGGTGGCAGGTCGGTTCCAAGGCCCCCCAGCTACCTGCTTGCTGTGGCCCAGCCTCCTCGTCGACCCGTGGCCCTGCCGAGTGTAGGAGGGGGAGGAGGGCAGGGGTTCCAGCACCCATCCTGCCCCTGGCTGCAGGCCGCCTGTTTCCCGGCAGAGTGGCCCCGGGGGCCCCAGGCTGGCACTGGGCCAGGGCAGACCAAGATCAGTGGGGGGCGTCACCCAGACTGCATCCCACGTCCCGGGGGCGGGTCTCGTCTCAGGGATCGAAATGGAGGTCGTGAACAGCTGCGAGGTGGACAACGGTGGCTGTTCCCACGGCTGCAGCCACAGCAGTGAGGGGCCGCTGTGCACCTGCCCCCGCGGCTACGGGCTGGATGAGGACCAGAAGACATGCATCGGTGTGCACTGCCCCAGCCCCACGCCCCCGGCCCCACCCAGGGGTGCACCACCGCTAGGGATGTCCCTCCGGTCACACCTGAGCTCTCTCTGCCCCCAGCCCCTGGGCGGTCCGGGGGGGCTCCCAGGCACTGGGAGTCGCACCCAGAATGCCCGGAGTGCGAGGGTCCACTCCCCACAGGGAGACTTTGCCTCTAAGATGGACTCGGCACCCCCAGTCCCCCGCCTGGCCCCCACAGCTGGGGCGGCCCTGCGGCCAGGGAGTGTGTCCTGTGGGTGCCTGTGGGTGTGTGTACAGGCATTCCTGCTGGGTGTGCCAGGGTATAGCAGGCTCCCGCGTGTCCCCACAGACGTGGACGACTGTGCCGACGCACCCTGCTGCCAGCAGGCCTGCACCAACAGCCCCGGCGGCTACGAGTGCAGCTGCTATGCTGGCTACCGGCTCCTCCCCGACGGCTGCGGGTGTGAGGGTGAGCAGGGGTGGCCTGCATGCACCTTGCCTCTGGGTGTTGGTCGGGCACCTGTTGTCTGCACGGCTGTTCAGATTGGCCTGGTAGACCCCTGACCTGGGGGTCGCCGGTCCCTCTCAGGGGACAGGGCCTACTCCCCAGGCTGCTCCCAGCCTGGCTGCCCTCGGGCAGGGTGTCCATTGTCACCCTGAGCCTGGGGTGGGAGGATGGCCACGGCAGGGCTGTCACCCAGCAGGCGTAGCCATGGGGCCCCGGGCCTCCTAAGTCTGCTCCCAAGGACAGACCCCAGCAGCCCCGTCTGCCCACAGATGTGGATGAGTGTGTGTCCGACCGCGGGGGCTGTGACCACCACTGCACCAACCTGGCCGGCTCCTTCCGGTGCTCCTGCGAGGCTGGTTTCCGGCTGGACGAGGATCGCCGGGGCTGCTCTCGTGAGTGCCCCAGCCATCGCTCAGGCCCCTTCCCGGAGGAGTGTCCACCTGCCTTCCTGGCACCCACCTTCCTGCTAGCTAGACCGCCATCAGCCCTGCCTCCCACTGGGGGACAGGCCGGGGCAGCGGCTGCAGGGGTGCTCTGTTCAGACAGGTGGCCCCCAGGCAGGGGTCACTGAGGTCCAGCTTCTGGTCTGCCCCAGTGAGAGAAGGGACATCATCCGTGGCACTGAGGACAGCGTCCAGAGGGGCGGAGCGCTGGTCCTGTCCTGTCCACTAGCCAGGTCCCTAGACCCAGGGTGGGGGTTGGGGCTGGGCGGGAACCACGCCAGGCGCTCTGTGCTCGGGGCCTTGTCTTTCCTGAGAAGTGGGATCAGGGGAGCAGCTGGGTGAGGAGGGCTATGGGGGTGCTGTCGGTAGGGACCCTGGGTGGGGCTTGGGCCCCGGGCCAGCTCTGGGCACCGAGGGGCAAGGGTGTCGTCCCCAGCATAGGTGGGCTGCAGGGGCTGAGGGGCCTGTGTCCCCTGCAGCCCTGGAGATGGACCCGGATGGCCGGCTGCCCTTCGCGCGGCCCCTGCCCCATGTCTCGGTGCTGCAGGACACGCTGTCCCACCTCTTCCAAGACGACTATGTCGGGGCTGAGGAGGCAGAGGCCCGGGGCGAGCACACACTGGAGGAGAAGTTTGGTGAGTGGTGGGCCCCGATCTCGGGGCGGTGGCCAGGCCCTCTGGGGCCACCCTGGCCAATGGCAACAACGAGGACTTGTCTGGCCAAGGCCCAGAGGTCCAGCCACACGTCGGTGTGCGTAGTGTGTTGGGCTGGGCGTGGGATGGATGTGCCCCAAGCTCCGGGGTTAGCACCTTACCAGGCCTTGGCCTCTGGCTCCTGCACCCCTCTATCCCACTGGGGACTTCCGTGGGTGGAGGACACCCGCGGGTCCCCTCCTCCGGCCCCCCAGCCCTCAAGCCCGGGCCAGGCCTGAGCCCCGCCCCCTGTGTTGCCTGCCTCCAGTCTGCCTGGAGGACACCTTCGGCCCCGACTGCAGCCTGACCTGCGAGGACTGCGGGAACGGAGGGACCTGCCTCCCGGGTCTGGACGGCTGCGACTGCCCTGAGGGCTGGACTGGGCTCGTCTGCAACGAGAGTGAGGCACCGCGCAGGGGTGGGGTGGGGGGGGGTGCCCCAGACCCAGGACCTGGGCGGAGCCCGGCCCCTTGCCCCTGCCCGCTGGGCCCTGGCAGGTAGTCCATGTGGGTCTGCCTGCCCACTCACTGGTGCAGCGTCTGCTGAGCGCCTGCCCTGTGCCAGGCGTCTGGCCCTCCCGGACATCACCTCAGACAGGGGCTGGGACGATGAAGGGCATCTGGTGAAGAGCAGCTGGCGGCTGGGCCAGCGCCCCTTCCCCCACTGGGAGCAGTGTCTTCCCCAGGCCACACGGCCTATTGGCGGCTGGGGCTCGGTGGACAAAACTGCCTCTCCCTCCAGACTCTGTGCCACCCACCACCCACTGCCCCTAGGGCAGGGCCACCCCGGGTGGCTCCGTGTCGGGGTCTTAGGGACTCTCCAGGGTCTGCTTGTCGAAAGTGCTGGTGGGGAAGGCACACGTGTTGGTGCTCAGAGGGACAGGGTGTGGCCGTCGGTCGGGACCCCTGCCCTGCTTGTGGGCGTCATGGCACGAACGTCCTGCTTCCTGCTCTGGGCAGTGACTTCTGGACTGGGCTGGTGTCTCCATGTCCCTGGAGGGGCTTGGGGCCCAGGGTCCTGCTGCAGCAGCCCCTGACCTTGTCCCTTCCTGTCCCCTGCAGCTTGCCCCGCAGACACCTTCGGGAAGAACTGCAGTTTCACCTGCACCTGTCAGAATGGCGGGACCTGCGACCCTGTGACGGGGGCCTGCCGCTGCCCCCCGGGTGTCAGCGGCACCCACTGTGAGGATGGTGGGTGCACCCCTCTGGGCGTTGGCACTCTCCCTGGGGTGGGCAGGAGAGGTGCCCCTCTCAGCTCCCTTCTGGCTTTCTCCTACTCACTTTCCTTCCGCAGAGTGGGGGAAGCAGCGTGGGTGAGGGGTCCCTGCATGGAGAGAGGCGCTGGGTTGTCACGGTTTGCTAAGTGTCCTGGGGACAGGTGATCGCAGGTGGCAAAGACCTGAGAGAAGCATCTCACTTTTGGAAAGGGTTCCCCTGGGAGGTAGTGAGCTCCCCATTCCCAGAAGCATTCAAGTAGAGCTGTATGATGGCCGGGTAGGATTTGCAGGAGGCGTCACACCTGGGCCCATGGCTGGACAGGGTAACAGGAACTTCGTTTCTATCCCTGAAGTGGCAGCATTTCTGGAGAAACTTGGGGGTCCGCAGAAATGATTTTTTCAGGTGACTGGCGCTTCTTCACGTCCTCAGTCCTTTAAAAGTCTGCCTCTTCTGCCCGAGGATGTCGCTGAAGTAACTGAGAACCTCCTGCTGCAGCAAGCGGAGGGTAGCTGTCAGCAGGCCCCGTGCCCGTGCCTAGGGGTGACCCGTGTCTGGGGGTGGCCCGTGTGAGTGCCGTGGGGCAAGTTGCAAGGTCCAGGGCAGCCGGGCAGGGCTCCGCCTCCTCCCCGCTCTGCTGTCTTGGCTCTGGCACCCTCGCTGTTTTCTTCCCCTTTCGGCCTGCCGTCCCTGTGCTGAGGGTCAAGACCCCTCTGCCTGCTAACACCCGCCTGTGGGGTGGGCCCTGAAGGGACCCGAGGATGCCAGGCAGGCAAATGGCCTGCGTCTCTGTGCTTCTGCTTGCGAGGCCGTGGTGTCCCGGAGCCCGGGGTCTCCCCTGGGGCCCTGTGCAGGCCGGCTGGTGGGGGCCAGTGCCAGGATAGACCAGGCAGGCCGGCGTTCAGGGGTGGGCGCCTCTCGGCCCCTGTTGGCCCCTGGTTCGTCCAGGTGTGCTGGGCTTGCGGCTGCCTCCCGCCATCTGCTCCATCTGCCTTGTAGTCTCCGCTCCTTTCTCTTGTAAGGACACCTGCCGTTGGGATTCGGCTGGTGTGGCCAAGCCGGGATGGGCCCCCCTGGAGATGCAGGAGCTGGGACGTGGATGTATCTCAGGGTCACCATCCGGCCCGGGTGGCCTATCAGCAGCAGGACTGGGTCAGGGGAAGGAATTTGGGAAGGATGGCCAGGGCCCTCTCCTCATCCTGGCCCCCTGAGCTGATGCCCGGGACCCTGGCCAGCTGGGGCTGTGTGTCCTTCCCTCTTTGAGGTCGGGTGAGGTGGCCGCCGAGGGACAGAGGTCCGGATGCTGTGGATGTGGGTCAGACACGGGAGATCAGGATGGGGCCTGTGTGTGTCCACATGCTTGCCGAGCCACGTGCCTGCTTCCTGCCTTGGCCACCATCCAGGCCATGGAGCTGGGCAGGGAGGAGGCCAGCCAGAGCTGATGGCCACATCCTGGGAGCCTCTCCTGTCCCTGCCCTGCCCTCCTGGTGCCTCGCACACCCTCTGATCCTTCCCCGTCTGGGAGGCAGGCCTCTCAGGCTGCCAGTGGCCCCAAAGCCCTCCAGCCCTCCAGGCTACTCCTGGCTCTCACGCTGGGCACTGGGGTCCATTGCAACATCTCCTTGGGCGTGGGGGCCATTGAGAGAGGGCGCTCATAACGAGCCCCCTCCCCCCAGGCTGCCCCAAGGGTTTCTATGGCAAGCATTGCCGTAAGAAGTGCCACTGTGCCAACCGGGGCCGCTGCCACCGCCTCTACGGGGCCTGCCTCTGCGACCCCGGGCTGTACGGCCGCTTCTGCCACCTGGGTGAGTTCCCTGCCTGTGCCCAGGAGGGTGGTGCTGCTGTGTCCCACTGCCCGAAGTCTGGTTTGGGTCTGACTGGTCGCCATAGATGAGGGTGGGGGCTCAGCGAGGCCCCCGGCTGGGATGCGGGGCCCAGCCCAGGTCGGGGAGATGGCAGCCCTCCCTCGGGGGGGGTTCCGGGACACAGGGCTCCTGTTGGGTTTTGGAGATTCTGGTGTGCAAAGGTGGGCCCTGAGGCCCAGTGGGACCTGCAACCACTGGAAGGGGAGGAGTGGGGGGCCGGTGGGGGACGATGCGAGGCTTCCTCCTGGCAGCTATGTATGGAGAACACGGGGACCCCAGGCGTTTCCCGGCTGGGAAGTAGGGTGACCTAGGGCAGTTCCCTTAAATCCAGTGAGACCCGGTTTCTCATCTCTAAAATGGGCAGTGACTGGGCCTCTGGGACACAGGTGACTGGGCCCGTTTCAGTTCCGGGTCCCAGGGACATGGACCAGGGAAACGGGGCTGGAAAGCTTGGGACCGGGGAGGGGCTGGGCCCCCAGGCGGCAGGCCCCTCACGGCTCTGTGGGTGCAGCCTGCCCCCCGTGGGCCTTTGGGCCGGGCTGCTCGGAGGAGTGCCGGTGCGAGCAGCTGAACACGAGGGCCTGCGACGGGAAGGACGGAAGCTGCTTCTGCAAGGCGGGCTTCCGGGGCCGGCGGTGCGAGCACGGTGAGGCCCAGGGCGGGGCAGGGTGGGGAGGGGCACAGGCCAGCTCTGGGGCTGGCTGAGCCTGAAGGCCTCTCTCTCCTCACCCCTGCAGCGTGCGAGCCTGGCTTCTTTGGACCGGGCTGCCAGCAGGCCTGTGCCTGTCCTTCGGGCCTGGCCTGTGACCCTGTCAGTGGCGAGTGTGGGAAGCAGTGTCCTGCGGGCTACCGGGGGGAGGACTGTGACCATGGTGAGTGGCTGGTCCCCAGAGCCAGGGTCCAGGTGGGGTGCACTTGTCTGGTGCACCTGCAGCCTGGCCTTCGGTGCCACCCTCCTCCCTGCCCTGCCTCGTCTGGCTGGGCTGCCTGTCACTGGGCACCTGCGAATGCACTCAGGCAGGGGCTGGTATGTGTGCCCGGGGCCCCACCCAGAGGAGGGTGGACGCTTGTCTGTGACTGCTCTTTGCTCACCTGCTCACTCCTTCCCCTGGAGCGCTGAGTGTGCGCTGGGCTGAAGCTGGGGTTCAGGGTCTGCCCCCCGTGGCCCCGGCCAGCCAGACAGGGAGCTAGTCCTGAGGGTGGCAGCTTAGAGCGGAGTCTGGGCAGCTTTGCACGGGCCTGGGGCCCTGGGAATGGGTGTACAACCAGGGGTGAGGCTGGAGGCGTGGGGCCCCTTTACATGTCCCCCTCAGACGACGGGAAAGGCCTCCACGTGAGTGCCAGGGCTGCTGCTGCTGCCGCCCGCAGTGACAGAGTGCCGGCAGGCTGGGACCTCCCTGGGCACACCACACTCATGCTGTCCACCCCAGCAGACAGGGTCAGGGGTGTGGGGCACCGTGCGGTGGCTATGCCGTGGCCATAGCCAGGGGCAGCTGGCTTGAGCTCCCTGCAGCCACAGGTCTGTCCCCTCAGTCAGAGCTGCCTCCCAGCACCCCACCCCCTGAGGAGTCAGGATAGGCATAAGGGTCTGCCCAGCCTCGGCCGAGGGGCCCATCTCCCCTCTGCACCTAGGCCAGGCCCTCCTGTGTCATGACCCTCAGGCCTTTGGTGATGACCCTGTGGAGTCTCTTGGTCCCGTGGGTACAGGAGGGCCATGTGGGGACCCAGCCAGGAACCCTCCTCCCAAGCCAGACCTGGCCTCTGAGGAGCTCTGGGGTCCAGGCCACCTGGCCTTTGCTGTCCTTTCGGTGAGGGCACCATTGGAGCCCGGTGACCCGCAGGTGGCCACTCATCTCTTCAGCCTCCCCATCGCCCCTCCCTGCCCCACACCCGTGCACACACGTGCCCCCGCCCCCCGCCCTGCAGCCCTCCCTCCCAGCCCCTGCCTGTTCTCGCCTGCAGCCTGTTTGCTGAGATGTGGAGTGGCCTCACCCAGCCCTTCCCTGTGGTTTTCTTACTCTGTCTCTCCCTTTTCTCTTTAAAAGCCTTCAGTGCCCCAAGGATGAGCCACAGGAAATGACACACGTGTTTTTTACAGGGACGATGCTCCCCCTGACCTGCTGTTGTTGGGCCTGGAAAGTATTAGCAAGGCAAACACATGTCTGCCCCCAGTCAGCGGAGGGGGAGGTCCCGAGGCCGGGCGGGGCGGCTTCGGCCAGCCCCATGGGGCGCCCCTTCTGGGCCTCACAGCATGGTGCCTGTGCGTGTGTGCTCATGCCTGTGCCCCACAGGGGGATGAGGGGTGCCCTCAGGCTGGGTCCTCATGACTAGGTTCCTTGCCATGTGTCCTCTGTCCCGGAGCTCCCTGGGGGCCCTGCGTGCATGTTTGCTTGGTGGGGTCTGATTCTTTGGGACGGGGGCGTGGAGGGTGACGCAGCCGCCCTCTCCGAGGGCCGTGTGGCCTTCTGAGGCCTGGGGCAGCTTCCCGCCTTCCTTTTCTGGGGGAGCAGCGTCCGCATGGGTCCCCCGAGCTGAGGCAGACACGGGGCGCACTCACCAGGTGGAGCTGGGGGTCAAGGCACCCACATTCCTTCCTGAGGCCCTGCTCCCATCAAACCGTCCTGGGCCATTCCTGCCCGAACCCTCCCACCCCTCAGCTGGGGGCGGGGCACAGTGGGGGGCCCAGGGGACCCAGGTGGCAGGAGGAAGGGCAGAGCCACTGCCACCTGCTCCTAGGTGCTCTCCAGGGTCCCAGATGCCCGCTACTGCCTGAGCCTGGCCCTCTGGCAGCCCTGCCCCCCGCCCTGCCCCACTCCATCCTCCAGGGGGACCCTCACCCTGGGCCATGTAGATAGACCCCTCCCACCGTGCCCCGTGTCCCTCGCCCTGCCCACTCCGAGACCACCCTGCTCCCCTAGGGGACCTCTAGGGGGTGTGTCCAGCAGCCCTGCTGGGCCAGGAAACAGGGGCCAGGGCAGGGGATCTGGGGGAGGAGCACAGCTGCCCCTGTGGGTGGCTGAGGCCCGTCGTGTCCCCTGCCCCCACAGAGTGCCCAGCAGGGACATTTGGTGTGAACTGCTCGGGCTCCTGCTCCTGCGGGGGGGCCCCCTGCAACAGGGTCACCGGGCAGTGCCTGTGCCCAGCTGGGCGGACGGGGGACGCCTGTGGGGAAGGTGAGTGGCAGGCACGTCCTGGGCCCCCTCACCTCCCTGTGCACCGCATCTCTCTGGTGGGGCCCCAGTCCCTGGCCCTGGTCACAGAGCCCAGCCCGGGCTTCTGACCCCAGGCCCATTAGCAGCAGCTGCAGGACCCCCCTGACCCCCTGAAGCCTGGGAGTGAGGCCACCCTGTGGGCTGTGCCCATGGGAGATGCCGGGAGCCTCATCCTCGGTGTGGGTCGGCCGGCAGAACCCCGGCACTTCCCAGGGGCCCTGGGGTTCGCCCTGCAGGCTGCGCGTTTCCTGCACGGGGGTCTGATGGGCCCCCTCGCCTGCTGGGCCACCCCAGGCTGGGTCGCCCCTTCGGGCGGTGGCGGCGACCCATCCCTCCCACTCCCACTTTGGTGCACGGGGTTCGTTGCTGTGCCAGACGCCCAGCAAAGCCCTGGGGAGAGTGACTGGCTATGGGGGGGCTAGATTGCCCCGAGGGCCGCTGGGGGCTCGGCTGCCAGGAGATCTGCCCAGCGTGTGAGCACGGAGCTGCCTGCGAGCCTGAGACTGGAGCCTGCCGGTGCCGCCCCGGCTACACGGGCAGCCTCTGCCAGGATGGTGAGTGCCGCACGCTGGCCCTGAGCCCCTGCCTGGGAGCTGCGGCCCCCGCCCCTGCTCACCCTCCTCCACACCTGCAGCGTGCCCCGCAGGCTGGTTTGGGCCTGGCTGCCATGCACGCTGCTCCTGCGCCAACGACGGGCACTGTGACCCGGCGACTGGGCGTTGCAGCTGCGCCCCCGGGTGGACCGGCCTCAGCTGCCAGAGAGGTAGGTGGCCACGTCCAGCACCCCTGCCCCTGGAGAGTTCTCCACCCGGCACCTGGGGGGCTGGGAGTCCGAGGGCTCTGGCCGGGCCTACGCAGGGCCTACGCAGGGTGACGGGGGTCTGTTGCAGCCTGTGACAGCGGACGCTGGGGACCTGACTGCAGCCACACCTGCAACTGCAGCGCAGGCCACGGGGGCTGCGACGCCGTCAATGGCTCCTGCCTGTGCGAGGCGGGCTACCTGGGCCCGCGGTGTGAGCAGCGTGAGTGCACTGTGTACGCCGACGCTCTAGCACACAGAGTGCGCCCTGGACACACACATGCGTGCCCACACTAGACGTTTGCACACATACACACGTGCACACACATACAAGTGTCTGGGGCCCTGCCCACTCCTCCTACAACAGCAGGGGGTCTACTTACCCAAACTCACACCCCGTGGGCCCCGAGAGCAGGGGCCAGTGTGGCTGCTAAGGACTGAGGGCCGTGCCTTCCTCCTGTGCCCCCTGCCTGTGGCTGGGTAGGGAGACGAGCCAGGCCTGGGGCAAGTCCTCTTCCAGTGTCCCCAAAGTCCCCCCAGGGCTCCTGCCCCCTGGGGCTCAGTTCCTGCTTGGGCGGGGTGGGGGGAGGAGGGGAGCCCAGCACCCTGGGGCAGGAAGGGGCTTCCGTCCTGCCCGCTCCGGGGTGGCGGAGGCCCAGGCAGGACAGGGTGAAGCTCCCCAATCTGCTGGCTGATGGTGGGCCGGGGCTGTGTGTCTCAGGGTGTCCCCAAGGCCGCTTTGGGCCGGGCTGTGAGCGGCGGTGCCGGTGTGAGCACGGGGGTGCCTGTGACCACGTCAGTGGGGCCTGTACCTGCACAGCTGGCTGGAGGGGCACCTTCTGTGAGCGAGGTGAGCAGGAGCGGGCCCCAGGCCAGGGGAGGGGCAGGGTCTGGTGAGCTGGCCGTGGCCTGTCACCACCCCTCCCCCGCAGCTTGCCCGGCCGGCTTCTTTGGACTGGACTGCCACCATGCCTGTGACTGCGCCACCGGGGTGCCCTGCGACGCTGCGAGTGGCGCCTGTCTCTGCCCCGAGGGCCGCTGGGGCCCCCGCTGCGCCCAGAGTGCGTGAGGCCCTGTCAGCCCGCACTTCGCCCACAAAGGCCGGTGTGGTGGCCCCTACTCGAAGTGACCCTGAGTGATGCCCAGGCCAGAGAGAGGGGCCGCCCCTCCCAGGTCTGCGTCCCTGACCTCTGACCCCTGACCCCTGGCCTCTGGCCTCTCTGCAGCCTGCCCGGCCTTCACCTACGGGCACAATTGTAGCCAGGCCTGCTCCTGCTTCAACGGGGCCTCCTGTGACCCAGTCCATGGGCAGTGCCACTGTGGCCCTGGCTGGATGGGCCCCAGCTGCCTGCAGGGTAAGCCCTGCCCAGCACCCTGGGGCCACCTGGACTCTGGGGGAGGGAAGGACAGTGGCTACTGAGGCCTCACGACCCCCCCACAGCTGGGGTGGTGAGCACGGGTGGCCCGGGGCAGGTGGTCCAAGGGGGCGCAGAGGAGAGGTCTCCGCCCTGCATTTGATGTTGGGCTTTGGGCTGCCCCCCCCCGCCCCTACAGAGAGAGGGCCCGGCGGGTGGGGGCTGCACCCACCCTGGCCCTCTGTCCCCAGCCTGCCCCGCGGGTCTGCACGGCGAGAACTGTGAGCACGCCTGCCTCTGTCAGAACGGTGGCACCTGCGACCCTGTCTCAGGCAACTGCACCTGCCCCGAGGGCTGGGCTGGCCTGGCCTGTGAGGAGGGTGAGCACTGGATGGGCAGAGGAGTGTGGGGGACCCTGGGGGGCTATGGGAGCCAGGGCTGACACCCCGATGGGCCCCTGTCAGCCCCCTCCCTCTGTGGCCAAAGCTGGCTCCCTGCTTAGGGTGGGGACAGCATCCTGGGTGTGGCCTCTGGCCTGCAGTGTAAGCACAGGGACACGGGACCCCAGGCTTTGGGTGGGCCCCAGGGTCAGAGCTGGCCCCAGGATGTGGGACCCCCGCCTGTCTCCACGCCTGCAGAGTGCCTCCCAGGGCACTTTGGAGCCAGCTGCCAGCACGGCTGCGGGTGCCTCAATGGCGGCCTCTGTGACCGGCACATAGGCAGCTGCCTCTGCCCCGCTGGCTGGACGGGGGACAAGTGTCAGAGCCGTGAGTGGGACAGGTTGGGGGCGGTGCAAGGGGCTCAGAGGCCCTGCTGGCCCAGCGGCGGGGGGAAGGGGGGCAGCCTCAGCTGCTCTCCAGGAGTGGGGTCCTCAGCAGGTGGTTGGGTATCCTGTGGGGGTGGGGCTCCTGTTTGGGCTGCCCAGGGCGCCCCTGTGAGAGGGTCTTGGCCCCCGAAGCGAGACTGGAGGCAGGTGGCCCCACCCACTTCCCATCTCCCCCCTGCAGCCTGTGCCGAGGGCACGTTCGGGGCTCGCTGTGAGGAGCGATGTGCCTGCCGGCGGGGAGCCACCTGCCACCCCACCACTGGGATCTGCCTCTGCCCCCCGGGACGGAGGGGCTTGCGCTGTGACGTTGGTGAGCCCCAGCTCTGCCAGCACCGTGGGTGGGTCCTCTGCCCTGGAAGCCCTGCAGGCCCGTGCTGTTCCCAGGGCTCTGCACCCCAGCGCGCATCTTCCTGCAGCCTGCCCACGTGGCTGGTTCGGAGAGGCCTGTGCCCAGCGCTGCCGGTGCCCGCCGGACACCGCCTGCCACCATGTCACTGGAGAGTGCCGCTGTCCCCCGGGCTTCACTGGGCCTGGCTGTGAACAGGGTAGGCAACTGAGCTGGGCGGGCCCCGGGTGGTGGGGAGCTCTGTCCTGATGTGACCTGGGACTCAGGCTGGGTGTCCTCCTGGGTTGGGCTTGAGACCTCCCACCAAGAGGGGCACAGAGGCGGCTCTGGGAGGACGGCCGTTCCGGGGCTGAGCTGGACTTGTGCCCTGCCCTAACCCAGCCTGCCCGCCGGGCACCTTTGGGGAGAACTGTGGGCAGAAGTGCCGGTGTCCTAGCAAGAACCAGGTCTGCGACCCTGCCTCGGGCGTCTGCGTGTGTGCAGCTGGTTACCGCGGTGCCGGCTGCCGGCAACGTGAGTGCTGCCCGAACCGCCAACCTGGCGTCCTCGTGTGGGTGGTGGGGCGGTGGAAGGCCAGGGGGTCTGCGCTGAGGGGTATGCCAGCGCCTCCTCCCCCTGCAGGGTGCCCCCCCGGGCACTTCGGGTCCGGTTGTGAGCAGCTGTGTGGATGTCTCAATGGGGGGTCCTGTGACGCAGCCACGGGCACCTGCCGCTGCCCCACTGGCTTCCTGGGTGCCGACTGTGGCCTCTGTGAGTGCTGGGTTGGGGGTGGCTCCTTCCTGTACCTTGGTGGGCACCGCCCCTCGGGTCTGTGGGGAGGACAGCCCCTTGCCTGCCCACCATCCCAGTCCTCCTGCGGGCCCCAGGCGGGGCGAGGCTGGGGGGTCCCTACAGGCTGCATCCCCTCCTGGGTGGTGCCTGCCGGGGCGGTGCATGGCCATGCAGAGGCCAGCGGGCATGCTGGCAAGGACAGGGCTTTGCTCTGAGTCACATGGGGACTTCCCGCCTGTCTGGGATGCCGGCCGGGCGTGATGGAGGCCCCGGTGACTCACTGGGCCCCCAGCTGAGCCTTCAGGGGACAGGGGTGCAGGAACACTCCTCCCTTCCCCACCCTGTCCCCACGTGGCGGACAGAAGGGGGTCCAGCCTGGGACTGCACCCTTCCATTTCTTCCCGGCAGCCTGTCCACAGGGCCGCTTTGGCCTCGGCTGTGCCCACCTGTGCAGCTGTGGGCAGGGGGCGACCTGTGACCCCGTGACCGGCAAGTGCACCTGCCCGCCTGGGAGGACCGGCACCCACTGCGAGCACGGTGAGTGCGGCTTGTGGCCTCGGGCGCTCCCGGGTGTCCTTCCACCAGCCATGGGGCGGAGCAGCAGGGCCTATTCCTGCCCCGGAGCCCTCCCTGCCCCTGCCAAGTGCGCCGTGGGGTAAGCAAGCCCCTGCCGGTGCTGACAGCAGCTCGGGTCAGTGGACCATCCGACACCACCCCACACCTTCCCTTGACCATGGCTCCCAACGCAGGCTGTCGAGCGGCCCCTTCACATCCCTGGGTCCGGTGGGGCGGCACAGGGTCTCTCTGGCCCCGTAGTGGGAGGTGTCGGGTGGCTGTTCAGTCTGAGATTGGAGCCAGCCTGAATCTCCTGGCTGATGTCCCCTTGGGGTGGGGTTCCTCCGGCCAGGCCCTTTCCTCTGGGCTGAGGGCCTGGGCCCTGGTGGAGGGGGTCCTGGAGCACAGGCTTTGGTGGAGAAGCAGGGTGACCCTGGGATTGGTCACAGAGCTGACACTCACAATGGCATGTGGGTCGCCACCACCACAGCCACTGCCCCTGAGCCTGGCTCTCCGTAAGATCCGAGCCAACTGCCGCCCTCCCGGTCCTCACAGAGGGCCAGTGACATGCCCTGCTTCTCAGCAAAGAGTCAGGAGCCCCAGGACCTGGCTCCAGCTGGGTACATCCTCGCCCTGGAGAACAGCAGCTTTGGGTCAATCAGATGTGAACAGGGGCCCTGGAGTGCAGGGTGCACCTGTGCAGAGAGCTGCCCCTTCCGGAAAGGCTTCCCCGACCCTCTTTTGCCGGCTGGGCTGCCGCCCAGAGCCCCTGGAGGGGCTGGGCTGCCGCCCAGAGCCCCTGGAGGGCCTGGGCCCCTTGCCCCGCAAGTTGCCCTCAGCTCTGATCAGGCCTGGCCTGTGCTGACAGGTGACTGGGTAGCACGTGGGTGGCATCACTCCCTGGCCCCTGTGCGGGAGATGTTTGTTGAATGCGTGTGGGACCCAGTGGGGAAGTGGCTCGGAGCATGGCCAGCCCCAGGCCAGAGCTCCTAGCATGGCTTCTGTCTGCAGACTGTCCCCAAGACCGGTTTGGCATGAGCTGTGAGCACACGTGTACCTGCAGAAACGGGGGCTTGTGCCACCCAGCCAACGGCAGCTGCTCCTGTGGCCTGGGCTGGACAGGGCTGCACTGTGAGCTGGGTGAGTGTCCAGGCCAGCTGGGCAGGCCGGAGGGCAGGCTCCTGGCCGCCTGAATCAGGCCAGCGCCCCAGGGGCCGCCCCGGGGTCCCTGCTTCCGAGGCGGGAGGCCGACACGCTGTTCTCTCCAGCCTGCCCCGCCGGGCGCTACGGGGCCGCCTGCCACCTGGAGTGCTCCTGCCGCCACAACGGCACCTGCGAGGCCAGCACGGGCGCCTGCCGCTGCCGCCCCGGCTTCTACGGCCAGGCCTGTGAGCACTGTGAGTCACGTGGGCAGGCCCCGGCCCCGCGCCCACTCCTCCCACTCACGTCAGGGATCTGAGCCGAGTCTGGCCCCAGATCACGTGGGGTCGTACTGGAGCCCGTGGCGCTCCCACCCGAGTCCCGGCTGTGACGGGGGAGCCAGGCAGTGGTGGGAGGAAGTGGGAGCCCAGGCCTCTGAACCCAGTCCTTTGCTCACCCGGCAAACTGAGGCAGGAGCTCTAACCGGTCCTCCCTCAGCCTGTCCCCCTGGCTTCCACGGGGCTGGCTGCCAGGAGCTGTGCAAGTGCCAACGTGGAGCCCCCTGCCACCCGGCCAGCGGCCAGTGTCTCTGCCCTGCTGGCTTCCGAGGCCGGTTCTGCGAGAGCGGTGAGTGCTGCAAACCCACCCTCACCTCGCCCTGTCCTCGCCTGGCCCTGTCCTCGCCTGGCCCTGCCCTCGCCCAGTCTGGGGTGGGGCAGACGGAGACACTGAGCCCCCCGCCCCCCCACCCAGGGTGTGAGCCAGGCTCATTCGGGGAGGGCTGCCACCAGCGGTGTGACTGTGAGGAAGGGGCTGGCTGTGACCCCGTCACTGGCCACTGCTTGTGTCCCCCAGGACGCAGGGGGCCTACCTGCAGCCTTGGTGAGTCTGGGGTCCTGCTAGTGGGGGCACTAGTGTGGGTCTCTGCCTGTGGCCCATGACACTGGTCCAGCCTCACAAGGGCTGTGCCCAGGTCTGGGCTCCTTGTTCTTCTGTTCCCGACTCTGTGGGGGCAGCGGCTCCGGGCACCTCCCCCCACTGTCTGGCCACGTCCTGTCCTCAGATGACCTCTGCCCAGGGTGAAGGCTGAGGTCATGGAAAGAGACCCCCCTGAGGTGGGAAGGGGACCTTCCTGATCTGCAGCCACCACCGGCGGGGACAGGAGGGGCCGTCCCGGATGTGGTCCTGCCCTGGGGGTGCACCCCTTTGCCCGTGCTGGGCCTGGGCAGGACCTGGGGCCTGGGATCCCGGGCAGGTGCTCGTGGCCTGGCACTTGCCCACATGAGAGCTCCCACGGGGAAGGGAAACTAGGCTTGGGGTTTTGCCCCTGCAGAGGGTGGCCTGGCTGGGGCTGGCAGGGATGGCGCTCAGCCTTGTCTTCCCCGTCCCACCCCCACAGACTGCAGACCTGGCTTCTTTGGCCCGGGCTGTGTGCTGCGCTGTGACTGTGGGGGTGGGGCCGACTGCGACCCCATCAGTGGCCAGTGTCACTGCGTGGATGGCTACACAGGGCCCACGTGCCGGCAAGGTGAGTCAGACTCCTGGGGAGAGAGGGACAAGGACACTGGGCCCCAAGCCCCGCCCCAGACCCAGGCCTGTCCTCTCTCCCTGTCCAGGTGGCACCCTGGCTGTTGAGAGAAGAGTAACCCTGCAGCCAGGGGCCTTGGAGCAGGGCTTGGCTCGCTGCCCACCCCAGGCAGCCCCACCCTCTTCAGCCCCAGATGGGCTCCTCCAACTTGGGGCAGGGCCAGGAAGATGGGGCCAACCCTGCTCAGGGTATAGCGGTGGCCATGGCGGCACCTGGTGGTCAGGTGTGGCACTGCACCACAGGCCCATCACCCCGCAGCCGCCTTGACCTCAGACAGGCTGCCTTGTGTGCTGGGTGCCTGTAGTGAAGCCCCCCATCCACCCAAAATCCGGACAAGGAGGGCTGGGAGCGCTCATTTCGGGAGGGTAGAGGCCCCGCTGCCTGCACAGGAGGGGATCCTTGTAGGCCCGGGTTTCCCATCACTGGGGTCCCCCCAGGAGTGGGGCTCTGAGATGATTGCCGTCTCTCTGTGTTCAGGTGGGCCACCCCAGCTCCCTGGGGTCCCGTTCCCAGCCCTGAGTCCAGGTAAGGGGCCGGGGGCATTGGGCGGTGTCACTGGTACGTCATCAGCAGCAGACTGAGGCCAGAGGAGGAAGAGGCTCAGGCGCTCACGTGACATCCGACCCTCAGAGAACGGCCCAGGGGAGGCTGGGAGGGGCTGCTGGAGCTGGTGAGGGGAGGTGGGGGGAGTGGGAGGCGCCCCTGCCTTCGCCTGGGGCTGACCCTCGGCCTCTTGTCCTCGCAGCAGCCGCACACACAGCCCCTCCTAGACCAGCGCCCACGCTGCACAGCAGTGCAGAGGACCGCTAGCTCAGATGCAGCGAGGTGCCCCTCCAGTGCCGCGCCAAGGGGACCCGGGGGCTTTGGTGACTTCCGAGGTGGGACACCGTGGGCCAGGACTGCGGCCCACCCTTGCTTCTGAGGGCCGTGGACAGCCATGCAGCCTCTCCATCCGCAAGGACCTGCAGGGATCACCCGGCCTACAGGAGGGAAGCTCTGCCTGGTGAAGCTGCTCCAGCCCGGAGCCCAGGCCAGTGGACAGGTGGCCTGTGTGGAGGGGGCCCGCCCCTCTGGCCCACCAGCTGGCTCAGACTGCTGGCCGCTGGGGATACAGGTGCAGCCCTGGGGCCCCTGCGCCCTGAGCAGGCTCTTTGGTGCTAGGCCTTGGGACTGGTGCAGCCCGCCTGTTCCCTGCAAGTGCCACCGGCCGTATTTATAGGATGGTATTTATGGGCAGCCAGACACGCCCTCTGCACCCCTGGGCGCTGGAAGGCTGCCTGTCTCCTGCCTGCCCCAGGAAGCCCGGACTGGGGACTGCGGGGCCCTGAGGGACCTCGGGGCGGTGGGCTCTGGTACTTTGTGAACCCAGTGAGTTAAAGGAGCAGCGCTGCTCATGGCCTGTGCGTGTACTTCTCGCGACGCCTCCCAGGTGCAGGGGTTGGATGGTCCTCGCCAGGAGCCTCCGCTGACTGGGGCAGCCCGACCAGTCCCGGGCCCACTGGGCTCCTGCTCGTCCCTGGCCATGGGAGTGGGGCTGGGGCTACCCTGCTCCCCAGAGCTCTCGAGGGACAGCAGGGGCTGCTGCAGTAGAGGCGGGGGGTGGGGGTACGCCTACTAGACCATCGCACAGCTGAGGTGCCCGAGACCTGGGCAGCAGCTGGCTCCAGAGACTGCGGGCTGAGAGGTGCCCGACTCAAGGGTGGGGGTGGTGTGGGGGCAGTCCCTCTTGACCTCAGGCCAGAAACAGTGGGGGGCAGAGAACATCAAAGGGGCCTCGTCCAGTACAGAGGGTTGGACCCAGATTGTCACACCAGACACCCGGGGTCCGANACGCCTACTAGACCATCGCACAGCTGAGGTGCCCGAGACCTGGGCAGCAGCTGGCTCCAGAGACTGCGGGCTGAGAGGTGCCCGACTCAAGGGTGGGGGTGGTGTGGGGGCAGTCCCTCTTGACCTCAGGCCAGAAACAGTGGGGGGCAGAGAACATCAAAAGGGCCTCGGCCAGTACAGAGGGTTGGACCCAGATTGTCACACCAGACACCCGGGGTCCGAGCTCCAACGGCTATGGGGTGGGGGAACCTGGAGGAGCAAAGCACGGAGAGTCCTAGGAAGCCCTATCTCAACAGACAAGTGAGGAACTGGGGATAGAGGAGGAGGGAGGAGCCATGTGCTCAGACTCCAGTGAGTCAGGTAAACCTCCAGGAGCCTCAGGGAGGCAGGAGCAGGCAGTTACAGGCGAGCCCTCATGCAGCCCGGGTCGGGGTGTGGGGCAGACTCAGCTGTTCCGTGGGCTTCCCAGCCCAGGACACGCTCCCGGCAGGCAGCGGGGAGGCCGAGGGAGCGCAAGGAAGGGTGGGTGTCCGTCCGGCTGGGAGGAGGCCACTGACACGAGCCACGGTGAGCGTGGTCTCAGGTCCGAAGAGGCAGGTCTGAGACCGAAAGGGCTCCGCGTGCAGAAAAATTCAGGTCCAAAAGCCACACTCCCGAGGACGCCAGCAGCACCCGAAGAAAGAACAGGGGTCAGAGTGGCGTCAGACTTGGTCTCAGGAACGCTCCAAGCAGAGAGACACGGGGGGTGCTGTTTTCAACGTGTTTAAGAAAAACACTTGAAACAAATTAAAAAAAAAGATTTTATTTAATTTTAGTGGGGGGGAGGGAGGGAGAAAGAGAGGGAAACATCAGTGTGTGGTTGCCTCTCACGCGCCCCCTCCTGGGGACCTGGCCCAAAATCCAGGCCTGTGCCCTGACCAAGGAGGGAGCCGACAGGCAACCCTTTGGTTCTCAGGCCAGCGGCTCAATCCACTGAGCCACACAGCCGCGTGCAAACTTGCATTTACTCCTGCCGAGCCACAGGTGGCGAATACGAGGCCCACGGGCCGAGTCCCGCCCTCCACCTGGTTTTATCTGGCCCGGCAGGCACCTTGTTTCTACCCGTTGGCAGTGCCGAGCTCCTCGCCCCTGGTTAAGGAGCAGTTACATTCACACAGTCCTAAAATCACATTCCGCCCTTTGAAGGCAACCACAAGGCTGATGTGGCCCCTGGTGACAATGAGTGGGACACCCTTGTGCCAAACTGTCACCAAACCGCAAAGCCCAGGCTGCTCTTGGCAGTGCCCCCATGGAGATCTGCCCCAGGTCTCCTGGTGAGAAGGGGAAGAAGCGGGGTGACCCCCTGGTCACCCCTCCAAACAACCTAGGGATTCAGAGAGTCAAACGTCCAAGTTAACCGACGACAGAAACTCCAGACAGCCCCTCCCGAGAGGGCCGCGCGCCCAGCTGGCTCTGGCCGGAGCGAGACGCCGAGAGCGGTAGGTCGCGCAGCCGCCGGGAGACTGCAGGATGTTTAACTACCACCAGGGGGAGCCGTCCGCGCGGGAAGGCAGGGACGCAGGACGAGCTGAGGGGGAGCGCGCCCGCGAGGACCAGCCTCCCGGGTCCTACCCCTGAGAGCGCGGGGACTGGGACCTGGGCTCGAACAGGTTGCCTGCTCGCCGCACCTGTTCCGAATTGATTAAAAAGTAAACAGTGGGGGGTGTGGGGGGGAAGTAGGGAACAGGTGGGCCAATCCTAATGTAAATGGTTACAAGTGATCAGACAGTGGATCCCGGAGCCGCAGTGAACATCATTCACCATTATTCACGGTAAAAGGTGCGGTGTAGAACCATGCACACAAAGTGAACCCCAAAACCGCCAGGGCGGGAGTTTGAATATTTCAAGCTTAAAAGCGTCGTAAGGGACTGTGTAGATATGTACACAGCTACAGGCTCAAAATTCAACAGCAACGGCAATGTAACACGTAGAAATGAACAGCTGGCGATTTCAAAGTGCTGAGACCAAGAGGTTAAGCAAAACACCCGCAAGCAGCCCTGGCTGGGGTGGCTCAGTGGATTGAGCACTGACCTATGAATGGGAGGGTTATGGGTTCAATTCCCAGTCAGAGTACGGGCCTGGGTCCCCAGTAGGGGGCCTGCGAGAGGCAACCACACACGGACCTCTCTTCTTTCCTCTCCCTAAAAGCAAACAAAACCTTTTAAAGGTTTTATTTATTTTTAGAGAGGGGGAGGGAGAAAAAGGGGAACTACCGCCATGTGGTTGCCTCTACTGGGGACCCAGCCTACAACCCAGGCCTGTGCCCTGACTGGGAATCGAACCAGCAACCCTTTGGTTTAGCAGGCCAGTATTTAATCTGCTGAGCTATAACAGCCAGGACATGCTGAGTAGGCTTCAACACATACTATATTTTATGTTTATATTCCTATATTCACAGGAATATAAATGTATGTGCACATGTATATTAATGTGTATAAACTTTACACTCCATAAAAAACGTAACAAAATAAAAATTTCTTCAAAGACTAATAAAAAACTCTAGCAAGATTATTTTAAAGAAAAAAACGACAAAAATATAAGAAGAAAAATTAACTACAGACACAAGAATATGATCTTTTAAAAAAGGAATATTAGGAACAACTGTGTACCCGTACTTTAATAACAGAGAAACGGCTGTTTGGGGGAAAACACAAAATGCCAGGATTGGTGTGGGTGGAAAGAAAGCCCTTGAATAAACCAAGAACTTCAGCAAATGCAAACAATAATCAAAACTCGCTTCTCTTCCCCACCCCAGGAAAGTCCGGGGCGATGCCGGTGCAGGCGGTTGTGCCGACTTTGAAGACGCTGTAAACTTATTTGGATTATTCCAGAAACTTCAGAGGAAAACAGCCCGGCTGAGTCCACAAGGCCATCGGGAGCTTGGTCCTAAAACCGGTGTGAAGAGCGGTGCAAGTACGGAGAAATACAGGCTCTTTGTGCACAGGAAAATTCCAGATAAAACGTTAGCTCCTCCAGGAAATGTTTTTAAAATGCCGTCGAGTTCACCCAATGGGCCCTGGACTTCATTCAAAGGCCGGGGCAGTGTGAGGTCAGAAAGCGGGCCGGTGCGTCTGAGAGAGGGGAACCCGAGGGTCTCCTTGGTGGGGGTGATGGCGTGGGCAGAGTCCAGCCTCTGTGCAGGGCAGGCGTCCTCGGGGCACGGGATGGGGAGGGGTTGCGGCGTGTGCCTCTCATGGGAGGCACGTTGGATGGAGAAACCCGGGGCCTCGGGTCTGTCCGGGCAAAGCTGCCAGGGCTGCCCTGCGCACCTCACACCTGTTGGGCCCCGCCTTCTCTCCTCGCATTATTTATCATGGGTCTCCGTGCCCTGATTGGACAGCCTGTATGCCTGGTCCTTCCCCACCAGGGCACAGCATCGGGGGCCGTGGGCTCTGCTTGCTTCAGGCAGGATCACCGGGTGGGTGCACTTGCCGCCTTGGGTTTCAGGGGCAGACTGCGGATTTCAGGGGCAGCTTACAGAGAAGCTGAAGGGGCCAGCAGACCTGCTGCCGGACCCGTGAGCGCCCGGCCAGGTGGGCCCCACGTCATCCAGGTGTGTCAGATGTAGGAACCCACACACGTCGACCGGCCAGGCCAACTAGGAAACAGAGTAAGCTGCAGTTCGAGGTGGCAGCAAAGCCCGTCAGCATCGGGAGGCCGCCTGGCAACGGGGATTTGCGGCGCTCTCAGCGAGTTCAGACCTAGTGGGAACAGCACTTGAGGACGTCCGCTCTCTCCGGCTTATCTTCATGTCCCATGGCGTCCCAGTCTGTCAGAGATGCAGCCAGGGGCCAGCAAGGGTATGGACAGACGGATGGAGGAGTGGAGACCTGCAGCCCAGACTTCACTGAGTAGGGTTCCACTCCCAAGGGCCCAAATTTGGGGAGGCCAAGGACTGTCATCAAGACTTGGGGAAGGAGGGGGGCCCGATGCAGACACCTGCGGGCAGCCTGGCATGCCTGGAACCCTGAGGGGCTTGGCACAGTGCCCTGCCTGCCCCCAGGGGCTGTAGAGGGAGATGAAATCCCCAGGAGAAGACAAGTGGGGGAGGTGGAAACCTGACACAAGGCGGCGGTGGTTCGGGTTAGAGCAGCAGAGAGAGACTGAGGCCGTGCAGGGACGAGCGGCAAGAACGAGGACACAGGAGCCCACAGCCCTCAGAGCAAACCCGTCTACAGGGGTGGGAGGGGCTCAGCTTCCGGGCCAGTGCCCCGCAGACACAGGCTCGGGTGCCTCAGGCCACAAGGTCACATGGGTGGGCTGGCCTCCTCGGTGTCTGGGCACAGGCTTTGCCGGGATTGGCTGCTGTCCTCAGAAGCGTCACTGTCTCCCCGCAAACCTGCCAACCCCGGCAGTGGGCAAAGGGGCTTTGGGCCTCAGTTTCCTCACTGGCGGCAAGGGGGCCCAATTCCACTTGGGACGGTTCCTGTCCTGAGCTGGCCTGGCCTGGCCCTCCCTGGATGGACCCAGCCACCCAACAGCTCCTGGTGGCCACCACCCACGGCCCCAGTGTCCTGGGACATCCTTCCTCCGGACTGTTGCTTGTGAGGTACACGGGACTTCCACCACGGCAGATCTGGGGCTGCGCCCCTGCCCCAGGTCATGAACTCCAGGCTGTGGCATCTGGGCTGTCCAAGGCCCCATCGCCCCATTAGCTGACACGGTACCAGGCAGAGCATGGGCAGTGGGTCAGCGTGAGCTCCGGGGCCAATGGCAAGCACAGGCAGGCTGCGCCCTGGCTCCTGTACCAGGGGCACACACGCACTGGTACCCACATACGTGTACCCCTACACACACAAATCCACCTGTGCACACACAAACAGGCTCCGCCCCCATGCCACTCCAGGGACCGTGGGCAGTGAACCCAGTTCACAGGCAGGAAAACCAAGGCCCCAGATTCCCACCTGTCCAGAAGTGAGGGCCAGAACCCTGGTGGCCCAGTGCCCCAGGCCATGCCCCTCCCTGAGCCCTGGTCTGGCCCCATACCACACCCCCCCATGCCAGGAACCTCCTGCCCAGGATGGCCCTGCTTGGGCTCTGACTTGGGCTGTGGAGGTCCCCTTGGCGGTCAGTGGGACGGAGTTGCCCCTCACTCCTGGTGCTGAACAGGGTAGGAGAAGCTCCACCCCCTGCCCCTCACCCAGGCCTGTCCTCCGATGCCTGGGCCTGCAGCAGACCACCGGGACAGAGGGACAGAGGCAGGCTCCCCGACCACCCACTTCCAGGGGAGGCGGGATGCGCCGCCCCAGCTTTTATAGGGAAGCCATTGCCCGGCGGGGTGTGGCAGACACTCAGCATGCCGAGAGCCCCCACCCCAGGGATGGCACTGCCAGCTGGGAGGGGGGCACACATGGGGCAGGTAGGCCTCGGCCTCGCCACCCAGAAAATCCACCTGCACGTCCCCTTAGGCTCTGTTGTCCTTGAGCCCCCAGACCCAACAGCCTTGCCCATGATGCCCGCTGGACAGGCAAGTGAGGGTCAACAATGAGCTTGCAGTGACCATGAACAGGCACCCAAAAAGTGACCGACCCAGCACAGCGCCCACACTCAGGGCTGGTCCCACACCCCATGGCACCTCGGTCACCTGGGGACCCACGGGGCCTCCGGCTGCACACGGGATGCTGTGGAAACCCAGGTGCAACAGAAGGATTTTAATGGAAAACTCAGTCACAGCACAGGGCCGGCCAGCACCGCAGGGCCACCTCCCTCCAGCTGGCCCCTCTCGGAAGGGGCTCTGCCCTGGGCACGAGGGCCTCCTCATCCTCAGAGAGCAGGAGGGAGACCCCCCACATAGCCCCCACTGTCCTCAGGGCCACCTTCTGCCAGGTCACCTGGAGCACAGTTGTGGGTACGTAGCTGGGGGGCTCCTCTCAGGGACTTGGCATGGCCCCCCTCGAGCTGGTCGGGTCTGGGGGTGCTGCCGGGAGTGGAGGGGGGACAAGTGTGATCCTCCTCCCGGGAAGCGTCTGGGGCCCTCGGGGAGGTCCTGGGGTCTCAGGCTCCAGGGACGAGCCCACCACTCCCACTGGCGGGAGAGGGGACGGAAATGCCTCGCCGGGGGCTACACGTCCGTCTCCACCCGCAGACGCTCCATCCTGCGCATGTTGCCCTCCACGGCCACTCGGTTGGTGATGCAGCGGGCGACGTCCTCGGGGAACCAGCCCGTCTCCCCATCCCGCAGCCTCTCACCGTAGAGCCACCCTGAGCCAGACGGGAGCAGCTGAGGGCAGGGTCTGGGCAGCAGGGTGGGCCCGACTCGGCACCCCTGCCCTCTGGGCTGCTGTTCCAGGAGGCGCCAGGGCCAGGCGTCCCATGCAGCTGCCCACCACTGCCTCCCGCCGGGGCGCCTTGTTCAAGGTCAGGTGCTGGGCCAAGTCTGGCACTGGGGGCTGAGCTCGCTCCAACCAGCTTTGCCCACCCTGTGCTGGTGCCTGTCGGGGCCCCAGGAGCAGCAGGGCCACCCGCTCCCACTTAGGACGGAGAACTTCTGATCCTGCCATGTGGGGACGTCGGAAGGTGTCCCTGAAGGAGGTTTGGAGGCGGGCTCTGTGAGCACGGGCTGCTGCCTTCTGGTGGGGGCTGGCACCAGGACGCGGGCTGCTGCCTTCTGGTGGGGGCTGGCACCAGGACGCGGCACTGCAGACCACCGAGGGGAGCCTCAGGGCCGCCCCGCCCCGCCCCTGCCCGCCCCGCCCCCTGCCCCGCCCCGGGCACTCACCGTCCACCTGCTGCAGGACCAGCACCACGTCCGCCTGCTGCAGCGAGAGCTCGTCCGCCTGCCTGGCCAAGTAGGCCTTGGTGACCTCCACCTGCGGCAGGTCTGGGGGACCAGGGGGCGGGGTCAGTGACAGGCGGGGCGGGGTGGGCTGATAGCTCTGCAGCCCTGAGTCAGGTTGGCCAGGGCTCCACCTCCTGACACAGCCTGGTGGCCCTGTGGCCGGTGGCCCATTTTGGTGGGGCCTGAGGGGGTCCCGGACGGCCCAGAACGGGGACATGGGGCAGCCTTCCTCTGGCTGAAGCTCGGGGAGAGGGGGGCCCTCAGGCGGAAGGACAGCCTGCTTTCAGGGTCAAAGCTCCTGGCAGGGCCAGATCGCCCCCGGTGTCTGGGAGCTGGGGGACAGAGCCGGGGGACAGATCTGGGCCACATGCTCCAGGTCTCTGGTCTGTTTCCAGCAGCTGTTCTGCTCGGGGCAGCACTGTCTCCTCGCCGCAGGGAGGGGCCCTGGACTGCTGGGTACATGTGACCTGGCCAGGTCCCTCCTCGGGGTGGGTGTGGGGGGCAGGGGGTGGGCGGTACCTCTCCTTCTGGGCCAGCACCCGCTCTACCAGGGCCGGAAAAGGGACTTCGAGCCCTGCGAGCCCATGGGGCACGTGCTCACCTCCCTTGTCGGCGGGGCCCTGCCCCTGGCGTTCCCCGTGCGTCAGCGCTGTGATCCACCGGGCTCGGTCACTCCTGGGGACAGAAAGCGCCTGGTGACTGTCTCCGCGCACCCCATCCCCAGTGCACCATAGCCTCCTCTGGGCGCCCTTTTGAGAGCCGGGGGTTGGAAGCAGGTGCCCCCTCGCAGCCTCCCAGTTCACGCGCTGGGGCAGAGGTACAGGGAGTCGCAGAGCGTGAGGGGCAGCGCAGGCAGGCTGAGGGTCAGGGTCGGGTGGCCGCCCCACTTCCTGGCACCAGACTCGGCATGCCCACCTCTCATCAGGTTGCCAGGGGACATAGGAGACCTCCACTTCTCACACAGACATGCTGGCGGGAGCATGGGACTGGCTGTGGGCTCCCTCAGTGCTGGCCCTTCCTGCACTGGGCCCTGCTCTGTGTCCAGCCCTGTTGTCCTCCAGCTTCCCCTGGCCGGGCCCTCCGGCCCCAGGGCCTTTGCACCGCTGTGCCTCTGCTGGAGCGCTGCTCCCCACGTAGCCTCAGCCCACTTCCTCCTCAGTCCCCACCCCTCTGACACATGGGGTACCTCTGCTGCTCATTTTGGGGCTGGTGCACCCCCTCCCATGAATGTGAGCTCAGTGAGGACAAGGTTGTCCCCGGCACCTGGTGTGGGGCTGCCCGGCACCCAGCAGTGGTCAGGGACCCGGGGGACGGGAACCCCATCCCCACGGAGCTCCCAGAGCCGCCCCCGCCCGCCCGGGGGCGCCCTCCCAGACTCACGCGGAGTCGGAGGACAGCAGGACCTTCTCCTGGCGGCCCTCGCTGTTGTGCAGCAGGGTCACCAGGAAGGGGTGCGGCACCGAGGAGCTGCGGTTGCCGCCTCCCGGCAGAGCGAGCTCCGTGGGCTCCACCTTGCGGACCTGGATGTGGGCCACCTGCGCGTAGTCCTGGACCAGGAAGCTGTCCTCGCTGTGGGGAGGACATCAGGGGGCAGCTCTGATGCTGCAGGGGTCGGAGGGCAGCCAGGCTCCTGGTCCTCCCAGGCCCCATGGCGGCCGGGGCCAGGCTGCCCAAGACGGCTCTCTAGAGTTGCCCTCCCAGATGCCCCAACACGGGGGAACGAGCCTGCAGCTTCAGGGTCCTGTTGGCCGGGCCCAGGTCTGCAGGCAGAAGCCAGAGCCGCACCACCAGAGTCCGGGGTCATGTGGGGGCTGGGTGTGCACCGTGCACCCCCCCGAAATGGCATGCATGTCCTCGTGGGTGCCGAGCTACGGGGGTCAGCCCCCCCTACATCCTGCCAGCTTCCCGCCCACCTCCTGTCCCTGAAGCACACGCAGAGCCACGCTGCCCGGCGCCCACGGGAGGGCCCACCTCTTCTTCCTGGTGATCAGCAGGACGTCGTTGAACAGAAAGAGGTAGCACGTGGGCCGACTGGCGAGTTTTCGGAAAAGCCCCGTCTCTTCCGCCACGCAGAGCTCCCCGCGCTTCAGCAGCCAGCGGGAGGCGGAGATCAGCGGGAGGGACTGGGGGCGAACCAGCAATCAAGCTCCAGGCGGGGGCCCACCCCTGCCTCTGGGAACAGGGTGACCGGCCGTCCCCAGGGCTGAGAATGGGGTGACCGGCCGTCCCCAGGGCTGGACAGAGCACGATGCATCCCAGCCTCCAACAGGGGGGTGTTCCGTGGGCCCAGGGTCTGGCCGCACGCCCACGAAGCATCCCCCCCCACCCCAGGAAGTCTCTGTGCCCTGGGGCGGGCCAGGTGTGGTGGAGCCGGGGGTGCCGGCTGCCTACCTTGACTTTGCCAAAGTCCAGCTGAGTGTGCAGCGTGTACATCTGCTCCGTGCGCTCCATCTTGTGGGCGCCCTCATTGCACTGCCTCACCAGCTGCGGAGGGTGGACACCCCCAGACGGCTGGGCGGGAGGGGCCAAAGCCCAGCCTCCCAAGGCCCCTGCCCTTGCGGCTGCCCTGAGGCCCGCCTCGCCATGAGCTCCAGGCCCTCTGGGCCTCAGTGTCCCCACTGGTACCATGAACAGCCAGGGACAATTTGGAAACCCTTCCGACCAGACCCCCAGGGTTCTGCTATTGGATGGGGTGGGGTGGTGAAGTGGGGTGGTGGGGGGGGCCCTCTCACCTTGCTGATGGCCTTCAATGCGCGGCTGGCAGCCTCGTACCGCTTGGGGTGGCCCTGGGTCCTCAGGCAGAGCGTCTGTGCAGGTGACACCAGGCAGGGGAAAGTCCTAACTACCTGCCTACACCCCAGGCTTAGGGGCCCCTGCAGGGCAGGGCTCCCCCATCAACACCAGGCCCCTGGGGGCGCTGCACGGGGGGGCGAGGGCTCCTGGCGGGCCCCACCGGGGACACGGCCCCACCGGCTCTGCCAGGTGAGTCCGCAGTGAGCACCCCGGGCCCCGGCCCCTCCCTGTCCAGCCAGGGCAGCCCGGGCTCGGGCTGCACACTCACGTCCGCCAGGAGCGGCAGCCGCGTCACCCTCTGCATGGGGAGGATGAGGAAGGACAGCATGGGTAGGCCCCCGCAGGCGGGCCGCTTCTCGATCTCCCTGAGGACCTCTCGGAAGGCGGCGTTGCTGCTCCTGCAGGGGAGCAGGGCTGAGCGGGTGGCCCATGTAGAAATCGGGCTCCCAGGGGGGCACCGGCTGCCCCGCCCCGCGTCCCCTGGCCTCGCTCACGTCAGCTTCTGCAGGACGCGCTGCTGGTAGACCTCGTTGGAGCAGTACACCACGTAGGGGTGGAAGTGCCGCTCGGCGTGTTCCTCCAGGATGTCGCTGATGTCCTCCACGCACACCTGCTCCTTGTGCCGCCGCTCCAGGTCCTCGAAGAACCTGCAGCGGGTGAGGACCGTGGGCCTGGGTGCCGCTGGCGCGCGCGCGGGCACACACAGAGACACATGGGTGAGCCCGAGCCTCGCTCCTGGAAGGGCTGGTGAGCCGCAGCCATCCCGGGAAACCAAGGACAGGTCACCTCCTGACACGTCCAAAACTGGGCACAGCCCCTTGGCCGGACCCCAGGCCACTTCCCTCCGGGTTCCGGTGAGAGCTGGGGGGCACTGCGGGTGCGGAAGGCAGGGCAGACGTGCCACTCCAACCTGATTGCCTGACTTGGGTCGGAGCTGCTGGGGCCTGCCTTGAGCCCCGGAGCTCTGGGCCCAGTGCTGAGTGGAACCTCCAGGCTGACTCCCTGCAGGCGGCTGCCAGCCCCCCATTCCTGCCAGGGTCTCCCCTGAGGCCCAGTGGGCCTGGGCCAGGGGAATGAGGATGAGGCGAGCTGCCCTGTGGCTGGTGCTGACCCAGGGTTCCGCCCCCTCGGGCAGCCACTGTGCCGCAGCTGGGCCCCGCTGAGGCAGCCGAGAGGTCCTCCTGCCCCAAGAAGTCCCTCCCTGGTGCCCGCACTGGGGCCATGCCCATGCTGGCGTCTCTCTCCAAGTCCTGGGGAGCTGGGCTGCTGGACCGCATGGGACAGCCCTGTCTGGAGATAAGGCAGCTGGCTGACCTCCTGAGGGCAGAGTTCCTGCGCGCAGATCCGCCCTGCCCTACATGGAGAACCTTGGGTGACCCACACACCTCACTGGGGAGGGGCCAGCTGAGCGCCCCAGCCCTCACCACTCACCCTCCTAGGTGAGGAAGCCAGTAGTGGGAGGGGGGGCCCTGGGGAGAGGGTCAGGGGAGGTCCGAGGTCCTCACATCTGAGGTCACGGAGGGGCCCATAGACAGCTCCAGCCAGGGTCTGTGGCCAGGGCTCCATCTGGGAGGAAGATGGGCTGCCCACCCGTCTGGGGCCCCTGGCTATCCTGGCAAGGCCAGGAGGATGTCTGGGAGGAGAAGCAGGCCTCAGCCCGGAGGTGGGCAGGGGAACCGCAGGGTCTTGCTCACAGGCCTGAGTCTGACCCTCTGCCCCGGGGAGACCGTGGTCCCTTTTAGGGGAACGTCCGATGCTCCCCTGAAGCCACAGAGGTGGGCAGCCAGGTAGTTGGGGTCAGCATGTCAGGAACAAGTGACAGCCCCACCCCCAGCCCCAGGAGGGACGGGGGCCCAGGCTGCTCAGGTGCAGGGCCACACACGTGTCCAGGCAGGTATGCTGGCCAGCACCTGCCATGAGTGTTCTGGAAGGTTCTGAGAAAGGGCTGGGAGGTCTGAGAGCCCTGAGCCACTGACCCAGAGCCACTGTGAAGGGCATAGCGCCCCCACCCCCACCCCACATGTGTGCGCACACACACTGCACATTCACACACAGACAAGGGCCCACACCCACACACACACGCCCCCACGCAGGCCTGCAGCTGCACGCCCAGCGCCCCCCTCCACCTCCCACCCTGCAACCAGAGCCCTGGGCCCGGCACCAGACACCGCTGGCAGGAACTTGACCCGGGTGCCACCAGCGGCCACCTCCCACTGCTCTGCCCTGTGGGCACCTCCTGCCTCACCGTTCGGCCCTCTGGGCCTGGGTGTCCTGGTGGGACAGTGCCTGTCATCAGGCAGGCCGTGCCCAAGGGAGGCGTTCTGGCTCTTGGGTGTCAGGGGTGGTGCAGGGCTGCCCCTGGGGCCGCTCCGGCAGGTGTCAGAGCCTGCGGGGCTGCCGCACCCCACCCCCGCCCCCCCAAACCTCACCTCTGGCTGGCGCTCTGGATGTCCAAGATGTTGGAGAAGAGGTGGTGGTGCTCCGTCTGGGTCATGGTCGCCCGCAGCTCTCCGCACTGCCAGAACTCGGCCACCAGGATGCCCAGGCTGTGTTGGTAGGAGAACTCGGACGTGAGGATCTCGAAGATGGCCTGGACGAGAGGGCAGCGCTGCCGGCAGGGCCCCACGCGCGCCGGGGCGCGTGTGTGACGGGGGCTCGGGCCGGGGCGGCGGGGGACATTCAGGGCGAGGGGCCAGGTCTGGAGTCGAGCTCTCCTGACGAGCCGTGGGTACGAGGCAAGCACGGCGTGGGGACATGAGCCCGACGCCTGGCTGTGCGCTCTGGCGTGGCCACTGGTGATGCTGGGCTCAGACGCTCACCCTCCTCTGAGGAGGGTGTAACTGTGGCCACCCCTGCCCGCAGGCAGGCAGGCAGGCGGGCATTGCTGTGGCCACACACGTCTCCCACGCAGAGGCTGGGGGGCAGCGCTGCAGCCCCTGCCGGGCACTCACCTCTTGCCTCTTGCGCTCCTCGGCTGGCAGCGAGTCCAGGATGCCCGACTCTACCACCTGCAGGGACACAGGCCGGGGGTCGGGGCTCACAGGTCCTAGAGGTGCTCCTTGCTGGGCCAGAGCCGCTGTGCAGAGCGGGCAGGTGGGGGGAGTCTGGAGCCAGCATGGGCAGGGCAGAGGGGGAGCCACCCCTCTTCCCGAGGCTCAGTGCTGTGGGACCCCGGGCTGGCCTGTCCCCACTTGATTCTGTCACCACCTCTCTCCCTTCCACGTAAACACCCCCCGGATAGGCCTGCCCCCTGCAAAGAGCCCTGGGCAGCTGAGGAAGAGGCTGAGGGTTGAGAGGAAGACCTGAGGCCCTGGAGCAGGGCTGGAGCTCAGACGCCCCTGGGCCAGCTGAGTCAGTGCCCACCTAGGAGGCTTAGGGTGGCAGCGTCCCAGCAAGGGGCCCACCCAGCTCTCCGCCCCGGTGGGGCCCTGGCCTTCTGGCTGCCCTGGGTGGAGTGTGCCCCTGAGCCACAGTGTGCCTGCCATGTCCCTGCAGAGCCTGCTGGGGCGGGCTGTGCTGTCCCCCGCCTGGGTGCACCCCCTACAGGACACAGGGCCGCCCGATCTCCTCCCTTCCGCCACAGGGCCGAGTAGTGGCCGAGTCCAGCGCCTGCACCCGGGGTGTATGCCTCCTTCTCTATCCTAGGCAGGGCCATGATCCCCGGCCCAGTGGCTGGGGGCAGAAACTCCTGAACGCGCCCCTGACACCCCTGCCAACCCAGGAAGTCACGCACACCCAGCTCGTGGCTCCCAGCTGGAGCCACCAGGTAGGAACAGATTTCCTGACTTCCCATCCGTCTGCCCTCACCCTTGTGCCCTCCTGGGGCAGGGACAGCTGCTGCCCCTCCCTCCCTGCCGGGTGGGGACCAGCCACTTCTGCAGGTGTGGAGAGTGAGGGGGGCCAGGCAGGGGCACAGGGCTCTGTGGAAGCCTGAGACCCAGCCCCGGCCTCTGCACCAGGACGCTCCTGGGAACAGGGCCCTGCGAGGGGCCCTCTGTGCACACAGCTCCCTGCGAGCCAGTCTGAGCACATGCAGGACACCTTTGCACAGCACGGATGCCGCCTGCCCCTGACTGCTCCCTGCCCCGGGCACCAGCGGCCATGGTGCCACACAGAGCAGGCAGCTCTGAGGGCAGGAAGTGGATCTTGGCTCTGAGCAGGGTGCCGATGGGGCACCTCCAGATGGCGTCCCACCCTGGGCTGACCACCCACAGGCTGGGAGATGGGCCTCCCCTACCACCCAGCCCTTACCTCCGGGAGCTGGCTCCAAGTGACCTGGGGGGGGCGGAAGTTCTTGACCACAATAGGGGTGCCCACTGCCCGGGGGCCACCAGGGCTGAGGGGGTCGTCCAGGAGGTCGTCGTCAGACTCCTGGCCCGTGTTCAGGCCCCGCTCCCGGACCTCCTGGTAGAAGCGGGGGTCTGGGGGGAGGGGATGCGTCACCGGTGGGCCCGGGGCTTTGAGCAGGCCTGGAGCCCTGGAAGCCACAGGCCAAGTCCACCCGAGGAGCCGGGGAGCACCAGAGCCGCCAGGGCCGGCTCCTCGTGGGCGGACTGGTTCCCAAGGTGGCTCTGGGTGAGCCCAGGACAGCGTGGAGTCCGGTGCAGAATGTGGTATCTGTAGGCCCGGCTAAGCTGACCAACTGGTGCACACGGGGGTCCGGGGGGGGGGTCTGGGCGGGGGCCGTCCCCCAGCTGGGCCACACACCCACAGACCAGGGCCTGAGTCACCTGCTCCCAAGCAGCAGGCCCACTGGATGGGTCGGTCCCTGGCTGAGGGCACCCCGGAGCCCTCGCAGTGACCCCTGTATGACCCCCCCATGCCACCACCTCACTTGGAGGCCTGGGTGGGAGACCCAGACCCTGCTGTCTCCCGGCTCCCGGGCTTCTGACCATATGCAGAGGTCAGGGGTTGGCAGGAAGGGAGGGACCGCCCTGGCTGGGGCCCCTGTGCCCTCAGAGCCCAGGCTTGGCACCTAGGCCCAAGCCCTCCCTGGGCCCCACTACCCACACCCTTCACACCCAGGGGGTGCTCCATCCTGGCTGGGCAGGCACCTCCCCCACCCCCTCCCTGCGGGGTCCTGCTGCACCTCACTCACCCCTCCCAAGGCCCAGACGCCACCTATGCCCTCCTGAGCCCCCACCCCACGCCAGGCAGGCCGGCAGCCGTGGGGCCTCGGTCCCCAGCCAGCCACTGTGTACCACGCGCACACTGAAGTGCCGGACAGCCGTCTCCCAGGGATGAGTGTGGGGGCTCTGTCTGTCCCCTCCCCCTGGCGCGGCGCAGCGCAGCAGGGAGTCCCAGGGAAACCTACTGACCTTTCTAGAGCTACGCGGTCAGATGGGCACCAGCACCTGTGGTCCCTGCAGGTCCCTCCCACAGGTCCTCTTTGCCAGCACACCCTCCCAATTCCCCAGGACGGCCTCACCTAGGCCCAGCCCAGCCCACGGTCACCTCCCTCGGCAACTCACCATCCTTGAAGGAACCCTTGTGTGCACGCTTCCGTGCCAGCGTCTTCTGTGCAAACGAGACACACAAACACCAGGAATCAGTGGGACGCAGGGGCTGGTGTGGGCTCAGAGACCTCACGGCTCCCTGGGGACACTCTGCCCAACAGGAGTGGGCTCTGCTGAGCGCACAGAAGGTGTTCCATAAATGTGGGATCCCTGGGGGATGTGGGGCCACCGAGTGGGGGCCCGGGCAAGGTGGAATGCCCCCAGAGCAGGCAGGGCAGGTGACTGAAAGCTGGGCAGATCTGGGAGGACTGCCTGGAGGAGGTGGCGGCAGGCTAGAACTACCTAAGATGAGGTGCTCAGGAAATGAAGGTGTTCCCACTTGGGGAAGTCTAAGGGAGGACCGGTGGGGTGAGGAGAGGCCCAAGAAGGGACACTGGGGCGGGAACTGGGGCTGCACACAGCACCCGTGGACAGGGTGGCTTGAGGTGGCAGGAAGAAGAGGGCAAATACATGGGTCTCAAGGCCCAGCAGCTGATGGCAGGGCTGTGGAAATGAGGGGGTGGTGCGGGCAGGGCTCCCGGGGGCCCCACACCCTGGCCCCACCAGCCGCCACTGGCTCAGAGCCTGCCTTCTTGGTTGGGATACACCCCCTCACCTGACCTCACAGGCACCCCATTCCAGGAAAGCGGGGGCTGGTTTCTCCTAACGAGTTGGGGCCTGAAAACTCCCCTTGCTGGTCTGCAACGTGTGGCACTGCCAGCTGCACCTGGCCCTGCTGCCCCCCACCCCACCCTCCAGGTCTGGGCACAGGCTGCTGCCCCAGCCCCTCCTCCGCCTCCTATCCATGCCCTAACTCGCCTCTTCCGGGGCCCCCGGCCCTGTGCACCTGGCTTCCTGAGCACCCCCACTGCCCAGCAGCTCCCCTGGGGCCTGACCGTGGAGGGCTCAGAAAATGCCTGCTGAACGCAGGAGTCCACAGAAGGGACAAGTGGACCCCGCGGGCTGGGTGGGGCCCTGGCTGGGTGGGGCACTGAGGGCCTGAAGCAGTTTCTGGGCTCTGGGCATCTCAGGCAGCGAGCAGTGCCCACCTCCCGGGCCAGGGGCAGTGACTTCGGGCCTCCCCGCCCAGCCCCTCTGCACACAGGGCGCCAGCTCTCCCACAGTCCAGGCAGGAGCTCTCAGCGGAGCAGGCCACGGGGGGAGGGGCAACCCTGGGCACAGATGGCGGGAGCACCCATCTGGCTGGCCCAGTGCCTGTTTTTCTCTCTCCGGAATGCTGAGGTCAGGTGCTGTCACACAGAAAAGGGGGCTGTGCATTCAGGGCAGCGTCCCACTGCCCCTGAGCGGGAGGCAGCCCAGAGCTGCCCCTGCCCCTCCTGAGACCAGACGATGGGCGCCCCTCAAGCTCTGGGCCAGGAGCAGAGCCAGCCCCACCGGTCCTTGAGGTGGGCCGGCGCCCCCTTGGGGCCGGTCCCTCCCCAGGGCCCTGCTCCCACTGTGTTCTGAGAGTAGGGCTCCCAGTGCAGGGTCCTGGGAAGAAACCTCAGAACTTTCTCAGCCCCAGTGGCCCGTCTGTAAAATGGGGACCTTCACAGGCCGCACACAGCCTGGCCCACGGGTCTCATGGACTAAACAGTCGGGCCCCTCACCTGGCCAGTGCTCACTGACCTGCAGCTGAGGTCAGGCCCGGCCCTCCCACTGTCCAGGCGCACAGGCCCCTACCTTGTTTTTGGCTGGGTGCCGAGCAGGAGGCTGGGAGGCCTCCTCGGCCAGAGCTTGGAGCTTGGGGCTGAGATGGATGGGGCCCGCCTCGCCTCCCGGCACCCTCAGACCCCTCATGGCCGCTCGGTAAGACTGGCTGCGCAGGTTCCGTGTCAGCGTCCCCCCCGGGCCCACGTCCAGGTCCATGTCATCCAGGGAGAAGCTGGGGGCCATGTGCAGCTGGGGGTCCCGCCGGGCGGCCTCCTTGCTGAGGACGGCGGCCCCAAAGCTCTGGTGGCGGGCCGGGGTCTTGGTCTTGCTGGACGCGGCCAAGCTCCTAGGGATCAGCTGCTCCGTGCCCATCTTGAGGGCCACGGGGCTGTCCGTGCTCAGGACCACGGTCCGCGGCTCCCTGTCCTTGGGGCACTCGGGCTGGGGCCCCGGGCTGTCGGGCTGGAAGGCGGCATTGCTCTGGACGCGCAGTGGGCCCCGGACCACCGGCAGTCTGGGCGCAGGGTTGCCCTGGCCATCAAGCCCCAGCTCCGAGTGGAAGCGGACTGCCAGCAGCTTTTCTTCCAAGGAGCTGTCGGAGTGCCGCTGGGACATGCTGGGTGGCCGCAGGGTCCTGGGGGGACAGGGCAAGGGTGAGGGCCCAGAGCGCAGCTGCCTGGCCCATAGCCTCAGTCACCAGGACTGCCCGGGGGTCGGAGTGCAGCCGCCCTGGTCCGTGCAGGGAGGGTCCAGTCTTGGGCCTGTGTGGACCCTGCAGGGGACCGGGGGCTGGCTCTCCGAGCACTGGGACCCAGGTGGGACGACCTGCATCTGGGCAGGACCCGAGAGGCCACCGTGCTCCCTCTGCTAGGGTGCACAGCTGAGGGTGAATTCCTGAGCAGGGGCGACTGTGGGTGGTGTGGGGTTCCTGGGACCCAGGCCCGGGCTGGAATTGGCTCCTCACCCAGTTGGCACCATCTCCACCAGCTGGGTTCCAGCCGAGCCCACCTCATGGACTTGCTGTCCAGTGGTGGGTCTGGGAGCTGCCCCGGGGAGTCCTGAGGTTCTGCCCAGGAGCCCTTCCTGAGGGTGGGCAGAACCGACCATGGGGGGCTGGCCTCTCCCACAGCACAGGCAGACCCTGCGCGGGCACTAGGAGCCGGCTGACCATCCCGCTCAGCACACAGTCCTCCCTAAACCACCCAGCAAGGCAGCAGGGCTGTGCCTCCCCTGCCCCAGGAAGCCCTGGCCACCCCCACGCCAGGAGGACCGCCCACACATTCCTGGGGACATTCTGAGTCACGGGGCAGAGAGAGGACAGCAGCAGCTAGGCTGGGCCTCCCCCGGGCTGGGTGGACGCGCACTGTCCCGGGGCCCCACCCCCACGCTAACTTGTCTGCCTTTTACCCTGGCCCAGCAGAGAAATGGGGTCCAGACTCGGACCTATGAGCATGCCCCCCTAGACAAATGCGCCCATGTGGGCAGCCAGAGGCCTCCAAAGCGCAGGAAACCTTTCACTCCCATCGTGACACGTCCACACGGTGACGAAGCGCAGGCACCAGATTGGGTCCCCAAGGGCCCAGAGAGCCCGGTCCATCCTGTCTCCTTGACCTTCCTTCCCTGGTCTGGACCCCGTCCTCTGAGCTGGCCAGACATCTCGGCCTCTCCCCAGAGAGGGCAAAGTCTGCTGGGTGAGGCCGTGCCCGGATGGAACCAGTCTGACGAGCCATTGTAGGGTGTGACCTCCAGGAGGCAGCCCCACCCCCAGGTGCCTCCAGCCAGGGCCTCGAGGGGACCGGGACCAGTCTGCAGCGGGCGCTCCAGGCCCGGGCTGCAGCCTCCGCAGGTCTCCCTGCATCTCCCTTCTACGCTTGGCTCATCCCAGCACCAGCCGGGCGCAGGTTCAAAAGCCAAGTGGCACTAAAAGGCTCCTCATCAAAGACAGGCGTGCCTGCCTCCGCCACTGTCCCCCGAGGGCCACCACCAGGGGCTGCTGCATCTTCCTGGACTTCTGACAAAGGCACAGCCCGCTCTTTGGAGTTCTCCTCCAGGGAGGCGCCCCCTACTCTCCTCTGGCCATCGGGACAGGGCCCAGCCTCGCCTCCCTGTTCGCCTGCCTCTTCCTTTCCCCATGCCTTCCTGCGTCCTGGCCTGGTGTGTCTTGACGCACGTCCCACACAGTCCGTGCACCTGCCCCGGGTGTCCCCAGAGACCCTGTCCCCTCTCCCGGGCCTCCCTTCCTGCTTCTGGGGCTGAAGATCCGAGTCTGGATCATCCTCCCTTCAGCTGCCCTCCGCCACTGTGCCTGGCCTGCCCCAGAGGCTGGCCTTCGGCTGCCGTGTCTTTCTTTCTCCTTCCCCTGGGCTGGTGACGTGTGAAACCCCATCGGAGGTTTTGACCCCCATTTCGCCTCCTTGGATTGGACCCGAATGGGGCTCTCCCCAGCGCACATTCCTCCGGGCCCCAAGGCTCCCGGGGACACACTCCATGGGACGGATCCATGTTCACCCTGAGCCACGTGCCCCTGAGTCCTCCTGACGCGTGTCTCTCAGGCCCACACGGTGCCAGAGTGCCTCCATCTCAAAGCCCCACCGGCCATGTTTGCCCTCAGCTCTGCTTCGGGACAGCCGCGGATGGCAGGAACCCCCAAACCCCCGTCACATTCAGATCGCTTTCTTCTCCCCATCTTCCTGTGGGGGACTCCCTCCATGTCATCTCTGCTCCAGCCTCCCACAAAACGCACGGCTGTCCTCGCTGTCCCCTCTCCCTCCCCCACCTCTGCTCTGTGGGCACTGTCTCCTTCCTTCCATCCACGGCCCGATTCCTCCCGTCTCTGCCTCTGTCTGGCCGAGCTCAGGCTCCAGGCTGGGCCCCGCCACTGCTGGGCCTGGTGGCTGCCTGCTTCTTTTTAGGGGACGGACACATGCTGGAGGCCGGTACACCCGGTGCACATGCACGCAAACATGTGAGCACACGGTGCTGGGTGCCTGGGAGCCAGCACAGTGCAGGGGTCAACGCACAGACCCTCTCCGCTGCCCCTGGGGCATGACGCGCCGGCCACGCTGTTGGGCAGCCGCTGCTGGGAGAGGCCAGTGCCCCTGCAGCGACCACCTGGGGCACAGAGCGGGGTCTGCTCCAGCCAAGGTAACCAGAAAGCTCCCGCAGAGAGGCCCTGGGGGTGAGGGCTGCATCTGCATGTCTCCCCTGCAAGCCCGTGGGTCCTCTGGGAGCAGGGACAGGGTCCTGATCACCTCCCCAAAGTCGGGCTCAATGCCCAAACTGGCAGGTGAATGTGGGGTGTCACGGCACCTGCCATGTCCCGGTCCCCTGACCAGGGGTGGTGCCCCCTACCCCCTCCCATGAGGCCCTGGGGCCAGTGCTGAGAACTGGCTCCCACAGGTACTTAGCTTCGAGCCAAAAGACCCCAGAGTTGTGTCACACAGGCTTGAGGTCATCTGGGCCTCATCTGGGGACTCTTGGGTAACTTTCTGGTGTTTTTGCTTAGGCTGGGCTGGAAAGGGTCCCCAGTGGTGGGGTCCCTGGAACCCACGTGACTCCCTTTCCCCTTTGCCACTCATCAGGCTGCCCTGTGTCCCCGGCACACATTCGGGAGGCTAAGGGACACTAGGAGCTTGGGGGAAAGGGGGGGGCTGGTGCAGCAGGGGTGGCGGGAGTCTCTGGGCAGCCTCCCCTGCCTCGGGGGCCCCACTCAGCCTGGCCAGGACTAAGCTGCACCCCTCCCTGCCCCGCCCCGCCCCCAGCCTGGTGGGCGTGTCTCCAGCCCCACCTGCTCCCCCACCTCTGACAGATGGGCTTCCCAGGACCCCAGCAGGCTTAGCCCCACAGACCCAAATCACACCACCGTCGGGACCTCCATCCCCAGGACACCCCTGCCCCTTCTGTCCTGGCCTCCGGGTCCAGGCGGGCTCTGCCTCTCTGGCAGAGTCTGCTCGACCCAGGTCTGAGCTCAGGCAAACTCACAACGATGGCCTTGTGCTCAGTAACTCTGCCCGACCAAGCCCAGGAGCCACACGAATTTGGGGATGTGACTCAACTTTGTGAGCTGTGAGGCTCACAGCACACAGTTCTATTTGCAAGGTGGCCAGGGTGGCCTGGCAGCTGTGTCTCCCAGGGGACACTCCTGGTGGCCACAACCAGGGCCCAGCTCCTGATCCCACGGAGGGAGGGAGCAGTGCACAGGACAGCTCCGCAGCGAGGAACTTTCTGCAACAGATGTCCACGGTGTGGAGGTGGGGAGACCTGGGCTCAGCTGACTGGAGAGCCCCCTTCAGAGTGGGGGCGGGGGAGACCCTCGGGCACTGCCTGGCAGTGGGGAGGGGAGGCAGGCACCTGGCAGCCAAGCCTCTTGCTGCCTCCTTCCCGTGACAGCTGCACCGTGTCACAAACAACACCGCTGCCCTGCTCCCTGTGCCCATCTCTAAATCCAGACACCCCATAGCCCCAGCTCCAACCCCAGGCTTGGCCGAGGCACCATGTTTCCCAAAGGAGCCCTGGGCAGGGGACCAGGGCCCTGACTCCAGCAGGGAGCAGGACAAGTGACAGGCAGGTGACCTCCAAATGCCTCCTCCCCGAACTTCCAGAAGGGGGTGCTGTCCCTCTTCGGGGTAGGAGACTGGAGGCAGAGGAAACAGGGCCGGGGGCCGGGGGTCAGGGTCCCAGGCCTCAGAGCCAGGGAGGAGACAGGTCCCATCCTGCCTCACAGCACTGGAGGGGCCGCCCTGGAAGTACAGGGGCTCCTACCCACGGCCGGCCTGAGCACAGAGCCATGGGTGGAGACGAGCAGCTGACATCCGCTGGAAACTGAAACTGAAATTCCAGGACCAGATACAGGTGAACAGCTGTGCCCGTCAGCGCACCCATACAAACCACCGGCCCCGGGCAGCCACGGCGGGGACCTGGCCAGCCATTTCCTCACGGGCGGGTGCGCCTCCCACGTGGGGTCAGAGAGGACCCCGGAAACGAGATGCTGGGGATGGAGGGCTCACTCCCTCTAATCCTCCAGGTGACTTAGGACCTCGCTTAGCCCCCACCTGCCCCCACTCCCTCCACCAGGACTTAGGGGAGCCCTGCCTCTGTCCCCCACCCTGTGAAGTGCCTGAGTCCACCTCTGCCAAGGGTCTCGCCTCCCGAGGGCTGTGGAAACCAAAAGGCAGAGAGTGGAACCAGAACTTAGCCAGTGGCTCTAAGCAGACACACCTGTGGCTCCCAATTTACAGGCGAGCAAACCGAGGCGCGGAGGGCTTGAGTAATTTGCTGTATTCACAAGGAGCCGGGATTTGACCCCCTGAGCACTAAGCTGCTGGGGTGTGGGGTAGACAGCTGTGCGGGGTCAGGGCCCTCCCTCGGGTCCCAGGCAGGACCTCAGGGGCCACTGAACTTGGGGGCCAGACGAGCAGCCTGGGAGCCCCCAGGTGAAGAGGAGTCAGCTCTTCACCTCCAGGACAGGGGAGATCTGCCCGGCTCTGGGTCGGGCAAATCACGGTCACTGCCACTCACTCTGTCACTGCCCCCACCCCCCCACCCCATGCCAGGTGCTGGGCTGACGTCCATTCAGATCTCAGAAACTCGAGGCTGGGCAGCCAGCACAGGCTTCAGAACCTGCTGTCCCCTCTCCCCAGCGCCCCCCTTTTTCGGCGGAGCAGAGGGCACTGAGTTTGTCCCCAGTTCCCCAGGGCAGGGGAGGGGGCGTCGCTCCCAGGCTGCTGACTGCTGGGGCCAGAGAGGGTTTGGCCAGCAGAGCCCGGGGTTGTTGAGAGGGCCTTTCTGCCCCCGCCCGCCCGACTCTCCAAGGCCCCGGGGCTGGCTTCCTGCCCTCCGCTCAGCCAGCGACCCTGCCCGGGGCAGGGGAGCTCCGGAACCCTGGGGCTCAAGGGGCCAGGCAGGGGCGGCAGCCAGCCGCCCGAGGCCCTTGGGTAAACCCCGGGGTGGGGGCTCTGGGTGCCGCCCGCTCCAGCTCCGCCGCCTCCCGCAGCCCCGCCAGCCCGCACCGCGGAGAGAGGGGCCGCCAGTCCCCGGCGGGCCGGGCAGGGGCTTTCGGCAAAAGCGAAGGGAAGGAAAGGCGCCCCCAGGGCCACTGCCTCCCCTCCGAGGCTTGCGCCCGCAGGACATCGCTCACCTGTCCTCTCCCGGGCTCACCTGTCCGCCAAGCTTACCTGCGCCACTGAGTACAGGCGACGAGCGCGGGCGGCGGAGGCGGGGCCGGTCCAGCCTGCAGCCTCGGCGCCCCGCCGGGCGGCCAGGCAGCCGGAGCACCGTCTGGGCCGCTCGGTCCCTCCCAGTCCCCGCCCTCCCACTTCCTGTGCGGTCCCGGGGAAGGCGAAGGTCCGCTCCGCCCCGCCAGGTGAGCGGCAGGTGGACGCCCGGGCGCGCAGAGCGCAGGCTGGTCTGCTCCCGCCTCGAAGGCCGGCGGGCGGGACGACTGGACGCACCTGCCCGCGCCTCCTGGGTCCCCGCCCCAACCTGGCCGGCCGTTCACGTGACCTGCGGCCAGGCGGGCTCGCGCCTCCCGCGGGCAGCCGGAGGCTCCTCCGCTCCGGGACCGCCCGCCCCGCCCGCCCTCCCTGGCCCCGCCCACAGCCACCGCCCCTTGGCCTCCCACCCTGCTTTGGGGCCCTGAGGCCAGGCTTGCCTCCCTGCCACCTGAAAACAGCTCCCACTTTCCTCCCAGGCCCAGCTCTGCGGCCTCCTCCTCCAGGCGGCCCCCCCACCCCCGCCGCCCCCCGGAGCTCATCAGCCCTGCGCGGAATCTGCCTTCCGGAGACCTCCGCTGCTGCAGAAAGGGCCCGCCTCCTGGATTCTCTGTATGGTGGTGACCACAGGGCAGCCCAGGGACACAAAGCACTCTCACCACCTTAGGATTGGGGTCCACTTACCGAAACCCCCATTTTACACTCAAGGACCCTGAGGCCTGGGAGGGAGGGTGACTGCCAGCCTACTCAGGGCCGGGCAGGACTCCTGGCCGGGCCTTTCCAGGACTCGCCCCGGGGCCCCTGCACAGAGGCACTGACAGCCCCCAACCTGGGCTGCAGCCATCAGCTCCCTGGTGCTGCAGGGGCCGCTGGGGGCTTGGGCGGGGCAGCTTCCTGCTGAGCTTGGGCCCTCCTTGCCACCCTCCCTGTCCCACGTCATCTGCCGCCCCCAGCCCCTGCCCCACGCCAGCCTGGGCGACCGCAGTGGAGGGTGCTCAGGGTGTGCCTCTGCTCAGGGGCAGCCTGTGGCTCCCAGTGGCCTCCTCCACCAAGGGCAGGGGTCCCACCTTCCCTGTGAAGCCTGCCCCCCTTGCCCACGCTCAGCCTGTGTGGCTCTCTGCCCCCCTGCCCCGGGGAAAGCCCACCTGGCTCTCCCAGAATGGGCAGACACAGGGAAAGCGGCCATTGCTGCTGTGGAAAGCTTGGGACCTGGGGGGGAAATGGGTCGCCCCTCTTCTTCGGCACGCCCGCCCTCTGCTCGAACCCTGAGCGCTACTTGCTACTGTTAGCATAAAAGGCAGACTCCCTGTCCCCAGCTGCCAGAGCCCCGGCCAGAGTCCCCCGCCCTTCCACCCGTCCCGCCCCCTTTGCCTCCAGTTCCTTAGCCTGTCAGGCCACGCTCATGCCCACCACCCCAGGGCCTTTGCACCTGCTGTAGCCCTGCCTCCATCGCCCTCCACATCTAACTCCCGCTGACCCTGCAGGTCGCGGGTGTAGCAGCCCCTTCTAGGGGCAGTGGTGCTGGTGCCCCCACCCTGCCCCCCACACATTGTGACAGCCTTGCAGAGCTCAGTCCCCTCCCTTTGGGGCCACCCTCGGCTGTCAATTCCCACGTGTCTGTCTGCTGGCCACAGTGAGCTCCGTGGGGACAGAGACCACGTCGGTTCTGACCATGGCTGCCTCTTCGGGGCCCCGCACAGCAGTCCAGTGAAAGGAGCAGGCGAGCAGGAGGGAGGAGGAGGCCCGCTGCATGGAGGGCGAGTGTTAGCCCTGCGGGGGTGGAGTGGCTGAGAGACACCCTGAGCCCCTGTGTCCCCAGACTGAGGAAGCTGACACCCTGCCTCTGCTTGGATACTTCCAGGACGGATGAGCACCTTGTCCCCTGTTGTCACACTCCTTAGTCAGTCTTGTCATGGAATTCAGGTTGTTCATCATCTCGGCGTGTTCCCTCAAGTAGCCTCACAATGCACCCAACCCCCTCCAAACGTGGCCGTCAGCACAGAGCCCTGTCCCACTCCAGGACAGGAGGAGTGGGGCACTCCGCTCCTTTCTCCCAGTTTGACACCTCTGATAACAGCCGCCCCTGCTGCAGTGCTTACCTGTGTCCGTTCCACGGCTCAGCCTGGGGCCCTGGGGACAGCTGGTTCTCGGGACAGGCCTGGTGGCTCTCTGATGGGGCCTGAGATCCTAGGACTCAGCCTCCAAGGTGCCGTGTGTCGCAGCCTCCCTCGCCGGCCCATCTCCAGGTCCCCTTGTCAGGAAAGGCCCATTGCCCGATGGCCACCCTGTGTGAGTCCATTTGCGTCCATACTGGCTGTGCGTTTGGGGGAGATTCCAGGTGCCCCTGGCCCATGTGCAGAACGCAGGCCTTGGGCTGTGGACAGGCTGTGGGGGCATGCCAGTCCACGGGGCAGTGGAGTGGGCATGCAGGCCCCCCTTCTCTGGCGCCTGCCTCCCCGGCGTGGCCTATCTCCTGAGCCAGCTGCCCTGTGCTGAGCCAGGGGCCACCACAGGCCCCTGCAGCTGGCTGACACTCTCCTGGGTGTCATGGTTCAAAGGGCCGCCCTGCCTGGCACACCTGAGGCCTGCCCAGTCCCCACCTGCTTCAATGCCCCCGTGTCAGGCCTGCAACTGAGCCCGGCCGCCTGCAAATCCGGTAGGGCAAAGCCCAGGCTGGCTGGCCACAGGGATGGGCCTCACAGGCTGTCAGCCTTATCTGTGTGCCTGCTGGGTGTGAGGCCAAGGGCCAACACCTGTGTGTGGTATCCTGGGCTCCGCTGCCACCTGGGTGGCTTGGCCACTCCCAGGCAGCTCCGGGAAAGGCGGGCAGCTGCTTCCCTCCAGAGGCCATTGCCAGTACTGCATCCACAAGGCCCAGGCTGCCGCGGGAAGTGGGGCACCTGGCTGGGGCACCTTGGCTGGGGCACCTTGGCCTGGGGGGAGACTGATGCCCCTCGGGTTCCTACTCGGGCTTTCCTGTGAGGCCCTCTTCAAGAACCTGGCTTGGTCCCTGCAGGCTCAGTCCCCACCCCCTTCTCGCTCTGAAACCCAGCACTTGCACAGGCCCCTCCAGCACCCTGGGTCTGGCTCTGCGGCCGAAGGGGAGGCTCCGGGGTGTCTCCCTGGGACGTGGGGCCGGTGGAGGGGGGCTCCGTGTGTGTGGTTGGCCAGGTGACCAGAGCAATGGCTTAGCCTCTGGGGCCCGTTGTCCCTGCTGGGAGGCGGGGTTTGCTGATGACCGGCAGGGGCAGAAGGAAGCAGGTGTGGCTGTGACAGGGAGGGGTCCGGCGGGGGGGGGGTGCTGGCCAGCAGGGCAGATCTCTGGGAACCTCCGCACCCTAGTGGGCCTGAGAGCACCCTGGGCCAGCTCTCCCCGAGCTCCGGCCAGGGGAGGCCCAGGGGGCAGAAGTCTCATCAGTGTAGGAGCAGAAGGGACCTTCCTCATTCAACCAAGGCCATCTGCTGCTGATGTCATACCTTGTACCTCACGCTAGAAACCCCAGCCGGTCTCCTGGAGCCTGGAGCCGGGCCCCTTCAGGTGTGATGAGGAGAGAGAAGGCCACAAGGGCAGGTGTTTGGAAGAAAAGAAGTAGAACCCTCCCTCTCTCTGGTAGATGACTCGGCCGTCTGTGGCCCTTGCAGAGAAGACGGCCCCCAGCCTCCCTCACCTCCCCACGGGATCTGGTGTTAGTCCAGCACACGCATGTTCCTTGCACACTCAGCCAGTGTGCACTAGGCTCCCTGCCCATGAAGTGCCGTGTCCATGTGCTCGTCGGTGCCCCCTGGGTGGGTCCTGGCCGGGCTTGGCAACTAAGGGTGGAAGGGGGGCCCGCCCCAAATGCTGGGATGAGGCAGATCTGGGAACCCCTGAGGTGGCCCCCTCTACCTGCCCCACTTTGTGTGGCCATGTGTCTTCTGCTCACTGAGTTTGAGAAGCTGGCTGCCACCTGGTACCAGCTCTTGGGCCACTTGGTGGCTGGAGGCCACATGCTGGGTCCCAGGACCAAAGGGACAGGCCCTCCCTCTGCAGCCCTCTTCTGCCCTGGAACTGCAGGGGAGTCTCTGCTGCCCCCTCCTGGTGGGGAACGAGTTGTGCTGGAGATGTCCCTCAGCAGGGGGCGCTCTCCACTCCAGGCTCCTGGCTGGAGGCCACCTCACACCCCCGGCTCCTCCGCCGCCTTGAGAAAACATCATAAGCCGCTGACACCCCCTCTCTGGTCCCTCTGTCCTCATGAAAGCCACCCTGGGTTTGGCCCTATGACCCTAATGAGGACACATCTCAATTTTTGGAAGACTTTTGCTACCCTGGGGAACGAAGTTCATGAATTTCAAATTAGCTTCTCCGCGAATAATTGGAAGGCACACTCGGCCAACATGAACCTGAAGGGCAGCTCGAAGCACCTGTTTTCCCAGAAAACAGATTCCTCAGTGACGCGTTTCCCCCTGTTGGTTTCTGTCCCCATTTCCAAAGCGGAGCCTTTCCCCTCCGCCCCGGGTGTGGGAGCCAGGCTGGAGCAAGGCAAAGCCTGCTTGTCTGCAGTGTGGGTGTCCGCTCTCCCACCCTGCCCTGACGGTGACCAGGCTGTTGTCAGACGGCCTCTCCTCCCTGGACGTCCTGCTCCCCTCGGGCTAATGAGGACGGAGGTTGCCAGGCCCGGGGAAGATGGGGGCTGACCCTGGGTGGGGCCCCAGGGCCGAGGCCCAAGGGCCGTGAAATGCACGGGGGGAGATGTCATGCGGTCCCTGAAGGACTCCCGCAGGCAGGGCCGGTCGCCAGTTTTGTGGTTCACGTCAGCTGCCGTCTGAGAATGGAAGTGTATTTCTGAGAGAGGAGGCTTGCAGGCTGGGAGGGGCCTGGAGCTCCGGGCAGAGCCATGTGGCATGCTCAGGGCTTCGGGGCTCACCCGAGCTTGTCCGTGATGCTGGGAGAAAAGGACCCGACATGTTCACATGCTTCTCCAGCCCATCCTACCCCCAGAAAACGCACTTCAGCAGAAGGCTTGGTGCCCGGATTTGGGCCTAGGGGTCTTGTTCCAAGGTCAACTGCTGTGTCTTGCCTTTGGTGGCTACTGGCAGCTGCTATTTGGAGGACCCCAGGCCTCACCCCCATGACCTCCATCAGAGCATATTCAGGCCTCTTTGGAGGCACTGGAGCTCCCAGAATCCATGTTGAGTGGGGGCCCTTAAAGTGAACCATTCACTCATCCATCCATCCATCCATCCACCCACCCATCCATCCACCCATCCATCCACCATCCATCCACCCACCCACCCATCCATCCACCCATCCATCCATTCACCCATTCACCCATCCGCCCATCCATTCACCCACCCACCCACCCATCCATCCATTCATTTGTGTTACCCACCCTCTACTCAGAGTGTGTCCAAGCCGGGGTTTGGGGATGGAGAGACCCATCAGGACACTCTCATTCATCCTCACAGCCCCGATCTTGTGTGTGTGAGTTTCTTGCCCAGAGGACAGAGGCTCAGGGCCCCTACGTGTGTGGAGGGGGTAGCCCCAGACCTAAAGCTAACCTGCAGAATGGGCTTGCTGCCCGGTTTCTCCCAGCAACGCTGTAATCTCGTTCCCTGCCTGCCTCGCAAGGAAGACAGAAAGGACGAAGGTCCCCTCAGCCCTCACGGGCAGTGAGCTATTTCCCTGCGTGTGGAGACTCGGCCCCTTGCAGAGCTCAGGAAGGGAGGGCCCCACGCCATCTGGTGTGGGCGGGGCTGCCTTGTCAGACAGACACCTGGGTGTGGGGGGCGCCACCCACCTCACCTCACCTCTGAGACTGGTGGACAGAAGTGGCCTTGGGGAGGGCTGGCTGCTGTCCCGAGCCCGGGAATTGGGAGCTGTCTCCTGTGGCTTGAGGGGGTGGGGAAAGGCATGCAAAAGAGGGTAAGGAGCTCCATGGAGGGAGAGGAGGCCAGGGGGCCGTGGGAGGGTCGGGCAGGTGAGAAGTTGCCTGTGGGAGTGGTCAAGCGGGGTTGGCAACAGTGGTTGTGATAATGAGCAGGTGTGGGGCCACCTAAAAGCCGCCTGGACACTGGCTGGGATGTCCTCCCGAAGATGCCCTCAGAGAAGTGGGAGAGCCACCAACATGACTCCAGGGGGAAGCCACTGGGGAGGGGTGGCCCCCCACAACTCCCAGCCAAGGGGGCTCCAGGCAAATCTCTCCCAGGTGTGCCCCCTCCAGGTCTGCCTGCCCCTGCACATGACCCATGTTTGAGGAGCCAGGGGCACGGCTGCAGAGGCCGGGCTTGGCCAGCAGGAGGTGGCAGGGTGGAGCCCAGGATGGGGTGGGGGCTATCTGTATACGGCAGACGAGGCTGGCCTCCTGGGCTGCAGGCCAAAGGGCCACCTGGGTGACGCCTGCTTGCCTCTGTGTCAGCAGGAAGTAGAGTGGAGACATTGTGGGTGACAGGGCCCGGAGCTCCCTGTGGGTGGCTCCTGGCCAGGACCCCCGTCTGCCTTAGGCAGTTTCCCCAAGCCAGGGCAGGGTCGGGGTGTGGGGCCGTGCTCCTGCAGAGGCGGGGGCGCTCTCCAAAGGAACATCTGGGGACCCAGGAGGAGGCACGCCCCAGGCAGGCCAGGTCTGCTCCCCCCGCAGCTCAGGCATGCGCGCACCCCGTCCTGTCCTGTCAGTCTGTCTGTCTGTCCATCACCTGTGGGGCAGGCTCAGCCCTGGCTGGGGGCAGGGTGAGGGGGCTGGGCCTGCGGGGAGGGCTAGCCAGTGGGGACGTCCACCCTCAGGAGCCGGCTGGTTTAGGACCAGCCTTATGGCGTGGGCTCTCCCACCACTTCCAGGAGGGACACCGTGTCAGCAAGAAGGTGTCCACTACACCTGGGGGAAGACACACCTGAGGCTAGAATTCCCGAAAGCAGATATACCTGGAAAGAACCACGCCTAGAGATAGACACCCCTGAAGGAGAGAGTGTCTGAGGGCCAAGGCGCCTGGAGGCCACCGCTCTCCCTGCAGGGCTGTCCAGGTACTTGGTGCCCTCCCTGGCCTGGTGGTGCTGTCGGGAGGATGGCGTCCCTGCACCAGAACATGTCACCGGGGAGGCCGGGGCCAGGCTGGTGAGGCTGGGCACTGGCTGGCCCCGCTACCCCAGGCTTTTCTCCCTCAGTGAAGCTCGTTGGCGCGGAGGTTAGAAAAGCACACGGATTTATTGCATATCGATCTCATGTATAAATTCATGGTAGCCTCCGAAAGATTACATTTGGTATACAGTCCTATTCTACAGCATTAGCCTCAAGATCAGCGTGGCCTAGGCTCCATCGTAAAGAAGGTTCTCTACACGCGTGCTTCCGTCTCTCTCCAGCGTCCGAACGAAGGCTGCAGAAGCGTCCTCCCCGCGGCCACCGGCCCGGCCGCGCCCGCCGCCGGCCACACCCGGACGTCCGTGGGAGCTGAGAGCGGCGCCACGCTCGCGCTGGTGGCTCGGGACTCCTCGGGCCCTACTCACACAGTCAGTCCATAAGTGCATCTACGCGATTTTCCTTTCCATAAAAACGTCACGACCAGACACGATAATGACCGCTAAACACCAGCCATGCACAGTTTACTGGTAACAGAAGCAATTTACAATCTGGGGACATGGGACGAACACCAGCCTCCTCCTTAATGGTCTTTTCTTTAAAACATTTTATGAAAACCAGACATTTACATTTCCTTTTCAACACTATACAGTCCTGAAAGAAAAAAACAAAAACAAACTCAACCAAATCTGTAAGGTAACGGCGGCGAAGGACTGCGCGCCACCACGCAGGGGCGGGCTCCCCAAGCGCATGCGCGCAGGTGGCCCCGAGTCGCGCGTCCGGGTCTCCGGGCTCAAAGCCCCGGAGCCCACGTGGCCGCTCGTGCGGCCGCCGCTCCCGGAGGAACCTTCAGCCTCGCTTTGCTCGCAGGTAATTGCACGTTCGGACACTCAAGCCACCTTGCCGGTTTCTTTTCTTTCTTACCTTCTCTTCCCCCGGAAGTGGAACTACGAATCCGTGCCAGAAAGGAATACAACCCAGAAACTGGAATGGAAGGAGATGAGGAACACTCCTCGGAATAACGCAAGAATGTCTTAGTCACAGTGTCACGCGTGGCCACAGAGACAGTTACATGGCTTTCGGTACCCGGCTGGCCGCCACTGGCCGGGAGCAGCTGTGTCCTCGGGGCCCGTGGGGACAGGGGGTGCCTGGCTCCCCGTCCGTCCCCGGGCGGCAGTGCAGGGGTGCGCTCTGCAGGTGGCGCTGCACCCCCTTCCCCAGGACCGCACAGTGAAGACAGCTCAGTAGATTTCAGTCACTTGGGCGGGGGCGGGGAGGGGATGGCGGGGGGTGCGGGGCGGGGGCAGGGGACCACAATCCAGTGCTTCGAGGCTGACACTCGTGATACGTGTTTCGGCAAGTGCTCTGCGAACGCTCACTGAGGAAGCAGCGAGGACGGAGGAGGCTGAGGGCCCCCGAGTTTCCGCGGCTGGACTCTGGAGCCACGGGGCCGGGAGGCCATCAGGCTGGGACAGACTGGCTGCGCTCTTGGCCTTGCACAGGGAGGCCACGTGGCTGGGTGGGCTCTTGGGCTCACAGATCCATGGATCCATGGATCCACAGGTCCACGCTCCAGGGTGTCGGGCCAGCTGCGGAAATGTGCACCCCGGCTTTGAACCGGGGGGTCCCTGGGTCCCATTCACGGAGTGCCTGGCTGGCCAAGGGGTGGGCAACCCACGTGTCCTGACCTGGGGTCCCGGGAATCTGAGCAGCAAGGGGCAGAGGTGCCGCTGCTTGGGGGCGGGGTCTGAGGGGTGTCGGGGGTAGCAGGCAGCAGGCCTCCTTCTCAATTTCCTCTTGGGGATAAGTGTCAACTGTCTCAGTGCAGGAAGCACATGCGGCTGGACAGAGGGGCCCTGGCTCTGGGCAGACCTGGCATCATGGGCCACCCGGGTTACAGCCCATGAAGACAGCATTGGGCCAGCTGCCCGGCCAGCCACATGGGCGTGTTGGTGTGGAGGCTGGGATCTTGGGATTGTCTGGCTAGGCCAGATTCCCGGGCCCCAGGGGTCTCCTGGCATAGGCTGGCACCAGCGTCAAAGACCTGGGCATGGGTGAGCGGGCCGGTGCTGAGCCTGGGGCCCAGGAGAACTGGGAAGGGGGCCCGCTGCGCTCTGGGTCACACTGCGCTTTGAAGCAAAGCCTCCCAGATGCATGAGGCAGGGGAGTAAGTGCATTCGATTGGGGGTCCAAGGAAGGGGCCCCCCAAACCTGCCAAGTGCTCCAGCCCTGGCCCTGGGCTTGTTCTCAGGGGACAAATGCATGGGCGTTGAAGTGTGTGGCGCGGGGCTCCTGGGGAAGGGAGAGAGGAGGAAAGAGAAGCTCGTGGGTGGGAGGTCTGCTGTAAAGATAGAACGGGACCACCAGAGACCCAGGGGTGGACAGCAAGGGCAGCCCTGGTCACTCAGGTGCCACCCACCCAAACTGCTTATTTCAGACGGAGTCCTATCGCAAAAGAAAGCACACACCTTGTTCTTTAGCAGAAGAAATCATGTAATTTGGGTTTGCACAGAGCGGGTGTTTTGATCTGACGTCACCTTTTCGAAGGGACCCCACCCAGATCAAGGGGAAGCTGGGCGTTCGGAGCCACGCCTGGCAGCTCCGGCTGAGGGACGGGCGCTGATGCTCATGCAGAGGTGTGAGAGGTCGTGTTGGCAAACCCGTGTGGCTGAGGTCACAGCTGGCTCCTCCTGGCAGCCCCCAGGGGCCACCACTGGCACACGTGGGCAAGGGGCCTCGGCACACCCCGGGGCTCAGTCTGGCGCCCCCGTGAGGGTTGGAGAAGGAGGTGAGCCCCGCCTTCCCGCTGGGGGTCTCTGGGGTGAGGCTGGACCCCCGCCACCCACGCAGATGACTGAGGCCCAGAGCCAGCGTGACATGCACAT